>NC_090932.1:481058992-481672438 GCF_040938575.1 Ambystoma mexicanum | reverse complement strand
ACATGTGTGGGAGCCTGGTGGAGGCTGCCCCTGCATTGCTGGGGGGTGGGGGTGATGGGAGACATGAGTGGGGGCCTGGTGGAGGCTGCCCCTGGTGGCTGGGGTGTGGGGGTGGTGGTAGACATGGGTGGGGGCCTGGTGGAAGCTTGCCCCTGCACTGCTGGGGTGTGGGGGTGATGGGAGACATGAGTGGGGGCCTGGTGGAGGCTGCCCCTGCACTGCTGGGGGGTGGGGATGATGGTAGACATGGGTGGGGGCCTGGTGGAGGCTGCCCCTGCACTGCTGGGGGTTGGGGGGGTGGTAGACATGGGTGGGGGCCTGGTGGAGGCTGCCCCTGGTGGCTGGGGGGTGGGGGTGCAGGGATACATGAGTTGGACATGAGTGGGGGCCTGGTTGAGGCTGCCCCTGGTGGCTGGGGGGTGGGGGTGGTGGGAGACATGAGTGGGGGCCTGGTGGAGGCTGCCCCTGGTGGCTGGGGGGTGGGGGTGATAGGGGACATGAGTGGGGGCCTGGTGGAGGCTGCCCCTGCACTGCTGGGGGTGGGGGTTATTGGAGACATGAGTGGGGGCCTGGTGGAGGCTGCCCCTGCACTGCTGGGGGTAGGGGTGATGGGAGACATGAGTGGGGGCCTGGTGGAGGCTGCCCCTGCACTGCTGGGGTGTGGGGGTGATGGGAGACATGAGTGGGGGCCTGATGGAGGCTGCCCCTGGTGGCTGGGGGGTGGGGGTGCAGGGGGACATGTTTGGGAGCCTGGTGGAGGCTGCCCCTGGTGGCTGGGGTGTGGGGGTGATGGGAGACATGAGTGGGGGCCTGGTGGAGGCTGCCCCTGCACTGCTGGGGGTGGGGGTGATGGGAGACATGAGTGGGGGCCTGGTGGAGGCTCCTTCTGGTGGCTGGGAGGTGGGGATGCAGGGGGACATGTGTGGGAGTCTGGTGGAGGCTGCCCCTGCTCTGCTGGGGGGTGGGGGTGATGGGATACATGAGTGGGGGCCTGGTGGAGGCTGCCCTGGTGGCTGGGATGTGGGGGTGGTGGTAGACATGGGTGGGGGCCTGGTGGAGGCTGCCCCTGCACTGCTGAGGGGTGGGGTGCAGGGGGACATGTGTGGGAGCCTGGTGGAGGCTGCCCCCGCACTGCTGGGGGGTGGGGGTGATGGGAGACATGAGTGGGGGCCTGGCGGAGGCTGTCCCTGCACTGCTGGGGGTGGGGGTGATGGGAGACATGAGTGGGGGCCTGGTGGAGGCTGCCCCTGGTGGCTGGGGTGGTGGGGGTGGTGGTAGACATGGGTGGGGACCTGGTGGAGGCTGCCCCTGGTGGCCTGGGGGTGAGGGTGATGGAGACATGAGTGGGGGCCTGGTGGAGGCTGCCCCTGCACTGCTGAGGGGTGGGGGTGATGGGAGACATGGGTGGGGGCCTGGTGGAGGCTGCCCCTGGTGGCTGGGGTGGTGGGGGTGGTGGTAGACATGGGTGAGGGCCTGGTGGAGGCTGCCCTGCACTGCCTGGGGGTGGGGGTGATGGGAGACATGAGTGAGGGCCTGGTGGAGGCTGCCCCTGCACTGCTGGGGGGTGGGGGTGATGGGAGACATGAGTGGGGGCCTGGTGGAGGCTGCCCCTGGTGGCTGGGGTGTGGGGGTGATGGGAGACATGAGTGGGGGCCTGGTAGAGGCTGCCCCTGCAGTGCTGGGGGGTGGGGGTGATGGGAGACATGAGTGGGGGCCTGGTGGAGGCTGCCCCTGGTGGCTGGGGGGTGGGGGTGCAGGGGGAAATGTGTGGGAGCCTGGTGGAGGCTGCCCCTGCTCTGCTGGGGGTGGGGGTGATGGGAGACATAAGTGGGGGCCTGGTGGAGGCTGCCCCTGGTGTCTGGGGTGTGGGGGTGATGGGAGACATGAGTGGGGGCCTGGTGGAGGCTGCCCCTGCACTGCTGGGGGGGTGGGGGTGATGGGAGACATGAGTGGGGGCCTGGTGGAGGCTGCCCCTGCACTGCTGAGGGGTGGGGGTGATGGGAGACATGAGTGGGGGCCTGGTGGAGGCTGCCCCTGGTGGCTGGGTGTGGGGGTGCAGGGGGACATGTGTGGGAGCCTGGTGGAGGCTACCCCTGCACTGCTGGGGGGTGGGGGTGATGGGAGACATGAGTGGGGGCCTGGTGGAGGCTGCCCCTGGTGGCTGGGGTGTGGGGGTGGTGGTAGACATGGGTGGGGGCCTGGTGGAAGCTGCCCCTGCACTGCTGGGGTGTGGGGGTGATGGGAGACATGAGTGGGGGCCTGGTGGAGGCTGCCCCTGGTGGCTGGGGAGTGGGGGTTCAGGGGGACATGTGTGGGAGTCTGGTGGAGGCTGCCCCTGCACTGCTGGGGGGTGGGGGTGCAGGGAGATTGAGTTGGACATGAGTGGGGGCCTGGTGGAGGCTGCCCCTGCACTGCTAGGGGGTGGGGGTGATGGAGACATGAGTGGGGGCCTGGTGGAGGCTACCCCTGGTGGCTGGGGGTGGGGGTGCAGGGGGACATGTGTGGGAGTCTGGTGGAGGCTGCCCCTGCCTCTGCTGGGGGTGGGGGTGATGGGATACATGAGTGGGGGCCTGGTGGAGGCTGCCCCTGGTGGCTGGGGGGTGGGGGTGGTGGTAGACATGGGTGGGGGCCTGGTGGAGGCTGCCCCTGCACTGCTGAGGGGTGGGGTGCAGGGGGACATGTGTGGGAGCCTGGTGGAGGCTGCCCCCGCACTGCTGGGGGGTGGGGGTGATGGGAGACATGAGTGGGGGCCTGGCGGAGGCTGTCCCTGCACTCCTGGGGGTGGGGGTGATGGGAGACATGAGTGGGGGCCTGGTGGAGGCTGCCCCTGGTGGCTGGGGTGGTGGGGGTGGTGGTAGACATGGGTGGGGGCCTGGTGGAGGCTGCCCCTCGTGGCTGGGGTGGTGGGGGTGGTGGTAGACATGGGTGGGGCCTGGTGGAGGCTGCCCCTGCACTGCTGGGGGTGGGGGTGATGGGAGACATGAGTGAGGGCCTGGTGGAGGCTGCCCCTGGTGGCTGGGGTGTGGGGTGCAGGGGGACATGTGTGGGAGCCTGGTGGAGGCTGCCCCTGCACTGCTGGGGGGTGGGGGTGATGGGAGACATGAGTGGGGGCCTGGTGGAGGCTGCCCCTGGTGGCTGGGGTGTGGGGGTGGTGGTAGACATGGGTGGGGCCTGGTGGAAGCTGCCCCTGCACTGCTGGGGTGTGGGGGGTGATGGGAGACATGAGTGGGGGCCTGGTGGAGGCTGCCCCTGGTGGCTGGGGAGTGGGGCTGCAGGGGGGCATGTGTGGGAGTCTGGTGGAGGCTGCCCCTGCACTGCTGGGGGGTGGGGGTGCAGGGAGATATGAGTTGGACATGAGTGGGGGCCTGGTGGAGGCTGCCCCTGCACTTCTAGGGGGTGGGGGTGATGGGAGACATGAGTGGGGGCCTGGTGGTGGCTGCCCCTTGTGGCTGGGGGCTGGGGGGTGCAGGGGGACATGTGTGGGAGTCTGGTGGAGGCTGCCCCTGCACTGCTGGGGGGTGGGGGTGCAGGGAGATATGAGTTGGACATGAGTGGGGGCCTGGTGGAGGCTGCCCCAGCACTGCTGGGGGGTGGGGGTGATGGGAGACATGAGTGGGGGCCTGGTGGAGGCTGCCCCTGGTGGCTGGGGTGGTGGGGGTTATGAGAGAAATGATTGAGGGCCTGGTGGAGGCTGCCCCTGGTGGCTGGGGGGTGGGGGTGCAGGGGGACATGTGTGGGAGTCTGGTGGAGGCTGCCCCTGCACGGCTGGGGGGTGGGGGTGCATGGAGATATGAGTTGGACATGAGTGGGGGCCTGGTGGAGGCTGCCCAGCACTGCTGGGGGGTGGGGGTGATGGGAGACATGAGTGGGGGCCTGGTGGAGGCTGCCCCTTGTGGCTGGCGGGTGGGGGTGCAGGGGGACATGTGTGGGAGTCTGGTGGAGGCTGCCCCTGCACTGCTGGGGGGTGGGGGTGATGGGAGACATGAGTGGGGGCCTGGTGGAGGCTGCCCCTGCACTGCTGGGGGGTGGGGGTGATGGGAGACATGAGTGGGGGCCTGATGGAGGCTGCCCCTGGTGGCTGGGGTGTGGGGTGCAGGGGGACATGTGTGGGAGCCTGGTGGAGGCTGCCCCTGCACTGCTGGGGGGGTGGGGGTGATGGGAGACATGAGTGGGGGCCTGATGGAGGCTGCCCCTGGTGGCTGGGGTGTGGGGTGCAGGGGGACATGTGTGGGAGCCTGGTGGAGGCTGCCCCTGCACTGCTGGGGGGTGGGGGTGATGGGAGACATGAGTGGGGGCCTGGTGGAGGCTGCCCCTGGTGGCTGGGGTGTGGGGGTGGTGGTAGACATGGGTGGGGGCCTGGTGGAAGCTGCCCCTGCACTGCTGGGGTGTGGGGGTGATGGGAGACATGAGTGGGGGCCTGGTGGAGGCTGCCCCTGGTGGCTGGGGAGTGGGGCTGCAGGGGGACATGTGTGGGAGTCTGGTGGAGGCTGCCCCTGCACTGCTGGGGGGTGGGGGTGCAGGGAGATATGAGTTGGACATGAGTGGGGGCCTTGTGGAGGCTGCCCCTGCACTTCTAGGGGGTGGGGGGTGATGGGAGACATGAGTGGGGCCTGGTGGTGGCTGCCCCTTGTGGCTGGGGGCTGGGGGTGCAGGGGGACATGTGTGGGAGTCTGGTGGAGGCTGCCCCTGCACTGCTGGGGGGTGGGGGTGCAGGGAGATATGAGTTGGACATGAGTGGGGGCCTGGTGGAGGCTGCCCCAGCACTGCTGGGGGGTGGGGGTGATGGGAGACATGAGCGGGGGCCTGGTGGAGGCTGCCCCTGGTGGCTGGGGTGGTGGGGGTTATGGGAGAAATGATTGAGGGCCTGGTGGAGGCTGCCCCTGGTGGCTGGGGGGTGGGGGTGCAGGGGGACATGTGTGGGAGTCTGGTGGAGGCTGCCCCTGCACTGCTGGGGGGTGGGGGTGATGGGAGACATGAGTGGGGGCCTGGTGGAGGCTGCCCCTGCACTGCTGGGGGGTGGGGGTGATGGGAGACATGAGTGGGGGCCTGATGGAGGCTGCCCCTGGTGGCTGGGGTGTGGGGTGCAGGGGGACATGTGTGGGAGCCTGGTGGAGGCTGCCCCTGCACTGCTGGGGGGTGGGGGTGATGGGAGACATGAGTGGGGGCCTGATGGAGGCTGCCCCTGGTGGCTGGGGTGTGGGGTGCAGGGGGACATGTGTGGGAGCCTGGTGGAGGCTGGTGGAGGCTGCCCCTGCACTGCTGGGGGGTGGGGGTGATGGGAGACATGAGTGGGGGCCTGGTGGAGGCTGCCCCTGGTGGCTGGGGTGTGGGGTGGTGGTAGACATGGGTGGGGGCCTGGTGGAAGCTGCCCCTGCACTGCTGGGGTGTGGGGGTGATGGGAGACATGAGTGGGGGCCTGGTGGAGGCTGCCCCTGGTGGCTGGGGAGTGGGGCTGCAGGGGGACATGTGTGGGAGTCTGGTGGAGGCTGCCCCTGCACTGCTGGGGGTGGGGGTGCAGGGAGATATGAGTTGGACATGAGTGGGGGCCTTGTGGAGGCTGCCCCTGCACTTCTAGGGGGTGGGGGTGATGGGAGACATGAGTGGGGGCCTGGTGGTGGCTGCCCCTTGTGGCTGGGGGCTGGGGGTGCAGGGGGACATGTGTGGGAGTCTGGTGGAGGCTGCCCCTGCACTGCTGGGGGGTGGGGGTGCAGGGAGATATGAGTTGGACATGAGTGGGGCCTGGTGGAGGCTGCCCCAGCACTGCTGGGGGGTGGGGGTGATGGGAGACATGAGTGGGGCCTGGTGGAGGCTGCCCCTGGTGGCTGGGGTGGTGGGGTTATGAGAGAAATGATTGAGGGCCTGGTGGAGGCTGCCCCTGGTGGCTGGGGGGTGGGGGTGCAGGGGGACATGTGTGGGAGTCTGGTGGAGGCTGCCCCTGCACGGCTGGGGGTGGGGGTGCATGGAGATATGAGTTGGACATGAGTGGGGGCCTGGTGGAGGCTGCCCCAGCACTGCTGGGGGGTGGGGGTGATGGGAGACATGAGTGGGGGCCTGGTGGAGGCTGCCCCTTGTGGCTGGCGGGTGGGGGGTGCAGGGGGACATGTGTGGGAGTCTGGTGGAGGCTGCCCCTGCACTGCTGGGGGGTGGGGGTGATGGGAGACATGAGTGGGGGCCTGGTGGAGGCTGCCCCTGCACTGCTGGGGGTGGGGGTGATGGGAGACATGAGTGGGGGCCTGATGGAGGCTGCCCCTGGTGGCTGGGGTGTGGGGTGCAGGGGGACATGTGTGGGAGCCTGGTGGAGGCTGCCCCTGCACTGCTGGGGGTGGGGGTGATGGGAGACATGAGTGGGGGCCTGGGTGGAGGCTGCCCCTGGTGGCTGGGGTGTGGGGGTGGTGGTAGACATGGGTGGGGCCTGGTGGAAGCTGCCCCTGCACTGCTGGGGTGTGGGGGTGATGGGAGACATGAGTGGGGGCCTGGTGGAGGCTGCCCCTGGTGGTGGGGAGTGGGGCTGCAGGGGGACATGTGTGGGAGTCTGGTGGAGGCTGCCCCTGCACTGCTGGGGGGTGGGGGTGCAGGGAGATATGAGTTGGGACATGAGTGGGGGCCTTGTGGAGGCTGCCCCTGCACTTCTAGGGGGTGGGGGTGATGGGAGACATGAGTGGGGGCCTGGTGGTGGCTGCCCCTTGTGGCTGGGGGCTGGGGGTGCAGGGGGACATGTGTGGGAGTCTGGTGGAGGCTGCCCCTGCACTGCTGGGGGGTGGGGGTGCAGGGAGATATGAGTTGGACATGAGTGGGGGCCTGGTGGAGGCTGCCCCAGCACTGCTGGGGGGTGGGGGTGATGGGAGACATGAGCGGGGGCCTGGTGGAGGCTGCCCTGGTGGCTGGGGTGGTGGGGGTTATGGGAGAAATGATTGAGGGCCTGGTGGAGGCTGCCCCTGGTGGCTGGGGGGTGGGGGTGCTGGGGGACATGAGTGGGGGCCTGGTGGAGGCTCCTTCTGGTGGCTGGGAGGTGGGGGTGCAGGGGGACATGTGTGGGAGTCTGGTGGAGGCTGCCCCTGCTCTGCTGGGGGGTGGGGGTGATGGGATACATGAGTGGGGGCCTGGTGGAGGCTGCCCCTGGTGGCTGGGGGGTGGGGGTGGTGGTAGACATGGGTGGGGGCCTGGTGGAGGCTGCCCCTGCACTGCTGAGGGGTGGGGTGCAGGGGGACATGTGTGGGAGCCTGGTGGAGGGTGCCCCGCACTGCTGGGGGGTGGGGGTGATGGGAGACATGAGTGGGGGCCTGGCGGAGGCTGTCCCTGCACTGCTGGGGGTGGGGGTGATGGGAGACATGAGTGAGGGCCTGGTGGAGGCTGCCCTGGTGGCTGGGTGGTGGGGGTGGTGGTAGACATGGGTGGGGGCCTGGTGGAGGCTGCCCCTGGTGGCTGGGGGGTGAGGGTGATGGGAGACATGAGTGGGGGCCTGGTGGAGGCTGCCCCTGCACTGCTGAGGGGTGGGGGTGATGGGAGACATGGGTGGGGGCCTGGTGGAGGCTGCCCCTGGTGGCTGGGTGGTGGGGGCGGTGGTAGACATGGTTGGGGGCCTGGTGGAGGCTGCCCCTGCACTGCTGGGTTTGGGGGTGATGGGAGACATGAGTGAGGGCCTGGTGGAGGCTGCCCCTGCACTGCTGGGGGGTGGGGGTGATGGGAGACATGAGTGGGGGCCTGGTGGAGGCTGCCCCTGGTGGCTGGGGTGTGGGGGTGATGGGAGACATGATTGGGGGCCTGGTAGAGGCTGCCCCTGCACTGCTGGGGGGTGGGGGTGATGGGAGACATGAGTGGGGGCCTGGTGGAGGCTGCCCCTGGTGGCAGGGGGTGGAGGTGCAGGGGGACATGTGTGGGAGCCAGGTGGAGGCTGCCCCCTGCTCTGCTGGGGGTGGGGGTGATGGGAGACATGAGTGGGGGCCTGGTGGAGGCGGCCCCTGGTGGCTGGGGTGTGGGGGTGATGGGAGACATGAGTGGGGGCCTGGTAGAGGCTGCCCCTGCACTGCTGGGGGGTGGGGTGATGGGAGACATGAGTGGGGGCCTGGTGGAGGCTGCCCCTGCACTGCTGGGGGGTGGGGGTGATGGGAGACATGAGTGGGGGCCTGGTGGAGGCTGCCCCTGGTGGCTGGGGTGTGGGGGTGCAGGGGGACATGTGTGGGAGCCTGGTGGAGGCTGCCCCTGCATTGCTGGGGGGTGGGGGTGATGGGAGACATGAGTGGGGGCCTGGTGGAGGCTGCCCCTGGTGGCTGGGGTGTGGGGGTGGTGATAGACATGGGTGGGGGCCTGGTGGAAGCTGCCCCTGCACTGCTGGGGTGTGGGGTGATGGGAGACATGAGTGGGGGCCTGGTGGAGGCTGCCCCTGCACTGCTGGGGGGTGGGGATGATGGTAGACATGGGTGGGGGCCTGGTGGAGGCTGCCCCTGCACTGCTGGGGGTTGGGGGGGTGGTAGACATGGGTGGGGGCCTGGTGGAGGCTGCCCCTGGTGGCTGGGGGGGGGGGGTGCAGGATACATGAGTTGGACATGAGTGGGGGCCTGGTTGAGGCTGCCCCTGGTGGCTGGGGGGTGGGGGTGGTGGGAGACATGAGTGGGGGCCTGGTGGAGGCTGCCCCTGGTGGCTGGGGGTGGGGGGTGATAGGGGACATGAGTGGGGGCCTGGTGGAGGCTGCCCCTGCACTGCTGGGGGTGGGGGTTATTGGAGACATGAGTGGGGGCCTGGTGGAGGCTGCCCCTGCACTGCTGGGGGGTAGGGGTGATGGGAGACATGAGTGGGGGCCTGGTGGAGGCTGCCCCTGCACTGCTGGGGTGTGGGGGTGATGGGAGACATGAGTGGGGGCCTGATGGAGGCTGCCCCTGGTGGCTGGGGGGTGGGGGTGCAGGGGGACATGTTTGGGAGCCTGGTGGAGGCTGCCCCTGGTGGCTGGGGTGTGGGGGTGATGGGAGATATGAGTGGGGGCCTGGTGGAGGCTGCCCCTGCACTGCTGGGGGGTGGGGGTGATGGGAGACATGAGTGGGGGCCTGGTGGAGGCTCCTTCTGGTGGCTGGGAGGTGGGGGTGCAGGGGGGACATGTGTGGGAGTCTGGTGGAGGCTGCCCCTGCTCTGCTGGGGGGTGGGGTGATGGGATACATGAGTGGGGGCCTGGTGGAGGCTGCCCCTGGTGGCTGGGGGGTGGGGGTGGTGGTAGACATGGGTGGGGGCCTGGTGGAGGCTGCCCCTGCACTGCTGAGGGGTGGGGTGCAGGGGGACATGTGTGGGAGCCTGGTGGAGGCTGCCCCCGCACTGCTGGGGGGTGGGGGTGATGGGAGACATGAGTGGGGGCCTGGCGGAGGCTGTCCCTGCACTGCTGGGGGTGGGGGTGATGGGAGACATGAGTGGGGGCCTGGTGGAGGCTGCCCCTGGGTGGCTGGGGTGGTGGGGTGGTGGTAGACATGGGTGGGGACCTGGTGGAGGCTGCCCCTGGTGGCTGGGGGGTGAGGGTGATGGGAGACATGAGTGGGGGCCTGGTGGAGGCTGCCCCTGCACTGCTGAGGGGTGGGGGTGATGGGAGGCATGGGTGGGGGCCTGGTGGAGGCTGCCCCTGGTGGCTGGGGTGGTGGGGGTGGTGGTAGACATGGGTGAGGGCCTGGTGGAGGCTGCCCCTGCACTGCTGGGGGTGGGGGTGATGGGAGACATGAGTGAGGGCCTGGTGGAGGCTGCCCCTGCACTGCTGGGGGGTGGGGGTGATGGGAGACATGAGTGGGGGCCTGGTGGAGGCTGCCCCTGGTGGCCTGGGGTGTGGGGGTGATGGGAGACATGAGTGGGGGCCTGGTAGAGGCTGCCCCTGCAGTGCTGGGGGGTGGGGGTGATGGGAGACATGAGTGGGGGCCTGGTGGAGGCTGCCCCTGGTGGCTGGGGGGTGGGGGTGCAGGGGGAAATGTGTGGGAGCCTGGTGGAGGGCTGCCCCTGCTCTGCTGGGGGTGGGGGTGATGGGAGACATGAGTGGGGGCCTGGTGGAGGCTGCCCCTGGTGGCTGGGGTGTGGGGGTGATGGGAGGACATGAGTGGGGGCCTGGTGGAGGCTGCCCCTGCACTGCTGGGGGGTGGGGGTGATGGGAGACATGAGTGGGGGCCTGGTGGAGGCTGCCCCTGCACTGCTGAGGGGTGGGGGTGATGGGAGACATGAGTGGGGGCCTGGTGGAGGCTGCCCCTGGTGGCTGGGGTGTGGGGGTGCAGGGGGACATGTGTGGGAGCCTGGTGGAGGCTACCCCTGCACTGCTGGGGGGTGGGGGTGATGGGAGACATGAATGGGGGCCTGGTGGAGGCTGCCCCTGGTGGCTGGGGTGTGGGGGTGGTGGTAGACATGGGTGGGGGCCTGGTGGAAGCTGCCCCTGCACTGCTGGGGTGTGGGGGTGATGGGAGACATGAGTGGGGGCCTGGTGGAGGCTGCCCCTGGTGGCTGGGGGAGTGGGGGTTCAGGGGGACATGTGTGGGAGTCTGGTGGAGGCTGCCCCTGCACTGCTGGGGGGTGGGGGTGCAGGGAGATATGAGTTGGACATGAGTGGGGGCCTGGTGGAGGCTGCCCCTGCACTGCTAGGGGGTGGGGGTGATGGGAGACATGAGTGGGGGCCTGGTGGAGGCTACCCCTGGTGGCTGGGGGTGGGGGTGCAGGGGGACATGTGTGGGGAGTCTGGTGGAGGCTGCCCCTGCTCTGCTGGGGGGTGGGGGTGATGGGATACATGAGTGGGGGCCTGGTGGAGGCTGCCCCTGGTGGCTGGGGGGTGGGGGTGGTGGTAGACATGGGTGGGGGCCTGGTGGAGGCTGCCCCTGCACTGCTGAGGGGTGGGGGTTATTGGAGACATGAGTGGGGGCCTGGTGGAGGCTGCCCCTGCACTACTGGGGGTAGGGGTGATGGGAGACATGAGTGGGGGCCTGGTGGAGGCTGCCCCTGCACTGCTGGGGTGTGGGGGTGATGGGAGACATGAGTGGGGGCCTGATGGAGGCTGCCCTGGTGGCTGGGGGGTGGGGGTGCAGGGGAACATGTGTGGGAGCCTGGTGGAGGCTGCCCCTGGTGGGCTGGGGTGGGGGGTGATGGGAGACATGAGTGGGGGCCTGGTGGAGGCTGCCCCTGCACTGCTGGGGGGTGGGGGTGATGGGAGACATGAGTGGGGGCCTGGTGGAGGCTACCCTGGTGGCTGGGGGTGGGGGTGCAGGGGACATGTGTGGGAGTCTGGTGGAGGCTGCCCCTGCTCTGCTGGGGGGTGGGGGTGATGGGATACATGAGTGGGGGCCTGGTGGAGGCTGCCCCTGGTGGCTGGGGGGTGGGGGTGGTGGTAGACATGGGTGGGGGCCTGGTGGAGGCTGCCCCTGCACTGCTGAGGGGTGGGGTGCAGGGGGACATGTGTGGGAGCCTGGTGGAGGCTGCCCCCGCACTGCTGGGGGTGGGGGTGATGGGAGACATGAGTGGGGGCCTGGCGGAGGCTGTCCCTGCACTGCTGGGGGTGGGGGTGATGGGAGACATGAGTGGGGGCCTGGTGGAGGCTGCCCCTGGTGGCTGGGGTGGTGGTGGGGGTGGTGGTAGACATGGGTGGGGGCCTGGTGGAGGCTGCCCCTGGTGGCTGGGGGGTGAGGGTGATGGGAGACATGAGTGGGGGCCTGGTGGAGGCTGCCCCTGCACTGCTGAGGGGTGGGGGTGATGGGAGACATGGGTGGGGGCCTGGTGGAGGCTGCCCCTGGTGGCTGGGGTGGTGGGGGTGGTGGTAGACATGGGTGGGGGCCTGGTGGAGGCTGCCCCTGCACTGCTGGGGGTGGGGGTGATGGGAGACATGAGTGAGGGCCTGGTGGAGGCTGCCCCTGCACTGCTGGGGGGTGGGGGTGATGGGAGACATGAGTGGGGGTCTGGAGGCTGCCCCTGGTGGCTGGGGTGTGGGGGTGATGGGAGACATGATTGGGGGCCTGGTAGAGGCTGCCCCTGCACTGCTGGGGGGTGGGGGTGATGGGAGACATGAGTGGGGGCCTGGTGGAGGCTGCCCCTGGTGGCTGGGGGTGGAGGTGCAGGGGGACATGTGTGGGAGCCAGGTGGAGGCTGCCCCTGCTCTGCTGGGGGTGGGGGTGATGGGAGACATGAGTGGGGGCCTGGTGGAGGCTGCCCCTGGTGGCTGGGGGTGTGGGGGTGATGGGAGACATGAGTGGGGGCCTGGTAGAGGCTGCCCCTGCACTGCTGGGGGGTGGGGGTGATGGGAGACATGAGTGGGGGGCCTGGTGGAGGCTGCCCCTGCACTGCTGGGGGGTGGGGGTGATAGGAGACATGAGTGGGGGCCTGGTGGAGGCTGCCCCTGGTGGCTGGGGTGTGGGGGTGCAGGGGGACATGTGTGGGAGCCTGGTGGAGGCTGCCCCTGCATTGCTGGGGGGTGGGGGTGATGGGAGACATGAGTGGGGGCCTGGTGGAGGCTGCCCCTGGTGGCTGGGGTGTGGGGGTGCAGGGGGACATGTGTGGGAGCCTGGTGGAGGCTACCCCTGCACTGCTGGGGGGTGGGGGTGATGGGAGACATGAATGGGGGCCTGGTGGAGGCTGCCCCTGGTGGCTGGGGTGTGGGGGTGGTGGTAGACATGGGTGGGGGCCTGGTGGAAGCTGCCCCTGCACTGCTGGGGTGTGGGGGTGATGGGAGACATGAGTGGGGGCCTGGTGGAGGCTGCCCCTGGTGGCTGGGGAGTGGGGGGTTCAGGGGGACATGTGTGGGAGTCTGGTGGAGGCTGCCCCTGCACTGCTGGGGGGTGGGGGTGCAGGGAGATATGAGTTGGACATGAGTGGGGGCCTGGTGGAGGCTGCCCCTGCACTGCTAGGGGGTGGGGGTGATGGGAGACATGAGTGGGGGCCTGGTGGAGGCTACCCCTGGTGGCTGGGGGTGGGGGTGCAGGGGGACATGTGTGGGAGTCTGGTGGAGGCTGCCCCTGCTCTGCTGGGGGGTGGGGGTGATGGGATACATGAGTGGGGGCCTGGTGGAGGCTGCCCCTGGTGGCTGGGGGGTGGGGGTGGTGGTAGACATGGGTGGGGGCCTGGTGGAGGCTGCCCCTGCACTGCTGAGGGGTGGGGGTTATTGGAGACATGAGTGGGGGCCTGGTGGAGGCTGCCCCTGCACTGCTGGGGGTAGGGGTGATGGGAGACATGAGTGGGGGCCTGGTGGAGGCTGCCCCTGCACTGCTGGGGTGTGGGGGTGATGGGAGACATGAGTGGGGGCCTGATGGAGGCTGCCCCTGGTGGCTGGGGGGTGGGGGTGCAGGGGGACATGTGTGGGAGCCTGGTGGAGGCTGCCCCTGGTGGCTGGGGTGTGGGGGTGATGGGAGACATGAGTGGGGGCCTGGTGGAGGCTGCCCCTGCACTGCTGGGGGGTGGGGGTGATGGGAGACATGAGTGGGGGCCTGGTGGAGGCTACCCCTGGTGGCTGGGGGTGGGGGTGCTGGGGGACATGTGTGGGAGTCTGGTGGAGGCTGCCCCTGCTCTGCTGGGGGGTGGGGGTGATGGGATACATGAGTGGGGGCCTGGTGGAGGCTGCCCCTGGTGGCTGGGGGGTGGGGGTGGTGGTAGACATGGGTGGGGGCCTGGTGGAGGCTGCCCCTGCACTGCTGAGGGGTGGGGTGCAGGGGGACATGTGTGGGAGCCTGGTGGAGGCTGCCCCCGCACTGCTGGGGGTGGGGGTGATGGGAGACATGGAGTGGGGGCCTGGCGGAGGCTGTCCCTGCACTGCTGGGGGTGGGGGTGATGGGAGACATGAGTGGGGGCCTGGTGGAGGCTGCCCCTGGTGGCTGGGGTGGTGGGGGTGGTGGTAGACATGGGTGGGGGCCTGGTGGAGGCTGCCCCTGGTGGCTGGGGGGTGAGGGTGATGGGAGACATGAGTGGGGGCCTGGTGGAGGCTGCCCCTGCACTGCTGAGGGGTGGGGGTGATGGGAGACATGGGTGGGGGCCTGGTGGAGGCTGCCCCTGGTGGCTGGGGTGGTGGGGGTGGTGGTAGACATGGGTGGGGGCCTGGTGGAGGCTGCCCCTGCACTGCTGGGGGTGGGGGTGATGGGAGACATGAGTGAGGGCCTGGTGGAGGCTGCCCCTGCACTGCTGGGGGGTGGGGGTGATGGGAGACATGAGTGGGGGTCTGGTGGAGGCTGCCCCTGGTGGCTGGGGTGTGGGGGTGATGGGAGACATGATTGGGGGCCTGGTAGAGGCTGCCCCTGCACTGCTGGGGGGTGGGGGTGATGGGAGACATGAGTGGGGGCCTGGTGGAGGCTGCCCCTGGTGGCTGGGGGTGGAGGTGCAGGGGGACATGTGTGGGAGCCAGGTGGAGGCTGCCCCTGCTCTGCTGGGGGTGGGGGTGATGGGAGACATGAGTGGGGGCCTGGTGGAGGCTGCCCCTGGTGGCTGGGGTGTGGGGGTGATGGGAGACATGAGTGGGGGCCTGGTAGAGGCTGCCCCTGCACTGCTGGGGGGTGGGGGTGATGGGAGACATGAGTGGGGGCCTGGTGGAGGCTGCCCCTGCACTGCTGGGGGGTGGGGGGTGATGGGAGACATGAGTGGGGGCCTGGTGGAGGCTGCCCCTGGTGGCTGGGGTGTGGGGGTGCAGGGGGACATGTGTGGGAGCCTGGTGGAGGCTGCCCCTGCATTGCTGGGGGGTGGGGGTGATGGGAGACATGAGTGGGGGCCTGGTGGAGGCTGCCCCTGGTGGCTGGGGTGTGGGGGTGGTGGTAGACATGGGTGGGGGCCTGGTGGAAGCTGCCCCTGCACTGCTGGGGTGTGGGGGTGATGTGAGACATGAGTGGGGGCCTGGCGGAGGCTGCCCCTGCACTGCTGGTGGGTGGGGATGATGGTAGACATGGGTGGGGGCCTGGTGGAGGCTGCCCCTGCACTGCTGGGGGTTGGGGGGGTGGTAGACATGGGTGGGGGCCTGGTGGAGGCTGCCCCTGGTGGCTGGGGGGTGGGGGTGCAGGGATACATGAGTTGGACATGAGTGGGGGCCTGGTTGAGGCTGCCCCTGGTGGCTGGGGGGTGGGGGTGGTGGGAGACATGAGTGGGGGCCTGGTGGAGGCTGCCCCTGGTGGCTGGGGGGTGGGGGTGATAGGGGACATGAGTGGGGGCCTGGTGGAGGCTGCCCCTGCACTGTTCGGGGTGGGGGTTATTGGAGACATGAGTGGGGGCCTGGTGGAGGCTGCCCCTGCACTGCTGGGGGGTAGGGGTGATGGGAGACATGAGTGGGGGCCTGGTGGAGGCTGCCCCTGCACTGCTGGGGTGTGGGGGTGATGGGAGACATGAGTGGGGGCCTGATGGAGGCTGCCCCTGGTGGCTGGGGGGTGGGGGTGCAGGGGGACATGTTTGGGAGCCTGGTGGAGGCTGCCCCTGGTGGCTGGGGTGTGGGGGTGATGGGAGACATGAGTGGGGGCCTGGTGGAGGCTGCCCCTGCACTGCTGGGGGGTGGGGGTGATGGGAGACATGAGTGGGGGCCTGGTGGAGGCTCCTTCTGGTGGCTGGGAGGTGGGGGTGCAGGGGGACATGTGTGGGAGTCTGGTGGAGGCTGCCCCTGCTCTGCTGGGGGGTGGGGGTGATGGGATACATGAGTGGGGGCCTGGTGGAGGCTGCCCCTGGTGGCTGGGGGGTGGGGGTGGTGGTAGACATGGGTGGGGGCCTGGTGGAGGCTGCCCCTGCACTGCTGAGGGGTGGGGTGCAGGGGGACATGTGTGGGAGCCTGGTGGAGGCTGCCCCCGCACTGCTGGGGGGTGGGGGTGATGGGAGACATGAGTGGGGGCCTGGCGGAGGCTGTCCCTGCACTGCTGGGGGTGGGGGTGATGGGAGACATGAGTGGGGGCCCTGGTGGAGGCTGCCCCTGGTGGCTGGGGTGGTGGGGGTGGTGGTAGACATGGGGTGGGGACCTGGTGGAGGCTGCCCCTGGTGGCCTGGGGGTGAGGGTGATGGGAGACATGAGTGGGGGCCTGGTGGAGGCTGCCCCTGCACTGCTGAGGGGTGGGGGTGATGGGAGACATGGGTGGGGGCCTGGTGGAGGCTGCCCCTGGTGGCTGGGGTGGTGGGGGTGGTGGTAGACATGGGTGAGGGCCTGGTGGAGGCTGCCCCTGCACTGCTGGGGGTGGGGGTGATGGGAGACATGAGTGAGGGCCTGGTGGAGGCTGCCCCTGCACTGCTGGGGGGTGGGGGTGATGGGAGACATGAGTGGGGGCCTGGTGGAGGCTGCCCCTGGTGGCTGGGGTGTGGGGGTGATGGGAGACATGAGTGGGGGGCCTGGTAGAGGCTGCCCCTGCAGTGCTGGGGGGTGGGGGTGATGGGAGACATGAGTGGGGGCCTGGTGGAGGCTGCCCCTGGTGGCTGGGGGGTGGGGGTGCAGGGGGAAATGTGTGGGAGCCTGGTGGAGGCTGCCCCTGCTCTGCTGGGGGTGGGGGTGATGGGAGACATGAGTGGGGGCCTGGTGGAGGCTGCCCCTGGTGGCTGGGGTGTGGGGGTGATGGGAGACATGAGTGGGGGCCTGGTGGAGGCTGCCCCTGCACTGCTGGGGGGTGGGGGTGATGGGAGACATGAGTGGGGGCCTGGTGGAGGCTGCCCCTGCACTGCTGAGGGGTGGGGGTGATGGGAGACATGAGTGGGGGCCTGGTGGAGGCTGCCCCTGGTGGCTGGGGTGTGGGGGTGCAGGGGGACATGTGTGGGAGCCTGGTGGAGGCTACCCCTGCACTGCTGGGGGGTGGGGTGATGGGAGACATGAGTGGGGGCCTGGTGGAGGCTGCCCCTGGTGGCTGGGGTGTGGGGGTGGTGGTAGACATGGGTGGGGGCCTGGTGGAAGCTGCCCCTGCACTGCTGGGGTGTGGGGGTGATGGGAGACATGAGTGGGGGCCTGGTGGAGGCTGCCCCTGGTGGCTGGGGAGTGGGGGTTCAGGGGGACATGTGTGGGAGTCTGGTGGAGGCTGCCCCTGCACTGCTGGGGGGTGGGGGTGCAGGGAGATATGAGTTGGACATGAGTGGGGGCCTGGTGGAGGCTGCCCCTGCACTGCTAGGGGGTGGGGGTGATGGGAGACATGAGTGGGGGCCTGGTGGAGGCTACCCCTGGTGGCTGGGGGTGGGGGTGCAGGGGGACATGTGTGGGAGTCTGGTGGAGGCTGCCCCTGCTCTGCTGGGGGGGGGGTGATGGGATACATGAGTGGGGGCCTGGTGGAGGCTGCCCCTGGTGGCTGGGGGGTGGGGGTGGTGGTAGACATGGGTGGGGGCCTGGTGGAGGCTGCCCCTGCACTGCTGAGGGGTGGGGTGCAGGGGGACATGTGTGGGAGCCTGGTGGAGGCTGCCCCTGCACTGCTGGGGGGTGGGGGTGATGGGAGACATGAGTGGGGGCCTGGCAGAGGCTGTCCCTGCACTCCTGGGGGTGGGGGTGATGGGAGACATGAGTGGGGGCCTGGTGGAGGCTGCCCCTGGTGGCTGGGGTGGTGGGGGTGGTGGTAGACATGGGTGGGGGCCTGGTGGAGGCTGCCCCTCGTGGCTGGGGTGGTGGGGGTGGTGGTAGACATGGGTGGGGGCCTGGTGGAGGCTGCCCCTGCACTGCTGGGGGTGGGGGTGATGGGAGACATGAGTGAGGGCCTGGTGGAGGCTGCCCCTGGTGGCTGGGGTGTGGGGTGCAGGGGGACATGTGTGGGAGCCTGGTGGAGGCTGCCCCTGCACTGCTGGGGGGTGGGGGTGATGGGAGACATGAGTGGGGGCCTGGTGGAGGCTGCCCCTGGTGGCTGGGGTGTGGGGGTGCAGGGGGACATGTGTGGGAGCCTGGTGGAGGCTACCCCTGCACTGCTGGGGGGTGGGGGTGATGGGAGACATGAATGGGGGCCTGGTGGAGGCTGCCCCTGGTGGCTGGGGTGTGGGGGTGGTGGTAGACATGGGTGGGGGCCTGGTGGAAGCTGCCCCTGCACTGCTGGGGTGTGGGGGTGATGGGAGACATGAGTGGGGGCCTGGTGGAGGCTGCCCCTGGTGGCTGGGGAGTGGGGGTTCAGGGGGACATGTGTGGGAGTCTGGTGGAGGCTGCCCCTGCACTGCTGGGGGGTGGGGGTGCAGGGAGATATGAGTTGGACATGAGTGGGGGCCTGGTGGAGGCTGCCCCTGCACTGCTAGGGGGTGGGGGTGATGGGAGACATGAGTGGGGGCCTGGTGGAGGCTACCCCTGGTGGCTGGGGGTGGGGGTGCAGGGGGACATGTGTGGGAGTCTGGTGGAGGCTGCCCCTGCTCTGCTGGGGGGTGGGGGTGATGGGATACATGAGTGGGGGCCTGGTGGAGGCTGCCCCTGGTGGCTGGGGGGTGGGGGTGGTGGTAGACATGGGTGGGGGCCTGGTGGAGGCTGCCCCTGCACTGCTGAGGGGTGGGGGTTATTGGAGACATGAGTGGGGGCCTGGTGGAGGCTGCCCCTGCACTGCTGGGGGTAGGGGTGATGGGAGACATGAGTGGGGGCCTGGTGGAGGCTGCCCCTGCACTGCTGGGGTGTGGGGGTGATGGGAGACATGAGTGGGGGCCTGATGGAGGCTGCCCCTGGTGGCTGGGGGGTGGGGGTGCAGGGGGACATGTGTGGGAGCCTGGTGGAGGCTGCCCCTGGTGGCTGGGGTGTGGGGGTGATGGGAGACATGAGTGGGGGCCTGGTGGAGGCTGCCCCTGCACTGCTGGGGGGTGGGGGTGATGGGAGACATGAGTGGGGGCCTGGTGGAGGCTACCCCTGGTGGCTGGGGGTGGGGGTGCAGGAGGACATGTGTGGGAGTCTGGTGGAGGCTGCCCCTGCTCTGCTGGGGGGTGGGGGTGATGGGATACATGAGTGGGGGCCTGGTGGAGGCTGCCCCTGGTGGCTGGGGGGTGGGGGTGGTGGTAGACATGGGTGGGGGCCTGGTGGAGGCTGCCCCTGCACTGCTGAGGGGTGGGGTGCAGGGGGACATGTGTGGGAGCCTGGTGGAGGCTGCCCCCGCACTGCTGGGGGGTGGGGGTGATGGGAGACATGAGTGGGGGCCTGGCGGAGGCTGTCCCTGCACTGCTGGGGGTGGGGGTGATGGGAGACATGAGTGGGGGCCTGGTGGAGGCTGCCCCTGGTGGCTGGGGTGGTGGGGGTGGTGGTAGACATGGGTGGGGGCCTGGTGGAGGCTGCCCCTGGTGGCTGGGGGGTGAGGGTGATGGGAGACATGAGTGGGGGCCTGGTGGAGGCTGCCCCTGCACTGCTGAGGGGTGGGGGTGATGGGAGACATGGGTGGGGGCCTGGTGGAGGCTGCCCCTGGTGGCTGGGGTGGTGGGGGTGGTGGTAGACATGGGTGGGGGCCTGGTGGAGGCTGCCCCTGCACTGCTGGGGGTGGGGGTGATGGGAGACATGAGTGAGGGCCTGGTGGAGGCTGCCCCTGCACTGCTGGGGGGTGGGGGTGATGGGAGACATGAGTGGGGGTCTGGTGGAGGCTGCCCCTGGTGGCTGGGGTGTGGGGGTGATGGTAGACATGATTGGGGGCCTGGTAGAGGCTGCCCCTGCACTGCTGGGGGGTGGGGGTGATGGGAGACATGAGTGGGGGCCTGGTGGAGGCTGCCCCTGGTGGCTGGGGGTGGAGGTGCAGGGGGACATGTGTGGGAGCCAGGTGGAGGCTGCCCCTGCTCTGCTGGGGGTGGGGGTGATGGGAGACATGAGTGGGGGCCTGGTGGAGGCTGCCCCTGGTGGCTGGGGTGTGGGGGTGATGGGAGACATGAGTGGGGGCCTGGTAGAGGCTGCCCCTGCACTGCTGGGGGGTGGGGGTGATGGGAGACATGAGTGGGGGCCTGGTGGAGGCTGCCCCTGCACTGGTGGGGGGTGGGGGTGATGGGAGACATGAGTGGGGGCCTGGTGGAGGCTGCCCCTGGTGGCTGGGGTGTGGGGGTGCAGGGGGACATGTGTGGGAGCCTGGTGGAGGCTGCCCCTGCATTGCTGGGGGGTGGGGGTGATGGGAGACATGAGTGGGGGCCTGGTGGAGGCTGCCCCTGGTGGCTGGGGTGTGGGGGTGGTGGTAGACATGGGTGGGGGCCTGGTGGAAGCTGCCCCTGCACTGCTGGGGTGTGGGGGTGATGGGAGACATGAGTGGGGGCCTGGCGGAGGCTGCCCCTGCACTGCTGGTGGGTGGGGATGATGGTAGACATGGGTGGGGGCCTGGTGGAGGCTGCCCCTGCACTGCTGGGGGTTGGGGGGGTGGTAGACATGGGTGGGGGCCTGGTGGAGGCTGCCCCTGGTGGCTGGGGGGTGGGGGTGCAGGGATACATGAGTTGGACATGAGTGGGGGCCTGGTTGAGGCTGCCCCTGGTGGCTGGGGGGTGGGGGTGGTGGGAGACATGAGTGGGGGCCTGGTGGAGGCTGCCCCTGGTGGCTGGGGGGTGGGGGTGATAGGGGACATGAGTGGGGGCCTGGTGGAGGCTGCCCCTGCACTGTTCGGGGTGGGGGTTATTGGAGACATGAGTGGGGGCCTGGTGGAGGCTGCCCCTGCACTGCTGGGGGGTAGGGGTGATGGGAGACATGAGTGGGGGCCTGGTGGAGGCTGCCCCTGCACTGCTGGGGTGTGGGGGTGATGGGAGACATGAGTGGGGGCCTGATGGAGGCTGCCCCTGGTGGCTGGGGGGTGGGGGTGCAGGGGGACATGTTTGGGAGCCTGGTGGAGGCTGCCCCTGGTGGCTGGGGTGTGGGGGTGATGGGAGACATGAGTGGGGGCCTGGTGGAGGCTGCCCCTGCACTGCTGGGGGGTGGGGGTGATGGGAGACATGAGTGGGGGCCTGGTGGAGGCTCCTTCTGGTGGCTGGGAGGTGGGGGTGCAGGGGGACATGTGTGGGAGTCTGGTGGAGGCTGCCCCTGCTCTGCTGGGGGGTGGGGGTGATGGGATACATGAGTGGGGGCCTGGTGGAGGCTGCCCCTGGTGGCTGGGGGGTGGGGGTGGTGGTAGACATGGGTGGGGGCCTGGTGGAGGCTGCCCCTGCACTGCTGAGGGGTGGGGTGCAGGGGGACATGTGTGGGAGCCTGGTGGAGGCTGCCCCCGCACTGCTGGGGGGTGGGGGTGATGGGAGACATGAGTGGGGGCCTGGCGGAGGCTGTCCCTGCACTGCTGGGGGTGGGGGTGATGGGAGACATGAGTGGGGGCCTGGTGGAGGCTGCCCCTGGTGGCTGGGGTGGTGGGGGTGGTGGTAGACATGGGTGGGGACCTGGTGGAGGCTGCCCCTGGTGGCCTGGGGGTGAGGGTGATGGGAGACATGAGTGGGGGCCTGGTGGAGGCTGCCCCTGCACTGCTGAGGGGTGGGGGTGATGGGAGACATGGGTGGGGGCCTGGTGGAGGCTGCCCCTGGTGGCTGGGGTGGTGGGGGTGGTGGTAGACATGGGTGAGGGCCTGGTGGAGGCTGCCCCTGCACTGCTGGGGGTGGGGGTGATGGGAGACATGAGTGAGGGCCTGGTGGAGGCTGCCCCTGCACTGCTGGGGGGTGGGGGTGATGGGAGACATGACTGGGGGCCTGGTGGAGGCTGCCCCTGGTGGCTGGGGTGTGGGGGTGATGGGAGACATGAGTGGGGGCCTGGTAGAGGCTGCCCCTGCAGTGCTGGGGGGTGGGGGTGATGGGAGACATGAGTGGGGGCCTGGTGGAGGCTGCCCCTGGTGGCTGGGGGGTGGGGGTGCAGGGGGAAATGTGTGGGAGCCTGGTGGAGGCTGCCCCTGCTCTGCTGGGGGTGGGGGTGATGGGAGACATGAGTGGGGGCCTGGTGGAGGCTGCCCCTGGTGGCTGGGGTGTGGGGGTGATGGGAGACATGAGTGCGGGCCTGGTGGAGGCTGCCCCTGCACTGCTGGGGGGTGGGGGTGATGGGAGACATGAGTGGGGGCCTGGTGGAGGCTGCCCCTGCACTGCTGAGGGGTGGGGGTGATGGGAGACATGAGTGGGGGCCTGGTGGAGGCTGCCCCTGGTGGCTGGGGTGTGGGGGTGCAGGGGGACATGTGTGGGAGCCTGGTGGAGGCTACCCCTGCACTGCGGGGGGGTGGGGTGATGGGAGACATGAGTGGGGGGCTGGTGGAGGCTGCCCCTGGTGGCTGGGGTGTGGGGGTGGTGGTAGACATGGGTGGGGGCCTGGTGGAAGCTGCCCCTGCACTGCTGGGGTGTGGGGGTGATGGGAGACATGAGTGGGGGCCTGGTGGAGGCTGCCCCTGGTGGCTGGGGAGTGGGGGTTCAGGGGGACATGTGTGGGAGTCTGGTGGAGGCTGCCCCTGCACTGCTGGGGGGTGGGGGTGCAGGGAGATATGAGTTGGACATGAGTGGGGGCCTGGTGGAGGATGCCCCTGCACTGCTAGGGGGTGGGGGTGATGGGAGACATGAGTGGGGGCCTGGTGGAGGCTACCCCTGGTGGCTGGGGGTGGGGGTGCAGGGGGACATGTGTGGGAGTCTGGTGGAGGCTGCCCCTGCTCTGCTGGGGGGGGGTGATGGGATACATGAGTGGGGGCCTGGTGGAGGCTGCCCCTGGTGGCTGGGGGGTGGGGGTGGTGGTAGACATGGGTGGGGGCCTGGTGGAGGCTGCCCCTGCACTGCTGAGGGGTGGGGTGCAGGGGGACATGTGTGGGAGCCTGGTGGAGGCTGCCCCCGCACTGCTGGGGGGTGGGGGTGATGGGAGACATGAGTGGGGGCCTGGCAGAGGCTGTCCCTGCACTCCTGGGGGTGGGGGTGATGGGAGACATGAGTGGGGGCCTGGTGGAGGCTGCCCCTGGTGGCTGGGGTGGTGGGGGTGGTGGTAGACATGGGTGGGGGCCTGGTGGAGGCTGCCCCTCGTGGCTGGGGTGGTGGGGGTGGTGGTAGACATGGGTGGGGGCCTGGTGGAGGCTGCCCCTGCACTGCTGGGGGTGGGGGTGATGGGAGACATGAGTGAGGGCCTGGTGGAGGCTGCCCCTGGTGGCTGGGGTGTGGGGTGCAGGGGGACATGTGTGGGAGCCTGGTGGAGGCTGCCCCTGCACTGCTGGGGGGTGGGGGTGATGGGAGACATGAGTGGGGGCCTGGTGTAGGCTGCCCCTGGTGGCTGGGGTGTGGGGGTGGTGGTAGACATGGGTGGGGGCCTAGTGGAAGCTGCCCCTGCACTGCTGGGGTGTGGGGGTGATGGGAGACATGAGTGGGGGCCTGGTGGAGGCTGCCCCTGGTGGCTGGGGAGTGGGGCTGCAGGGGGACATGTGTGGGAGTCTGGTGGAGGCTGCCCCTGCACTGCTGGGGGGTGGGGGTGCAGGGAGATATGAGTTGGACATGAGTGGGGGCCTGGTGGAGGCTGCCCCTGCACTTCTAGGGGGTGGGGGTGATGGGAGACATGAGTGGGGGCCTGGTGGTGGCTGCCCCTTGTGGCTGGGGGCTGGGTGTGCAGGGGGACATGTGTGGGAGTCTGGTGGAGGCTGCCCCTGCACTGCTGGGGGGTGGGGGTGCAGGGAGATATGAGTTGGACATGAGTGGGGGCCTGGTGGAGGCTGCCCCAGCACTGCTGGGGGGTGGGGGTGATGGGAGACATGAGTGGGGGCCTGGTGGAGGCTGCCCCTGGTGGCTGGGGTGGTGGGGGTTATGGGAGAAATGATTGAGGGCCTGGTGGAGGCTGCCCCTGGTGGCTGGGGGGTGGGGGTGCAGGGGGACATGTGTGGGAGTCTGGTGGAGGCTGCCCCTGCACGGCTGGGGGGTGGGGGTGCATGGAGATATGAGTTGGACATGAGTGGGGGCCTGGTGGAGGCTGCCCCAGCACTGCTGGGGGGTGGGGGTGATGGGAGACATGAGTGGGGGCCTGGTGGAGGCTGCCCCTTGTGGCTGGCGGGTGGGGGTGCAGGGGGACATGTGTGGGAGTCTGGTGGAGGCTGCCCCTGCACTGCTGGGGGGTGGGGGTGATGGGAGACATGAGTGGGGGCCTGGTGGAGGCTGCCCCTGCACTGCTGGGGGGTGGGGGTGATGGGAGACATGAGTGGGGGCCTGATGGAGGCTGCCCCTGGTGGCTGGGGTGTGGGGTGCAGGGGGACATGTGTGGGAGCCTGGTGGAGGCTGCCCCTGCACTGCTGGGGGGTGGGGGTGATGGGAGACACGAGTGGGGGCCTGATGGAGGCTGCCCCTGGTGGCTGGGGTGTGGGGTGCAGGGGGACATGTGTGGGAGCCTGGTGGAGGCTGCCCCTGCACTGCTGGGGGGTGGGGGTGATGGGAGACATGAGTGGGGGCCTGGTGGAGGCTGCCCCTGGTGGCTGGGGTGTGGGGGTGGTGGTAGACATGGGTGGGGGCCTGGTGGAAGCTGCCCCTGCACTGCTGGGGTGTGGGGGTGATGGGAGACATGAGTGGGGGCCTGGTGGAGGCTGCCCCTGGTGGCTGGGGAGTGGGGCTGCAGGGGGGACATGTGTGGGAGTCTGGTGGAGGCTGCCCCTGCACTGCTGGGGGGTGGGGGTGCAGGGAGATATGAGTTGGACATGAGTGGGGGCCTGGTGGAGGCTGCCCCTGCACTTCTAGGGGGTGGGGGTGATGGGAGACGAGTGGGGGCCTGGTGGTGGCTGCCCCTTGTGGCTGGGGGTGCAGGGGGACATGTGTGGGAGTCTGGTGGAGGCTGCCCCTGCACTGCTGGGGGGTGGGGGTGCAGGGAGATATGAGTTGCACATGAGTGGGGGCCTGGTGGAGGCTGCCCCAGCACTGCTGGGGGGTGGGGGTGATGGGAGACATGAGTGGGGGCCTGGTGGAGGCTGCCCCTGGTGGCTGGGGTGGTGGGGGTTATGGGAGAAATGATTGAGGGCCTGGTGGAGGCTGCCCCTGGTGGCTGGGGGGTGGGGGTGCAGGGGGACATGTGTGGGAGTCTGGTGGAGGCTGCCCCTGCACGGCTGGGGGGTGGGGGTGCATGGAGATATGAGTTGGACATGAGTGGGGGCCTGGTGGAGGCTGCCCCAGCACTGCTGGGGGGTGGGGGTGATGGGAGACATGAGTGGGGGCCTGGTGGAGGCTGCCCCTTGTGGCTGGCGGGTGGGGGTGCAGGGGGACATGTGTGGGAGTCTGGTGGAGGCTGCCCCTGCACTGCTGGGGGGTGGGGGTGCAGGGAGATATGAGTTGGACATGAGTGGGGGCCTGGTGGAGGCTGCCCCAGCACTGCTGGGGGGTGGGGGTGATGAGAGACATGAGTGGGGGCCTGGTGGAGGCTGCCCCTGGTGGCTGGGGTGGTGGGGGTTATGGGAGACATGATTGAGGGCCTGGTGGAGGCTGCCCCTGGTGGCTGGGGGGTGGGGTGCAGGGGGACATGTGTGGGAGCCTGGTGGAGGCTGCCCCTGCACTGCTGGGGGGTGGGGGTGATGGGAGACATGAGTGGGGCCCAGGTGAAGGCTTCCCCTGGTGGCTGGGGAGTGGGGGTGGTGGTAGACATTGGTGGGGGCCTGGTGGAGGCTGCCCCTGCACTGCTGGAGGGTGGGGGTGATGGGAGACATGAGTGGGGGCCTGGTGGAGGCTGCCCCTGCACTGCTGGGGGGTGGGGATGATGGTAGACATGGGTGGGGGCCTGGTGGAGGCTGCCCCTGCACTGCTGGGGGGTGGGGGGGTGGTAGACATGGGTGGGGGCCTGGTGGAGGCTGCCCCTGGTGGCTGGGGTGTGGGGGTGCAGGGAGACATGAGTTGGACATGAGTGGGGGCCTGGTTGAGGCTGCCCCTGGTGGCTGGGGGGTGGGGGTGGTGGGAGACATGAGTGGGGGCCTGGTGGAGGCTGCCCCTGGTGGCTGGGGGGTGGGGGTGATAGGGGACATGAGTGGGGGCCTGGTGGAGGCTGCCCCAGCACTGCTGGGGGTGGGGGTTATTGGAGACATGAGTGGGGGCCTGGTGAAGGCTGCCCCTGCACTGCTTGGGGGTAGGGGTGATGGGAGACATGAGTGGGGGCATGGTGGAGGCTGCCCCTGCACTGCTGGGGTGTGGGGGTGATGGGAGACATGAGTGGGAGCCTGATGGAGGCTGCCCCTGGTGGCTGGGGGGTGGGGGTGCAGGGGGACATGTGTGGGAGCCTGGTAGAGGCTGCTCCTGGTGGCTGGGGTGTGGGGGTGATGGGAGACATGAGTGGGGGCCTGGTGGAGGCTGCCCCTGCACTGTTGGGGGGTGGGGGTGATGGGAGACAGAGTGGGGGCCTGGTGGAGGCTACCCCTGGTGGCTGGGGGGTGGGGGTGCAGGGGGACATGTGTGGGAGTCTGGTGGAGGCTGCCCCTGCTCTGCTGGGGGGTGGGGGTGATGGGATACATGAGTGGGGGCCTGGTGGAGGCTGCCCCTAGTGGCTGGGGGGTGGGGGTGGTGGTAGACATGGGTGGGGGCCTGGTGGAGGCTGCCCCTGCACTGCTGAGGGGTGGGGTGCAGGGGGACATGTGTGGGAGCCTGGTGGAGGCTGCCCCCGCACTGCTGGGGGGTGGGGGTGATGGGAGACACGAGTGGGGGCCTGGCGGAGGCTGTCTCTGCACTGCTGGGGGTGGGGGTGATGGGAGACATGAGTGGGGGCCTGGTGGAGGCTGCCCCTGGTGGCTGGGGTGGTGGGGGTGGTGGTAGACATGGGTGGGGACCTGGTGGAGGCTGCCCCTGGTGGCTGGGGGGTGAGGGTGATGGGAGACATGAGTGGGGGCCTGGTGGAGGCTGCCCCTGCACTGCTGAGGGGTGGGGGTGATGGGAGACATGGGTGGGGGCCTGGTGGAGGCTGCCCCTGGTGGCTGGGGTGGTGGGGGTGGTGGTAGACATGGGTGGGGGCCTGGTGGAGGCTGCCCCTGCACTGCTGGGGGTGGGGGTGATGGGAGACATGAGTGAGGGCCTGGTGGAGGCTGCCCATGCACTGCTGGGGGGTGGGGTGATGGGAGACATGAGTGGGGGCCTGGTGGAGGCTGCCCCTGGTGACTGGGGTGTGGGGGTGATCGGAGACATGAGTGGGGGCCTGGTAGAGGCTGCCCCTGCACTGCTGGGGGGTGGGGGTGATGGGAGACATGAGTGGTGGCCTGGTGGAGGCTGCCCCTGGTGGCTGGGGGGTGGGGGTGCAGGGGGACCTGTGTGGGAGCCTGGTGGAGTCTGCCCCTGCTCTGCTGGGGGTGGGGGTGATGGGAGACATGAGTGGGGGCCTGGTGGAGGCTGCCCCTGGTGGCTGGGGTGTGGGGGTGATGGGAGACATGAGTGGGGGCCTGGTAGAGGCTGCCCCTGCACTGCTGGGGGGGTGGGGGTGATGGGAGACATGAGTGGGGGCCTGGTGGAGGCTGCCCCTGCACTGCTGAGGGGTGGGGGTGATGGGAGACATGAGTGGGGGCCTGGCCTGGTGGAGGCTGCCCCTGGTGGCTGGGGTGTGGGGGTGGTGGTAGACATGGGTGGGGCCTGGTGGAGGCTGCCCCTGATGGCTGGTGGGTAGGGGTGATGGGAGACATGAGTGGGGGCCTGGTGGAGGCTGCCCCTGCACTACTGAGGGGTGGGGGTGATGGGAGACATGGGTGGGGGCCTGGTGGAGGCTGCCCCTGGTGGCTGGGGGGGTGGGGGTGATGGGAGTTATGAGTGGGGGCCTGGTGGAGGCTGCCCCTACACTGCTGGGGAGTGGGGGTGATCAGAGACATGAGTGGGGGCCTGGTGAAGGCTGCCCCTGGTGGCTGGGGGGTGGGGGTGGTGGTAGAAATGGGTGGGGGCCTGGTGGAGGCTGCCCCTGATGGCTGGGGGGTAGGGGTGATGGGAGACATGAGTGGGGGCCTGGTGGAGGCTGCCCCTGCACTGCTAGGGGGTGGGGGTGATGGGAGACATGAGTGGGGGCCTGGTGGAGGCTGCCCCTGCACTGCTGGGGGATGGGGGTGATGAGAGACATGAGTGGGGGCCTGGTGGAGGCTGCCCCTGGTGGCTGGGGGGTGGGGGTGCAGGGGGACATGTGTGGGAGCCTGGTGGAGGCTGCCCCTGCACTGCTGGGGGGTGGGGGTGATGGGAGACATGAGTGGGGGCCTGGTGGAGGCTGCCCCTGGTGGCTGGGGGGTGGGGGTGGTGGTAGACATGGGTGGGGGCCTAGTGGAGGCTGCCCCTGCACTGCTGGGGGGTGGGGGTGATGGGAGACATGAGTGGGGGCCTGGTGGAGGCTGCCCCTGCACTGCTGGGGGGTGGGGGTGATGGGAGACATGAGTGCAGGCCTGGTGGAGGCTGCCCCTGGTGGCTGGGGGGTGGGGGTGCAAGGGGACATGTGTGGGAGCCTGGTGGAGGCTGCCCCTGGTGTCTGGGGTGGGGGTTATGGGAGACATGAGTGGGGGCCTGGTGGAGGCTGCCCCTGCACTGCTGGGGGGTGGGGGTGATGGGAGACATGAGTGTGGGCCTGGTGGAGGCTGCCCCTGGTAGATGGGGAGTGGGGGTGCAGGGGGACATGTGTGGGAGCCTGGTGGAGGCTGCCCCTGCACTGCTGGGGGTGGGGGTGATGGGAGACATGAGTGGGGGCCTGGTGGAGGCTGCCCCTGGTGGCTGGGGGGTGGGGGTGGTGGTAGACATGGGTGGGGGCCTGTTGGAGGCTGCCCCTGCACTGCTGGGGGGTGGGGTGCAGGGGTACATGTGTGGGAGCCTGGTGGAGGCTGCCCCTGCACGGCTGGGGGGTGGGGGTGCATGGAGATATGAGTTGGACATGAGTGGGGGCCTGGTGGAGGCTGCCCCAGCACTGCTGGGGGGTGGGGGTGATGGGAGACATGAGTGGGGGCCTGGTGGAGGCTGCCCCTTGTGGCTGGCGGGTGGGGGTTCAGGGGGACATGTGTGGGAGTCTGGTGGAGGCTGCCCCTGCACTGCTGGGGGGTGGGGGTGCAGGGAGATATGAGTTGGACATGAGTGGGGGCCTGGTGGAGGCTGCCCCAGCACTGCTGGGGGGTGGGGGTGATGAGAGACATGAGTGGGGGCCTGGTGGAGGCTGCCCCTGGTGGCTGGGGTGGTGGGGGTTATGGGAGACATGATTGAGGGCCTGGTGGATGCTGCCCCTGGTGGCTGGGGGGTGGGGTGCAGGGGGACATGTGTGGGAGCCTGGTGGAGGCTGCCCCTGCACTGCTGGGGGGTGGGGGTGATGGGAGACATGAGTGGGGGCCAGGTGAAGGCTTCCCCTGGTGGCTGGGGAGTGGGGGTGGTGGTAGACATGGGTGGGGGCCTGGTGGAGGCTGCCCCTGCACTGCTGGAGGGTGGGGGTGATGGGAGACATGAGTGGGGGCCTGGTGGAGGCTGCCCCTGCACTGCTGGGGGGTGGGGGGGTGGTAGACATGGGTGGGGGCCTGGTGGAGGCTGCCCCTGGTGGCTGGGGGGTGGGGGTGCAGGGAGACATGAGTTGGACATGAGTGGGGGCCTGGTTGAGGCTGCCCCTGGTGGCTGGGGGGTGGGGGTGGTGGGAGACATGAGTGGGGGCCTGGTGGAGGCTGCCCCTGGTGGCTGGGGGGTGGGGGTGATAGGGGACATGAGTGGGGGCCTGGTGGAGGCTGCCCCAGCGCTGCTGGGGGTGGGGGTTATTGGAGACATGAGTGGGGGCCTGGTGAAGGCTGCCCCTGCACTGCTGGGGGGTAGGGGTGATGGGAGACATGAGTGGGGGCATGGTGGAGGCTGCCCCTGCACTGCTGGGGTGTGGGGGTGATGGGAGACATGAGTGGGGGCCTGATGGAGGCTGCCCCTGGTGGCTGGGGGGTGGGGGTGCAGGGGGACATGTGTGGGAGCCTGGTGGAGGCTGCTCCTGGTGGCTGGGTTGTGGGGGTGATGGGAGACATGAGTGGGGGCCTGGTGGAGGCTGCCCCTGCACTGTTGGGGGGTGGGGGTGATGGGAGTCAGAGTGGGGGCCTGGTGGAGGCTACCCCTGGTGGCTGGGGGGTGGGGGTGCAGGGGGACATGTGTGGGAGTCTGGTGGAGGCTGCCCCTGCTCTGCCGGGGGGTGGGGGTGATGGGATACATGAGTGGGGGCCTGGTGGAGGCTGCCCCTGGTGGCTGGGGGGTAGGGGTGGTGGTAGACATGGGTGGGGGCCTGGTGGAGGCTGCCCCTGCACTGCTGAGGGGTGGGGTGCAGGGGCACATGTGTGGGAGCCTGGTGGAGGCTGCCCCCGCACTGCTGGGGGGTGGGGGTGATGGGAGACATGAGTGGGGGCCTGGCGGAGCCTGTCTCTGCACTGCTGGGGGTGGGGGTGATGGGAGACATGAGTGGGGGCCTGGTGGAGGCTGCCCCTGGTGGCTGGGGTGGTGGGGGTGGTGGTAGACATGGGTGGGGACCTGGTGGAGGCTGCCCCTGGTGGCTGGGGGGTGAGGGTGATGGGAGACATGAGTGGGGGCCTGGTGGAGGCTGCCCTTGCACTGCTGAGGGGTGGGGGTGATGGGAGACATGGGTGGGGGCCTGGTGGAGGCTGCCCCTGGTGGCTGGGGTAGTGGGGGTGGTGGTAGACATGGGTGGGGGCCTGGTGGAGGCTGCCCCTGCACTGCTGGGGGTGGGGGTGATGGGAGACATGAGTGAGGGCCTGGTGGAGGCTGCCCCTGCACTGCTGGGGGGTGGGGGTGATGGGAGACATGAGTGGGGGCCTGGTGGAGGCTCCCCCTGGTGACTGGGGTGTGGGGGTGATCGGAGACATGAGTGGGGGCCTGGTAGAGGCTGCCCCTGCACTGCTGGGGGGTGGGGGTGATGGGAGACATGAGTGGTGGCCTGGTGGAGGCTGCCCCTGGTGGCTGGGGGGTGGGGGTGCAGGGGGACCTGTGTGGGAGCCTGGTGGAGGCTGCCCCTGCTCTGCTGGGGGTGGGGGTGATGGGAGACATGAGTGGGGGCCTGGTGGAGGCTGCCCCTGGTGGCTGGGGTGTGGGGGTGATGGGAGACATGAGTGGGGGCCTGGTAGAGGCTGCCCCTGCACTGCTGGGGGGGTGGGGGTGATGGGAGACATGAGTGGGGGCCTGGTGGAGGCTGCCCCTGCACTGCTGAGGGGTGGGGGTGATGGGAGACATGAGTGGGGGCCTGGTGGAGGCTGCCCCTGGTGGCTGGGGTGTGGGGGTGGTGGTAGACATGGGTGGGGCCTGGTGGAGGCTGCCCCTGATGGCTGGTGGGTAGTGGTGATGGGAGACATGAGTGGGGGCCTGGTGGAGGCTGCCCCTGCACTACTGAGGGGTGGGGGTGATGGGAGACATGGGTGGGGGCCTGGTGGAGGCTGCCCCTGGTGGCTGGGGGGGTGGGGGTGATGGGAGTTATGAGTGGGGGCCTGGTGGAGGCTGCCCCTGCACTGCTGGGGAGTGGGGGTGATCAGAGACATGAGTGGGGGCCTGGTGAAGGCTGCCCCTGGTGGCTGGGGGGTGGGGGTGGTGGTAGAAATGGGTGGGGGCCTGGTGGAGGCTGCCCCTGATGGCTGGGGGGTAGGGGTGATGGGAGACATGAGTGGGGGCCTGGTGGAGGCTGCCCCTGCACTGCTGGGGGGTGGGGGTGATGGGAGACATGAGTGGGGGCCTGGTGGAGGCTGCCCCTGCACTGCTGGGGGATGGGGGTGATGAGAGACATGAGTGGGGGCCTGGTGGAGGCTGCCCCTGGTGGCTGGGGGGTGGGGGTGCAGGGGGACATGTGTGGGAGCCTGGTGGAGGCTGCCCCTGCACTGCTGGGGGGTGGGGGTGATGGGAGACATGAGTGGGGGCCTGGTGGAGGCTGCCCCTGGTGGCTGGGGGGTGGGGGTGGTGGTAGACATGGGTGGGGGCCTAGTGGAGGCTGCCGCTGCACTGCTGGGGGGTGGGGGTGATGGGAGACATGAGTGGGGGCCTGGTGGAGGCTGCCCCTGCACTGCTGGGGGGTGGGGGTGATGGGAGACATGAGTGCAGGCCTGGTGGAGGCTGCCCCTGGTGGCTGGGGGGTGGGGGTGCAAGGGGACATGTGTGGGAGCCTGGTGGAGGCTGCCCCTGGTGTCTGGGGTGGGGGTTATGGGAGACATGAGTGGGGGCCTGGTGGAGGCTGCCCCTGCACTGCTGGGGGGTGGGGGTGATGGGAGACATGAGTGTGGGCCTGGTGGAGGCTGCCCCTGGTGGATGGGGAGTGGGGGTGCAGGGGGACATGTGTGGGAGCCTGGTGGAGGCTGCCCCTGCACTGCTGGGGGTGGGGGTGATGGGAGACATGAGTGGGGGCCTGGTAGAGGCTGCCCCTGGTGGCTGGGGGGTGGGGGTGGTGGTAGACATGGGTGGGGGCCTGTTGGAGGCTGCCCCTGCACTGCTGGGGGGTGGGGGTGCAGGGGTACATAAGTGGGAGCCTGGTGGAGGCTGCCCCTGCACTGCTTGGGGGTAGGTTTGATGGGAGACATGAGTGGGGGCCTGGTGGAGGCTGCACCTGCACTGCTGGGGGGTGGGGGTGGTGGGATACATGAGTGGGGGCCTGGTGGAGACTGCCCCTGCACTGCTGGGGGGTGGGGGTGGTGGTAGACATGGGTGGGGGCCTGGAGGAGGCTGCCCCTGGTGGCTGGGGGGTGTGGGTGATAGGGGACATGAGTGGGGGCCTGGTGGAGGCTGCCCCTGCACTTCTGAGGGGTGGGGGTGGTGGGAGACATGAGTGGGGGCCTGGTGGAGGCTGCCCCTGGTGGCTGGGGGGTGGGGATGATGGGAGACATGTGTTGGTGATCAGTAGTGCAAGGTGACATGTGGGTTGGCTGGTGGGCATGGCCATGGTGGAAGGGTTGCCTGTGGGACATGAGCAGGGGTGCAGGGTAGTACCCTGTGGTGTGGGCTGCCTGCAGGGGCTGTGGAGGGTGTAGAGGGAACACCTGGGAGGACCCACATGTCCAAATCATGTGTAGCATTCCCCGGCACCACCGAAATACACTGCTGAAATCGCGTGTGAATCTTCCCGCGCACCTCGGAATACACGTACCCAGGCCAATTGCATGTGGAACTTCCCGCGCACCCCGAAGTACACGTACCCAGGCCAATCGCGTGTGGAACTTCCCGCGCACCCCGTAGTACACGTACCCAGGCTAATCGCGTGTGGAACTTCCCGCGCACCCCGAAGTACACGTACCCAGGCCAATCGCGTGTGGAACTTCCTGCGCACCCAGGAACACGTGCACACGCTATTTTTCACACAGCGGGTTTCCGTGTTTGTCGGTGCCCCTTTGCACCTCATTTGTCCTAGAGGGCCACTGTATGGCCCATTCATCATGGCTGTATATGGGTGCTTTTTGTTAGCGCACATTTTATTCAGTCGCAGGGGCGCTACCGCCTGCTTTCTTGTGGCGTACTTGTTTGGCCCTGTCCTCGTCTTTGACCGTGCGCTAGTTTGCCCTATTCGATTCCATGAATACGGGTTGTAGGCGAGCATGTGGGCGTTCCGCGCACTTGCCTCCTGTACTTCCCCCGTGACGCCCTTATTTTCACGTGTTGTTCCCCATTCCGAGTGTTACGCCCCCTGTTCCGCCTACTTTTGTGATGTGCGCCGCGCTATGTGCGATTTCGCAGTGGCGCTGTTGGATGACCTGTGCGCCGGCATGCGCCGCGCACATTTGTAGCGCACATCCAATGTTTTTCTCACGCACGGACTTCCATGAATCGATGTGCGCTGGTTTCCCTGCGATTTTCGCACTTGCACTGCGATTTTCACACTTTTACTGCGATTCGCACGTTTTGGCACCTCTGCGCGGGAATTTTCGGCGCACATTATTTCCATGAATCGACCCCTATATGTGTTATCAGGATTGTTTGCTGCATTTCTGTGAAGTACTAACATTTGCAAACACAATTGGTCTGTACTGTGTAAGTAAATGTTGTCAACAATTGGTGGTAATTGAAATATAATATTCATTGCTAGATTTGCATAGCAACTTACACCAACTATATTTGAGAGGTTAAATGGACCAGGTAGTTCTGTATCTGACTGCTTTTTTTGGAGTTTGTCTTCCTTCTTTGAAGAAGTACTTGGTTTACTTTCCCTAATTGATATTTTTTGCTTGTGGTACTTGATGAAGTTTTCGTTTCTTTTACTCTCTTTGGAGGATTTGCTGTGACATCCTGTTGCATTTCTGTTTGATTTATTTTTCTTTTATAACGTTTTACTTTTTGTGGAACAGAATATGTGTTTAGATGGGGGGTGTATAGTGAGCAAAGTCTATTGTATTCTAAAATGCATGGAATATCAGCGTTTACTTTACTTGCATCAACGTTGATTCGAAATAGACCGTCAAGTGTACGTAAGCGTGATAGTGCTACGTAGCTCATGCCTTCTTTAAAGACGGTGTTACCAATATCTATCATTGCTTTGTCTAGGGTAAGACCTTGTGATTTATGAATTGTGACAGCGTATGCAAGAGTTATAGAAAATTGTTCTCTGCGTACATACATGTCTTTGAAGAGAAGGAATCGAGCTGTTGAGCGTCCTATCCTTTTTACTTCTGAAAGTTTGTCAAAGAGAATATTGACAAACTGCATTTTGTTGTCACGTGGGTATGTTTGAAAGCCACCAACTGTACCCAGTGCTCCATTAACTAGTCCTTGGTCCACGTCAAGGTTACGTTTAAGCATTACTCTGCAATTTAAGGATAATTGTAATATCTTTTCTAAGCCTGCTGTGTTTGAGATTGATTTTTCTAAACTATTTAGTCTTGTTGTGACTTGGTCACACATAGGTAGTGTCATACCATGTACATCTAGTTTGTCTGTGGCGCTAATTTCCATTATTGGTTGCATTTCTTTACTTAACATTATTTCATTGAATTTGAAACAGCTTGCAAGAGTTGGCATTAAGGCCATACAATTGATATTTTTGTGGGCTAATTGTTCCATAACATCTGTAGCACATGCATTATCGCCATAAAGTTCATTAATGTGCCGGGTTTTCAATATTGCTTCTGCTACTTTAGAAAGTATACCAACTCTGATACTTTTTAAGATGTTGGCAAAAGTGAGATCTGCAGATTGCCGTATGTTTTCTGTTAATTCTCTGTATTGGAAATGTTGTCAAAGGTTGACATTTCCAATGCTGCCAACAGTTTTACGGCAGAGTTTGTGTCCAAATGTTTTAAAAATAGGCTCACCTTTTACTGGTGTCAATTGAAGAAGATCTGCGCAAACAATAATGTGTTTTCCTGCAAAGAGCTCTTCATAGTTTGTTTTGAGTACTTCTTGTAATCTGAGGTGAATCAAAGCGAACATTAGGTTGGAGACCATGCTCACTTCATCTATTAGTGGCATTTTCATTTCTTTCAATACTCTGCGTAGTTCCATTGCAGCTTCTGCAGAAAGTTTGTAATAGTCTAATTTGTTCTGGTGTTCTACTGGCAATAGTAGTAATCGGTGTAACGTGACACCACCTATGTTATAGGCAGCTAAACCTGTGGGAGCAGTGACAACAGCTGACAGTTTGTTGTTTGTCAATTGTTGAAGGAACTTACTGATGATTTTGATTAGGAATGTTTTGCGAGAACCAGCTTCACCACTGACGTACAGTAGTATAGGTTTATAATTATGGCAGGAACATTCTTTATTTTCGTCTTGTACACCATGTGCAATTTGTTTTGTTACTTCTTAAAAATGCTACGTTGTTCATTGTTTAGTTTTGATTGTAGTATAGTTAAGTCTTCTTTATCTTCATACTGACACATCGTGTTTTCTACTTCTATCATAGCTAATTCTGCCTCATTTGCTATTAGTGGCTCTCCAAGTGGTTCTTGGCTTCCTGTTACAGAAGGTTGACTACTGTCGGAGTGTCCTCATCTAGTTGGGCCTGGAGTTCTTCTTCGTGTTGCTGTTCATTGTGCAACAATGTTTTGTACTGTGTAAAGTTTACATCAGTTATAGTGCTTTCATTTGCTTTGAAAGCATCTTCATATGAGTCATAGTTATCTAGTATTTCTTCTTATTTTCTCCAGGGTTTAAAGAGTTGTAGCAGGGACATGTAATATACTTCTTTATGTTGAGGAGTCTTTAATGACAATTTGATATGATTAATTAAATTTGGTTTAGTGAGTTTAACTAAGCTGCCTTCACAGTTTGTCACTCTGTATTTACCTTTTTTTTCATCAGGTTTTATATTATTTTTGTATGTGTAGTTTTGGGCTATGTGGTATAGACACATGGTTTCAAAAGTATTACTTCTGTTTGGGTAGTATGTGTCCAATAAATTGATTTTTAAAATGTCTTGGCTGTTGGGATCACATTTGGCTATTGTTTCTATATCTTCCTAGGATTTCAGAATTTTTTTTCTAGATTTAGCTGGACCAAGACTTAGCCATACTATATTTTCAGATTTACCATACAATGCAGTACCAGTTAAAGGATCAGCTGCTTCATGTGATCCACATTCTCTATGGGAGAGCATTTTTATGCCCAAGCTGTATAATTTCTGAGACACTGTTTTATCTGATGACAGGTCATTCCAGAGGTCTTGAGGCTCTGTCTTTTCTGCTTTGGTTAAGTATGCTGTGACATATCGTGCAACTGCAGTAGAATTGTCTGCAATGTACTGCACATCTATGTTTGCATTCCATAAGTGGGCAATGATTGCATTGTAATCATTGATATATTTTTCTTCTTCTTTTCTTTTTATGTAATATGTATTTTTAGGTGACTTACCTTTAACACTATGTCTAACTGAAGACATGAGGTTGTTCGCTTGACCTGTATTTGTAACTGGTCTAGGGAAACCGAATCGGCATTTGGTGTAGTATTTCCCTTTGTTTTTGTATTTGCGATGACAATATTTTGCACATTTGTGTCGTTGAAATTGTAAAATGTGTGCATGAAGATCACTATTTGTGGATTCTGATGGAATTTCACAAGTGACATATTTTTCAATAAACTGTAAAACAGTGGCATCACTGTCTTGACCAAATGTAGGAGCATCTTTAATCCATAAAAGCATGTGGATATGTGGTGCTCCTCTGGCTTGGTATTCTTTTCTCCAAAAGAAGTGTTGCACTTCTCCAAATGGAGGAACAGTTTTACTACAAATAAAATGTAGCATAGCAATGAAGCGATGGTGAAAATATCTTGAAACATTAACAAAATACAAAGAACAAAGTTCTCCAGGTGTTAGTATATCTATGTTTGTTTTGTTTTTGTTTGATATGCGTAGGAAATCATGTAAATCTTCCCATGCATATTCTTCACAACTTAATGTAACAAACCAAGTGGGTGGCCCAAGGTTTCTGATCATACAACGTACATCTCCATGACATTGAAACCAGTATTCTTTAGTACCACGCATATTTGCTAATAGATTTGTAATATTTGTTTGTAAAACCTCATCCTTTTGTTGCACTTTTTGTAATAATTGTGTAGCTATCATATTTTGAAAGTGTGATCTTGATTTTAATATGTGTGCAACTCTGTAACATAAAGTTGCTAGTTCACTTTCAAAGAGTAGGTGGAATATGTATTCCACATTTTGTCTAAATCTGGGATCTTCAGAATACATCCGTAATGAGCGGTATTCTGAAGCTGATATTTGAATAGGTCTATCATCGTACCTTCCTCCTTTGTCGGTAGGAAAGAGTAGAGGAAAAGCACATGCTTCTATACTTTTTTCCCATATGCTGATTGGTGATCCTTTTGTTTGACGCATTTGGTACGTTTCCAGTGCATCTTCTATGGTGTCATTAGAGTGCAAAAGATGAATTGTATAATGGTCTAAAGTATTTGATATTGTAGCAGGATCTAGGAGCTCAAATTGACCAGCTTCTTGTGTTTCTTGAATTATTTCAGTTCTATCCTTCAAGTTTTCTTCAATATTAATTTCTTTGTAATATTCATTATTCTCTTTAAGATATTGCAAGGCATGTCTAACTTTATGTAAATCTGCCAGCTGTTGTCATATTTTTTTGTCTATTGTAGGTACTCCATTTACTAAGATAATTAAAGATTGCTGCATTGGACGTTGCACTCCTATTGTATGCACATTTTCTTTTAAATCTAATGGTAATTAAACTACTTTTCCACAAATGCCTTTTACCAATTCAGAGGGAGGTAATTTTGCTGTTTTTGGTTGAAGGCGTGTTATTGCTTGAAATGGGTGTACTGTTTGAATTATGATGCTCTCATATAAATTAAGTTGTTGTAGGTGTTTTGGTAGTGGGTATAATTCCAAATTATTTGTGATAGCATGTGAAGGAGTTTGGTTGTTGTCAAGTTTAGTAGTGCAGTAACTGCAAAGTATTAATAGGTCAGTTATTTCGTATTTGTTTTCTGCTACAAGGTAGAGAGCTAATTCAAACCATTTAGAATCTTCATTGTCTTCTATTTTGTATGATAGGTCTACAGTTTTTGTGTTAATTTTATAAAAAGTTCTGCGGCAACAAACACACACATGGTTTGGTAACTTCAGCTGATGTACTTTTAAATTTTAGTATTTCTTTTTTGTATGTGTTTAGTAAAAGGTTGCCATGTGTAGAATTGTTGCTAATTTGGTTTAAAGCTATTTCATTCTGTAAGTGGCTTTCACTTCCAAAATATTTTTTCTGGATATAGTCAATTTCTTCAAGTAGGTCTTTTGCTGTACCATGTAGAAGAATGTTATTTAAATTTGCTAGTGCTAAAGCAGAACATTTAGCATAGTACAGTTTATAAATTAGATTTCCTATAGTTGAATGATGTGTTGATATCCTTTTGATATCATGCAAGGTGTTTTTACAAGTAGGTCCTGTAATGCAGGCCAATGAATGTCCTTGTAGTCCTGTGTACTTGCGCACTGGACAGGTATCCATATTTTGCAGTAGTTTAATTTTGATTTTGTCTTTGCTTTTTACATATTGATTGAGGAATTGGTGTAAAGACTTGAAAAATTGTTTGGGAATGTTACACATTGACGTGCATGGCATTTGTACACTAGATGTTCTGATTCAGTTGAATGGAAGGGTCATTCTAAGTTTTCAGGGCATAGTTTTTGTAAGGAGAACTTCTTGTTTCAATATGGTATTATTCACTTTTTCATAACCTCGACCACTGCTATGTATGGCAATTGTATTTGTTTGCTTTTGTTTGTAAGCTTCTTCATTAAAGTATGGTTCTGTGCTCGTAGTGTGATTCTATTCACCTCCGCAGATACTTAAGAAGTTCTTTCTGTTGACATTTCGTTTATTGAGAAGTCTTTTTTGTAATTTAGTTATTAGTTTTGTTTGTGGTTTCATTTTGTTTAACACTAAAATAAATAACTTTCTTTTGAGAAGAATTGTACTATCTATCAACGCTTCTAAGATTAATTTCCTACGATAGGTTTTAAGGGTTGAACCTGGTTTCTCTCCTGTTTTTATAAGATTTTGAAGGACTCTGTGATGGAACATTTTGGCTAAAATAGCTTTCTTGGTATGATTACTTTGAACTTTATCAAGATTTATAGAAGCATTTTTATCTGTATTGATAGCTGATTTTTTGTTAATTGTTTTCTGGTCTGTTTTACATTTTGATAGAGGAGGCAAGGTTTTTGCACTTAAAACTTCTTTAGTTTCACTAAATGACTGTATTAGCTGTTTTGTTTCAACTTTTTACAAATTCTGCTAGAGATGGATGCTTATGTTGGACACTTTTATTTTCATTTGTTCTACTTCTGTGTTGCTTTCTACGGACTTGACTTTTGGTAGGCATTCTTTAGGGTCTGTTGAAAAAATAAAGAAGGTATGGGTTGGGGTGTTCTGCAATGTATGTGTGCTGTGTGCATGAGTGTTTGAGTAAGATGATAAAGATGTATTTAATGGTGTGTGATTGTGCATTGGGAACTACAACTAGTAGGGATGGGTATTCTTGAATTTATGTGCTACTAAACTGGGGTTCAGGTGACAGAAAAAAGTAAGCTAGTGGTTTGGAGAAGTACAAATAGTAAATCTAATGTATACAATTAAAACAGTTGTTTGTTCTATAATATCAAAATTGTAGCGGTTGAGTTGGGTAATTTGTGTGTCCAAAAATAAGAATGTGTGGGCCATTCTGGCTGTAAATCGCTGTTTAAGACTTGGGGATTTTTGGACAGAATGGTGCACAATCTCTATCTTTAGCACAGAAATAGCATGTATTAACTTTACAGTGTGTTTCAGTAATAATACAAATATTATGGTGATATTCTACTTACTTTTTTTCTGAAATGAACAGGTTACTTCTTAGTTCTTCTTTGTTCTTCAAATTTGGTTGCTTCTTTTCAGGAGAATGGTCTTCACTGCAATTGTAAAATAAACAAATTAGTAATTTTATTTGTATATAGCACTGTTTTCAATTTAGACATTGATTTTTTTAATTGAAATCCTCGTCCTCAGCGCCTTCCTCAAAACCATTAAAACTATCTTATTTACATAAGATACGTTGCACAAGTTCAATACATATGATATGTTCTTAATGAACAAATTGTATTGTAATGACCAACTGTAGCAAACAAAATATCTTTACTATGTTTGTGAAATTCATAATGTACCACTGAATACCACTATTTCTGTAACTAAGCTCTTCAAGGTAATAGTGCCTCAATGGCATGCTTAAATTAAAGTAATTGAATAAATAAAGAAATAAAACAAAAATATTAAGTCAGTTTGAAAATGTGTTCATGTACTGTACAGAAAATATGCTTACCTGTAGTTTGTGTTCATGCATATGGATATGCATGGAGCTGCAAGTAGAAATCTTGGAGACTTGTACAGTATTTCTTGTAGATGGTGCTTGCCAATGATATGACACTTGTACTCAGAGAGATTCACAGTACATTTGCAGTGCTGATCTATGATGATGCAGTTAGATGTAGAGGTATTGAATGTGATTGGTGGATGGTCATGTGACTTCTTAGCTACATCCAATGAGGGAATGGCACAGAAAGTGAAGTGGAAATGGTAGAAGGGATGTTCATGTTACGATATGTCCACGGACATGGCAGTAGTTCGCAGACATCGGGTGTTACTTTCGGGGATTTTTGGGTTCCGAAGTCATGCAAATGAGAATGAGCACTGAAAGGGATTGGTCAGGAAAGTTTAGTGGGTGTGTTGTGCCAGGAGAGAGTTTCTCAGATACTCTTTTTGCTGAGAGAACAACAGATAGCTATGGCTGTGTGTTTCAGAAAACAGATTGTTTGGATTTTGGGAGATTCATGGATACATTGGTTGAAGGTGCATGCAGAAAGCTGTTGAGTAGCTGTAGATCTTGGATTTACACATGTGGAAGTACACTGGCATGGAGTACGTGGAATGAAGTGGTTGGACTTGCTCCCTCTTTGTGCTAGTTTGGAGACAGAGCAACATCCAGACATAATTGTAATTCATTGTGGAGGGAACAGTTTAGGACATGTGTCTGGAATTTCTTTGCAATTTTCTATGAAAGAAGGACTTGGGAAGGTCATGGACATGTTCCCTAATTCTCAAGTAATATTTACCCGGATTGCACAGAGGCAAATGTGGCTTTGTTCTTCTTCATTTGGTCCACAAATGGAAAAGCAAGGCACAGTGTTAATAAGGCTGTTTGTGCCTTTCTATGAAAATATTATGTTTCGTAGTGCATACATTTTTCGCATAGATGGAGTCCATCTTACTTATGCTGGCAATCAGATTTTTTTGAGAAATATACAAAATGCATTACGACCTTTTTTAGAATTACAGCATCCATTTTGAAGTAGGTGTTAAGTATTTATAATTGTTGACATACAAACACCTCCCAAAGGCTCTTTGCAAAGCCACCACTTCTTACCACAGAAAATTGCAATGGTTATGATAGGGTAGCAACCCAATTTTTTACATGTCCGCGGACTTCTAAAAAATACAAAGGGCCCTGCTTCATTTATTTTCACTTCTATTTTTTAACTGGGAAAGGCGGCACTGAAAAGTGCCTTATTTTTTTTTTTGATTTTTGTAATTTGGTATTTTTTTTTGTTTTTTAAACATGACACACTAGGAGAGGAGGGGAAAGGAGGGTAAAGGGGGGACACCAACCACAGGGATAAGAAAGGGCGAGCTGAGAGAGGAAGATGTAGAGTGGGTTTTATTTGGGAAGTGAGCAGGTCTTCTCATGCTCTGAGACGATACTCTCAAAAGCACTGCGAAGTCGCTCCCCACTGCAGAGGACTGTGTCACAGTACATACATACAACTGTGACCCTCGAAAGGTAAGGGTCATCAGAATTATGTATGGCCTGTGAGGCAGCTTGAGGAAGACGCTGTCCCACAGAGGTGGTCCTTGTGGTGACAGGATCAGAAACGGAGGATGAAGTAGAGGAAATCAACCTACTACATTCTTCACAAGGTACAACCTTGCGAAAAGCCCCAGAGTGAAATGACCTCAGGTGTTGCTTCATGGTAGTGGTCCCAAAGCTGTACGAACCGTGCCTCCCGCGACTGAGTATCATTTTGCACTCATTGCAGGTGACACGGTTTGCACGAGCCTTAGGACCATTCCCATGAATGGTAAACAACCGCAACACCCAAGACTCACGCCTAGTGCGGGTAGTAGGGATTTCCTCTACCTCATTCTCGTCATCCTCTTCTTCCTCCTCTGCATCCTCACTCCTGTTCCCCTCTTCAGGCCCTTGGGAAGGTGGTGGTGGTGGAGGGGGTGGAGGTGGTGCTGAGGCAGACACAGCACCAGGTGGCAGCAGTGGAGCCACAGAAGCCATCAGGTTGAAGATGTAAATCTGCAGGTTGCAGCAAAAATCTCTGTGCTCTGTAGAATAGCCAGAAACACAATGAGAATAAGCTCTAGTGCGTGGTCTTTTATAGAGGTGTTTGTGTACGGTCCGCAGACAGGCGCGCTGTTCGCGGACTGATTGAACACAAAAAAGGTTCAAAAGGTTTCAAAAAGTATGTATAAACTTATAATTAGTATGTGGGACTTGTGCTATGGTGAGTCTTTATTGATAAATATTGTGGATTACTTGAAAATGTACTTTTAAATTGTTCGGGGACATAAACAGTGTCCACATTCAGAACACGCGATCAGTGTGGGCGCGGTCACATGGTCGCTTCGCAAACATGTTCACGAAGGAAGCGGCTGTCCGCAGGACACCAAATGCATGGGCATTGGTTTGCGCATACGCGTTGATGTTCTACGGACACTGTTCGGGTCCTGAAGTAATTAAAAGTGTGTCAGACGTCAAACGAACAGTTACGGACAGGCGTTTGTTCTTAGAACAGTGTCAACTTGCTTGCAAACAATACGGACAGACACAGCGTCCTCAGAACATCACCATTTTCGTTTCTTTACGAACATTTCAGGACACCGCGTGTGTTCTTAGAACAGTTTCAACTTGCTAACGAACAGTGCGGACAGGTATAGTGTTCTTCAGGACACCTCCATTTTCGTTTATTTACGAACATTTCAGGACACCGCGTGTGTTCTTAGAACAGTTTCAACTTGCTAGCGAACAGTACGGACAGGTATAGTGTTCTTCAGGACACCTCCATTTTCGTTTAATTACGAACATTTCAGAACACCAATTGTGTTCTCAGAACAGTTTCAACTTGCTAGTGAACAGTTCGGACAGGTATAGTGTTCTTCAGGACAGCTCCAATTTCGTTTATTTAACAACATTTCAGAACACCCACGCTGTCCGCAAACACCTACATTGTTTTTTTTTTTTAAATGGAACCTAATTACTACACAATATAAAAATATAACTTTATGTAACATATATTAATAATTTATGACAAAGAAGGTGAGGCAGAAACGGAAACAACAACAGGAGAATTAGGGGTTTGAACATGATTGGTATCAGGTGAAGAAGAGATGGAAGTCTCATCAAAAACGTTTTGGGTTATGGAAAGGATTTGGGGATAATTGACTGGAATATGGTGAGGGTGGACAAGTACATGTCGCAACATGGTATGCGGTTTTTGTTTTAAAACGATCTTCAACAAAAGTTTTCAAATTATTAAAATTGGTCAACAATAAATCCATTTTCTCTTTTATGCTGTCAAGCTTGTTATCCATAACAGTTTCTTCAGAGGTATTTTCTATTTTGGTATGCTCTGTACAAAAATATATATATATATGTTAAATGTATATAAAATAATAATAATTAAATGGTTTATATTGTAAAGTGTTTACCATTAGTTTCACTATCCTGTGACATTTCCTCATGTGGGAAATGCTCCTTTAGCCATTCCAGAGTACTAGACATTTCTGTAAGAAAAAAAAGATCATATATTTTTTTTTTTAATCTGATACAGGAAGTTTATAAATATATGAGTAAAATGAAGTACACTTACTATTTCAAGTAAAATATGTTCTAAGTACTGTGTAGGTCTGGTCTTGTTCTTAGTTCTGTAGTGTCTGTGAGGTAATTATGTTGGAAGCCAATTTATCTTCTTTTGGTATATTCCATTTTAGAACATATTGGGCCTCATTACGAGTCAGACGTTAAGGGGTTAACGGCGCCGTAAACGGCGCCGACCCTTAACGCCTGATTCTGAGGTCCCTTTGCGTCATGGTGAGTTTAACGCCTGCTTTTTGCAGGCGTTAAAATCCATGGCGCTAAGGGACCATAGTGCTAATTACTGTTAGGCGGAAACCTGTGCAGTTCCCTCTGGGACCACTGCAAAAGATTTAGGACTACAGGTGTTGCGATGAACCCGCTTGGTAGCAGTCTGTACCACACAGATCCAATTGGTAGCTGTGGCTGAGCAGTCAGACTTCTCTCAAGAAAAGTTGGTCAGTATAGGGAGTATACAAGATAGGGTAATTCTTCGCAGCAAAACGAGTAAACACGCAACCAGGCTTTAGTATAAAGATAGTAAGTTATTTATTAATAACAGAATGTCTACGAAAAATACTAAAGTGAACCACGGCAAACAAATCAAAATACAATTACTCTGCAGGATGGAATAAAGCTCAACCCCCCGAAACACTATATCGACAACTCTAGGTTCTACGGCACCACTTATTTTCAGACAGAGGTGTATACCTAAACCCAGATAACACTTGAATATTTTTAGTGAGGAAGTGAGAGAAGAGAAAGGCAGGTAACGAAGTCAACACGGTTCGTACTGAAGCGGGTAAAAATGCAAGGCAAGAAAGCATTAATCACACTAGATCATACAGTTCGGCGGCCAGGCCCACTCGGTGAGAGGCAAGGCACGATGTCCTGGAAAGTCTCTACGGATGATGCACTCAAGTCTTGTTTAGCAAATTGTTTAGCGACAGGTTGAACCAGTTCAGAACAAAGAGTGAATAAAGCTTGGAGGCAACCCAACGGAACGGAGAGGAATCAGATACCTCACACGAACCGATCGAAAAGGGAAGCCAGGCGGTTTACGGTACCTTGTGGGGGAAGACAGCTCCGACGGGGGCAGTTGTTCCTGGTGGTGGATGCACGACGGGTCTTGGCCAAGAGAAGAGATGCTCTCGTCGTCGAAGAGAAGATGTCCGGTGCACCACCAGGGAAGAAACCAGCCGCGGAGTGCTTCGTCACAAGGCACCACCTTTCGATCACGATGCAGGAGTAGTGGCTATCCGGTTGCCGGGTGCTCTGCACGGGCAATTCGACCACTGCGTCCTGGGCGACCAAAAAGCGCAAAGAAGAAGAAGACTGGTTGTTCCCACCAGCCAGGGAAAGAGCCTCTCCGTCAGGGAGATCTCTTCTGTCGTCGGGAGATTGTGAGACGATTCCGCAGGGCTCCACCGGAGGTTTTGTCGTGCAGGTCGGCTCAGCGTTACCCTCGTCGGATTCTTTAGGTCCAGTGGCGACTTCCTGAAGATCCAGTCCCAAAGGCCCTGCTTTTATGCAGACGTCCCCCATTCATTCAGCCTAGCTTGTCAATCAACACATGCTAAGTGGTGAGCGGGAAGGCTCACCACCTGGGCCAATCACTCCAGAGTGCGACCTGAGTTGGCAAGGCAACTCGGTCCAGGGTGTCTAAACCGCCTCCCACACCCCTGAGGTAACCCAGACAGAATGGCGCCACCTTCGCGGGTCTCTGTCCAGAGGCCCGCCAAAAGTGGAACAAAGGGCTCAACCTTTGGTTTCGGAGTCACAGAGAAAAACACAGACGCCATTTTACAACCCGAGTTCTGGCAGAAAATACCACTCGATAAACTTATTTAAGATAAGTAGATCGGTGGTACGTTGGAGATTAACGAAAAACAGTATCAATCTTCAACAATGGGACGAATCCCATAGGGTTATGCTCGGGGCCGAACATAACAAGTAGTTTCCACTGCCACCAGCCAAAACTCGACGAGGGGGGACGGGACAGTGCCCCCTCGAGTAACAGATCCAGGAGTAATCGTATTACCCCTACTAGCACGTCCACAATAAGATGGTTGGTACTAGTTCTGTTAGTAAATTTAGGTCTAGTAAAGCCAATGGTGACTTTACATGCCCGGGGAGACAGTAGTCAGTCCCCGGGTATGGAGTCTATGGTGGGGGGACCTGCTAGGGCGCCCCCGTGTCACGACACGTAGGGTGCAGAGTGACACACATAGAAAAACTTATGAGACCCTATGGAGTAAAAGACCCCATAGCCCATCGAACACATTGACACCTCAAAGGAATTCCACACATACATGTCCAAGAGTGAGAGGAAAAGGGTCACACTCTTGGCAGGATGGAAAAAACAAACCCCAGAAATCCAGCAAAGCTGCTGGGGGACTCACTAGGTTAGGAAATTCAGCCTAAACAGAGAATTCTCCCTAACACTCGCCCCCCCCAGACTAAGGGACAGGAGGATTTAATCCACTCCTGGATGAATCTCATACCTCTAGTCGATGATATACATCCTAGAGAGACCATCAGCATTTTGGTGGTGACACCCTGACCTGTGCTCAATGGTGAAATCGAACCCTTGCAGGCAGATCGACCATCTCAGTAGTTTTGGGTTTTCCCCTTTCATTTGCATTAACCATCTCAAGGGTTGGTGGTCAGTCTGAATAACAAAAGTAGAACCATACAAGTACGGCCTAAACTTCTTCAGAGCCCACACGATAGCAAAGCATTCTCTTTCGATTGTTGCCCACCTTGTTTCAGGATCCTTCAGCTTACGGCTGATGTAGCAAACGGGGTGCTCCCTACCTTTCCCATCCAGTTGACTGAGTACGGCACCTATCCCTACACTGGAAGCGTCTGTCTGCACAATGAAGTGTTGGCGGTAATCAGGAGCTCTGAGTACTGGGGCTTGGCAAAGAGCCTTTTTCAGGTTTTCAAACGCCTGATTGCACTCCTCGTTCCATTTAACCTTTTTAGGGAATTTGGGCGAGGAGATGACATTCAGTGGAGAAGCTATGGTCCCATAGTTCTCTATGAAATTCCTATAATACCCGGTGAGGCCTAGGAAGGCTCTCACCTGAGTCTGAGTAGTCGGTGTTGTCCAATTTTGCACAGCTTCAATCTTACTGAGCAAAGGCCTTATTTCTCCACCGCCTACCTCATGCCCAAGGTAGACTACCTTACTCTGTCCAATTTGGCATTTACTCGCCTTTATGGTCAGATTGGCTCGTCCAAGAGCCTGCAAAACATCTCTCAGGTGGGTTACATGTTCGTCCCAGGAATTGCTGAACACTGCTATGTCATCCAAGTATGCCATGCAGAAGTCCTCCATCCCGGTTAGAACCTGGTTTACCATCCGTTGAAACGTAGCAGGTGCATTTTTTAGTCCAAAAGGCATTACCGTAAACTGGTATAAACCAACGGGGGTAGAAAATGCAGTTTTCTCCTTGGCATGGTTGGTCAGGGCTATTTGCCAATAGCCTGACGTCAAGTCAAATGTGCTGAGGAACTTGGCGGCGCCAAGTTTATCCACCAACTCATCTGTTCTTGGCAAAGGATGGGCATCAGTCGTGGTGACTGCGTTAAGAGCTCTATAATCCACGCAGAATCTAAGTTCTTTAGATCCGGCCTTTGGTACTAACACAACTGGGCTAGACCATGGACTAGTAGAGGGCTCTATTACCCCGAGATCAAGCATCTTGCTGACCTCACCTTTGATGTGGGTTCTTACGTTTTCTGACATGCGATATCCTCTGCTTTTGACAGGCAGACAGTCACCAGTGAGTATCTCGTGTTGGCCCCAAGGGGTCAAGCCTGGTGAGAGCGAGAACAGGGAGGCAAACTGATTCAACATAGACTTGCACTCTTCTTGTTGCTCGGGTGTCAGATTGGAGGAGAGATTTACTCCTTCAATTTTTTCATCTAACGGTAAGCCTCTGAGGAGATCTGGAAGAGCTTCACTCTCTTTTTCTTCCTCGACCGATGCTAGAAGCAACGCTCCTACGTCAGGTCGTGAGACATACGCTTTAAGTCGGTTGGTGTGAAAGACTGTCGGAGCCTCCTTGGGGTTGCCCAAGTCCACCAGATAGTTAACCTCACCGAGCTTACCCACTACTCGGTAGGGTCCCATCCATTTATCTTGCAAGGCCCTCTGCCTTGTGGGGATCATAACAAGATCAAGCTGGTTTTGAGCGAACTCAACCATGTTAGCCTTTTGATCGTGCCAGTGCTTGACCAATGCTTGTCCAGCTTTCAAGTTATCGCTTGCTTCTGTCATCAGGTGCGACATTCTCCTCCGGAGACCTATCACGTAGTCAGTCACTCTGACTGGCTTGGGGGAAGGAGCACTCTCCAACCCCTCCTTAATCAGGGCCAATGGACCTCTGACGGGATGACCATAGAGCAGTTCGAAGGGAGAGTAGCCTACTCCCTCCTGAGGGACTTCTCTATAAGCAAAAAGAAGGCATGGCAATAGAAGGTCCCACTTACGCTTAAGGGGTTCTTCTAGAGCACCTATCATGCTCTTCATGGTTCGGTTGAACCGTTCTACCAACCCATTGGTTTGTGGGTGGTAAGCCGTTGAGAACTTGTAAGTTACTCCGCAGGTTTTCCACATTGCTTTCATGTAGTGGGACATAAAATTTGACCCCCTGTCAGAGATAACTTCCTTAGGAAATCCGACCCTAGTAAAAATACCAAGGAGGGCCTTAGCCACAGCCGGAGCTGTAACAGTCCTCATAGGAATTGCCTCAGGATACCTAGTAGCATGGTCTACTACAACAAGTATAAACCTGTTGCCTGAGGAGGTTGGAGGATCAAGGGGACCAACGATATCAATCCCTACTCTCTCAAATGGGACTCCCACAACGGGAAGAGGCACTAACGGTGCCACATTCTTGGACCCAACCTTACCAGAGATCTGGCAGGTATGGCAGCTTCTGCAGTGCTTTTCTACTTCGGCCCCCATTTTTGGCCAATAGAAGTAGAGTGAGAGCCTTTCCTTAGTCTTCTTGAAACTCAAGTGACCAGCCAAAGGAATCTCGTGGGCTAACTGCAAGAACTGTGGTCTGTTCTCTTGGGGTACTACAAGGCGTTTGTAGTCTCCAGGTGCAGACTCGGTCGGTTCACTATAGAAGAGGCCATCTTCCCAGTGCAACCTATGTTTCCCAGGCTCTTGCCCTTCAGCCTGAGTTTCTGCCTGACGGCGAAGACCTTCCAGAGTTGGACATTCTCTCTGTCCCTTACTGAAGTCTGCCCTGCTGGGTCCACCTTCTGCCAGTAACGACTGCAGCTCAGGATGGTCAACAGGATCCAGATCTCCAATGAGTTCCGGGCCTTCCATTAGCTCTTCTTCAGAGTCTAATTCTACCATACAGGGTTGTACTTCCCCCTCAGCCTCAGCTGGAGGTGGAGTTACGGGTGTGACATTGGACAACCGCGGGGAAGTCCGTGTCGGCTGCATCGGAATGTGGGCTGTTGGTTTCGGTTTAGAAGTTTTAGGTTTCCCTTTGACTTCTGTGTTCCTAGAGACAGCGGCCGCCATTTCCAATGGAGCAGGAGTGATTTCTTTCTTCATCATCTCCCCGAGAGTACCGCGCAGGATCCTCTCTCTTGCAGGTCTGGTTAGCTCCTGTAACCGTTTACTAGGAGGTCTGGGAGTATGCGATACAACTCCGAGAGTTTTCAAATCGTTACCCAACAGTACGCGTCCTGGTACCTCACTCTGTATGCTGACAGGTATCTTTACAGTCATGTCGTTACACTGGATGAGAACTGGTAATTGGGGAAGCATCTGCACAGGCCCTCCAGCTAACTTGGTGAGGCGTTTGGGTGCCTTGGCAACATCCTCAGCCTGAAAAAACGATTTATCCACCACAGTTATGCTGGCCCCAGTGTCCCTAATGGCAGGCGTCTCCTGACCATTCACCTGGACACTGTCCTTATAATACTCTTTAGTATTATCGGGGATAGAATTATAGACGTCTAAATTCTGTTGTTCCCACAACCCCAGAGATACTAAAGAAACGCTGGCTGAGACTCCAATGGGTTCGTCAGCTAGCAGTAGAAAGTTTCCACTTGACATTTGGACTTCCTCCTCTGGAGCGAAGGCTAAGGAGACAAGCTGGACCCCTGAAGGTTTACCCTTACATCTGGGATCTCCTTTCACGTGATCAGTCGAGCCACAAACAAAGCATTTCCTGAATGCTTTCTGGAATGGTGGCTTGTTCTGACCTCCTTCTGGTTTGGCACCAGAAGACACACTATTCTGCTGTGGTTTTCCCGGTGGCTTAACCTTCTGGTTTTGTTTGGGGCCCTCTTTGGAATGTGAGTTATTCGAATTCTCCTTTGAGTCTTTTTTAGGCTGTTTTCCCTCGTCCTTTTTCTGAGTTACCCCAGAATCCTTGTGAGTAGCCCTGTTGGCAACCCACAAGTCAGCAGCCTTAGCTAGAGCCCTGGAATCTAATTCCTTCGAATCAGCCAAGTGCTGTCTGAGCTCAGGAGAACAGGCATCATAAATCGACTCCAACATAAAAAGATTTCGCATACCCTCGTAAGTGTCAACTTTGTAACCCTTAATCCATCCCTCTAAGTTTTTCAACCCTTCACTCACCCAGGTAGCCCAAGGGGTACCATCATGCTTTTTGAGGGTTCTAAACCTCTTAAGATACTGGGAAGGGGTCTTCCCGAATCTAGCTATCAAAGCTAGTTTCACACTTTCGTAATCCGTCTTATCCACCTCCCCCAATTCCATTACCACATCAGTCGCAACAGGAGGAAGCCTAGAGAACAACCAGGGAAGCAACGCATTCCCGGTGATGTCCTGGAGCCCATGATTGTATTCAAACAGTTTCAACCAATCCAACACATCCAATCTCGGTTCGTACATACCCACTAATTCCTTCGGCATCCGGGGTCTTTTGGGACTGGAGCTCCTAGAGGAACCAGAGGAGAGAGAAGCATTTTCCATAGACAACTTTTTCATTTGTAACTCATGATTAAGCTCTATTTCCCTGAGTCTTAACTCAGCTTGTTTCTGCTCAGCCTGGGCATTCATTCGTCTGAACTCAAGCTCTTGGTTTCGTTCAGATTGAGCCAAGAACCGTTTATATTCTAATTCGAGCTTCATTTTTTCAAGTTCAAAATAAGCAGGGTTACTTGTGGGACCTGGTATTGGCCCCGTAGGCACAGTTGGTAAGGCAGGTAGAGGAAAAGGTGAGACAGTTTCGTTAGCCTCGCCGTCCTCGTCAGCCTCTTCATCGCTATCATCAGAATTACGATTCAGATCAACACCATTACTGTTATCTACAGTTGCTGGAGAGTTTGGTTCCTCTGAACCAGTACCCAGACTTTGGTTCGCCAGCAATCTCTCTATCAGTTCTAACTTCTTGCCTTTTACAGGAAGATTCTCTTGTCTACAGAGAGCTCGCAGACTCTCAGTATTTTTATCCGACAAAGACTCTTGGCTGTACATTTCCATTGTAGACATGTTTTTTGAAAGTTGCTTTTGTAACGTTTTGTGGTTAGTCGTCCTACAGCGTCGAAAAACACTCTAAACTGTATACTCGATACTAATCCCACCGCTGTACACCAGTGTTAGGCGGAAACCTGTGCAGTTCCCTCTGGGACCACTGCAAAAGATTTAGGACTACAGGTGTTGCGATGAACCCGCTTGGTAGCAGTCTGTACCACACAGATCCAATTGGTAGCTGTGGCTGAGCAGTCAGACTTCTCTCAAGAAAAGTTGGTCAGTATAGGGAGTATACAAGATAGGGTAATTCTTCGCAGCAAAACGAGTAAACACGCAACCAGGCTTTAGTATAAAGATAGTAAGTTATTTATTAATAACAGAATGTCTACGAAAAATACTAAAGTGAACCACGGCAAACAAATCAAAATACAATTACTCTGCAGGATGGAATAAAGCTCAACCCCCCGAAACACTATATCGACAACTCTAGGTTCTACGGCACCACTTATTTTCAGACAGAGGTGTATACCTAAACCCAGATAACACTCGAATATTTTTAGTGAGGAAGTGAGAGAAGAGAAAGGCAGGTAACGAAGTCAACACGGTTCGTACTGAAGCGGGTAAAAATGCAAGGCAAGAAAGCATTAATCACACTAGATCATACAGTTCGGCGGCCAGGCCCACTCGGTGAGAGGCAAGGCACGATGTCCTGGAAAGTCTCTACGGATGATGCACTCAAGTCTTGTTTAGCAAATTGTTTAGCGACAGGTTGAACCAGTTCAGAACAAAGAGTGAATAAAGCTTGGAGGCAACCCAACGGAACGGAGAGGAATCAGATACCTCACACGAACCGATCGAAAAGGGAAGCCAGGCGGTTTACGGTACCTTGTGGGGGAAGACAGCTCCGACGGGGGCAGTTGTTCCTGGTGGTGGATGCACGACGGGTCTTGGCCAAGAGAAGAGATGCTCTCGTCGTCGAAGAGAAGATGTCCGGTGCACCACCAGGGAAGAAACCAGCCGCGGAGTGCTTCGTCACAAGGCACCACCTTTCGATCACGATGCAGGAGTAGTGGCTATCCGGTTGCCGGGTGCTCTGCACGGGCAATTCGACCACTGCGTCCTGGGCGACCAAAAAGCGCAAAGAAGAAGAAGACTGGTTGTTCCCACCAGCCAGGGAAAGAGCCTCTCCGTCAGGGAGATCTCTTCTGTCGTCGGGAGATTGTGAGACGATTCCGCAGGGCTCCACCGGAGGTTTTGTCGTGCAGGTTGGCTCAGCGTTACCCTCGTCGGATTCTTTAGGTCCAGTGGCGACTTCCTGAAGATCCAGTCCCAAAGGCCCTGCTTTTATGCAGACGTCCCCCATTCATTCAGCCTAGCTTGTCAATCAACACATGCTAAGTGGTGAGCGGGAAGGCTCACCACCTGGGCCAATCACTCCAGAGTGCGACCTGAGTTGGCAAGGCAACTCGGTCCAGGGTGTCTAAACCCCCTCCCACACCCCTGAGGTAACCCAGACAGAATGGCGCCACCTTCGCGGGTCTCTGTCCAGAGGCCCGCCAAAAGTGGAACAAAGGGCTCAACCTTTGGTTTCGGAGTCACAGAGAAAAACACAGACGCCATTTTACAACCCGAGTTCTGGCAGAAAATACCACTCGATAAACTTATTTAAGATAAGTAGATCGGTGGTACGTTGGAGATTAACGAAAAACAGTATCAATCTTCAACAATGGGACGAATCCCATAGGGTTATGCTCGGGGCCGAACATAACAAGTAGTTTCCACTGCCACCAGCCAAAACTCGACGAGGGGGGACGGGACAGTGCCCCCTCGAGTAACAGATCCAGGAGTAATCGTATTACCCCTACTAGCACGTCCACAATAAGATGGTTGGTACTAGTTCTGTTAGTAAATTTAGGTCTAGTAAAGCCAATGGTGACTTTACATGCCCGGGGAGACAGTAGTCAGTCCCCGGGTATGGAGTCTATGGTGGGGGGACCTGCTAGGGCGCCCCCGTGTCACGACACGTAGGGTGCAGAGTGACACACATAGAAAAACTTATGAGACCCTATGGAGTAAAAGACCCCATAGCCCATCGAACACATTGACACCTCAAAGGAATTCCACACATACATGTCCAAGAGTGAGAGGAAAAGGGTTACACTCTTGGCAGGATGGAAAAAACAAACCCCAGAAATCCAGCAAAGCTGCTGGGGGACTCACTAGGTTAGGAAATTTAGCCTAAACAGAGAATTCTCCCTAACAATTACGCCACTGTAAATTAAGGTGGCGTAATTAGCGCCTTCCCCACTCCCATTATGCCCTATGGGGCAAAAATGGGAATGGGGAAGGGTAAATTGGAAATGGGGATTTACCGCCCCACTCACCTTGGAATGGGGCGGTAAATCCGCCATCCACCATGGTCTAAACGTAATTTACACCATGGTGGTAAGGGTACGACCCAGGTGGTAATTTACCGCCTGGGTCGTAATGAGGCCCATTGTATTTAAATGAATGGTTAGTGCGTTACATATATGGGTTACATTTCTTATGTATCACTACATGTAATGTGTATGTGTGCTGCTTTTTGAATTTGTTAAATGTTCCTATGACATGATATAACAATCAAACATACCCCCCCATAGTTTTTAGGTACGGTACTGGTACTGTTCTCCGAACATGTCCGTGGAAATTAAAAGAGTTTGCGGAAATCAAGTTCAGTAGAAGAGGTTCAGTATGTCCCATATTACATGTACATAAAGTCAAAGTTATTATTGTTAAGTTGCGCTACTAAAAACCCTTGAAATTCAGTGAAAAAACTTTGTTAAAGGGATGTTATGGTTAAGTTGCGCTACTAAAAACCTATGAAATTCAGTGAAAAAAATGTGTTAAAGGGACGTTATGGTTAAGTTGCGCTACAAAAAACCTATGAAATTCAGTAAATTTATGTATATACAGGGAAAGTGAAGTTAGCAAAAAAGCACAAGTAGTAGCCGAAACAATTCATAACTGAACTGATTATTTTCATGCAAATAAATGATTGCTCTGTAAAGTAGTGTGAGTACAATGTATACAAATATGACCATATACAGGGAAAGTACAGCCATAAAAAAAACAACAGAACTATCAGAAAGTGCTGATAAGTCTATTGATTATCTTTATGCACAAAAAGGATTGCTGTCTTTCAAGCTTGTGTCTTCCCGTATGTATTTGTTTCATATGATGTGACTGGACTCTAAGGGAATTACTGTAAGAACCTACTTGAAAGATACGTCTACAAATAAAATATTTTTTTTAGTTTCTGACTGTTACTGAAGAAAACCATGTGGCCTAGATATGTCAGCAAAAGAAAAAAGAGTGAGCCAGACATGTGATGTCATCAGTGATGTCATCAATGACATTTGTGATGTCATCTTTGATGTCGTGGGTGTTAGTCTTAGCAGTGCACGGTGGTGGCACGAGTTATGTTTACTTATCTTACCATAACTGGTGAATTTCAAGGGGTTTTCGGTTTTACTTGGAACCATAACATCCCTTTAACAAAGTTTATTTACTGAATTTCATAGGTTTTTAGTAGCGCAACTTAACCATAACGCCCTTTTAACAAGTTTTTTCACTGAATCTATAATATACACAATCTTCTGAAAGAAGAATTGAGAAAGAGAGTCACATAGAAGCTGCGACAGGATAACCCCAGACTGAATATTAGGAGGTGATGAGAGTCTATGAACCAAACTGAAAGGTTCCGTCAGCTGACTAATAGATGTCTGAAACTGCAGGCTATAGAATGGCTTTATGGTAGTTATTAGTTTCCTGTTGCAGGAGCCGTCTATAAGCCTCACTATAAGATTTCATTGCCTTTCACTCAGCCTGCCTACATCTGAGCTGTTGCTGCCTAAAATCACCAGTAAACCATGGCTCAGAAGTTGAAGAGCAGACAGTGGAGAGTCTAGGAGGAGCCAGCTTGTCAGCAAGGAGCCAGCTTGTCAGCAACAGCCATAAATGTTCGTGTTAAAAAGGTAAAATCAACAGGTTGGGTAATCAGACACCCATCTTTAATTTGAGCAATGCTGGTAGAATCAGTAACAGGGCCTCAGCAGCATCTGAGAATCTTAACACAAGTACTCAAGCCATATTGCATCCTGATATTGATATGGAAGGGCACAATAAAATGATCAGACCAGTGGACAGGGAAAACCGGTAATACCAAAATCTGATCAACAGATGCAAACATTAGATCAGATATATTTCCATATTTGTGGGTAGACTGGTCCATCAGCTGTGAAAGCCCAACGTCCAGCCTTGCTGCCACAAACTGATTTATCACAGGAGAAGCAATATCATTGATTTTTTAATTAAAATCACCAACTATAATATAATTAGAGTATAGCAGTTGCAATTCTGATGCTACTTCAACAAAAGCATCACAGAAAGTGGCATCTTATCGTGGAGGTTGATAGATAATTAGAACATGACAAGTGTCAGTAGGTGAAATAGATACGTGTTCCAAATATGCTACCATATCAACATTGTGAGACAGGTTGTAGGACTGATAAATTAACACAACCACCCCATCCTAATGGGGTGAGTCACAGTCTAGATGCAGTATGTTAGAGTCAACAAGAAGCGCCTCTGTGATGAAAGGGCCAGAGGATTCACTGAGCCAAGTTTCCATAACACAGGCTGTAGCTTCCTTAAATTCCTGAAGAAGATCATAAATGTCCATTGCATGTGCAGACAAAGAGTGGGCATTGTACGAAAGGCAGCTACAACCCTTATCAACAAGTACAGAGGGTATCTTAACCTTTCCCCTGGTATGGTATGCATAAAGCCCACCAGGAACACTGTATTGAGAGGAGCGAACTTTATCAAATTCATGCAGGAATTAATCAGCGGATCATTAAAGGATATAGCAGGCCATGGCCCCTCTGATACACAGACTAGCACAGACAGGCTTGCCTTTTATGCACATTAGGCATTGCCACTGCGCTAAGACGCTGTGTTGTCTGACATGCTAATACATAAAAGCAGTGTCAGGAAATCTCATGACCCCTGGCAAGCGGCAAGTAAAAAAAGACTGAGTAACCCAAATCATGTGTAACTCAGTATGTCAAATAGAAGCCCCAAGTAGAAATTGGAGCAGCAGAGGATGTTAGGGGAGAGGTAAGAACACAGATTTAACAATTTAGAAACACACATACAAAGTAAGTAAAAAGGCAAAGCCCGGCAGCAACTGCCTTACTAGAATCAGATGCCTTTCCTGCTCTGAGGAGGAAGAAGGAGGACAGAGTAAACACAATAGGGTATGGGCACAAGGGAGAGGATGTAAATGACAGAGTGCAAGATAAATAAGGAGGAGACGGATGGAAGGAAGGCGAGTGAGACGATGGGAATGGAAATGGAACAACCTAGGAGAAAGGAGGCAAGTTCTAGCAGAAGTAGTAAGGAGAAGAAAGGTGGTTAGAGGCAGGAGGAAGATATCAGTGGCCAAGGAAGCCTGGAGATAGAGATTTATAAAAGAGAACGAGAATGTAAAAATCAAGCATTGGGCAAGATGAGAAGGTCTGTAGGGAGAGAGTGCTCCGAATCTTTATGGTTACTCCAAATTTTAAATAGGCTCTGAATTTTGACTAGGGCTACACAGTTCAACAAGCATAAAAACTGACACCAGTAGTGAGTAAGGGTGTGAGACTCAGGCTGAACCCAGTGTATGTCAGCATTTTTGATGTATAAAGCACATGTCAGCCAAAGGGTGTGTTTGGATTTGATACACCAAAATATGATGTTATCATTTTGTTTCAGATCACAGTTATGGACTAAACTGCTATAAACATTATACTAACATGTACTAATCCCCAGCCTCTTACCCCTTACATATCCCCTACTAATATTCAGGCAAATCAGTCCTGGAATTTTGTGTACAATCTTTGGTAGAGATTGATAACTGATTGTTCAGGCATGTGTGCTGTGTGAAGTTAATTTGAAATGCAGGGAACTAAACGTGGCAGAATTAGATCTACCGCAGTATACGTGATGTGAGGCGATCGGTTAACAGTAGGCCGGTTGTTCGATCTGCAAAACTGGAATGCAGCGCAAGGCAGTGGAACATCTGTTTTGCTGGCAACTTGGGCTAATCACGTGCTCTGGACATTTCTGGAGTGTGGTTGATTGAAAGGGAGGTGGTTCTGATGGAGAATGGCATCCCAGCGAAAGGCAGGCACTTTTACATTGCATGTAAGTAAAATTAATATCCATGGGCAGTCTCAGGCAGAGGGTTTAAAAAGTCTTGCAGGAGGCTGGCTCTTTCTTTTGGGCGGGTGTACCGTCTCTTGCTCTGGGATCTGGAGCATTCACTGTCCCTGGGTCGAAGTGGGTCACACTGGCAGGCAGGCAGGCTGGAATGGATCATGAAAGGAATTTGTTAAAAATAGCAAGGGTAGCAAAGGCTGATATAAGGGACAGGGGGCTCAGCTGGGAATGGGGAGCATAACATTCTAGCGCCCACGAATGTGTATTTACTGGGTCCGGCAGGGCCGTAATGACCCAGTAATTGCCCATTCGCGGGCGCAAGAAATGTTCACAAGTTTGGCGGCAGCCTGCCTGTTTTACCGGCAAGGCTACCGCCAAACTTATAATGTGGACTAATTGTATTTTTATCTTCCACTTCTATTTTACTCAAATGAAAACAAATGATTAAATCACATCCAATTGATACGGGATAAAACAGACAGAGGATGTACTGAGCGTTTTCAAATCATGCAATTCCACAGAAACAAGCGTTGATGTAGCTAATTTTGTATACTGTATTCTTTTTAACCAGGAAGAGTGATTTCAACAAGTTGACGCTGACACGGTTTCTTATTCTTTTCTGTGATTCAACACAAATGCACATTGTTAACAGGATGTTTGATTACACTAAAATAAACTGAGCTTTAGATGAGATTATGACCTGTTTTTTATCCTATGTATTCTTTTGTTCTCTACAAAAAATCGGAGTAATGAATTGCATTGTAGTGTGTGTTTATTATTTGCTATTAACGCTATGTGTTTCACTTGTAGTTTCTTTGGAGGGGATGGATTTAGTTTAATGACTGTATTTACTGTTGTTTGCACTTTCGATGGCGTAGCACAGAATAAAGTGTCTTTGTTTGTTTTGTAAGAATTCAAGGCGGAGGGTTTTCTGAAACCTGAAGCATATGAGTGTTACCAGAGTTGTCAGAGCCTGGTGTTGGCTCTTGGGTCCTTGAAATGATAGAAATCCAGTGACTATATTCTGACACGGGACACCTCCTTTGTTTGGGCAGAGTGCGAGAAAACAATGAATGCATCTAGAAGATTCACCTGGGAAAGATGGGCAAGAAATTATCTTTTCCCTAGATGAAATGGCACCAACTCCTAAGACGTACAATATTTGCCAGTGCCCCATACCCTTGGAATGCAAGGGAGGTCGGAGTGACTTTGTATGATCAAAAATAGTTACAAACTAGGACATTTGACTTGGGGTCATGGTCCTACAGTAGATATGGGGTTTTCTTTGAATATTCCTTTAACCTGTTTTGTTCTCATTGAAGCTCACACTATTATACAGAGATTCACACTTGTTTAATTCTGACCTATATCTCTTGCTCCAAACTATATGCTTGAAGTTGAATACATGAATATTCTTGGAGTTGATTCCGACACTAGTCATACGTTTATCCCTCACCCTTTATCACAGGTGAATCACTGATATATTCAATTGGACCCAAATTATGTGTTTCAAAAATCCCTCAATTTAGGAGAATAAGGGATCCAACTTCCAGGGAAGTCTGAGCATTCAGCACAGTGCTCTAGACCAGTTGCAATACCTCAGATGACAGCCAAGGAATAAAGTAAAATCCCCTATACCCCAGGCCACATCTGCAATGATTGGGCTTTAGCCCACATGTAATCTCAGTGGAAACTATCAATACAGAGATTGTTTATTTAGCCCAGCTAAAGGCGCAGCCTCCCATCCTAACTGACGAACCGGCCCGCTGCACCACCAAACATTAAGGCAATCCATGCCAAAAACACTTGACACATAACCTTAAATCATATGGCATGAGTGGGTGCTCTAAACTGGATCGCAACACAAGCACACACCTGATCCCAACCATACCTTAGGCCGAGGTTATGCCCATGGCATTTATCATTGGATAGCTTAGCTCCACAAACATTTCAAAGCTTACCTGTAAATAGGCTTCTTCCAATCTGCAAACATCAATATCGGTGCAACAGCACGCCTGCCAACTTCCTAGTGCAATCATCACCAGCCCACCCCACCTCTTAGAGGAACTGGACCAGCACGCGAAAATGAGGATGACAGAAATTGTTCTGTGTAAGACCGGATAACATTACGCAACCTGACATGACATGACATCCAGTGGCTAAAGAATAAAGAAGACCAATAACCGACTTTGTAACTACTGCAAATTTTCTTCAACCTGTAACTCTTTCATAATTGTACTCTACTGTCTCCTTGTAACTGCATCTATTCACTGCGTCCTTGTATAACAATGTAAATAAGGTACAGCACTGTAACTAAGCTGAGAATTAAGTGTAAGGCCTGCGCCCTCATACCTTCTGGTCCGGTGCGCCATATAAATAAATAAATAAATAAACAAACAAACAAAATCTGCCCAGCCTTCCTCCCGGCTTGAACCGAATAATGCCCTCTGTATAAAGTGTTCTAGCTGGGCTCACCTACAGCAGATAATGGTACCCAAAACTGTCCTATGAGTTTGCTCAGGGAGGTTTTGAAGGGAGAATCTGTGTCACAGAATCTGCCTGTAAGGACCAGATCACTTTCACTGGTATGTGCCGGGCAAGCATACACTTTCTATTCTAAGAGGACTTTGGATGGATATTTGGGACATTTCATGGACTTTTTTGTGATTGCCTTGAATGTATGGCTTGTGTATGCATATGCGCCCCTTTTTGTTTGTGTGTTTGTCAGAACCCCTTTACCTCCTTTCGTTTTGATGTTTATTGCTCCTCATAAAATCCCCATTGAAAGGGTTGCCATCTCTGATCCCCTGTTCGGTTTCCAGCTACCAAAAAGTTGTAAAAAGCACGTGTGCTGTACCTTTTTCGTATTCTTGACCACAATTGGCTCTTTGTTTGAGCGACTATTCCACGCCTGACTTCTTTCACTTGATTCCATTACCGTAACATTAATTCCAACATAAAAAAAAAAAAGATAATATTAGATTTCCTATTCCTGACCGTTTGTGGAAACTAAGTAACTTACGTCTGTGAACCAAAAATTCCTTTCTGTGCTTTAGTCACCTATGTGCGAGATCACTGCTGAATCCAGCTTTTTGCCCTGGCCAACCACTTGTCTTTGTTCATTTTGTCTAGTGTTCATTCTTTCTTTTAAATTAATAGAAATTATGGCACGTGGCAGAGCTTTGTATTTGGAGGAAGAGGGGAAGAGGAACAGCATGTTCACCTCTTAGAGAAATAGGCTATTTCAGCCTATGTCTTTTAGGAGAATTCTGAGACTGCTTAGCTTAAGGGGATGAGTGAGTGCCTGTCACAGAAAGCCAGAGCATGTGTTATCTGAAGTGTCTGAATCATTGTGAGATGGCTGAGGAAAAGCAGAGGAGGCACAGGTGAATTTTTTTTTTTGTTTTGTTTAAAGCGCAGACCTAGCTCGATGGCAGCACAGCGCTGTACGGTTACCAGTCATTTGGTCGAAAAAAATTGGTCGACTAGACAAATGGTCTAACCAATTTGGTCGAAAACCAATTGGTCGAATTTTTTATTTTTTTTATTTTCACCCCTTTTTTTGGGGTGGGGGCCCCCAACCCCCTTTTTTTCTAAAAAAAACCTTTTTAAAAAAACGAAAACCTGAAAAATAAATATATAATTAAAAAAAAAATCCGACCATTTGGTTTTCGACTAAATTGCGTCGACCAAATGTCATTCGACCAGTTTTCAGTCGACCAAATGACTGGACACCCGCTGTACAGAGTGTGGGTAGCCAGCATTTGGACTGGCATCTTTTAACAGTACTGTGAGTTCTGTGTGTCAGTATGTACGTCCCTTGGTCAGGTGTTGTTTTGGCCCCTTGACAATAGCCCTGCCTCTGCTTGCAACTGCCATGGTGTAGTAGGCAGTAGAGGAGGCGGGGGAGGCAAAGGCCAATTCAAGGCATCTTTATGTCAGAGGATGCCAATTTGTCTGTAGCGAACTGAGTAGAAACCTTTGACTGGGCACATGTGAGAAGCAGTGTTTGCAAATACACTTGTGAAAACGAATTGAAAGGGTGCAGCAGAGATATTAGACTTCCCCAAGAGAGAGGAGGAGTGGGTGCAGATGGACGTGCAGGATGAGATTGAAGAACAGGTGGGTTCCTGCAGCAGAAGTCTCAGGAGGAAGAAATTGCTGGGACCTCTGTGACTGTGCCTGCTCCAGCGGGGGGGGGGGGGGGTCTAAGTTAGGCACAGATGTCCCTTACCAAGTTTCAGGTGGCACAAGGGAAATCCCAACCCTAACCCAAGAAAGAGCGCACCTCAACATGAACTCTGGAACACTTCATTTTGCTGGAGGGGATTATTGTGAGGAGCCAGGAAGGCACTGTGATATGCAACAAGACATCAGTGAAGATATGGGTTGCGACATCGGGACGGCTACAATGCACAAGCACATGAAATGGAAGCCTGGACCCACTACTTCTAACGCATTCATGTCAGCATCTAGGGGACACTCTTCCAGCACACGGGGTGCTCTGGATGGCAATTAGGGAATGACCTGTCCTCACAGGAGGCCACACCTGTACATTCACAAATGCAGAAACACTGGCAAACCTCTCCGCCCACACCATCCTAACCTGCTTAAGCACCTCTGCCATCACTGCATGTAATGCCATTGGCACAATCCGACTACTGGGCTTTGTCCCAACTGAATTTAACACCACCACCATTGAAGCATGCTATCGTTGTTTCAGGCTCTGTCATAGTTCCATGATTATTACAGGAACAGATTGACCACATGATCCATGCATTCTGTTACCTACATAAAAAAGATGGTTATTCACAACTTTACAAGCTGCACATTTGCTTTGACCATTAAATGTTGACAATTGATACACATCAAATGCATGCAATCTCCTCCTGCCTTAAATGAATTATAACACGTTAACCCTGCAAAATATAAAACAAAACCAACTCAGTTGAAGACATTAAATACTCTCTTTTACCTAATAAGAATTTTAAGATTTTCCATTCACAACTTTGAAAATGTCAAATATCTGTCCCCTAAAAGGTGGCCCATAGGATTCTATACACTGAATTAAATAACATGCCAGCCTCTAACAATTCTGTGTTCTTCATCTTCTCACACTGACAAGAAATGTTACTTGTATGCTAGGTCAGGTGGTCTTTACAATATAGTGCAGTCAGTAGTAGTAAGACAAACATGACATAGCCCATTTCATTTTCCTCCCTCTCCTTTTTTCCATGTCCCTGACATAACTTTCTACTGCTCAACAAATCCTATTAATGTTCTATCCCCCCTTAACTAACGTATAGTTTTCCAACTGCTCTAGCAACCTAATGCCACTGCCTAAAAATACGTACCCAGAATTACGCATGACTTATTAAAATAATGTAAAACCTAACCCACTTTTCTCAACCCCCTGATAATGTGCAGAACAACTCAATTTGTCAAAAAAGGACAATGCTCAACTGTCTCGGTTTATGTCCGGACAAGTTCTACCAGCATAAAATATAAGATAACAAATGTCTGAATTACAGACGATTGCCATTCCGAGTCATTCCTCAATGGTGACTGGACCTCCTCAGAAGAAAAGTCCTGAGTGGTGTCAGGAGACAAACCTCAAGCTTTCGGTGTGAGCCTGACGTGCGTGCCAGAAAACCAATCAAGAATCTATGTAATTGTTTTTATTTGCTGCCCAAATGAAAATAAATATCAGCTAGTGACTGAGTTGTCATCGCTCTTTTCAGAAATTGTGTATGAAGTTCCACTGAACCTGCTGTTTGCCAGTGATGGAATTTAAGGCAACCCTTCTGCAGAGTGTCCAGTACTGCCTTTGGTGGTAGAGTGGTTCGAAGGTTGGGTGGGATGTCCCACTGTGCCCACTTCACTTCTTTACGCTTTTATTCACCAGTTGGGGCTCACTCCGTTGGGGCTGAGTGAACATATACTCTGTGGGGATTTCTCAACACCACATGCACGTCAGTTACAGAGTCACAACATAACAAAAGGAGATAGTTGGCCACAATTGATTAGCACACCACCATCTGAATGTATCTTCCTGCTGCATCTCAGTTGTGGTTATAAGATTTGGAGGCAGAACCAGCTAAGGACTGGCAACATGTGGCCTGGGGACGCATTAACATTTCTAGCAGAGAGGGCAGTGGTCCAAAGTACAAGAACACATATCTCAGTACTGACCTCTCCCCTTCCCACACGTTATCAAGTATATATAGCAGGGGTGTTGCTAGGTCTGGGAAAGACCCGGGGCTAAACTGATGTCGGAACTGTTGGGACTGGGGGCTAGCTAGTCTTTTGGCTGTAGCTCCTGAGATTCTATCCGGGGCTACAACCAAAAGACCAGGGGCTATAGCCCCCTTAGCCACCCCCTAACAACGCCTCTGATATATAGTAAACATTATTGACATTACTTTCAACAGGATAATATAATTCGAGAAATGGGAAAAAAGGGATTTGATTACAGTTTTCAAAGTGTTAACTTGTGTAATATGACAGCAGGCTGCATCTTCTCCCATCTCATCTCATCTTTAGTTTTAGAACAATGTAAAGAGGTGGCGAAGCTAGAGAATTCATTGGTAGAGCAGAACTACTTCTGAGCCGTGGGGTCTAGGATTGCTCTCATAGCCAAATATGAGCTGGCATAGCAAAATACCCAGACCTGGCTTCCTGCCTCCTCCGCTCACAACACAAACTCTATAGATTTCTACGCAACCCCAAAAACATAAGATCCTCACTTGTCATCCTGTCTCCTTACCAGTATGCTTAACATAAATTGTTAAAATCATTTATAGATTAACACTATAGAGAATAAACCCATATGAGTGAGGCTTTTTCTTCAGATAGTTAAGGATAATAAGGAACAGTGATGAAAAGTCTGGAAGATGGGGATTTGAACCCTGTCTTCCTGGGTCCACAGTTTCCAATTCAGAAAGCAGGGGAGACTTCATCTTCTCCCATTACATCTTTAACATTAGAAACAAAACAAATGATTTCTGCAAAGTTAATACATTTGGTTTCAAAGAATCAAAGTATCTACATGGGGGACTCATTAATTTTCTATATCCTGAGGCACACAAAGCTGAGAAGCAGACTAAGATTATAATTATAATGAATGTTTACTTGAATGATAATCTTAGTCTATACAATTGTGTGTACTTTCAAAGCATCAAGTCACATTATAAAGCAAGCTGAAAAAATATAAGAGACATAGGGCCTCATTACACGGTAGGCGGTAGGGATTTAACGTTACCGGTAATGAAATACTGGTAACGTTAAATCCCCATGCGAATCACGACCTGACACACCGCTATTAGCGGCACCGCTAAGTACGGTGCCACTAATAGCGGGCAGTCCGCGTGCGCGCGACCCACCATCTTGTAAATTACGCCATGCCGCTATTAGCACAGCATCACAAGTTGAGCGGACACGCCAATAGCGGCATGGTAAAGCCTCCCAAACCCCTTACCGCCATGGCGCAAATACCGGCATCGCGAACCACACGTTAAGAGAACTGAGCAGTATTCCCACCTGCCACAGGTGGACACAATCAGCACAGGTGGAGGCAATGGAGACTGTGGCCGCTCAAAAGGAGCACACCACACCCCTTCACACACCCCTTCCAACACTAAGATGGTTCCAATATTAGCAGTATTACATGGGCTGGGGGACATGATTGCAGCGCAGCTGCAACAACAACAGGCAGCACAAAGAAGACACAGGAGGAGGAGGAGGGCAAGACAGGCACATCAAGCACCACCACGGCACCTAATCATACCACAGAGGCACCCACTAATCCCCAGGATCAGAGCCAGTCATTTAACCTAACCCCTGAGCAGATACACACCCTGTACCGTCTGGACCGGGATACCATCACCAGCATCGTGGACATGATACACAACGACATTGTGAGCCTCATAGACATCAGAACTGCCATCCCCCCTCTACTCAAGGTGGTGACTGTGCTCCACTTCCTGGCCACAGGCACCTACCAGCATACAGTGGCCCAGATGCATGGCATCTCCCAACCAGTATTCTCACGCACGCTGAATCAGGTACTTGATGCCCACCTGAAGCATGCACCTGAACACATATCCATGCCACGGACTGCCCAGGAGATTGCAAACACCAAAGTTGGATTCTATTCACTGGCAGGCATCCCAAGTTGCATCAGGGTCATCGACTGTACACATGTGGAATTGGTGGTCCCACATCGCAATGAAGTGGTCTACCGAAACAGGAAGCAATTCCACTCCATCAATGTCCAAATGGTATGTGACCCCAACAAGATAATCACACATTGCTGTACCCGATTTCCCGGATCAACCCATGACTCCATGGTCCTGCGGAACTCAACTATCCCACGCTACATGGAGTGACAAACCGCACAACGTTCGTGGCTACTTGGTGAGTAGCAGGGCAAGCACATGGCAGTGTGATTGGGGGGGGCAAAACATACTCCAACTGGGTGTGATTGGGGGGGGGATACATACTCCAACTGGGTGTAGCTTGTCATCTGTCTGGGAAATGCACATAAAGATGTACGCCAATGTCCATCTGGGAAGGCCGCAACGTACTAGAGATGAACCGACATGCAAGTATGAGCTACACTACACACCAGAAATTCCAGGTCTAGTAGCATCAAACATCCATTCACATACACATTGCACAACATTGTACGTCACCAAATGGCCAGATTCCATACGTGCCATGAAGATAGTCATCCGGAATTAGTCCAGCACAACATCAATAATGCAATGTGCCGTATGATGCATGCAAAAGGACCAGCCCTAGCCATACACATTGCATTTCACCACGCACCTTTACCACCACTGAAGTGATGCCTCACTGCATGGCAACATCTATGTTGGAATGGCAGTACAACAACAGTGAGGAACAAAATCTGCCTGGGCCCAGGGACACCTAAGACCTCACCTCACCCAGGATATGTCAATTACTGTTGTAGACAGTAATGGGGCATGTCTACTTGCAGGGTCGAGCTCACCCTTGCACATTGCTGTCACACGGACCATCTGCATGTATGCCATTGACTGTGTACCTGAATCACCATGCAATGTCAATTTGTGTGATATGAACAGGCTGCTCTGCAGGTGAACAGTAACAGGACCCCATTCGTTCCCCCATACAGGTGATGCGGGCTATCCCCTGAAGAGCTGGCTCCTCACACCTGTACGGAACCCACAGAACAGGCACGAAGAGGAATACAATCGTGCACATACCCGTACCCGCATCGTGATCGAACAGACTTTTGGCCTTTTGAAATCACAGTTTAGGTGCATTAGCAGGTCTGGTGGCGCTCTCCTGTATGGCTATGAGAAAGTGGCCAAGATCACCATGGCATGTGTCATGCTGCACAATATGTGTATCAGACGGAATGTGCCACTGCCCCCTGACATTGAAATAGAAGCACCTGATGAGGATGATGAAGCTGATGAGGACGGAGGCAAAGGGGATGCAGGACATGCAAGAGGGGATGGCCAGGATGAACGTGCTGTGAGACAGCATCTGATCAACCAAATATTCTGAGGGACATGTTTTGGTACTGTCACATGGACATGGGTAGTGATGCACTGGTGTATGTTTAGAAGTACGCAATGAACACTGTCTCCAATAAAGTACACAAACACAATGAAGATGTCCAAGCCTGTGTTTTGATTAGACTCCAGTGTATTAAGTAACAGAAAGATAAAAAAGTGCATGTCCCCAAACATCCCACCACCCTTCCCCCCGCCCCCCACAACAGACCCATAACGCCCTTCCCTCCACCCCCACAACAGACCCATAACACCCTTTCCCCCACCCCCCACAACAGACCCATAACACCCTTTCCCCCACCCCCCACAACAGACCCATGACACCCTTCCCCCCACCCCCACAACAGTTCCTTGTGTGTCTGCCATGTTTGCGTTGGCCCATGCACACAGAGGAATCGCTATTAACCCCCTTTTGGCCATTGTCGTAGCAGCATTTGGAGGATGGCCAGACGTGCGCCTGGTGGTGCGTGTTGAGCGGCGGAGGGGGCTTGTCTGTGTTGAGCCGGCAGATGACGATGGGGCAGACTGTCCTGGTTGTGAGAAGTGGTGATCCATTGTGTCGGCTATACAAGTAAGGACCTTGCTGAGCCTGGATATCTGGTCACACAGCCTGTCAGTACAGGTGTCCATCCTCTCAGTCGAGTGCCTTGCCGTCTCCACAATATCCTCCCTGAGATGGGCAGCCTCCTTAACATGCTGGCCAACCAGCACAGTCAGTTCCTTTTGACGCTGCAGGATGGTGGGCAGATGGAGGGCAGTGCTGGGTGATGGTGTACTGGATGCTGTGCCCTCAGATGCATCCATTGCAGCAGGTGAAGCCACCATGGGGGACATTATGGCTGGAATGTTGTCCTCAACAGTAACATCAGACCCAGGTGTCTGGAATGGTGCTGGCTCTGGGTTTCTAGGGGGGCTTGGGGTGTGCATCTCCATTAGGCCAACTATAGTGTCCTCAGGATCAGATAGAGGGGCAGTGGCGGCTGCCTCTCCAGCAGAGCTTGCCGCAGCTGATGGTGGGCCCTCGGCGGCTGGTATTGGTGGCTGTGGGTTCACCTCCTGTGGTGAGGCTGCAGTTTGTGGTGCAGCTACTTCTGCCCTGGCAGTGGCACTCCTACGATGTTTCACACTCATCAGGTGTGACCTTCCCCCCTTGCCCCTTGATGTTGTGGGGGTGTCCTCCGAGTCCTATGCCCTTGGCCTCTTACTCGTAGCTGGTCCCTGGGATGCATTTGCGGCATCCTCACCATCTGTATGTGAGCCTGTCAGGGACAAGAAGGGGGATGGCATTGGTTGTGTTTCAATATACTCAATGCAGAATACATCAATGATGCAGTTGTGGCCATTGGGACTTAGTAGTTGTGGATGCAGGTGATGTGCCAGTTCAGTGCCTCATCCATGCATGGTTGTGTTCGGCACTTGTCTCTGGTGATGTGTGCATGTGTTTGTGTTTGGGTCTGACACTGACATGGTGAGGGATGGATGCATGTATGGATGTGTGTCCATGCATGAGAGGATTCTGTGCTCACATATGGGGGGAACAGTACATTCACATAGCATCCTGTCATTTGTACGCTCACCTCCATCTGAAGTGGTACCCACGCCTAGCTCCATGGTGCCTACTCCCTCAATGGATTCCACAGCGATTAGGTTTCCACAGGTCTCCTCCCATTCTTTTAGTCTGATGGGTGAACCAGCTCCACCTGCACTGGCTATTTGGTGGTTTTTGGCAAGGATGCCCCTCACCCGCAGTCTGAGGTCGTCCCACCTTTTCCTGCACTCACGCACAGTGCGGGTGCTGGTGCCCACTGCACTGACTTTCACCGCAACATCTTCCCAGATGGCTTTTTTTTTAAGTAGTGTCGGCCGCCGCATGTCAATGGCAAAAACAACCTCAGCATTGTTAGCCAGGGTCTGGGTCAGCATGTTCAACTCCTCTGCTGTAAATTTTTCTTTGCGCTGCCTGTCAGTGCTTTTTTTTTAATGCCTTGGGCATGTTGAAGGTGTCCCGGATGATTTTCAACTGCTAATGACTCCAAACAGGTCCAGGGGGCAGAGGATGGCAATGGATTGTGTTTTTGAAGATGGCCGCCGTGCTCTTTCCCGTTCCTGTGCGATGACGCTATTTCCGGTTCCGCAATTTAACGGTCACCGCTAATTATGGTGACCGCAATTTGCATGCAGCAGGAGGGCGGAGGTGCAATCTGCACTTTCGTTGAGGGCGGTAAGTGACTTTTTTGGGTCTTTACCGCCATGGCGGTAGGGGGTTTACCGGCATGGCGCTATGCTCGTGTCCGCGTACTCATAATGGTACGCTATTAGCGCCCTCTTGCGAGGGCGGACACGTTGATAGCGCCATGCCAGTATTTTGAGGTTTTTACCGCACAGCGTGTAATGAGGCCCATAGTAATTGAAACATATTTTCATAAAGCAAGTATGCATCACTTAGTGAGAAAAAAGAACTGGGGTCAAACCAGTCCCATAATGGGGTGCAGTGGCATGCAGGTTGGACATAGATCTCTGCAACAGTCAACCTGTTGACCTACCGTCCAGATGTGTACCTCTGTCTCATTCACCTTATTTTCCTTACCCATCATCCCCAGTGTCTTTCCCTTGCACCAACCACATTCTTAGTGCCCTGTTTCTTACAATTAACTTTCAGACCTCCATCTTTTGACTGTTAATTCAATCCCCTTCCCTTGCCCACTTTGCTCAATCACCAATTCTATGCCACTCCCTTTAATTACCCATCACACCAAGCCCATTCCGTTGCACTGGTTTACAGTTAGACAGCAGACCACCTTGATTTGCCAGTCAGCCACTACAACACATGACAAAAAACCGTGGTTGGGGACTTTCTGGTAACAGTGGCAATATGGTCGGCACTTAGATAATACAGAGTAAAGATTGGCTGCATATCTGAACTCTTGGAAGCAGATAGAGCTACACGGGGAGCAAGTTTTGGACCTGGTGATGGAGAAATAGCAAGAGCGACCTATTATATTGATGCGTGTTTTCAAATAAGGTGGTGTGTGTTTCAGTTTCTGTAACTGGGTTAACATATTTCAGTTTATTTGTGACAGTATAAAGTATAGGATGGTGGTAGGATGTATCTGAGTTTATGTGACTTTGTATCTATATTTCTGAATCTGGTTTTGATTTGTATCACTGTCTTTTATTGGTCGAATAAGAGAAGAGTGTTCTGGACAAGACAATGAAAAACAATCCCAGATTAGGGTGTCATTCAGTATTGGGTGATAACAGTAACATGGTCAGTCTTGGGGAAAATATAATAAATATTACTGTCCATCCAATTCAGGGTTTTATCAAGTACCATTGGTGGTAGGCGAAGGTATAAAATACAACTGCTTCGAAATTGTGTAAATCTTTCTTTTTACTGTACATGATTGAAGCAGGGGTGCTTCCCTTCAATACATTTTTTTTTTTTTACAAAAGGTCATGTTGAGTAAGTAACAAGGTGAAAATCTCTGATTGCAACCTGTCATCATGTTACCCATATAATGCATACATGGGCCAGAATTGACCCATCATTGCATAATGAAAATAAACATTAGTGATATAAACCACAACTGTACATAATCAATTTCTCACTTCACATTTGTGCTAAAAATGGCGGGGGTACAGGGGCACGTTTAAAATATCATTTTCCTTTACCACAAATTGAGGTGGTTAACATTGAACAGGGTGGATTTCCTGAAGTACCACAGTCGGATCTGGTAATTTTCTTCAGTGGTATTAAAAAAGTCTGGCCAACTCCAAACGACTCCCTTAGCTTTTTGTCTTCTAATAATTAATACCGGAATATTGCATCTTTCTATGTGTGTCCTTCAATTGTAATCAAATGTAAGTAACACAAATATTCCAACAGCCAATTCTAGAACCACTATAAAAGTAACATTCCTGGGTGCTATTCAGGGTGCTATTAAACTCTTTTTGTATGAACACACTGGTGATCAAAAAATTCACCAGAACATAAGGGAAGCATTCCTAACGAATCAAACCAAGCAAAAACTCTAATAATAAGATATGGACCCTTTCTTCTTTGGAAAGTAGGAGTCGTGCTATGCTGCTGTGGATTGTAACAGACCAGTGATAAGTGTTGAGCAGTCGTGCCAACATTATTATCCAGGGTTATGGAATCTGTTCATTAAATGCATGCATTGCCACTGGGCAGTGTGAACATGCCCCTGCATCCAAGACTCCTGTCACTCTCAGTCACTGTGGAGGCCCTTGTTTGTGGGCTATCCAGCCACATCTACAACATTGCTGGGATCAAGACGAATGCTTCACCCCCTTTGATCAGAATCTGAGCAAGTTTTGCGCCACTCAGCTCCTTTGTGGAAGGCTAGATACTCGAAGATTTCATCTTTTTCATTTTATTTTTAAAATGTTGCCCTCTGGCCGATGGGGTAGCAGCCCAGTCAGGTTGGGGGGCAATTGCCACTTTTCCCACGTTGCCAGTCTGCCCCTGGGCAGCACGCTTGTCTTTTTAGCTAAAGACCAGCTGTTTCCATGGCACAGCACGTGCATGACAGTGTTTTCTTCATTAAGATGAACGATAAAATAATATTTTAGGAATGGCGAAATATTTCTGGGTTAGTTAATCTCTCTATAACCTTTACTAGTGGGATAATGGTAGAGTGTAAAAAGTGTTTTTTTGTTTTTTGTTCTGCCTCTTGCTTAGTTGTGCAAAATTACGGCTTTGTAACTGTGTGAAGTTGCAAAGTTTCCCTTTGCTACTATTCCAACAGTGAGGAGTTGTGCCCATGCCATTCATTTAGTGAACACATGTGCATTTAGTGGAAGAAAATAAAACATACAAATCCACATTTGCAAGCATCATTTTCTGCTAAATTACTTTTAGAACAAAATAAAACACGTATAATCACATTTGCTGAAGTGTACTACTTAAAAAACATATTTTACAGGAAACAAAGCACACAAAGCACTTGTGCATCCTAAAACGTTCACCAACAACGAATTCATAATCTTAAATAAATGAAATTCGTAATTGCCTGTCATTTAGGATAAACACAATGTGAGGATCTCACAGCAGACGCGCATCCAGATTCTTCCACTTCACAAAGATATAGTCAATGATCACTCTGGAAAAAGTTTGCCCTAGAGCTAAAATGGAATGTTATTAGCACTAAGACAATCTTTGGTCGGAATGCAAACATGCATTGGAAATGTATCTTTTTTGCAATAGGATAATTTTTGCCCTGGTGCTTACACCAAGCCATAATACAAAAAGTGGCCAAGACCCTTAGTCGGCGAATGTGGTTCGGGTCAAAATATAGTCAAAGGAACAACAAATATAGCCATGATGCACAACAATATAATGTGTTGTATCTATTCTGTTATGTTTCTTGGCATTTATATAGTGCTTATGTATCATTGGTATGATCTCAAAGCGCTGGTAGGTTAAACGCCCTCAGGAACCGTAGTTCAAGTCAGTAGAGAGAGAGAGAGAGTCATTACGGTGCGTGGGTTCACCGGATATGTGTGCAGCCAGTGTGGCAGTTGCATGATAGCTGCTTCTTAGCAGTAGGTGTGGTGGTAGGGAGGTCAGATATATGTGTTCATTCTGGAGGGTTGACACTCAGACTGATTTGTTGCTGTGTTAGGCCTGAGGAGACGCTTAAGCTAGTGGTGTGTTCTCAGCTAGCTGTGTTTAATTAGGATGATGAGGAGTATGTGGCGGGTGTTAGCATGAGAATACCTATACCAAATGTGTCATAGCATCGCTGTGTACTAGTTGAGTGGTGGTGTATAGGAGAGACTAAGCGTGGTAGTGTGATATCAGTAAGGTGCTTGAGATCGAGCACTCCTTCGGTACTGTCTATTATATCCATTTTATTTACTCTGTCCGTTCATTCCACTTTGTCTGTTTATCCATTTTGTCTGTTTCATCAATTTAATTTACTAGTCCTTCCATCCATTCCATCCACTCAACCCATCATCCACATGATCTATTCCATGCATTCTGTAGACCCCGTTCATCCTTCCCATCCGTTCAGTGTGTTCTATTCGTTCCATTCTTCCCATTCATTTGATCAGCTCTGTGTGTTTCACACACTCGATCCGTTCCATCCACTCAATCCGTTCCATCCGCTCCATACGTTCCATCCACTCCATCTGTTCCATCCACTCTATCTGTTCCATCTGCTCTTTCTGTTCCATTTGTTCCATTCTCTCCATCTGTTCCATCCACTCCATCTGTTCCCTCTGCTCCATCTGTTCCATCCACTCCATCTGTTCCAACTGGTCTATCTGTTCTATCCAATCTACCCGTACCATCCACTCCACCCGTTCCATCCACTCCGTCTGTTCCATCCACTCCATACATTCCATCCACTCCATCCCTTCTATCCTCTCTACGTGTTTCATCCATGCCATCCGTTTTATCTAATGCATCCGTTCGATCCACTGCATCCATTTCGTCCATTTCATCTGTTCTATCCACTTCATCCGTACTATCCGCTTCATCCGTTCTACCTGCTTCATCCGTTCTATACACTTCATCTGTTCTATCCACTTCTTCCTTTTCTTCCATTCCAATCTGCTTCATCAGTTCCAACTTCCATTCATCCCATTTAATCCTTTTGTTCCTTCAACACCATCCGTTCCATTCATTCCAACCAGTATGGCCACTTTGTTCCATCTGTTTCTGTCTGTTCCATTCGCTCTGTCGGTTCCATCCATTCCAGCCAGTGCATCCATTCCAGCTAGCACTCCTTTCCACCCACTCCAGCTAGAACGTCCACACCGTTCCATCTGGTTCATCTGCTCCATCCGCTTCTAATGAATTAATAGATTTCATAAAGTGCTAAAAAAGTCACAAAGAGTATCTCATAGTATTTCTCAATCACAGCTTTTTTAATTATTAACATTGGTGTGGTGTAGAGCTATGTCAACAAAAAGCATATATTAAAATGTGTAACTTGTGAAATAAATGCAGAATCAAAACAATAAAGACAAAAATGAATGATATGAATCATCACATAATATATAAATGACAAAGTCAGGTAAAATACAAATAAATCCAATTCTGAGGAAATACACAAAAGAGCATACAGTGATTGTTACTCACATGAAATTTTAAGTGGATGGATTTGTCTATAGGGTGTATTCTGCTTTACCCTAAACTGCAGTACATAATTTAACAGTCTTTATGCTTGAAACATCCTCATGCAGGATACCTTTGTCATTACCCTGAATGTTGATACACGATCAGTCAATGTCCATGTCTACCAAAATTGCCTACGGGAATGATTCAAATCTAGTAATTTGACAGTACCCCTAATTATCTTATGGACATTGGTACACGTTTCTGTGTGATGTGGATGGTGGCATCTTTCAACGCCTTCTTCAGGGCAGGTAGAAGGACCCTACTGGGCGCAGAAGAAGAGGGGAAATTAATGTGTGGAAATGAGAGGTGTAACACTGGCAATGAGATATCCTTAGATTAAAATTGCAACTAGCCCTTAATTTATCAAAATACCACTGATGCACTTACCCTGTGTCTTGTGCAGGGATGTGATGTGGTGTGGCCACAATTCTGGATACCTCATGGCAGCAGGGGGTGAAGACCCTTCCTTCTGGGTCCACTGTGGTTTTGAACTCAGTCGGAAGTAGAGAAAAGGAACAGCTAATGGTTAGCCTAAATTTTGTGTAGGGCTCGCACTTATATCAGCGAAGAGAAAAATACCTTTCCGGGTCTTGTTTCACACACTTGGGTAGGAGGCAGTTAATAGTGTTTTGCCCGGAATGCAAACATGCATTGGAAATGTATTTTTTTTGCAATAGGACAATTTTTGCTCTGGTGCTTACACCAGGCCAAATTGGCCTTATCATGGTGCAATGGTTTTCTAATATTTCCCGTTGTGTTTGGAAATAGGGCAAACGTTTCCCTAGTGCTAATACAGTGTGCACTTGCACCGGTGCAAGGTTTTGTAATCTGGACTCCTGTGAATGAGTCTTGAAATCAGTAGTTTGTTTCTGGATAGCCAACATACGTAAATATTGTGCCTAGAATAAAATCTTCCTTCTCTTCACAGGGAATCAAGTCAGGTAGATTGAGAATGACTTGACTAATAGTTTTCATTCGTACCCAATGGAATGACAGAATAGGCAATATTCTCAAAGGAGACAATGGGCCTCCTTACAAGTTTGCCAGGCCGGAAACAATGGTGCAGGTAAGCTCACAAGCACCTTTGTTTTCAGACCGGGAAACTATGTGTTTGCCTGCCGTAGCCGTTGTGCCCGACAGGTCTGACCCTGCTGGGCACAGCGGCCATGGTAGGCATACCCTTCACAGAAGCGCCGGCATCGTTAACAATGGTGCCGGCGTTTCCAAGTCCCCACTCCCATATAGGACTCTTTGGGAATGGGGGCTTACATTTTACCGGTGCCGGACTTGTAATTTCCCGGTGGCACCGGGAAGTCAGGCACCAGTAACATTTTACGTGTCCGGTGGCAACCCGCTGGTAGCGCTGGCAGGGTTACTGCTGGACTTGTAATGGGAAGCAGTGCATACCTATACACTTTAATCTGAAACAAGATCCCTTTTGTTTTTCGAGGAGAGGCAGGGCCCCCCTTACCACTTGTACATCTATGCCAATCGGCTGAGTGCATAAGTCGCCTGTATTCCAAACAACCTTTTCAATGATGAGGTCTTTTTTTATTAGGTGCAAGCAGATTTATGTGCCTATTTCGCTGGCCATTTATAGGAACCGGAATTGAAATTAAAGTCTCAGCAGCCTACAGACATCTATTTTATTGTTGTATTAAATCATTGTTGCTTTAAGGGCTAAGACTTCCCAATCCAACTAAAAAGTTAAGAGGACATTATATCGCAAACATTTCCCAGCACTTTAAAATCATTAGTTCAACAAAACCTACTGCACCAATCTGCAAGTGGTAAATCATGCTAATGGGCCAATTCGAAATAAAAGGCAACGCTCATATTTTCATCTGTTTCCTTGTTTAGGAATGCTATGAAGCAGTTGTGCCCTCAGTCAGTAAACTCATAAATAAATATAGCATTACATATATTGCATTTACACACAATCTAAAGTTTACAATTTGAAAAAAAAAGTGTGCCACTTTCACTCAAAGTGAAATCAAAGTCATTTTGAATTTCAGAAGCATAAAAGGGTTGTAGTACGTTAGCACCTATGGCCCAGAGGGTAAAAATAGATATCAGGTGTGCAAACAGATATTACTCCATGAGTTATATACAAGAATTGCTTTATAATGCTAGTGCTGAAAAATGAAAAGTTGTCAATTATTGGTATGATTTTTAAAGAGCCATGATACTGAAAAAAACAGAGAATGTGCGTGTTTTACTTGCTTGAGTCTAAGTAATCCAGATGCCATGTAATTAACAATATAGCGACAATATTCCAGGGGTCCAGCACCCCGACAGAAATTATGTACTGGACTGCTCTCTTGCATAGATTAATATCAGGAGGAGATCCTGATGTTAATGGACGATAGACTCCCAGAACGCGCACGGGTTTAACTAGCACATCACACAGCCTTAAAAGGGCCTGTCATTGTGAAATGACAAAAAAAGATAATACGTGTTTCTATTTAAAAGCAAGTGAAACAGAAATGTGTATTACTACTGCAGTCATACCAAAAAGAATCACACTAATGGGTCAGAAAGCATCCGCTCAGACACTAAGGGCCTGATTTATAGATTTTTTGTGCGCACTGAATAGTGACTTTGCACACTAATCAGCACGCAAAACACCTTTTGTCGATTTATTGAACCGACTTTGCTTGTCTTTCCGTGGCTTTTCAGGGGCCTGTCACGTCTCTGTGTGGGGTCGAGTGCAGTGCACGAGACTCTACGCAAAGTGTGGGACGGGCCTACGCAAGGAAATAAATAGGGGGCTTAACATGCATATAACCCATTCCCAAGCAGAATGAAGAAGAACATGGACGTGTTGAGGGATTGGCCACATAGAGAAACGACTCACCCCTTCATGCGCAAACACAACCAAATGTATGGATTTCACTGTGCAATGTCACGTTGGGAAAGTTCAGACGCAGACCTCCTGATCTCACCGCCACATGGTCGTACAACACGCATATAACGTGCAAAGGAAACAATGTGTATAAAGCACACAAGGCACACCATTCCAACGTCGGTCAGCCACAATGAATGCAGGAATACTGTGAGCCATCGTAGTTGGGCAAAGAAGGAGGAGAAGGATGCATAAACCCTGGATTTTTGCAACACGCAACACACAGTTTGGGATACCATACGACCAGTTAAATGCAAGGTACCGGTTCCCACCAATGTCATACTAGAATTGGTCAGGAATTGGGAAGAAGATCTTGCATCCCCCACCATATGCTCCCATGTTCTCACCCTCCTGGAGAAGTTGTTGACAGCACTCTATTTCATAGCTGCAGGCTCCTTTCACTGCACCACAGCTACTGTGGGTGGCATATCTCAACCCACAATCCCTCTGTCTCCATCAGGTGTTGGCCTGCATAAACACGTGTGTATGGGCAAGCTATAAATAAAATATCATATTATATGATAATATCACGTGTGAGTGTGCGTAGGAACATATACACACTGCACACAGTGCAGGAAATGCATGGAGTGTGCCAGGAGTTCTATGCAGTAGCACACTTCCCACATGCACTAGGGTCCAATGATTGTACACATGCTGCATTACGCCCACCCCAATTGACGGAGCACATTATCCGGATCTGGAAGCAGTGGCATTCCATCAATGTGCAGTTCATCTGTGATGCAAAAGGAGTCATCATGCAAGTCAACATAAATTTACCCAGAAACACACATGAATGTTACATCTGCCACTAGTCACCACTCTACTGGGTCCTGGCATCAGGAAAGTTCAGCAACAACTGGCTTCTAGCGTATTATCAACTGTCACTTGTGTTACACAGTGAACAACTGCCCATGACAATAAATGCCAATAACAACCATCAGTACTTTTGCAATGGGCAGTGCCCTGCTATCAAGATTCCTGCTCACGTCATTCAGGAATCCGGCAACACCAGCTGAGGTAAGATACAATGCAGCACATATAGCCCCTAGGGACATAGTAGAGTGCACATTCAGGGTGGTTATGTTACGTTTCCACTCCCTTGACCACTCTGGTTGGGTATTGCTATATGCCCCACCAGTAGTATGTAAAATCATCCTGGCAGCATGTGTCCTGCACAATGTAGCCACATGGCGTGGCATACCAGATGATATGCAGGAGGGTCATCGGCCCCAGCCACAGGCACCACCCTTGCCCTTGGTCAGCCAAATGGCACAGGGAAACGTTGCAAACAATCTGCTTGTTCATTCATGCTTCTCATGAAAATCAGTCGCTGTGGAGCACACACAGTGAAGCCACATCCCTGGTGCCATTCACTGATGTCTTGTGGCCAATGCTATGTGCCTATATCAAAACTCTGAGAATGTGTGTCTAGGAGAGGAAAACTGTGTGTGGACATAGCCATATAATAAACTGAAACAAACACTGATATATTCATAGCAACTATAATCAACAGTGACCATGTTGCACACAAAAGCACACAACACAAGCAACACAAGCCTGGACCACAGTCAATATTACACCACCAACAATAGTGCACGTATAACCTGTTGGGCATTTTGTGTAGATTTGGGGCCTAGCAGTATTTTCTTACCGCCAAAAGTAAAAGTAATTTAGCAATAATCACTCCTTGCATTCAGATTGGGTTTGGTATTATAGTAATATAATGGATATGCATTATTTCAGTACACAGATATATTTAGTTGGTATACATTTTGTTGGTGGTATTTTTTTTGTTGAGCATAATTCCTTTGTTTTATTTGTGGCCCCAATATCCAGAACAGAACCCCTTGTTTCTGTTTAGATTGTTCGTGTGATCACTAGAGAGACCTCAGGCCTACATTTCAGAAAACCACATTTTCATATGGAGTGCCACCTAGGGCTGTTATCACTGATTTATCTACAACAGCGTGCTAACATGTGGTTTTATCACTAATTTATTTACATTAGTGAACTATTTCCAGTGGCCTCTCTCTTTCTCTGCTGACTCATATACATCCAGCAGACTATCAGATTGTGTTCCATTCAGAAGCCACACACACATATACGCTAAGTGGAACCGTGCACACACCTATTTTACAGCCAAGACTTATTTTTAGCTACCTTATTCTTTCTGTTGTTTTATCTACATGAAAAATGACAAATGCACTGCCTAAAAATCTTCCCCAGGTACCAGTGCTAGAATGGTAGATGCACTAAGAAAAGAGAAAAACAAAAACACACTACACGCCTGCTTTCATATATTTCTGTGTATTATAAACAATTGCATTTCAACACCATCTTACCCCTTTTACAGAAATAAATGGAAATTGCACAGCAGCAGAGATATTCACTTTACATTATCTGTAACAAAATGAAAAGAAATACGGCAAGAGAACATTCAATTTGCAACATTACAGTATGTTAATTAAACACAGGAATTCCCTCTTCTACTCTGCCAGAATAGATTTCTCACACACACAAACCGCCCCCTCACTCTGCAGGATAATTACTGGCAAATTGTAGCTTGTTCAGCACGCGAAGCCTACGGGCTGGTCGCTTTCTTGAAATGTCTCAGGTCTCCCTCTTAAAGCACCCCAGCAAGGACATGCAGTTCTGATCTGCAGTCTCTCAAGCCAGTGCTTATTGACTGGAATCTCCAGTCTGTGCAGCAGTGCACTGGGACCTGCTTCTCAATCAGGAAACTCCCCAGCCACTCAGCCTAGTCTTCACCCAAGCTATGCAAAATGTCCACTAACTCTCTCCTTCCCCGAGATTCTACAGGAAACCTCTGTTACAGCCCCTAAGGTGTCGTGCACCCAATAAGATTCTATCATGTCATATCCTCCTTCTCTAAACAATGGCTTACTTTTACAGTAAGCAACTGTAACAAAACTGATTTCCTGCTTATTCGAGTTTTGTTTCCTGAGCAAGGACCGTGAAAAGCACAGAGAAAATAGAGAAAAATCTGGATGCACATTTAAAATGAGCCTGTCTTTTCTACCTCATTTTGCACTGAAGAACACATTATGATGTTATTTGATTATTATTAGTGATTAGTATTTGTTAGGTGTATTAGTTCATTAATTATCTAATGTGTATCCTGCAACAGAGGCATTTCAGGCGAGAAAATAGAAAAAAAAATGTGCTTTTAAATGAGAAAATGGTTTGTTTTTGACCTGTGTATTCTGTCTCCATTTGCATGTCCATATGTTACAATGGCAACACATGGCTTGAAACAATTGCATCATAGCAATACCTTGATCCCATGCATTGGCGCTGCACTCCAAAAACACGCTAAATAATCCTACATACCACAATATCACACAGGAAAACACAAGTAGGAAGGCACAGCACACATTTTAATCCACAACTAACACTTGTGTGGACCACCCTGGCAACCCTATGCATGACTAAGAACAATATACAGCGTGAGTGTCCACCCCATTCTCTCACAACAATAATACCAACAATTCCCATCTACATCAAAATTGTCACACAGAATGCGAAAATTACAGGTTCAATACAAGAAAGATGCACATCTCACCTCACACCTTTCCCCTTGTAAGCCTACTGCAGCTTCACCCTGGAATTAATCCTATCTCCTCTTTGTAGGTTCACAAACCAGCATACTCTGCTGACGTGTTATGTGCAGGCATCCGGCTGCACTGTCCACCAACATACATGCAAACATATCCCCATGCAGAATGCCGCAGTATACAAAAACAACTCAAAGTCAGAGCAGGAAACACATCCATGCACCCACTGCTACATGTGCCCCCCCACCCAGGAGTTCCATGTAACAAATGCAAGCAAGTACTCTCCAGCCACCGATTCCCATATGTCCCTGCACCCATGCAGCCAGACCCGCCCACCTCAGCCCAATGCATGTAAAAACCACACACAGTGACACCTTCCCAACCCAAACGATGTACCCTGCCTGCCCCTCTGAGTGTCATGCAGTGAAGGACCAGGTACCACGAATACCTTGTTCTCTAGAGGGGACCTTATAAACAACCTAATCCAGCTGTAGTCAGTATGAGAGTGAGAGAACTCCCAAACAGAGATCACTGAGAGGTTGGAAACCCAGGATCCCCTTCGAAGTGCTCCCAATGCCACAGTATGGCATCCCCTGATTAACGTGGCGTCAGGACAGTGCAGTTAACCCTGGCAGGGGAAACACTCTCAAAGATGATGCAATGAAAACATCTCCTCAATTGCAGTGAAGACTGGATCTGACAGATGGCAGCTGGTCAAAGAGGCAGCATTTATTCAGGAAAAGCAGGGTACAGATGCAACCGGCATAAACGAGACAAGCAGACAACAGGATGGAATGAAAAACAGAGGTAAAATGAGACTGCCGCACAAAAGGGAGCAGGGAACAGGCAAGAGTAAGGGAAGGCAGAGTTTGTATGGACTGCCAGAACTGGGACAAATGTGCCAGGGAGCATTGAGATGCTTTGAGCAGCTGTCAACAGGCAGCAACATACCTGCCAGTGTACCATGCATGGTACATGTCCCCATGCCAAACAACAACACCAGGCCAATGGTGTGTGCCTGGTGTCTGTGGTGAACCTGGCAACCCCCACATGGGCTGCAATGCTGTTCTGTGTGTGGATTTGTCTTGGGTCACCACACACTCAGAAGGGGCAGAAGTACCAGGAGTGGATTGCCAGTGTGGCTACACATGCCATAAAAATCTTAATGAATGGGATGGTGTGCGGCAGGCAAGACACTTACAAAAACTGCAAGCAATCACTCACTAGACTCCCATCACCTATTGTCCCTGCCCCCATGCAGCTGGACCTGCTTGCCACCAGATAACTTAAAAATAAATTCCCTACAGTGGCAGCCTACCTCACAACAACCACCCCACAACCAGTGCCCTCTGATTGCCTGGCAAAAACAGCAAGCAAAGACTCACCAGCCTACCATCACCTTGTGTTTCCGCGCCCATGAAGCCGGACCTGCTCATTTCAGTTCAAGGTACACACAAAAAACACTCAACACAGTCCCAGACTCCCTTCTACCAACAACACCACAACCTGTGCCCCCCTGAGTACCTTCAACCTACCTGCACAAGGTACCCACCTGTATCACATCCACAGCATCACCCCTGAAACAGCATTCTAAGCTTGCAAAGACACGCATTGCATTAAAGTAAAGAAACTGGACAGCCTTGACAACTCCCATATGGAACAAGGTAACTGCCAGGGACCACCCAGTGTCAACATCCAGAAGTAAACATAACAAAGCATGAGCAACTATCAACCTTACAAAACAAAATCTGAACAACAGATTATTACTGGCAGTGACACAAACAGATTTAAAGCACAGCGCCACATGCACACTTTAAAACAGGTGTCAGTCAGCCCCAGGGTGTGGGAACAAGTGGGGCCATTGATTGCAAGCATAGAAGTTCTTCACACCCATGGTCAGGTGTCAAGTGTGGCTTTGGGCCACGCATGGGTGCAGGGGGGGTAAAGTTCGCCAAGTGATGAGGCGAAGGTCTGAGTATTAGAAGTACAAGTGTGGGAGCTGATGTGAAGGGTGAAAGAGGGAAAGAGGGAGATGTGTATTTCCATAAGGCGACACTATAGAAAATGGACCACAAGATTTATTGGGTTTCCCTGTTAGGAGACAGGAAGGTGGTCGTTTACATGTTATATTCTGTTTGCGGCAGGTCATTAGTGCGAACACATCTTTTGAAATATCAAGTATCGAAACTTCTTTCTCTACGGTATTGGTGTCGTTACCAGTGAGGTTGTTTAATAGGACTTGAAGTATACAGAACGCGGTACAACTTGGTGAGAAGTTTGCTGAATGTGAATCAAAATCAGAGATGTGCCATTTGTGCGTAGCTTGAGACGCTTGAGAGTGGAGTGGTGATTTAAGCCTTCAGGGGGAGAGCCACAGAGGGGTGGTGTGTAGAGAGTGTCTGTGTTTTTGGTGGTGAGCCAGAGAGGCTAAAGAAAACATTTGTTATATTGTATTGAATAAAATTAGATATGTCAAAATCCCGATTTGAGGTGAATATTAAGTATTGTGTTACATAAGGTGACAAAAATGAGGGATACACCTCTTCAGCATATGTGCAAGTCCCTCCCGGGTATCAAGACAAAATACGCAAGTATAGCACGGAATGAACACGTGATACAGAGGGCAAGTTGGCAAAGCCATGGCCCAAAGACGGACATTTTTACAAATGTGTGCAGCAACAAATGAACACTTATTTGCAGCCATCTTATAAGGGGAATAAACTGATCAAATGATTAGCCATATTAGAAATATTGAAAATGTTTCAGGATGAGGAAGGGGACTCGATTCAGTGGCATTGGATGCTGACCCAACGGGACACAGGGAACAAACAGCCCTCGGCTCCTCCTCCTCCTCCACAAACAGTGGATGCAGACACAGCAGCATAAAGCAAGGGATTTTATCCCATGAAGTAATTAAAAGCAGCAGCGGGATACACCAGTCCCACTTTTGCACCTCCACTGTATAGTGATGAAAGCACACCTGATGACACAAAGCAAGCAAGTAGAACAGCGTTGAGACAATAGCAGCAAATGTAAGAAGCGAGGCAAAATGCACGCGAAGCTAAACGAGAATAACTTCAGGAAAACAAGACTTAGTGAGGGCCAACTGAATGGATAGGCAGAAAGATATTGCTCATACTGGATGGGAAAACAATAAGTGAGACAGGGCACGCAGGGAAAGAATTGCTGAGTAGCAAATATGCAGAGGAGAAATCTAAAGTATGGGCTGAAATAATGGAGGATGTGCATAGAAGGGAAGAGAATGAAGAAAGTGAAAGATTGCAAAAAGAAAAGGAGCAAACAGAAACACGAGAGAGAGAGAGGACAGGGAGAGAATAAAACAGAGAGAGCTAGAATACATAGAAAGAAGAATAGCAGAAGAGTGGGATAGGTAACTGCAAATAAAGAAAGACAAAAGGATGTTAGAAGTCGAGCAGCTCATTAAAGAACGCTGATGGGAAGAAAGAGAGGGGTGCAGAAGCAAGCGAGACAGAGATGAGAGCAGAGAACGCCGTTCTTCGAAAGCAGTAGAAACTAAGATGGACTCGGTATGTTAAGATGATGAGGATAGGGAAAGTAATCAAAGAAGGATAGGGGTGCTCTATAGGAGCAGGAGGAGCAGCACAGCTGCCCCACGGGCAGACAGAAGTGCTGAACCCTCGGTGAGGGGGGATAGCAAAGTTACAGACCGAACAAGGGGAAAATAGCGGGAAGATACAACATTGAGGAGACTTAGCTTTGAGAAAGACAGAGAAGGGGACAGTGACTTTAGTATTGGGACCATGGGGTCAGACAAGGATTTACAGGGGAGCAAAGAGAGAAGAGACTCTTGAGCATCTATGGAGGCAAGCCCAGATCGAGACAAAATGTGGGGAGGTGATGAGAATATAGGGAGAGGACAGGTGGACATTGCAGGGCAACTAGCATATTCCGAGATTGGGTCGCAGAGCGCAGACAATATCACTCATATGCGCAGAGGCTCATGGCCTGGCCAAGATGAACACATACAAAGATTGCAACCACTAAAGACATGGGAAGACAAACTGGAGGGATGACACTGACACAGTTCCTATTAGTGGAAAATGGTGGGGGGGCAACCTCAGTATATACCATGGCAGCAGATGGACATGGACAATTTAAGATGTAAGCTGCCTTCATTAATTGCAGACGCTGGCAATTGGATATATGAGATTGAAAGACTGATAGCAAGGACGACATTAGCAGTAGGGGACATGAAGAGCTTACTCTCAGCCATTCTTGGGGAGGTCGCTGACAATGTAAGGAGAAGAGCAGGATATCCTGGAGTGACCGCACAGAATATGGCATGCTGTTCAATAACTTCCGAGCATCCATATGGCAAGCTCTAAGGGTAAAATACTCAGACACCTCAGTCATAAGCACGATCATGGCACGCAAAATGTATGAGGATGAAGACCCACTTCAATACATTCAAGAAATGTAAGAGAAATGGTGTCTCAAGACGAGAGACCCCTGGGACAATACGGTGGGGTTATTTTACCACTCAATATGTCAGGGGTTACCTGAGCAAGTAAAAAACCAGTTTAAGAATCAAGTGGGCATGGAGGCTAAACCATGGTCAGAAATCCAGCTAACTGCAGTACACTATTGCAAGCTAATTCTAGAGAATGCAAGAAAGATGTGTGAGGAGAGGAAACAAGAAGAAGCAAAGTTAGTGCAGAAGAAATTATCTAAGTATACAATGGAAGGGGTGATGTTGATGAGCGTTAAAGGAGTAGTTGCTGAGCATGCGCATAATCAACCACAGATGACCGCTGGAGGTTGTTGCCGGTTAAGAGGATGTGAATAAGTGGCTGAGAGGATGAGGAGGGATACCTCGCAAAGAGGGTCTAGATACCCAATGCAGCAGAATGCAGAAGGGTTTCATGGGTGACAGCAAAGACAGATGGGGATTTCTGCACAATGTTGGGTGTGCAGACAAATTGGCCACATATCACGAGTATGCAGATACAGGGGTGGGATAGCACAGAATGGTAAAATGCAACACCAGTCCACATACCAGATATAGCAGACTGGCTATTATGCTCAAGATCACACGCAAGTGCAGATGTAGGAACTACAGCAGATGCCTATCCAAAACATGCAAACGCATCAGTCTCAGCCCATGACACATGCATCACAGACGCAGGGACACATACAGCAATCCCAACCTGCACAGGAGGCACCAGTTCAACAGAACATCATAACCACAACACATGCAGGCTCCACAATGTCAGTTCCCATGTGTAAACTGGGAGGGGTGACTGTTGTATGGGGCAATCCATTTATAGGGAAAGGAATGTCATTATATACACAATAGGACAGCCCACAGACAGACCTGATGTGTTTAATCCTATCTGTTTTACACCCAAACCAGCTAAGGAACCACATAAATGGGTCACTATAGGTGAGAAGACTTATTTCCTTTCTCGTGTATGCAGTGGCGACTAGGTCCTGTATAGGGGAAGGGGGATACCCAACGTCAGTCATTGCCATGAATGCACAGGGATTCTCTGGGGCCACGGATATGGTTAATATTACTGACAAATTATCAGATTTCCGTGGGAAACATGAAGAACATGAATTGACCCTGCCACTGTAATATTCCCGACTGACACCAGTGAACATAATTGGTAGAGACATGATGAGGCAACCTAATCTGACCATTTCATTTACAAACCAACAGATAGTGTGCTCGACGCCAGTCATTCATTACATGAATGTGAGGGAACTCCTGCAGGCTTATTGTGGCCTAACGGTACAGAGGGGGATGCCAGTAGACATTGAACTATTTTCATATGGGGTAGAAGTGTTAATCACATGGCTCCCAGGCATACAGGGTAGACTGTAACACATACCCAAGGGATTCCTGTTCAGACCATATGTTCCCTTAGATGAGAAAAAAGGAAAAGTGATTCCAATAGAACTTGAGGCAACTACAGTGAGAGAGGAGAGAATAGTACTACATGGGACTGATGATATGGGACGATCATGGAGAACTGTAATTGCGGTGGAGAAGGTTACAGGTTGACTGACATGACGGATGAGGAATTATTTTAAGACAATCAATCAGATAGTGAGGTGGTTTTTGACATAAGTATTGCACATTGGGTGGAAATACATTACAGGGAAGTGCCACAGAGAATGCTGTGTTGCAAGGACCACCACCACCATATCTCAATGAAGAATTAGGGCAAGTACCCAGTGTTTTATGGACCAATATTCCCTATGATCTGGGTCTGTTAAAAGGGATAGAAGCGGTCAAGATAAAGCTTAAACCAATAGCTGTTTTACCAATAGCAAGGCAGTACCTTCTACCAAGGGAAGCAGACAGGGGTATTTATAAAACAATTGTTGCATTAGTGAAGCAAGGCTTTCTGATACCTTCATAATCGCAGTGTAACACAGCAGTGTATACAGTGAAAATGGTGACAGGGGTATCATGGAGTTTTATTCAGGATTTGTGCCCCTTGAGCCAAATTATTGGTGCAGAATTCCTGTTAGTTCTGAATACAGTGACAATTTTGTGCAGCATCCAAACGGAAGCTACGTACTTTATGGTAATAGACTTGAAGAATGCCTTCTTTTCTATACCACTTCATGAAGAGTCACAGGGCTTAATTTCCTTCCTATATACTAACTGGAAGTGGAAACACACAAGACTCCCACAACGGTACTATAAATCACCTTCCATCTTTAATAGGGTCCTTCAGATGGATTTAGGCAACATACAGGTAGCAAGCACAGTAATACAATACATGGACGACATTTTAATCAGTAGCAAGTCAGGGGAACAGTGGTGAAATGACTCAATATATTTGCTGACAGTATTGGCAGAAAAAGTTTGCAAGGTGAACAAGGCAAAACTACAATATTTCCAAAGGAAATTGCTACACATAGGGCAGCTGATATCACAAGAAGGGCAAAAAAGTGACTCCAAAAAGCGCCGAGGTAATCAGTGAAACACTGTTACCAAAGACAGTTAGGGAAATGCAGCAGTTATTGGGCCTATGCAATTATTGCAGAGAGTGGGTGTTTGACTATAGCATAAATACAAAACCTGTGTTGAGCAGGTTTAGGAAGGCACAGAGAGGGAATGTTAAGCTGGTATGGACACACAAAAGGACTGAAGTCTTCAAACAGCTGAACAAAGCAATATGCGCAGCTCCAGTATTAGAAATTCCAGGCTATCGCAACAAATTGTATTTGTTCTCACACACCAATGGAGTAGTGATGACTCTGGTGCTCACACAGACGGCTACGCTAAGGCACACGTCATTAGCTTATTATGGTGGACTTTTAGACCGAGTGATGAGAGGACATTACCCTTGTGAGCAAGCTCTGGCTGCATCTGCATTCATAGTAGAGAAGTCAGCAAGTATCAACATGGGGTGCAGCACCACATTTTACGTGGAGCATGCCCTCTTTGCAATTCCAGAAAGACCCATGAGTACGTTGACCACGAAGCGAGCTTGTCGATACAAGGTTGTTATCTCAAATCCAGGAATCAAGGTAGTGAGGCGCAGGTCTGTTAACCTGGAGACATTTTTAGCTGCACCAGTAGAAGTGGGAAACTATGTACACAACTGTACTACACACATAGAACAGTATGACAACCTTCCCACAGTGGGGGAAAAGCCACTTGAGGGGGCAGAAGTGCTCTATTTTGAAAGGTCATCGACAAGGGACTGGCCAACAGGGGAAAGGCATGCATGGATGGCGGAGGTGACTCTGAAAACAGACAATACAGCAGAAGTAATAGCAAGCGCGAGATTGACTTCACATTGTACGGCACAAGCAGCAGAACTAGTGGCTTCCATAATTTAATTAGAAGCATGCAGGGACCAGGAAATCACAGTGTATTTAGATTTGGCCTACACTCTGGGCTGTCACGATAGCAGAGGAGGGGCTTTAGACATGCGCTTCAACTCCCAGTAGTGGTTGTAAATTGCCAAGCCCACACGAGGAGGGAGGACACATCTTCATCCCCACTTGTGGAGAGGGCAGGAGGCCCCACACCCACCAGGAACGAGGACCCGGCAAGGAGATCCCGGCGAGGAGCACGCTGCATCCGAGCGGCAGCCAGCCATCCCCGCCCGCAGACACCAGCTGATGCTGCATCTTGCCCTGCCTGGGCACCCCATCGCCTCCCTGGCACCCTTGGCCCCCCATCTTCCCTTTAAAGCCGCACCGCCGACATCCACCTTTTCAAAATGTCGGCCGCGATGCGGCACGGAAACGAGGCTGAGACGCCTCTACGTTGCTAGGCAACGCGTATTTGTATTTGTACTTAAATACAAACATCCGCCGGCAGGCGGAAGAGCCGGCGGCCATCCGAAGGCCTCTTAAGGCCATTCGACCCTGTTTGCCCCTGTTCGCCGCTTTGCAGAGCGAAGTCCCTTGCTAAGGCGGAGGAATAGTGTTCTTCCCGCTATCAGCGGTCACCACCCGTGCCCTATGACTATGTCGAACGCCGGCACTCCCACAAAGGCTGCCCAACAAGGCAGCCCTGTCTTGAGCCTGTCCGGAGCCAAAGGAGCCTGGGGCCCAGTACTCTGCCCTCCACTCAGCCCCAGGTAAGCACACCTTCCAGAGTGCTCTACACAAAACTAATGCACAAAGCTGCAGACCATAACAATGAACAGTGCATAGACTACTATAACCTACGCTGTTCTATATTGATCTCTGCCACTCTATTGACTCTATCGCTTATCTGCGCACTTAGCCTGCTTAGTAAATACTTGTACCAACACTGTATTACCTATGCACACCGCCATGTTACTACTGATACAATGTTTCACCCAGCTGCACACTAGCCCTCTGCATTCCTAGTGCACTGAGATTAGGTATACCCAGATTGTACATGTATTTTAGCCTAATTTTTAATTTCGAAACTAGGTATACCTTGCCTGCAATCCCTCATAGGAGCCTAACAACCACTCTGATTATGTTGTGCCTCATGGTCGCTCACAAACTACGCATTCTATGTCACACTGTGATTCTTGAATATCATGGCCTATCTTACTTGGTAAACCCTGACCAACTAGCCACTTGCTATCTACACTATCCTACTTTAGCCAGATATCCTAGCGAAGCAAGGGAAGTTAATGGTACCAGTTAACCATACTAACTACCATGTGTTGTAACCTGACCTCCTTGACCCTCATAACTAGTCGCTTTCAGACCTTATCGTAATTGTGTTGTGCCTTATGGTCGCTTTCTGAACTTATTGTAATTGTGTTGTGCCTTATGGTCGCTTTCAGACCTTTATTGCAACTGTGTTGTGCCTTATGGTCGCTTTCAGACCTTTATTGCAATTGTGTTGTGCCTTATGGTCGCTTTCAGACCTTTACTGCAATTGTGTTGTGCCTTATGGTCGCTTTCTGACCTTATTGTAACTGTGTTGTGCCTTATGGTCGCTTTCAGACCTTTATTGCAATTGTGTTGTGCCTTATGGTCGCTTTCAGACCTTTATTGCAATTATGTTGTGCCTTATGGTCGCTTTCAGACCTTTATTGCAATTGTGTTGTGCCTTATGGTCGCTTTCAGACCTTATTGTAATTGTGTAGTGCCTTATGGTCGCTTTCAGACATTATTGTAATTGCGCCTTATAGTACATTGTGCTTCATTATTTTCAACAATGCATTGTGCCCCGACCACTTACCTACAATGCCCATTACCAGACCCCATCACATATAAGCAGGTCGATCTGCCACGGCCACATCTGGCCCTTCACTTACTGTACACCACCCTGTACACCATCTTGGCCTTAAGCACCTCGCAACCTAGTCCCACTATGGCTATACAACATAATCTGGCGACCACCACTTCTACCACCCTACGGCACTCACCCCTATCCTACAATACGACAGCTCCAAACCCATATCTCAATGAGCCAGCTCTGTGGCTACAACACTTCGCCTCCAAACCCATCCATATCCAACCGTGCCATTCACGCATTAGGAATGCGAGGCTTGGCTCTCGCCTACATTACACCTCAAGAACTCATTCTACACCACAGCAATGCATCATCACATCATTCCTGCCTGACACCAATAGGCCTAAACCCACAGCAGACGAACCCTCATCGCCAGGCCTATCCAGCTGTTTAACCCCACGGATACGTAGCAAACCATGCGTCACCTCAGTTCGTAACCTAAGACTAGCAACCAGATGTCACCACTGGTCCTATCACGTGAACATAGACAATAGGGACAATCCGGTTAACTCCATCAAGAATAATACCTCTAGCCTAGCAGCCCCTTCAACGGCAGAGGTCCCCCCAGCCAACACCCACAATACCCAAGCTAAACTCAAAGGTGCGCTCATCAACGCCAGTTCTGTCCCCGCTCACGCGCTAGACATCGCAGACTTCATTGTGACCAAAAACCTTGATTTTCTGGCAATCACAGAAACCTGGTTACATGCGGCTTCAGGTCCTGCCTTGACCCTTGCCATCCCCGACAACTACTCTATCATTAAGTGCGACAGGGACACTAATCAAACCAAGGGGGGAGGATTAGCATTCATATTCAAAAACTCTCTTAATCTGAGAGCTGTGAACACGTACCAGTTGCCCTCTGCCGAACTACTCTCAATTAAACTCCCAATCTCACCCAACCATACCGCTTCAGTGCACCTCATCTACCGGCCACCCAGTCCCATTTCCACATTCGTAGAGGACATCTCTGCCATTTTAGCAGCTAGCATCAAGCCTAAGTCCCAAATCATTATACTGGGAGACCTCAATTTGGGCTACCTGGATACGAACGATACCAAATCCTGTGACCTAGCAAGTGTCCTCTCTGACTTTGGCCTCACCCAACATGTCACTGAACCGACTCATATCAAGGGACGCACACTAGATTGGGTTTCAGACTTGAATTGCGCATTAAATATAATCTCAGTGTCACCTTGTGCATGGTCCGACCATCATAAAATAACATTCTCTATCAACTCCTGCCAACCCATAGACAAACCCTGCACCGCGCCACCTACCTTCACTCGCAACAAGAAGGACATCACTATTGAGAAGCTACTCCCACTCATCCTCCCTTTATTGAACTCGGTTTCTTCCACCTGCCCCGACCCCACTGTCCTTGTGGACACCTACAACCGAGCGATGTTAAAAGCCCTTGATTCCATTGCCCCTATCAAACAGCGCAAAGAAAAACCTCGCAACCACCTTAACTCGTGGTTCACCCCACACCTACGAGAACTGCACAAAGATAAACGTAAAGCGGAGTCTCTCTGGAGATGTTCCCCTTCACCAGTAAACAAAATTAACCTCCTATCCATCACCCACACGTACAAGGAAGCCATACTAGCGGCTAAAAAAGAAGTGTACAACAACAGGATCATACAAGCACAATCCAACACTAAGGAACTCTTTAAAATTCTCAAGGAACTAGAGTCCCCAGTTGCTCCTCTCCACAAGTGTACCCCCAACGTTGAATGGTGTGCTAACATACAAAAAGCATTACTAAACAAAATCACTACACTCCAAGCTAAAATCAATGCCAAAAAAACCCATCTCATAGACTCATTAGGTAATCCCCAATCCTACAATATCCCATCTCCTAAACACTCCTTCGAACCTTTCAGCTTCTCACCCCTCACCATTAAGGAAGTGGAAAACATCATTATGAAGTTAAAACCATCCAATTGCCAAGGTGACGCCTGCCCGGCTCTAATCGTAAAGGAAGCAGCACACGACCTTGCCCCTTTCTTCACCTCCTTCATCAACTCTTCCTTTAAATCTGGCATAGTACCTAACAACCTCAAGGATGCTTGGGTAATCCCCTTGATCAAAAAACCTAACCTAGACCCTAGCAATCCCTCCAACTATAGGCCCATCACCACGGTGCCCTACCTCCTCAAAATCTTGGACCGCACTGCGTATCTACAAATTCAAGATTACCTCGAGACCAACAACCTATTAGGCCTCAGACAATCGGGCTTCCGTCCGAGACATGGCACTGAGACAGCTCTGATAGATCTAAAAACCCAAATTGAGGACATGAAAGACAAGGGTAAACAAGCGCTTCTACTCCTACTGGATCTCTCTGCGGCCTTCGACTTGGTTGATGACCAGATCCTTTGCCAGCACCTCAAAATTGCCGCCCACTTCTCTGATGCAGCCACCTCATGGATCAGTTCATTCCTTACAAACAGGTCCATGAGGATCTTCTCACCACTCGCCGCCGCGGACCCAGTTCACGTCCCCTGTGGAGTCCCTCAAGGCTCATGCGTATCACCCACACTCTATAACGTATTTACGAAACCACTCTTTGATATTCTTGACTATCTGGGTGTCACCTACACAAATTATGCGGACGACACCCAGATACTCATCCCTATCACTGGGGATTATGTAACGGACACCAAAGCGCTTAATGCAGTCTACACTGCCATCCAAGCGTGGATGGCCCACCACGGGCTTTGCCTAAACGACGAGAAAACTGAGCTACTCATCCTAGGTTCTCAGCCCAAACTCGCAAAACTCAACAGTAAATATGAGGCCTTTAACATTGATGGTAACACTATCAAGGTTACTAATGTCACTAAAACCCTCGGTATTTACCTAGATTCCACCCTTTCACTCAACAGACAAACCAACTCAGTAGTCTCAGCATCCGCGTATACGTGTAAACTGATCACAGCTTGCCGTCCCTTCTTAACAACGGACAACTGCCTTATTCTCGCCAAAACCCTCATCTTATCAAAAATTGACTACTGCAAAGCCCTTTACCTCGGTACGAGCCAAAGAAACATTGATAAACTACAGGTAACCCAGAATAACGCCATCAGGGCTGCCCTAAACATACCCAGGCGCGCCAACATCTCTTCCACCAGACGTAACATACATTGGCTCCCCATTGCACGGCACATCGCCCTAAAAACACTTGTTCTTAGCCACAAAGCATAGAATAATGCTGCACCGGCATACCTATCAGCGCGCTTTAGCCAACACACAGCCTCCATACCTTTAAGATCTGCACAAGCGCACACACTTATCATCCCTAGTTTCAAGCTTCAAACTGCCAGAGGCTCGAGCTTCCCAGTCCTTGCGGCAAAGCTCTGGAATTCCTTACCCAATGAACTCAGGAATGTCCCTTCCCTCCAATCCTTCAAAAGTAAAACAAAACACTGGCTCCATGAGCAAGACGTTATGGCGGCCAGTCCTATGTAACACTGGCTGCTTGCTGCACCTCCCGGCTACCTTGTATATAATGCATCTGTATATTACCCCTGTAAATGTTGTACATAATTTATATATGTTTATTTATATATAAGTGTAACCTCTAACTACCTGCTGTAACACTTTCTTGTAACCACCTTTCTAAACATGCGCCCTGATGCCCGTGGGCAGGCTGCGTAATACAAATAAATAAATACAAATACAAATACAGACACAGTATGCAGGGGAAACAAAGCAGCAGATGCATAAGCAAAGCACGCAGCATATTTTTTAGGAATAACAGACTTTGAAACCCCATCAAGCACATGTAGCCGTGTGTGCAGTATGATTCTAAGGGAAGGCTATAATACGTTACCAGCCACACAGATAATGGAGTTCAGGGACTGGATCCAGCAGAAGGGAAAGATTTATGGGTAAGAAGGGGATGTTCAATATCTCTATGGATGCTCTGTGACAACAGGGAAGCCCAGCCAAGCTGGTACTCCTTTAAAATCAAAAGAGAAATATCGAGGCTGAGTACCACAAAAGGAAATACACCAAACACAGGCTTATAAAGATTCTCAGATCTTTATTCAAATAACTGTACAGTTGACAAAGAAACAAAGTATCAGATAGCTATCTGGCCCTCAGTACATCACAACGAATACCAGCCCTTTCGGTGTGAGAAGTGAGAGGTACTGCCGTCTACATATTCTCATCTTTTATACAATTCTCAATCGCAATGTCCAGCCCCTCTGCAAGTTAATTATTTTCAGACTAGGGTTTGTGGCGAGTTTGCCTCTAGTTAGTTCAACTATATGCTTGTGGATTACATCTATTTTATAAAACAACAAGTCACAATGGCAGCAGTGTATCTTAGCATTTGACATTAAGCCTTGATACATGTGTTATACAATGCAGTTCAACAACTGCTCACATTCAGTATTTAAACAACATTGTATTCAATGTATGCATGCGGATCAGACTTGTTGGCGCAAGTAATATCTTCAGGTCAAACATAGGACATGGTCTTATTACACAACACAAACATTTAACTTACAGGCAGTTTAGGCATTAACCTGTGTAAAGGTCAGGACGGCTAAGGTTAGGAGCAGGAGAACACTGTCCACAATTTTAGAATACAGAGTGACTTTGAGGCGGAAATCAAAATGGTGGATATTCCCAAAATGGCCGCTAGGTCTATCTAAGGTCGGAACCTTGCAACGTGGATTTCTTCGCAGAGCGACTGGGCTTAAGCCAATATATACAATAAAGGAGGCATAATATAATATCCCATTTAACAAACCCTCCTTTTGGCCTAAGCCAAGAGCTAAACTACTTCTAGTCACTTTACGAGTAACTCCACGTCTCAATGTCCATACATCCTTAATCACTATCGGAAATATCAGTTGCCATGAAGCCGTATACTAAGATTTCTTTCAGCAAGAATTCATTGGAGATCTTCTCTGGGGCGTATACTTTGAGCCCTAATGCACCCATCGCTTGTGCACACCATCCTCATAACATCGAACATATACCAGGAAGACATTGTATACAGCAGCAAACAAACAACACAATACCTAAAATAATCATCAAGACCGAAAGTAACTTCCATCCCCAAGATAGTGGGAAGTCCCAGAACCAAGCGCTAAGTTCCCAGTTTCCCTAGGGAACATGCACTTCTGAACTAAGGACGTGCAGATTTTGGAGCGCCCTAAAGATTGTTGGGGAGGAATCTGGCTTGAAAACGCAGCAAGCAGACCCCACCAATTTACATACCCCACCACATTCAGCCAGGATGACATCTAATGCCATCCACTTCTGAAGTGCCACTAACCTTATTGCTTTCTGTTCTAACGTCATATTATAGAGTATGTCAGTGGTCCGGTTGATGGTCCTCTCCAGTACTCTCGCTAGTCTCCTGATATCTTCTGAGTTCAGTATATGCCCCCAAAATGGCACAAAGGATTTAGCTACATCACCCAGAACTTTTGCTGAAGTATCGCCATTCACGTCCCGCCGTGGACGAGCCTTTGAAATTTCTACAGTGCTGGCAATGAATACCCCAGGTAACAGAATCCCTAAATAACAAGTTCCCTGCCAATCCCTGGGTAACCATGGAAATGCTACATTACCACAAACAAAGTAGACAGGTTCACCTACATACAAAGGTCTGTTCTCACTAGTCAAATTTGCAACATTGGCGCAACCTTTAAAATCACTCATTGACTGTGTACCATTCCTCTGTATGCAGAAAGAAACTGAATCGGGGCTGTGGTTAACAGTACAAGAATGTGGCGTGGCATCCCTATTGCCTACAGGAGCCACCTTAAAAGAAATCAAAGATTGGAAAGGAAGGGCCAGTCTGTCAGAAGGCCTAATAGAAGCAACATTTGGCTTGTTCCTATTCGCAAAAAGTGAGTATCCCAGGGGTGTCAGAACGCGTCTTTCAAAATCGTTCAAGTTCGTCCCATCAAAGTTCCCTGAGATGCTATCGTTCCATTGGCCAAAGAATAGTGCTCTAAGAGAAGCATAGCAATCAGTTGTCAGAGATAAAGGATGAATATACCAACCCAGCCCCTTATCCCGGTGTTGCGGTAAATGCGAACAAACCCAACAGTTACACCTATTAAGAATGGTATGTGTAGCATTCATGATGAGTAATAGAGTGTTGTTGTGATAACTCTGTCTGTGCTGAGAGTCTCTCGGAGATAATATATGCAAATGTACAAAAGGAGTAGGAACAGTGGGCACATTTTCAATGGGTAACACATTTTTGAGCGAATGTACTTCTTCCAGATACCAAAATCCTAAGGCAATGACTATTGTAAAACCAATCAACATTATCTCTAAGCAACAATATGTTTTCGGGGGCCCACGCATTTGAATGTTCATTTCCGTAGCTGGTCAAACAGTCTATTATCTTTTCCGTATGAGTGGGAGCGGTTGCAGGCATTGTTCTTCAAATGATTTACACTAATGTTTTTTTGCTGGCGACCTCCAGTCCTAGCGTCTTCTTAGTCCTTTCACAAACCCTAGCCAACAGAATCCCCTTCTACACAAATGATCGGGCCAAAAAGGCAATCCCTTGATGTCTATTTCCTCGGACGCAGATCGTACCTTGTGATCCCTGGTACAGAATGATCTGTGAACAATGTGTCGCCACTTCCCGTTGGAAGCGATGAATTCAAAGCAGGATCTGATGCAAGATCCAAAACAAATTCAAAAGACGAAACTGTTGGAGAGTGTGGAGGCAAAATGGCTGTTTCCCCAGGCCTCACAGGCTCAGGGAGAATCTCTGATGCACTCTCGATGCTGTTTACTGCTTTGTGATTGTTGGTTTCAGTACTGGTGAGGGGTTCTGTATCTTCGGTAGCATGTGGCACAGGGTGTTGAATCCTCTTGATGTGTGACATGTGGATCCAATTCTTCTTTCCTGCTACCCATACCACCATCTGTGTGACCAGGAGGACCTGATTCGGGCCCCACCAACGACGTGCGAGGCAAGAGGATCGCTAAAATGCTTTCGTAAGGACCCAGTCACCCAGCCGTATGCTGTGGCCGGGGCCCTCGTATTTCACAGGTAAATCCTCTCACACCTGGTGATAAATCAAATACAGATTTTTAGTTATCTGGCCACAATAGTCAGAAAGAAGTACATTATCAACCTCGTGCAAAGAACAGGGCCTGGGGACATTCCAAATGTTAGCTGGCCTACCCATGACCACCTCAAAGGGAGAGAGCCCAGTCTTAGTTTGAGGGGGTCGTCCTTATGGACAATAATACGATCGGTAAGGCGTCCGGCCATTTTAGTTTGGTGCCGGCACACGTCTTAGCGAGCTTGTTTTTGATGATGCCGTTGTGTCTTTCTACTAGTCCAGCACTCTGTGCGTGTCTGGCCGAATGGAATCGTTTATCGATCTGTAATCCTGCGCATATCTGCAGAGTTACAGCAGCGATAAAATGTGGACCATTGTCCGACCAGATGACTCTTGGCAAACCAAATCTTGGAAAATATTCCTTTAGCATGGTCTTTGCTGTGGTCATGGCTGTGGCATCTTTGACTGTAAAAGCTTCAACCCATTTGCTAAAGGCACAGATGACAACTAATACATACTTAAAATTATTGCAACGCTCCATTTCGATAAAGCCAAAATGAATCACCTCAAAGGGGACAGAAGGTGGACCAAAACTACCCCCAGGAGTTGATGTGCCCTTTCCCACAATGTGCTGTAAACAAATCATACATCCCTGAATGAATTGTTCAGCTGCTTTAGGGATTTTATCATTTATCCACAGATTTTGCAACATTTTAGTAACCTTACGAGCACAAATATGGGTGGGACCATGAGCCAAAACAACCATCATCATAACGTATGCGTCAGGCAATAGCCATTTCCCTTCAAATTTGTCCACCCAGCACCCATCATCATTCAGTTTTCCGAGGCCCTCAGCCCATTTCTTAGATTCTTCTAACGTGGCATTGGCTTGAATATTCTTTACGGAAACAATACCCTTGTCCAAAGTACAGGCATTTGTGTCTTCCCTTGAAGTATACATTTCTAAAGAGGGATCAGTGGCAGTCTGTTTGGCTATCTGGTCAGTGAAAGCATTACCTTTTCCTACATTGTCTATGACCTTCTGATGCGCTGCGCATTTCAGGATAGCTAGCTGAGTAGGGAGTGCAAGCGCTGTGAGTAACCGTACTATCAAGGAGCATGTTGGATTTTTATGCCATGTGAAGTCAAGAAACCTCTTTCTGCCGAAAGTCTAACGAAGTTGTAAACCACCCCAAAGGCATACTGACTGTCAGTATATATATTTACTGTAAACCTTCCGGAAAGTTCACAAGCTTGGGTCAATGCTATAATCTCTGCGGCCTGCGCGGAGTTATGCGTGATTCTTTTGGTCTCCACGACCGTGCTTAATGTGGTGATTGCATAAGCAGCTGTGGATGTACCATCCGGGAGTTTAAAACAGGAGTCGTCACAAAACAGCTCCCTTAGCGGATTATTCAAAGGAGTGTCCTTTAGGTAAATTCTGCCTTTAGTCTCTTGTTCTGTGGTGTAAAGGCAGTCATGTGACTCTTCGTCACTGCAAGCAGTACCTTGCGGGAAAGGTAGAAGTTCAGCCGGATTAAGGACACAACACCTCTTAATTTGGATGTGCGGTGCAAACAAGATCAATTTGTATCTCGTTAATCGTGCGGAGGTGAGGTGTTGCGTTTGTATTCTGTTTAATAGAATATCTACAGAGTGAGGTATCATCAGGGTTAGAGAATGGCCTAGGACCATTCCCTCGCTCTGTTTAACGGACACAGCAGCAGCAGTGACAGCTCTCAAACATCTTGGCAAAGTGCATGCTACAGGATCAAGGGCGGTAGAAAAGTAGCTGCATGGCCTATTCTTCCCTCGATGTTCCTGCATTAATACAGCCAAAGCACACCCATCACATTCATGCACATACAACACAAAGGCCTTTTCATAGTTTGGTGTGCCCAAAACTGGTGCCGAGCACAATGCAGTCTTGAGCAGATCAAATGATTACTGGTGTTCGAAGTTCCATGGCAATGGCGAAGAAATGCCCTTCTTCATCAAAGCCAACATTGGTTTAATCACTAAGGAGAAATTTGGGATCCACTGCCAACAGTAAGAAGCCATACCTATCAAGGCTCTAACTTTCTTCTGTGTATTTGGGACAGACATGATAGAAATAATTTTTATCCATTCAGGCGTCAACCTTCTTCACTCCTTTGACAAGAGATAGCCTAAATAAAAGATAAATAAAAGATAGGCGACCTCCTGTCAACAATATTGAACGTTTGTAAGCAAAGCTTGGTGTCTATGTTGAGCTAGATGAATAAGCAACAACACAGTGCCCTCCTTACAAGCGCTCTCTGAGTCAGCAGCTAAAAGCAGGTCGTCAACATATTGAAGCAGTGTACAAGTAGAGGGCAACTCAAGGGTATCGAGCTGCTCTTTCAGAGCCCTACTATAGATGCTAGGACTTTCTGTGTAAACTTGCGGTGCACGGGTAAAAGTAAACAAGCGTCCCCGTAAGGTGAACGCAAACAAGTATCTACTGTCTTTATGTATAGGGATACTAAAAAAGGAGTTCTTTAGATCCACAACACTAAAGTAAGTAGCTGAAGCCGGGATCATGGTCAATATTGTTGTCACATCAGGCACAATAGGAAATTGTGGAGCATCAATCTTATTAATGGCACATAGATTAATACTAAAACTGAAGGGAATTGCATTATCGCCTTTTTTGTACATAGGCAAAATTGGACAATTGCACAAATTACCTGCAATTTCCTCAATCACCCCTCAATGCACAAAATCAGAGACGATGCATTTCAAAGCTTGCTCTCCATCGACCGAGATCTTGTATTGGGGAATATGTGGCAACTTCACTCCATGTTTCAAAACAATCTTAACAGGCTCAATTTGCAAAACACCGACATTATTGTCGTTAATTGCACAAAAACACTCCGGAACATCTCTAAATTCCAGCGGCAATGGTCTGGTCAAGAATTGAGGGACAGAAAGTTGCTGTGGTGAAATCGTCAAACGCACTCTGTCAGAAGAACAAGAATTACTGCATTTAATTCCTTCAGCAGATTCAACCCCAACAAATTCTCTCCACAATTTGTGGTCAAAAGGAATGGACAGTGGTCTGTAAATGGACCCAAAGAAATACCGGCGAAGAAACCAGACAAACGACTGGTGTGCCAGAAAACCCTACAGAAACATTGGTTTGCCCTGACAGTGGAATGTTTGGAAGCCACGAATGGTCAATGGAACACTTCTGTGCCCCTATATCTATCAAAAATAGATGTTTCTTATTACCCACTAATATTTCAGTTTAGGGACCTTTCTGATTAACGGGAATAGGCATTGGTTCCAAACCCTGTTTCGGGCAAACCTAGCAAAACCAAATGTCATTGAAAGGAAGTTCTTCAGAGAGGTAAGCAGCAGAAGGATGGTCAAAAATGTTTCTATTATCCACACTCGATGCCTGATTGTCCTGCGAAAAAGTGAATCTTGTGAAAACTGACCTCTACCAGGACCCCCTACCACTGGGCAGCCTCCCAAATGTGTTATTTGACCTTTTCTGGAGGATCAGGCATTGTGCACGCCAATGACCCTCTTGTCTGCAATAAGCACACTAGTTAATGTTACAGGGCGCATTTCCTTGTGGAACGTAATGACCTCTAAATTGCGAATTACCCCCTCTAAGGCCTCTAACAATTTGTTGCAATAGTACTTTTGTATTTAAGTCACCTTTTCTCTTTTCAACTCTTTCCTTTTCATTATTGACACGATTTTCCTAGTACTGAGCCATGTGCAGTACGTCTGACTGAGACTTCGCTTGCCAAATGCTCTCGGAGGACATGATCTGTGACTGGATGTCAGGCCACAAACCATGCACAAATTTGTCTATGAATACATTTTTCCCAGACTCTTTGCTTAAGTCTTGCCCACTGTAATCTGAAAATACTTGTTCGAACCAGTTGAAGAACTCAGTAGTACCCTCAGATTTCCCTTGCACACAGGCCGTAAGCTTGTCCCAAATAATCCTTCTTTCAGGAATCATAGTCTTCAATTTTGCAACTATTCTATCAGGTAAAGTTAGTATTACCTTTGGTGGTCTCCCACCAGCTGGTCTTTCTCTATTGAGTTTAGTCATAGTATCCCATGAATCTCCTAACCCTAGTACATCATCTATAGTCCTAATCTGTTTCCACAAATCAACGGGCAGGAGTACGGGAAACAACAGATCAATATCATTTAAGGTGAATACTGAGGATTGTAAAACAGACTCTATTTCTTTGTACAACCCCGTCGGATTCTTCCTAATATCGGGAATAGACTGTTTAATGGTGTTCACTTCCTGTCTCAAGAACGGGACGTGAACGAACTGCAACACATAATGTGCAGGAATTTCTTGAGCAGCAGTACCTGCTGCAGCATTAGCTGGAATCTCTTCTTTTGGGACAAATGTCAGTGGGAGCTCTCTCATTGGCAACTGAGAAGTAGGCAACTCTGAATGCTTACTAAGCAACAGAGCTAAATTGAGTGCTAAAGCAGCTGAAGAAGTGTCAAATGAAAAAGCCCTCTTATAAATACTCAATAACTCTGCGGGACAACAAATCTTTCTTTTTACGCACTCATCCTGTAGGTACTCTAACATTACCTGTATCACTTTACTCTGCATTTCTGGCGTATACTGACTATACGTGTCATACACTTCAACGGGAGTTATCGATGTATCTGAGATCCATCTAATTGCATCTTTCGTAAAAATTCATGTTTCCTCATTTATCGATTTTCCACAAGGAGAAAACCTTTTCTGTACAAGCATAACATCCAAGCTATCACCATCTACATCTTCATTCTTTAGCCCTTCCAATTCCCTTCTGTACCCAAAAACCCTCTCAGCATGCTCTTGTACCTTCTCTGCAGTATCTCTAGAAAACTCTAAAGTATTCTGATCCCTTAACCCTTGTGGGAGATCTGTATCACTTAGTCTGTTCCACATTACACATAAATGAATTCCTAATCCTTCAATAGAAATGTTTTTCTCAGGAAAATTGTCTAAATTATAAAGTGTGGCAAGAATATCAGCTTGGTCACCCTTCTCTATGCAATGCTTAGCCCACGCAGTTAACTCACGCTTTTTCTCTGAAGATACAGTATTACGAGTTACAACCCTTGATCCCGCTCCCTGATCTACTACAAGAGGTGTAGAATCACTTGGAAGAAGGACAGTAGGCACATTTTGAACATCCGGATACAGAGGTACTATCGCTGGCACGGCAGGCAATCTCACCGGACCCGTAACAGTAGGCAAAGGTGGAGGAGCAGGTGGAGGAGCGGCGACAAGAGGAGGAACAATGGGAGGAAGAGCAATATTAAGAGGAGCAATAGGAGGAGCAGGAGGAGCAACAGGAGGATGAATAACAGCAGGAAGAGGAACATACGAAGGAAGCACAGTGACACCAGGCTTTTGTTCATTTAACAGTTTATCGATAAGTTCATCAGATGCATGAAAGTCTTTAGAAGGATAAATTTTCTGGATACCAAGTGAGAAAGCCCTATCCATATTCCTAACAGATTGTTTACTCTGGTCATATAACAACGCTTTTTCGGCATTTGTCATATGACGGCGCGCATGCTTTTCTCTACTCTTAAGCTGCTGCATAGCTTCTTTCTTCCAATTTTGTAATACATCGAATGCTGCAGGTCTAGCCTTTTTCTTCAATAATATAGATTCTAAGTATTCAATACGAGGGATTTAAAAACTACCATTAATTGGCCTCTGAAGTTCGGAAGCATGTCTAGTTTGTCTGTACCAAATATCATTAAATACTAAACTACCAATGCCGTGCTTACAGTGCATAGTACACACCGGCGACCCCTCCATTGGTGCCGGTCGGTCAAATTCCAAAGATTGTCTGTCACAACGGAATAACGCCCTGAAACAGGCAATTTCCCAGGCATATCTGAATACTGGTGTTACCTGGTCAATAATTGCACTTGCAAGTGTAATGCGCCAAAACAAATTATCAGGATACTTAAGAATCGGGTCACGACTCACCTGATCAAATCCTAAGGAGGTCCGATCGGAATACACATTTTTCTAACTAATGTGCCTCGTGGTTGATGATTTTGGCAAATCTGCCCGCCTCGATATATGGAACCTCGTCAAGATGCCGACTCAGACCACGGGCTCACCATCCTCGGATCGGGTCGTGCAGCGCTGCTGAGGTGTCGCGTCTCATCCAAGAAAGGGGCACCCTTTTACACCATCTGATCCCGGTCCGATAGCCGCGTCAACCTTCAACGAGCATTCTTCAATCTTGAGGGTCCCTATTCGGGTGCCATCTGTAAAAGCAAAAAGAGAAATATGGAGGCTGAGTAACACGCAAGGAAATACACCAAACACAGGCTTATCAAGATTCTCAGATCTTTATTCAAATAACTGTACAGTTTACAAAGAAACAAAGTATCAAATAGCTATCTGGCCCTTAGTACATAACAACGAATACCAGCTCTTTCGGTGTGAGAAGTGAGAGGTACTGGACGTCTACATATTCTCATCTTTTATACAATTCTCAATCGCAATGTCCAGCCCCTCTGCAAGTTAATTATTTTCAGACTAGGGTTTGTGCCGAGTTCGCCTGTAGTTAGTTCAACCATATGCATGTGGATTACGTCTAGTTTATAAAACAACAAGTCACAATGGCAACAGTGTATCTTAGAATTTGACATTAAGCCTTAATACATGTTTTATACAATGCCGTTCAACAAGTGCTCACATTCAGTATTTAAACAACATCGTATTCAATGTATGCCCGCGGATCAGACTTGTTGGTACGAGTAATCCTTTGATCTTCAGGTGAAACATAGGACATGGTCTTATTACATGACCCAAACATTTAGCCTACAGGCAGTTTAGGCATTAACCTGTGTAAAGGTCATGACGGCTAAGGTTACGAGCAGGAGAACACTGTCCACCATTTTAGAATACAGAGTGACTTTGAGGCGGAAATCAAAATGGCTGATTGTCCCAAAATGGCGGCTAGGTCGATCTAAGGTTGGAACATTGCAACGCAGATTTCTTCACAGAGCGACTGGGCTTAGGCCAATATATACAATAATATGAAGGGCGGGAGACAAAAGCCTCCACCCGTAGGCGGACAGGTGAGGAAAATCGAAAACAGAAAGGTGGAGAGATGAAAAGAACATTTAGCAGCGAAAAGTAGAACATGTTTTCTATTAAAACACGTTTGTTAGGTTATTTTAAAATGGTTCCTTTAAGGATGCATTAAAGAGGCACATTTTTCCTGTCTGAGAAACCCTAGAAACTCCTGCAGGGACAATGTTGTTGTATAATAATGCGCAGGAGAGTTCAGTGTAGCTGATTGGACCCTTTTATTATGTTGCCGATGTCAGCATTACATTAACAATTCACTGAGCATTAATCAAGTTCTGAGGCAACTGGCTCTACACCATGCAGGCTGCTGTGGTTGTTCAGAGCCTGTAGATGGGTTAATAATGTCTCTTCAGAGGAGAGCCTGGAGCTCAATCTGCTCCGTGCCCTCTGGTCCGGCTTCTCTCTCTTTTCGTGCTCACGTGAATCCGCACTTCTGTGTTTTGCCGAGATCTTGCGAAACTGGAAGTCTTGTGATTCTCTGCACACCTCCCCTTGATAATGCAGAACAACTTTTTGCATAACATAGTCATTGTATCTCCCCGGTCTTCTGTGCTCCCTTCTCGGTCGATCTTCTTTAGTGCCACTGGTGTCCAGTACCTGACCAGTTTCCTGGAAGGCTTCTGGTGCATCTCTTTCTATTTCTTCCTCCATGGCCTCTCTCCTTCTAGTTTCTGGTTCTGGTTCTCGCATGGTCTCTCTGTCAAGGCCTCTGTAGGGGTTGGGTTCTTCTTGTGGCTTTTCTACTTCTCAAGGTTTCTCAAACATGGCTACTCGCTCCATGTTCCATGTGCGGCCATCCTTAGTGCAGAGGTGGTTGTTTCCTCTATGAACCACCCTTATAGGTTGACTGAACTTCGAACCTATCATTTGATCCTTGCTTGGCAGTCGTATTTTAATCCAATCACCTTCTTTGACCTCTCGACTCTGGGTTGTCCTTCTGTCGCTTCATCTTTTCATGCATGCTTTGCTGTTTTCCAGTCTCCATACTACTTCTGTCATATCTACTTCGTCAGCTTCTCTTACTCTGGCTAACCATGGCAGTACCAATGTAGATGCTGCTCTCCTCCTTCTCAACATGCGAAATGAGGAGATTTGGGTGATCCCATTGGGCGTTAACCTATGGGCTGCAATGGCCTCTTTGACAGTCTTGACACATCCATCCCTGAAGCAGTTGCCAGTTGGATGGCTCTTTTAATGAACCTATTGGCTCTTTCCACAAGTCCATTGGCTAGGGAATGGTACAGCGCCTCTTTTCTTTGACTAATGTTGTTTTTGTGCAAGAATGACTCCATAGGCCTCATTACAATAGTGGCGGTAAGGCAACAATGGCGCCGGTAGTGCTACCAGCGCCGTTGTTACCATCCTGCCACATTACAAGTTATGCTCGAGGGTGCTGCTCTGCACGCCTGGTCAGACCAGGCGTGCAGAGCGGCCCCTGTGAGATGAACTGGATTGTAGCAACAGTGCCATTATGAACGGTACCGCTGCTACCATCCTCCCCATCCCCTATGGGGGCTCAAGTGGGAATGGGACATACCGGCTCCATTCTGACCTTGGTGGGCTCGGTAATTCCCTTTTCATGGGACCCAGAGCCGGACCCGAGTTTGGGGGTAGCCATGCCAGTATAAACGGTATGGCTACCTCCAACCTAGTAATGAGGCCCCATGTCTCTTGAAACTAACTGTACTCCATTGTCTGTGGCTAGCTCATTGGGCAGACCTTCCCTCTGGAAAATAGCTGTGAGGACTTCTACCACTGTAGCCGTCATGATATTGGGGATGAACTCTGCCTCTACCCACTTGGATATATAGTCCGGGAGAACTACACCGTAACGATGCTCGGGCATCATCGCCTCCAGCAGTCCGATAAAGTCCAGTCCCACTTTCGACCATACATCTCTGTGGGAATCATCGAGGCTTGCCTAGTCTTTAAGCGTTTATCGCTGTTGAGAAACTCGTGGCATCTCTCTATCATTGTGCGAATTTCTTGATCCATGGAGGGCCACCAGTATGCTTCCCTCACTGTTCGTCACGTCATGGTGTTCCCTAGATGCCCTGAGTGGGCTGTGCATAAAATGATTTTTCTCATCCCCGTTGGTGGTATAATTTGATCGTTTTTCATGATAAGCCCATCCGCTTCTGAAACTTCTTCAGCCACCTTTCAGTACGGTCTCATGCCTTCTGGCACCGACCTTTGATCGGGCCATCTGTTCCTGATACACCCTCGGATTCTTGTCATCGTGGGGTCTTTGCTGTGTTCTTCATTCCAGTGTCTCTCACTTAGTTCCAGGAAATCTGGGCCCTTGAGGTCTTGGATGAATGCCACTATGCATTCATCCTGCAGGAAGGTGGTGGGTTTGTCTTTATCTTTGGGTAGCCTTGACATGCAATCTGCCTATGCATTTGTCCATCCTGCTATATGATTAATCTCAAATGTATATTCTTGCAGCTTGGCCGCGATGTATGTCAAACGGGGTATCAACGCCTTTGTCCAACCTGGACTGAGCATATGAATGAGGGGCTTGTGGTCAGTGACCAGTTTGAATTTGGTGCCACACATAAGTTCTAAATTGTTCAACCGCCCATCCACATGCCACCATCTCCTTCTCAACAGTGGAGTAGTTCTTCTCAGCCATAAACAGGGCTTTAGAGGCAAATGCCACCACATGTTCTGTGTCTCCTTTCTTTTGTGTGAGCACAGCTCCTAATCCACATGTGCTGGCATCCGTGGTGATGACCGTACAGCAACGTGGATTGAAGGGCTGTAGGCACGGTGCTTCTACTATGTGTTGCTTGATGTTTTGTACTGCTTTATCCTGGGCTTCTAGCCATGTGAATTCAGTGGCTTTTTTGAGTATATCTGTCAGTGGCGTCGAAATTTCTGAAAACTTTGGGATGAACTTGGTGTAATACTGAGCAAGTCCTAGGAACGACCTAACTTAATCCTTGTTAGTTGGTTCTGGAGCTTACATTATGGCTCGCAATACGTTTTGTTTGGGGCTTATGCCTTGTGATGAGATCTTGTACCCTAAGTATTCAACTTTGCATGCTCTTAATATGCACTTTTCTTGACTCCAGCATCCTGCAGCTTGGTGAGAACCTTCAAGTCCTGGGGCAACTGACCCTACACCGTGCTGGCTGCTGTGGTTGTTCAAAGCCTGTAGATGGATTAATAATGTCTATTCAGAGGAGCGTCATGAGCTCAATCTGCACCGAGCCCTTTGCTCCTGCTTCTCTCTCTTTTCGCGCTCACGCACCCCTGCACTTCCGGGTTTTGCTGAGATCTCACGAGACTGAGTCTCGCAATTCTCTACAAATGTGCATCAGATTCACAATAAGAAAATTGGCCTTTTGCAATCGGGCACACTGAGGCATCTGATCACAGATTGTGTTGTGGTTACTTGTTTTGCGTATTTATCACATGTTGGAATTCTGTGGACAACAGTGTGAGTAACCAGGGGTGGGCCATGCAAATTACCAAATCTGATAATGGAACAGGGAGTATCCGGAGGTTTCGTGTTAACAAGGGGCAAGTCCCCTCATGGCCGCTGTTCAGAAATGACTGCTCCAGCCTTACCAGACTAAGAAGAAGAATGAGAGAGAAACTATTTCAGTGGAGACCATCCTTAATAAGGATGTCTGATTAGGAGGCGATCGGTAGGTATCAATTTTCAACTTGTGTGGTGCAGGCTATGGTGAGGGCATGGGGAGCAAATTAATCTTAGCCACAGCCTTTTCATAATAATGGCCACCATGTCTCAAAGTGATTCCAGTGCTGCCTTCTCTGGCCACTTTGCCATTCCAGCTGATCACGACAAGTACGTGGGGGATTCATAAGCCAGATAATGATGCTGCAATGCACAATGCGCTGTAGTTACTCATCAGGGGCATGCTGCAATTCATGCATGTGCAAAACAAGGTGTGGGGCTTGACTAAAGGAGGCACAACAATTAATTGTTGTTGCCCGTCTACCCATGTGCTTGGAACACTAAATTGCAACATTTAACTGTGCACATGGAGCCCTAGACTGAACACATGTTCTGAAATCAGAAGCTCTGTGTTAGGCAGAATCATATGAAGTACCCATTGGGAACACCACACACAATTAAGACTACAAGTGTAAGTACAATTTCACCTTTGGTACAGGCCTGTACTACACAGTAAAGTGATAGCGATGGCTGAGCAGCCAGATTTATCTCAAGAGTAAAGTGAGCAGTAGAACAAGTTACACAAAGGACCAACAAATACAGTGATTCAAACAAACACTTACTCAAGGTTTCTTGGTAAAAGAATATACATTTATTTACACAATCATTTGGTAAACATTACACTAGCAAGATCAGCTCTATATCATATAGTATTATACTACAAATACACAACCAATAAGTTACTGAACAAGTTCAGCTCCTCTGAAGTGGGAGCAAAATGGCACTTCAGATACTTTAAAAAGGGGTAAAAAGACAGGGTTACAAGAATCAACAGCACAAATACATTCATAGGCAGGGCAAGGGGTTTCAGTTAACTACAACCAGCAATTCAGTTAATAGGCCTTGGCCAAAGTCAGCGGTTCAGAGTCTTTGTATAGGAAAGCACAATTCTGGTAGTAAACGGTTAAGTCTTTGCCACAAATATTTGGTCAGACGAAAAGTTAGATGTTGGTTTAGGGAAGGACAAGCCTTCAAAGTCGGGAAAGTTTCACAAACTTTCACTGTGGCTGAAAAGATTTCTGGACCGCGTTTGCACAGTACCTTTGAAGTGAAGAAGATCTGTAGCTGAGGCAATTGTGCCTGGGAGTTCAAGCAGATCTCGATGTTCCTGAGCTTCAGTCATGGGGACAAGAAGGAGGACGATGGGAGGTTCCTGCACTGCCCAGGGAAGAGGCCACAAGCTTCGCAAAACGTTGGTTTAGGTGTGAGTGCCTTAAAGACCACAAACTGGCATCCTTCCCACTGGCTATCTGGTTTTCCACAGCACTCTGCAGAAAATTTGACCAGTATGGGGACGGTGTCCAGGCGGCTTACGAGTTGGTTGTTCCCACAAAACTCAAGGGAAGAAGTTAACCTTGAAGGGCTTCTCTGTCGATGGAGTTTCACGCAATTCAGACCTGCAGCAGGGCTTCACCGGTCGTCCAGGAGTTGCAGCAGTCGTCTTCCTTCAGCTCGTCTTCGGTTCATTTGTTTCATTGTTCGACTCTGCTTTCCAAGACCTAGAGACCTGCTTTTAAACTGTTTTCCCCCATTCATTCGAGCTTGGCTCTCCCTCACACAGCAGGGTGGTTGTCCTTGCCTGACAGCCAGCCGGTCAATCACACAAGAGTGCATTCAGTTCTCCTAGGAGACTAAGCACAGGCAGTTTCGGGCACCTCCCTCACATCCTGTCCACCCCAGACACTCAGGCGCCAGAGGAGGGCTTCAGCACTGAAGCCCACCAACAGCCAACAAACAAAGGGACCAAACCTGGTTTGGCGCGCAGAGGCAAACACAAGAAGGACCTTTCAAAAAAGAAATGGAGAAAAAAGATGACCAGAGTCAGATTTTACAGATAGGATATTGAAAAACATGCCTGACCCAATTTTTAGCTACCGGTGTTTGCGGTTGGGAAAAATAATGGTAGTTTGTTTATAACCACTGCCACCAGCCAATTAAAGTGGGAAAGGGTAAAATTTGACTGTTACATGAGTGTTTAGACTCATGAAAAACTAGGCAACCCCTCCAGCACTCTATAGTAAGATAGTGTGTGCTGGGTCTGTAAATTTAAAAAGACTAGTAAAGTCAATTTAACTTTACATGCTCTGGGAGGCAGTGGTCAGTCCCAGAGAAGGAATTTAAACCTTGAGGAGTCTGAAAGACACCCCTGTGCCACTGTACTGAGGGTGCTGTGTGAGACAGAGAAAACAATTATGCCTATGGAGTTGTTTTAAAACTCCATAACCAAAGAACACAAAAGTAAAACACACACAAAATACAGTGGGAAAAAAGGCTCACACTCTTCCCAGGGGAAAAATCAAATCCTAGAAATCCAGCAAAGTTGTTGGGGGTCTCAAAAGGTAAGAGAAATTAGCACATTCTTGAGAATTCTCCCTAACACTCTGGCTCTTTGTCAGTGTTCATGACATCAACAAATCCAAGGCCAGCATCATGCATGTGAATGCTAATTGCCCTTCTTCAACACAACAACTACATTTCTGGTGTGTGTGCATTGCTTCGAGATTATAACATACCAATGTCATGATGGTAAATATGGCAAGATAGGCATGCCAATGTTAATAGTGAACAGTGTGCTGTTTGGTGAAATGCCCACAGTTCAAACCCACTAATTCTCATCCACTCTCTGGTGGTGACATTGAATACACCCTGCATTTATTCTCCCAGACACATTTCCACAATCCCAGCATCCCAGAATCCCAGCCCAGCAGGGAAATAATGCCACAAGCATGTCTACAAAGGTCATCAGAAGCATCACTGAATTTTCTTTGGAATATCAAATTCACATTTCTAGTGCATCAATCACACAGATGATGTGATGCTATACACAGCACCTTTGATGTGGAAGACGTGAGTAGTACATGGGGCCCCCTTTTTAAAGAAATGGCATTTTGACAGGTTGGAACACCCCCTGCTTCGGTATTAATCCTGTCATTTTAATATAGTTTTGATATGGGTTTGATATACATTGTATATAAAAAAAGATATCAAAGATATTGATTTTAAATCAAATGTGTGTAAACATGTCTGTGAACATTGATATGATGTTGATATAATTTGATATAAAGTGAATATACATTTTGTATTAAAATGATTTGATATGAAGTGTATATAAAATGTATCTGGGAGAGTGCATGGGTGCTGTTGTCTGGTCAAGAGCAAAATGAGTTGTGAGGAGATAGACTGCGATGAAGACGCCGGAGTGGTTTGGGTTTTGTAAATATGGTGCTGACGTCATGATTCTGTATAGATTCAATAGAGATGGAATATAAAGTTGGGCAGATTGGGTGATGTCATAATTTTATAACAGCTTTTTATATAAAGTTGGAGTACATTTGATAAGAACTTTAATTATGTTATATTATCATAATATATATTTTGCATTATGTATATATAAAGCTGGTGAACATTAGATACAAATGTTTAACATTTTATATAAGTGATATATACGTAATATATATTTTATATATTTTATATAATTTGTATATAAAGCTGGCAGACATTTGATAAGAATTATGATTCATGTTTATATAAACTTTATATTATTTTTATATAAAGGCAGCAGGCATTTTGATAGGACCATTAATACATTTTATATAAACTTTATACAATTTTGATATACAATTTGATTTAAAGGGCCGGCTTAAGCTTGTGACAATGTAGGGGGTGGACGCTGCAGAAAAGTGATCCATTTAATATGGAACCCACCATTGGATGTGTACAGAGATAATTGTTGGATTAATGAATATTGTTGGGTTTACTTAAAAAGCATCTGTGTACTATATGTCCAAGGCTGATCTGTTATCTGGAAGCAACAACTGAGATATACAGAAGGAAATGTAAAACTTTTTTATGCATCAAAAACATTTGCATCAACACCAGGCACCCACTAATGGATAACTACTGGCAAAAGCATTACAAAGGATGTCACGCTGATTTAGGATTGCCGGTGGGCATCTTGTTGCGCGTAAAAGCAGCCCATCTGCAACAACTTTATAATTTTTTTGTCGAGTGTTTTATGTATATTTGCTTATCGATGCATTGAAAGACAGGCTGTTCATGAGGTAAGTGATGATACATCGAAATCTGTATCCGAGAAGATCATTGTACAACATTTGATAACTCAAGTTATTCAAAGTGACTACAATCTGAATATAAAATACATGTTTTAAATGCGAATACAAATATATTGTTTTATAAAACCTGGTTGTGTCTTTATGTTGAATGGGTATTGGGGGCAAAGACACCCTACATAAAAAACTGGCCAAAATACATGATAACATAAATGTGTCAAGAGTTTATAACTATGCCTGTGAAAATAAAAAAGTCAACATTTGAAAACAACAGAATTCTATATGATTAAAAGCAGTTTCTGCCCAAAATATAACCTAGCATTATATGTCTGAATGAAACAATACTTTTTTAAATGAATGAGTGGTCTGTGTTACTATATATAGTAAATAGGACCACATAATAAAGAACCAGACCATTTTATGAATTGTAAAAACATTTTATTTTTGAAAAGATATACTTACTACAGACATGAAAAATATAAGTATAAAAACAATTTAATGCAATATAAAAATAAAACTGTAGATTCAAATACCCAACATCTCAGACACTCAGTTCTGAATTGTAAACATATTTTATTTATAAAAAGATATACTTAATACAGAAAGTAAAAAATATAAGTGTCAACACAATTTAATGCAAAAGAATAAATAAACATGTACACTCAGACACTCAAATAGTAGAGGCGTGCCACAATTACAGTTACAGGGGCGCTGTGCAATAGCAAGGGGGTGGTAGAGGCTATTATCAACCTATTTTAATAGCCATAAGGCTGCGTCAAGCCATTTGCTGCCAGTGTTATTTTATCAAACACAGCACTGAGCGTCTTTTATAGAGTAATGGTGCTAATTTCCCAATGTTTTATATTGTGCACAATATATTTTATTTATTTGTTGTTCACTTGTTAGGCACTTAACCAGCAAGTACATATGTTTCAAAGCACCCACAGAGCAAAGGGAGGGAACAAGGGATTGAGAAATATTGAATACACAACAGAGGAGATCAAAGGAAAAAGGACAAAGGTACTAAGCCTTGTGGGCATTCAGAACGTGTAAGTTCAGCAAGGAAGAGGGCAGAGGGGGAAGGTGCGGGAGTGTCCATGCTCATGAGTGAGCAACAGATGAAGTGCATAGTGTGGTAAGTGCTACATGGCCTGGAGCCATGTTGGATGTAAGTGTTGAGCCTCCAAGGTGGAGGGAGTGCCAAGGCAAGCACTGAGAGTAGACAGAAGCTGGGATATTGGGTGTGGGAGGTCAGGGGCCCCAAGAATGCATAAGCGCACAGGACACCAATCACAGCACTTGTGAGATTAGCAGAGGAGAGAAGATGGGAAGAAGGAGGTTAAGAGGAAAGTCTTGAGGAGGTTCTGAAATTCAAGGAATTCCAGCTCAAGGTGCACAGGGAAGGGAGGCTGTTCCATACTAGGGAGCCAGCTGAGAAAAGAGATCAAGCATCCTGCCTCTGTTTAGCAAAGCACTTTACAAACAAAGTGTTGGTGCCAGAGGAAGGCAGAGGTCTGGAGGGAAAGTATTTAGTGAGATAAAGTTGAAGATAGTGAGGACCCAGGTCCAGACAGCCTTGTGGATGATGCAGAGGGATTTGAATTGAATCTGTTCAGCAACCAGGAGACAATGAATACTTTTTGGGGCAGAAGAGATGTGGTCACTGGGCCTAAGGCTATCAATACATCTTGCTGCCCTATTCTGGATTAGATGGAGAGGTTGCAGAGTGAAAGAAGGTAGATTCAGGAGGAGGCGATTGACAGTGGTATTAACAACCGTGTCTATATTTGTCATTGGAAATGAGATAACAATGCTGACCAAGATGTTTAGCCCTCAGAAAACCTTTTAGATTCAATACACCGTAGAAATGGTTGTCATGGTGTAAAACATAAAGTGTTTTGGGATGTTTTAGGCGTTATCGGGAAATATCGCCACACTCTGTTGTTAAAATAGAGTATCTTGATGGGTCAATTAAAATACTCCTTAAATATATTCAGCTGTCCAAACCGTACCAGTGTGCATGTTGGTAGATTTAACTCTTTGTGCACTTGCTAAGCTTTTGCACGTATATCGGCGTCTGTTATGCTTTGCCGTTCGATTAAACCTATACGACTAGACACCAGGCAAAGATTTAAGGGCCTGTGATGGAAATTTTATAACCAACAGTCTTTAGATTTTATGATGTGGCTTTGCAGAATCTTGCTGAAAGGCTTATAAGCACCTCCACAGCGTGGCCTGACAACTAACGCGATGATTTTCAGTGGCGCAAAACACGAAATCTCAGTCTTATTCTGCAGAAGTTTTCTAAATTTTCCCAAAACTGAAACATTTTAAAAGTATCATAATGTGATTGCCTTGTTAACAAGGGTCTGTTTAAACCCTCAGCCTCACATTCTTATTTGAACAAAATCATTGGGATCAACAGTTTCCAATATTTGACGAACTAGTGTTTCCACAGCCTCCATTATAATGGTTATTCTGTGCCCTAGGGATCATGGTCCAGGTTTACGAATCTAAATTCCTCGTAGTGCTCCGCAGCCACAAATGTTTCATAACTTCTTGAATATGTTTGCACCCTTTCCAAATAAATTGGAGCATCCACTGTCTGGGGCATTGATATCTCTGGTGTGCTAGTTTGATCACCTCTGGATATAATCAAGCAGGCTTTTTTTCAAGATTTTAAATAGTCAACATCTCTCAGCTCGAGATCTGGCCCATTTTAACTTTTAGCTCCTGTTTTTAGAGCTCTATCAAAACAGATGGCCACCGCCACTTTGAACAATCGCTTTGTCTGTAACAATGACTCTGACATTGTCTGTGTTTCTAATTTTAGGTAGTCTTTCAGAGCAGAGAGTTGTGTGGCCTTGTTCTTGTGTGTTTTTTAGTGTTTTTAAAGAAGTTCTTTGCAGGGAGTTGTTAGTTGATAGACATAACTTTTTGTGGGTGTCTGATATGCTTGATATTTGGGATATGTCCAGAACGGGCGTTCTCATGGGTTTGTTTATACTAGGCCCTGCAAGTGTTTGCGAAATACTGGTTAGCGATTCGCCTGGGATAACCTCAATGGTTAGTGCATTCTGTTCAACACCACTGGCCTTGTCTAGCATTGTAGTGGGGTGTGTCTCTGTGAATATTTCACAAGGTGTATCTTAAGATCTGTCTATGACTAATGGGGTGTGTTGAGCAGCTGGGGCATCGGTTAGCATAATACTGTTCTCCAGCTCTGTTCCTGTCTGACAAGGCTGTGCTGCTAAGGCTCTAGTATTGGCCCCACAGATGCTTTAGTAGCGTAAAAACAGCCCCTCTGCATTTTCATAATTTTCCTGAACCGTAGATTGCACAATCCACTTCTTTTTACAGTAGGGTTTTAAACTTTTGACGATGTTCAATAATTTCGAATATTTTTTTTTTAAGGTGCCTTTTTTCTTGTTCTTCTGAATAACATTTAAAAACGCACATGTAACTGCAGCTGAAAAGTTAATGATCCCAACACTGCCCCCAGTTCCCACATTGTAACCACTTTCATTTTGATTGTCTGAATCACTCCGAGCTTAAGAAAGGGTTCACTGAGAGGTATTTCAACAGGTGTATTGTGCTACCATACAATGTTGATGGAAGCTTGTGTCGAGCCTCAACATGTGGTTGAACACTTTTTGCCTGATTATTTGAAATGTTATAGATTTAAGAAGTGTATACCACTCCATTGTTGTGCATACTCACCTCTTGATAGTCATCAGAAATATCTTAAATATTCCCGCCGTTATGTACACCTCCCCTTGAACACCCGCCAAAGTTCCATCCCCAGTTCCATGCACACTCCCCTCTTGAGCGGCAACAAAAGTTTGATACCCTATAATGTATCCACCGCCTTCATGAACATCTGCAGAAATAATATTAGAAAGATCAACATTATAGCTGCCCCCTTACTGAACATTGTACGAGACAGTATTGAAAACATAAAGATTGTGTGCTACCCCATTGTTATCCATGCTCACTACTTGATATTCAGCAGAAATATTATCAGGGCCAACCCTTTATTCATCTCCATTCCGGTATACAGATCCATCCTGAGTATCAAGGGGAGCTGTATTAATAACCCCAACATTTTGACTCACAGCCATATTGCTTTGTACACCTGCTTCATCAACTGTGTTAGCAATGTCAGCATCCTTTAACATCACCTCCAGAGATATATGATTGTTAGTAAACTCTGGATTCCTCTGCATATCAAATATCACTGCTTCCAACTCAATTACTGTGTCATCATGATTAATGTCTGTATCACCATCCTGTATATATGCCATATTGCCCTCATTCACCAATGCCCCAGTGTCTTCCTGCATAAACCTTATAAGCTCTTTCAGCTCAGCAGGTGAAAGCTGCAAAAATTAGTTCTCACTAGGGTCTACCACTGCATTAGATAGGTTATCTAAATTTTGAATGCTGCCAGTGCTGGCAACGTTATTTCTGTCTTTAAAACTAAGACCAGATACATTCTCCAAAGCATATTCTGATACATGTGTCTCGTTGTTGGCTATCACAAACATATTGCTCATGTCATCCCCCAACTGTGCAGCTCTGTTTGTACTACCTGCCCCCCTGGCATGTTTTGTCTTTAGTCGTCGTTTAACACTCTGTCCCTGTGGCTGTCTTACTCCAGCTGGGTCATTTTCAATATTATATATTAAATTTTGCAGATTAAAACATTCAGAATGTACACAGGCAGCCCCCCAAACCTGTTTCACACCGGTATGGTCCTGCAATTGTACACTTCTAAAGGAGGATTCCACCCCAAATCCATTGAGAGATGTGTCTGAAAAGGTGGGAACACTCACTCCAACACTGGCATGATATGGTTGAACATTTAAATAGCCTGTGATATCCCTCAGCATCCTTGGGGGCCCCACCGCTGAGGGAGTAACTCCATAATCAGAGTTTAAAACCAGGACATTTCTTATTTTGCTTGAGGGTTGCTGCCTGGATCCGGTAGATCTCGAATGAATTGCTTGCATGACTAGACCCCCTGTTACAGAATCATTTGTCAGTCCATTTTTGAGTACTTAATTCACACGGTTCAATGCCAAAACAGAGCAATAGTCATAAACAACCTTTGGGGCTGAATGGCCCACCAGAAACTCCAGTGGGCCTTATAAAAACTCCAGATCCAAGCGGCCCGTTGATAAATTTATAAAATAACTCTTCAGCATATGATCCCCATATATATTGGGCTTTGCCTCTGTAACAACAATGTTGGACTCCATCTTTGGGTCGTTAAAATATTCAAAATCTGTTGATCCATGCAAAACATGCCCCATTCCAGTGCCCTCAAAAGCTCCTATAGAAATAAGTTGCACCATTCCATTGCCCTTGAAAGCTCCAACAGAAACAACCTGCTCCATCCCTGTGTCCCCGTGACATGCACGATTTGCCAAATCACACTCAGAAATGTTCGTAAATGCCATAATTTCTTCTGGCTGCACTCTAAAATTCCCATCCAGAGATTCCGCCAGCTGTCCTGTCCCATTGTTGAAAACCATTTCTACAAAAAACATAAGAAATATAGAATCAGTACACTATAATGTTAATATTTACACCCTAAGCTAAAATATAACACACTGAATCTTGGCGGCCTTAAAGAATGTCAACCGTCAGTGTGATCTGTTACACATTGGCAAAGCATCAATTTTGCAACTCCACTTTTTTAAAATCATGACACTCAATGAAGAAAACAACACAACATCGGCCACAAGGCCACCAGGGGCATCTGGACCACCTGGGCCACACCTCAGACACAGAACCAATAAGACCATTAGGACTCATTTATAAATGGTGCTATATCTGCTTTAATGGTCCCTCTGTCCCTGTGTCCAATGTTGTGTTTGAAATACACAGCCCTAGCCACGCATCGGACACAGAACCAATTGGACCTTTAGGGCCCATTAATCAATGGTGCTCTCCAATCGGGCACTGTGCCTAGTTGAATATATTATTCTAAGATGCTGGCTGTAGGCACAGCCCTTCTCAAAACTTGCAAGGCTTTCAGAACATATATTTGGTATAGACACTACTTCAAAATACATGTTTGCTTCACTATGTCTTCATGAAGGACCCGGTTATTGACTTTGTGAATGGCTTTTTTACTTCTAAAATGTGTTCCTACAGGGCTCAACTTCACAAAGCACCTATAGCGTGTGTACACATCTGCTTTACTAGAACCATAAATTATGTGCACTTTCTAAATACTTAAATACCAGCATTTTCAATTACACAGAGTGTCCCCACCTCACTGTAACAGCCTGCCGAGAGCTTCCTAGGCAGGCTATTTAAAAACGCTGATAAGGATTACATGTCAAAGAAACTCCTCAGCAAAACAAATATTTGTTTTAAGATAAAAAATGTGTTATGAAATAAAAACATGACTGCTTTAAACAATCTTCACTATACCTATATAAAGACCATGACTAATCACTTTGTCAATGCCCTTTTTTCTTATACAAATGTGTTCATACAGACCCAACCCCCAACTACATTTGTACGAGTGTTTGAACTAGCATTTTTGGTTTTGGTGTGGTGTCTTAGAAAAGTGGGATTTTCTTCACAAAGAGGCCTCTTCAGACCAGGGATGTCTGCCATTTCACAAAGCCTGATTTATCTTGTGGTGAGTAAAGTGTGCACATTTGGTTTCCGTTAAGCCTCAGCAGTTAAAATAAAAGTACATGAGCCACGCAGCTTGTCACATTGTTTTAAAAAGAATATTTACAGAGGTTTACAACTGGCATTATTGTGCACGCTGCCCTCTAAAACACGGAAACGTTGTACTTAACCTTGCCTGTAGAGATAAGACCACCCAAGGTTTTAACTACACAAAGAGTATCCCCCACACTGTAACAGCCTGTTGAGAGCTTCGTAAGCAAGTTATCTAAAAACGATGGTAAGGATTACATGTCCAAGAGCCTTAAAACAAATATACATGCAGAATACAAAATGACCTTATCTTGCTAGCCATATACCAGAAACAGTTTTAAGACATGCAAGTGCTTATACAACTTTACCATAGCTTGAGAATGTTATTTTTTTTAAAGTGTGTTTTAAAAGTACATTGAAGCTTTCCCTTTAAAATGCAGGCTGTCCAGTTAATCCAACCTGCCCCCAAAGAAGAAACACAGTTTCTTTGACATTGTCACAGTGTGCCACTGTTAAATAAAAATACACAATGTCAAATTCTAGAACACACTTTTTTTTTAAAAAAAGGCTATAATTATTAATTAATTCCAGACACTTATTTATATAAAAACAGCTGATACCATTCTAACAAAATGTGTGCTGTGTAGCAAAAACTCAGTTTCTGCATGACCTCACAAAGAACCTATATTATGTTTATACTACGTATTAAATAGCTGGCTATAAAACACTTACAGATATGTTTACATCATTTCCACAACAAATGAAAAGTCAGAAGTGAATCATTTTAGTGAATTAAGGCACCTTCTCAGCACTAACACATACTATTCTTTAGATTTAAAGACTGTATACATGTTTCACACTTTTAAACACAAGCTGCCATATCACACATAGCTGTTTATTTGAAATAAAAGTCACACAACTGTACACGCCTGCCTATGTAAGTGATTTTAATCTGGCACACACCCAAGTCCCGCCCAGCATGTAGTGCGCAAATGAGACTCTTATTTATTTTTATCTATAAGTTCAATATTCTGAATGATATACCACTCATATCACACCCTTCACCTGAGACCCACCCACTACACTGAACCAGGAATCAGGCCAGTTTACAAAGGTAAATATTTATTTTATTATTTATAAAATAAATCACAATATATTTTAATAGGTAACAATAATCACCAATGGGGTGACAGAACACTGAATAATATATTTAATGCACTGGGAATAAGGTAATGAACACAAAAGAATGGAGCTAAGAAAATAATATTTTTGAGTTGGTTTGGAACCAATAGCACTATGGTTCGAGGTTCCCCCTGCATCACCCCTCAACCCACCAATAGGCAATTTAAATAGATGTGAGGAGAGAGCAGGTGCTCAGGAATAACACAGATCATATAGAATATGATTCCCACTTCCACCCTTAAACACAAGAGAAAAACGGATTTGACTTTTCAACTGTCAGAATGGCTTGGAAATTGGCTGAGCAAAAACACCAAATGTGGTCAAAAATGCTTAAATTATTATACATTTCTATGGGAGCCGCTTTGAACAGATGCAAACAATCACAAGCAATGATTTAATCAAAAGAAAACATTTCAAATCTCAAAGGCCAAGTGGGAAATTATTTAAAGGCAATTCACATGTGTAAACTTTTTCACCAGGGAAATTTTCAGCAAACTTTTATTTATGTGGTTTTTGATATAACGAGTCAATCGTACTGTTTAGCACTGTTGGGGTTGTAGAGATAGATAGGGATGTTAGGTACAAGTGGGAGTTGAAATGTCACTTCTATATTAAAAACTGAGGGAGTTATAGAGGTTTTAGCGAGAGGTGTTTTTTGAAAATAAAGACACACATTTGAACAAGGACTTTAGTTTAGAATCAGAAAATATGGCTTATGCTTTTACTGAAGGCTAGAGCCTTCAGCCAAGTCGGGACAAAGTAATCTCTGAGACTGATTCATGACTTCAGTAACAGATCCCCATCACCTTCCCTGTCGGCACCAGTCCAAAGACTCAAAGTGGGATTTATGGATCAGAGTTACACAAATAAGATGACTATGAAAATGGCGCTTTAGCAACTAGACAGAAGAAGATAGCACTAAAGATTATGACACTGTTACTGGTTATGAAAGTAGGGATAGTTCAGAGATTAATGTGGAACAAGATAAGCAAGGTATACAATAGGTCTCTAGCGTCCTATTAATACTCACAATCCACTGGGATTTAAGATTTTTGGACTGTCACGGTTCTGGTCAATGGATTGGGGCTATCAAGGAAGGACAGCACGTCAGGCGCGGGACTGGATCAGCTAGGCCGGTCACAGGAGCTGCACAGGATCTGCCCTTCTTGTTTCTGGGTATTAAAATCAGCAGGATGGCAAGTTCATCAGGCCAGCCTTATGGCAGCAAGCCAGATAGTTTCAGGATGCTAGTTTCAGGATGCTTTCTCACACCACAGCGCTTCACTGGATTGTAAGAATAAGTTTGAGAATTGAGACCTTGCTGAAAATGGTTCAGCTACTGCTTGGCAAGATTCTTGTCATCTAGATCTGGAAAGATGTTAAAGACTGGATGTTGAATGCTTGAACAAAGTGCTTTGCTGGAATCAAAGAGTGAGTTTGTGTTTTGTCAGCTGTCTCTATTTATCCTTTCAAATGACATCACAGAAATGGGTGTATGGGCCGGCTTAACTAAACCACCCCCTTGTGAACTGGGATTGGATCAGGGCCTCATCTCCGCCTTGCATCTGAGTGATTGGATCAAGGATGGATGATGTTACATTTATGGTTTGGCTTTTACAGTCCTTATAAACCTCCACTAGCCACTAATATCAAAATCAAATGTTGTCCTAAATACATATTTATAAATTGGTAACCTCTACAAAAATCACACATAAATATTCCATATTTTATGTAGTATCTGTTCATCAAAATCTGCATCTGTGAGACCTTGTTTCACCTTTCTGCAGAATTTTGACCATTTCGCCATGAACACAATTTCCAACCTTTCTGCAAATTTCCACAAATATGTATGTTTACCATAAGGATGGTTGTGTAAAGTTTAACAATTCTAGCATTAATACAGTTCACATAAAACCACAAATATTGCCATTTCTGTCCAGAATATGTTACACAGTTCCACAGCCTCTTGAAATGTAAAGCCAAAAATTAGACTAACAAATCTCTCCTTTTTATATTTTTCACCACATTGGATAGCAAGTTATGAGTCTCTAAAAAATGTTAATGATTTATTATTTGCAGCAAATAGTCTGGCTTTTGTCTCTCCCTGGAGCTCAAGGAGTAGTTCCCTCCTTTGGGGAATTCCTTCAAGGAGCAGTTTATGACATTTCACATGTCCATTTCCTGGCCTGGAGGATCTGCCATTGTTCCTTCTCTGGCTACAGACAAAAGTCTGGCCTAACCCACAATTATCATATGTCAGTGAGTTTCTGCTGAGAGGATTTCCCTCCCCTTGGGGGAAACCTGTTTTCCACTTCTTGCTGGCCCAGTCACACTAATTTATTATTAATTTATTGACTTAAAATCCAGCAGAAACCAAACTTGTTGCATCAAATGACATAGATAAATTACTTTCTTAGCTTTAAATCTGTGGAATCAAAAAACACTGAGATCTGCATTCCTTTTAGCACCAATCCTTTTATGTTTGCTAATCCAACAGACTTTTAGTTTAGATAACTTTGATAACTTTGAAGTTTCAGGAGAGCCCATCTGACAGGACTGTCATTCACAGATGGCCCAGTGTGCTGCACAAAGATTTTCACAGGGGCTGTCACATTTTAGGACTTTGTACCTTCACAGTGCTTCATTAGATTAAATGAATTTTATTGCCAAACAAGATTTTGAGATTTGAAACAGTATTATGTACAGGCCTTTCAGAGTTTAGTTTTTGCAGCAAAATAAATGTCATTTACAGGCACATTTTTGAGTTTAATTTGTAAAGTGCTGCTTCTCCCTCTGTACTCTATATTTGCTTATCATGGAGCCCACTGGCACTTTTTCTGCAGTGTGTGCTCTATTCCACCACACATGCACCATGGGTTGCAGGTTGTGCATCCATCTATTTGCGTGTTGGAAAATGCGGTTTTTGAGGTTTTGGCGCACACAAGAATTTTGCCGCCAGCTTTTTCTTTCACCATAAATAGCAGAGTGATGCCTCCTAGTTTAGCAAAGTGGGTCAATACATACCACAAATCCCCCCTCCCGACTTTGTTTTGACCTCCATTTGAGGGGAGTCGGGAGATTTGGATGTTCTTTTCTGTCCATGTGGAGAAATCCAGTTGCTTCTCCGGTCAGTGATTGGGGCGACGCGCTCTCCTCGCCGGTTCAGGTTAGGATGGGATGTTACTCCGGATTCCTTGGGCATTTCCTCCCGGTCGCCGAGTGGTCCTCCTTGGTGATTCTTGGGATGATTCTTAGTTCAAATGCTAGAAAACAGAACATAGCATGGTTATGGAAATGTTCCCGCTACTCTGTCCACACATCTTCGGGGAATGTCAGCAGTGGGAAAGACAAATGCATTCCTTACAATTGTTAATATTCCCCATCTATTATTCAGTGATCGTTTACTCATTTTCTTAGGCGTAATTAATGAAGATTTAATAATTTTTCTAAGTGTCTGGAATTTCCCCCTCTGGGTTTCCGGTACGCCCTTCTATCTGCAAAGCATGCTTGGGGTGCCAACTCTTTAGCTAGTTTATGGTGACCCACTTGTCTTTCCTATCTGTCAAATTGCCCTTGGGGATGCAGATTCTGTAGGCGACTGGTGAGATTCTGTCCACAAATCCAAAAGGACCCCGCCAAGTTGGGAGGAATTTGCGCTCTTTGGCTTGGTTCCTTTGGAAATTGTACAAGTAGACTTAAGGTCATAGTGGGTCTTCATACTGTCTGAAGATCTTTCTAGATTCTGCTGAGCATAGGCAAAAGCATGTTGAAGGTGTTTTCCCAGATTCTAAACATACTAATGAGTTGTGGAGGCATTTATCAAGGTCTGCTCTTGGGTTCTGTAGAGCAGATGCTGGGGTAGCACCATCCTTCGTTCAGTCATCAGCTCAAATGGAGACTTTTTTGTTGCAGATGAAGGGGTAGATCTGATGGCCATCAGGACAAGGGGTAATCGAATGTCCCAACTTGGCCCAAAATCTGCCACAAACTTTTTTAATATGCTCACAATAGTTTAATTGTACCTCTCAACTGCCCCACTAGAGGACAAGCGGTAGCAAAGTGTAGTTTCCTTTTTACCCCAAGTATCTCCCACATCTTTGTCATCACTTTGCTATTGAAGTGGCTACCTCGGTCTGACTCGATCCTTTGGGGTAGTCCAAAACGCGAGAAGATGTGATTGATCATCAGGGCAGCTGCTGCTTCTGCCTTGCAATTTAGGGCCAGGAGACATTCCACCCATTTAGAAAACAAGCATGTTACGGTCAACATGTACTTGTTCCCCTTAGAGGAGCGAATCACGGGCCCAATAAAATCGACTTGCAAATCTGACCAAGGCAGTGTCATCCCCCTCTTTTGGAGGGGAGCACGGTGTGCGAGTGATGTTGGCTGAAATTGTGCACACACAAGACACCCCTTCAAGTACTGGTCAAGGTCCTACCCCACGTGTGGCCTGTATGCAACCTCTCGCAAGATTTCTAATGTTGTATGAAACCCCCGATGACCGACTGTGGCTACATCATGGGCGTGATTTAGCATCAGGCTTCAGAATGAGGTAGGGACAACCCACTGGTCATGGCCAGATATGGATCTCCTCAACAACAAACCATCTTGGATTCTGAACATTTTTGGACATTTCATCAACACCCTGAGGTCCTCTTTCCCAATGCAATTGGTATCTAGCAGGAGAAAATGCTCAAGGTCCTCAATGTGTAGTTAAAACTTACCAATTATTGGATCCCCTTTTTGAGCTGTAATCAAATCAGTTTCCGGGGTCTCCTTACTCCATTGGGCAGTTGAGGGTTCATTGTGAGCATTTGTCTGGGACCTAGTGATAGCAGTGACCTGGATTTCCCCCAACAGGGACTCGATCGCAAGTAGATCCACTTGGATGGCTCCGGTTTTGGCCAGCTGATCAGCTAAGTCATTTCCAGTTTTGTCTGGTCCCTCTACTTTAGAATGACCCTAATTGATCTTTTTCTAGTAGATGGTCATCCTAATTGAGGTGACCAGATCATCAATATTCTGTATTCATTTTCCATGTTTTAGTGGTTTATTGTTAGCACATAGCATGCCTCTGGTTTTCCAATTAACCAGGTGCTCCACAAACCCGTTCCATACATAATCTGAATCAGTAATTATGACCAGTTCATGGAGTTGGTGTTGGACAGCAGTGAGAATGGCTTGATGCACAGCCATCAGCTCTGCCACTTGACTACTACGGGGACCGATTGTGTACCCAGCGGAGAGTTCTGGGGCATCATTCACCCATGCATTCCCCATGCCGGTCACAAGTTCTTTTTCCCCATTGTTGTAAACATCGTAGGAGCACCCATCCACATAGACAGTGGGAATTCCCTCTCACTTGTCTTCTTCATAGACTTTGTGTGGGGAGTTAAGGTATGCCTCCATGTTGTCCTTGATTTTAAGACTTTTGTCCTCGAGACAGTTTTTTTGGCAATCATGCAAGTCAGCCAGACCTTGCGCGAGGGGACTCTTCTTGTTTTGGCCATATCTGACCTCCACAGGAAAGCCTTACATTGACAGAATCCAGGAAGTAATTCGGGAATTACTCACATTTCCAGCCCGGATTCTGTCACTTTGAAGATATTGCAGAGGCTGGTGTGGAGCCTCCACTATGATGTGTTCCCCCTGGATAAATAGGAGGTAATTCTTCAATGCCCACACCATTGCCTGGATTGCCTTCTCACAATTGTTGAATTTTTCCTCCACAGAGGATAAAGTCTTACTCGCATAGGAGATTACTTTATTGACCTTGTCATGCTTTTGATATAATACTGCAGTCAAGCATGAATTTGAGAACCCTGTCTCCAAGAAGAAATCCTTGTTTTTGACAGGGTAAGCTAGGCAAGGCACTTGTGAGATGCTTCTTTTGAGTTGTCTTACTGCCTCGGCTTGTTCTGGACCCCACTCCCACTTGACCTCCCACTTGATGGATCAGGTGTTTTGCGATCTCTACGTAATCCTCAATGAACTTTCTGCTGTAATTAGTCAGTCCAAGGAGGCTACTTAGCTCCCGCAGAGTTGTGGGGTACTTTATTTTCTGGAGTGCTTCTACTTTCTTTTCCTGGGGACAGAGACCCTCAGGAGTTATCTCATGCCCCAAGAAATTGACACGGGTCCTGCACCACTGTGCCTTTTGGAAAGAGAGTTTTGCTACGGCAGCCCTCAACTGTGTCAGAACATAACAGATCTCTGCTATGTGTCCCTCCACAGTTGAGATTTTGATTAGAACATCATCTACATAGGCCAGGTTACCCCTTTCACCCAAGTCGGCATGGCCTTATGCAGAAAGATATTAGATTCATTGCCGGAGTTGATGTATCTGAAGGGAGTCCATGTCCAAGTGGACTGCTGCCCCCGAAGGTAAAGGCCAGCTTGTATTGGTCCTCCCTACTGACAGGTACAGTCCAGCACCCATTGGTCAGGTCAATGGCAGTGTATACATTTGACCCCTGGATCTGGGCCAGCCCCTGGTCAATGTAGGGAAGAGGCCATCAGGAAGTATGGACCTGTTTGTTGAGATCCCTTAGGTCAGCACAGAGGCTCCACTGGCCGATTGGTTTCAAAATCCCCAGCAGCGGATTATTGAAGGTGCTGTGGACTGGACGAATTACACCACGGGACTCAAGGTTCTTAGTTATTTCAGTAAGGGACTCCATTGATGCGAGAGGAAAGCGATATTGCTTCACAAACACTGGAGTCATGCCAGGGTCTGTGGGAATTATTGTTGTGTGGATTTCGGTGCGACCAGAGTCATATGAGTCCACCGCAAAGAGATCTTGAAAATCTAAGAAAACTTGTTTCAACTGTTGCTTCTGCTCCAGATTCTCACAGGCATCAGCTAGGTTGACTCTCTCTTCAACCATCTGCTTGAAGTCCAGAAAGACTTCTGGTTTTGCTATCTCAGTGGCCTCAGCCAGCTGGGTGGAGAAGTCCCTGGTTAAAGTGCTGACTTGGACTGATGGCTTCGGATGGGGAAGGAAGTCCTGGTGGACCTAAAATATCACCTCATCCCTCCTGAATTCACAGGTCACTTGTTCCTTACCACAAGGGCAGGAAGAGTACACCAGGAAATTCCCCCCATGCCGGGTGAAGATCCTGTCTGGTGATGTGTCATTGTCGCTAATACTGTCAAAACAGTCATTGGGGATTGGTCCTACCAGTTAATTACCTAAATCTATGGAAAAATGGTGGTCATCAACCGCCATTCCAATAATGGTGCCTGCGCTCAGAGTGATATTCCTAAGGTCGCTGTTATCCACCTCTATTGGAATGGTGTCATGTTCTGTATTGACTAGTGGTGTTGGGTTTAACTCCAACCCTTGCTGTTGGAAATGGGCATTGAGGTGAACATATGCGTCAGGATTTTCCAGTTTCTGTCCTCTTTTAATTTTTACTTTGAGTGAGAATTGTCGGGTCCATTCTGGGATGGTGACTTCCTCTCCAATCTGGATTTCAACTGCATATGGCAGCAATTGAGCTGACCGAAATGGTTTATCTGGGTCCTCAAAGTCCATGGGATTACCCGCTAATCAGGACCAGGCTTTGAATTTTATTATGTCCAAACTAATGGCAAAGAGATTGAGAATGTCACTGTCTAAATAAAATGCAGCAGGGACATTGCGCACAACCCAACAATTATGGACTGTGCTCTTGTTACCTAGGGAAATTTTGAGTATACACCTGCCAGGCAGGAGATGTTTGGAATTGGGTGTTTCCAGGTCCATTTCCCATTTGCCTATCTATTTCAATGTGGGAATGGTTGGATCTTTTGGGAGTTTTCAGAACATGGCCTTGCTGATGAAGCTCTTACCATTGTCCATGCACACTCGGGCGAGAACATCGTCCTTCCCCTCATTTAACTGAATAGGGATGAACAACTAGTCTCCAATTTTCTGAATGTCAGACAAGCTTTGAGCTGGTTTCTCATCATTTTGGACTATAGATATGGGGTTCTCTGATTGTGACTTAGAGTATTTCCTTCCAGTGTGGAATGCTGCTTGAGACTGGATGGAAGGTTGATTTTCAGAAATAGAAAGGACTTCCAATGACCAGTTTGATGTCCTACTGCAATTACGGTCACGTCAGGGATTTGGTGATTTTAAAAATGAAATTCAATTTGGTCAGGTTTTTGTTCAACCATGTGACATGTGCCATTTAAACTAACATGGTTGACACTATGTTTTAGTTTTATTGGTCGGTTAGCCTGGGTCCAGAGGACCTTGTTTACACAATCTATGAGGGGAGACAATCTATGCAGGATGTCATTCCCTAGTAAACATGGTGTGCCCTCTGGAGTCACAACTATGACCGGGTGCTTCACCTTGTGTCGCCCAATTTTAATGTCTAAATCTGCAGTCCCCTCAATAGGAATTTAATTTCCATTGAAGTTCTGAAGTTGTCCAGGAAGAGGGGTGAGAGGAATTCGGTATTTCTCCCCCCTTCCCAAATTCAGCCAATCAAAGGCCCTTTTTGACAGAAGGGTGGCTTGGGATCCAGTGTCCACCAGGTCCAAAAATGTACATTGCCCCAGTATTTGGACCTGGGCATAAAATCTTCCCTCCTTTTCCTCAACGGGGCAAAGATAATGCGCATTTTGGGCCAATTGGTTGGTTAATTTCTTTGCTTTTGATTTTGACAGAGGGGTGATTTGGGCAAGATTTTGTTTTGGATCTTGGGACCCTGTAAGAAAAAGGTGACTACTGGATATGGGGTAGTTTTGGACTCCCCTGGTTCTGATTCAGGGCTGCCCCCACCCCCATTTTTGGAGGCAGTCACCAGAATTGGTTTGGGCCAGGTGATTTTCCTACTGGTCATTCTGCGGTTCAACGATGGGTGGTTCTAACTCGGTCCCCACATCTACCCAGTCTTGAGCAGGATCTCTGGGGACCCCTTTTTCTTTGGGAGGAGTTCCCCCATCCCTGAAGGAGAAAATTATTTCCCCAGAATCCTCTGAGGACCCCTCTCCTTCAAATTGGAAGATTCTAACCTCCTCCACAAAATGGGTCTTTTTAGGCCCTTTATTTCTCCTACCCACCCTCTGTTCCTTACGTTGCAGACTTTCGGGGGCAGGAGATTTTGGTTCTGGTTCCTGGGTTTCCAGGGGCTTTTCACAAGTGGGGAAGGAAGCTTCCTCTAAGGCTTTACACCCCCATTCCCCCTTTGCCTCCTCCCTGGAAACTGGTGGGTTGTCGGGGTTCTCTCCCCATCATTGCTCTGGAGTACCAGACCCTTGATTTGAGGGGTTCTGAGCCGCCATGTTCATCTGAGGGTTTTGCTGAGCCCTCAACATGCAACCCAGATCCTGTGCCATGTTCTGGACCTGGCGCTCCAGTTGGGACACCCGGTGGCTAGTACAGGGTTCTCTGGTCCATCCTAGGTTGATCACAGGAAGGGTAACTGTCCCTTCTCCCATAATACCCTTGTTTTGCATAGTTCTGGTACCCCTCTCCCGGATTGGGCTGTCTGGGCTCAGGAAAGTGGGGAAAGATGGAAGGGTTGTTTTGGGGGTTGATGTTTGGCGGGTACTGGGGAAAGAAGCTCAACTCGGCATTTGCGGAATTACTGTCCTCCTGGGCAAAGTTAGGAGGGAAGTTTCCTGGGTTGGCAGCTGCCTGGTTGGACCCCTCCCCCTTGGGGTGGGGGAGTCCACACATAGCCCAGTATGGGTCTGCTGCCCTTGTAAAAGGGGCTGAAGTAGTCAGGGGAGTTAGGTGTCCCATTTGTGGGACTACTTTCCTGAATACCTGTTTAGGATTGGCCCAATGGCCTTCTGGGTCTTTGGTTAGGAGGATTTTGCACAGGAATGTTTTTAGGCCCCCATCTCCAGATCTAAAATGGGGCAACCTTCACCTCTGCAACCTTAGCAGCAGCAGTGGTGTTGGTTGGTTTGTGGCTTTTATTGACACTTTTATTTTCTACCGGTTTCTGCACTTCATAAATTCGAGTTGCTAGTTCAATGACCCAGTCTAGTGATCTCTTTTCATGAAAGTCCGTCACCAGCTTGGTCATAATGTATTTAGGGAGTGCATGAATGAAGGTATTGATGAATTCCCTACTGTCTGTGTGCACCCTCCTGGTGGTCTGCACATAGGCACGCTTCTATCCTTGTACAAATTCTTGTGGGCCCTGGTCTTCCCCACATTGCAGATTGTAGGCTGCCTTGCGGGCCTCTTGTGGGTTTCTATGTATTGAGAAATGCTTTAAGATGGCCGCCCTATAGGTGGACCATCTTCAGTGGTTCTGATCCCCCAGACCCACAAAGAAACTGGAGTATTCAGGGGAAAATGTCAACTTGACATATTGAATGCAACTTTGCCTATCCTTCAGGTGGAAAGTATCCATCATTTTCTCATACAACTCGAGGTGCTCCCAAACTGAATGTTTGGCATTTTGTTTATAGGGCGTTATGACACTCCTAATAGCCTTGATTTGCTTCAGGGGATCTTTCAGTAGGGCCCTCTTAATTTTGTTGGCCTTTTTAGTTTTGGTCACCCTTGTCCACTCATCCTCTGACTCAGAGGCACTGCTACAGGAGGTGGTTATCTGATGCTCTAGGCTTTCCCTGATTCTGCGAGCTTGGGAATGGCTTGCAGAATGTGGGGGCCTAGTCTCTTGTGACCTGTGGCACTCAGAAGAGTCTTCTGACTGTCCCTTGCTCCCAGGATTGGCTGAGTACCCCCACCCCCACACTGACATAGCTGGGAAGAGGTTTTTAAGATGTTCTTTGTGGGCCTAGTTCCATGGAATTCCCCACCAAATTTGACAGACTGATCCCTTGGTAGGTGATATTTTTGAGGATCCAGTTCTCTGATTCTCCCCTCACTGCAGTCTTCCTGATCAGAGAGGCTGGCCCCAATTTTTGGGAAACCGTACATAGATGCCGGCCCATCCATTTCTGGGAGGTGCTGATCTGTCAGTCCTATATTTCCCATTGTGCTGAAGTCTACCATCCCTGTGGCCCTTGGGCCATATGAGCCAGTGGACATGAGGGTGGCAGATTCCATAGAACTGAAGGTATTAAAGTCGCTGATGACAGAGGTCCTGAGGTTATGCTCAGGGGTTTCTCTTTCCCATTTTACCTCATCTCTTTCAGCCCCTATTCCCTGATGGCATGCCACCATCTGACCCTTTTGCTCCTCTATTAAGGCCTTACTGGTCTCAATGATTTGCTCTTGCATGGCTATCTGTTTGTGGAGCCTGTCATTCATTTCACAGAGAGCCTCATTGTCTCTCTGTGCTTCCTGTCTGGATTGGGAATACTGGGTCAATTTCTGTTGCAGGAGACTCACCTCCTGAGTTTGGTCCTTATTGGCCTGATTGTTCTTTGCCAGAGCATCCTCCACCCTCTTGATGTGCTCTTGTAGCTTTTCATAATCAGTTTTGATTTCACTAACTTCCTGAAGGGCCAGCTTTCTTTCCTCCAACTTAGTTTTCAATTAGCTGACTTCCTCGTTTATGGCGTCCCTCTCCTGTGTAAGGGTGCCCCTCTGTGCACCCAGGTCATCCCTAAGTCTTTTAAATGCACTAGATTTCTATCACTCCTCATCAAAATCCCTTGGGAGTGGATGTCTTCAATAATTATTTTATCATTTTCCTCTTTCAAGGATTCTATGTGGTTCTGTAATGTGAATATCTGTTCTGCGCATGCTCTGTTGTAATTTAACTGTTGTGCCAGTTTCTGTTGACTCTGTTTTAGAGAGTCAACCCTTTCCTGACATTCATTTTGCAGTGTCTGTATTTAAGTATTTTGTTCTGCATTCTCTTGCTGTAGGAGAGGCAGATCCTCCTGGAGTTTGGTGATATACTGCCTAGCCTCTGTTTCAGATTCTTGGATATCCTGGAGCCTTTGCTCTGCAGAGTCCAGATTAGTCTGGATTTTCTGCAGTGCTTCCCCTAGCCTCTTTGTCAAATCTATATGGTCTGCATGCTTTTCCTCTATAATTCCTATGTGGAGGTACAGGTAGGCTGCTATTTTGGCAATTTTACACTGCTCCTCTTTTATTTTTGGGGCCATGTACAGCTTGATAACTGCTTGATGTAATGGACCCTTGTCCTGCCAGGTATCAAGATCAATTGCAGTGATTTGTTGTTTTATTCCCTGCAGCCATACCTGTTCGTCCTGTGCTGGCCATTAACCCCTGACAAACAATTTGTGCAGGGAGTGTTCCCTAGCAATATTAATTTCCACTGGGGTTGCCATCCGGAAATATTAATTTCCTTCGGACTTATCTCAGGGTTAATTTACCTTTTCAAACAGGCCCAATTCTTTTGAATATTTCTTTTGAGGGTTGCTTGTACATTGTAGCACAGTATGGCAACCGAACAAGGTGTATGTAGTCCGCCGGCTAGCACGCTGTTCTAGACTGTCATGAGTGGTAAGTCAAATTCAGGATCCCGGACACGAGCCCCCAAGTGCACGAGCTGTAAGTGATTTCAATCTGGCTCACACCCAAATTTCGCCCAGCATGTAGTGCTCAAATGAGAATCTTATTTATTTGAATCTATACGTTTAATATTCTGAATGATATACCACCCATATCACACCCTTCACCTGAGACCCCCACCAACACGGTCACTCTCAACCAGGAATCAGGCCAGTTTGCAAAGGTAAATATTTATTTAATTATTTAGAATTTAAATCACAATATATTTTAATAGGTAACAACAATCAGCAATGGGGTGACAGAACACTGAATAATATCTTTAATGCACTGGGAATCAGGTAATGGACACAAAAATAATGCATCAAAGAAAATAATACTTTTGTTGGTTTGGAACAGATAGCACTATGGTTAGAGGTTCCCCCTGCAACACCCTTAACCCACCAATAGGCAATTTAAATAGATGTGAGGAGAGAGCAGGTACTCAGGAATAATGCAGATCATACAGAATATCACTCCCAATTTCCCCCCTTAAACACAAGAGAAAAATGGATTTGACTTTTCAACTGTCAGGATGGCTTGGAAATTGGCTGAGCAAAAACACCAAATGTCGTAAAATATGCTTAGATTATTATACATTTCTATGGTAGCCGCTTTGAACAGATGCAAGCAACCACAAGCAATGATTTAGTCAAAAGAAAACATTTGAAATCTCAAAGGCCAAGTGGGAAATTATTTAAAGGCAATTCACACATGTAAATTTTTTAAACAGGGAAATTTGCGGAAACTTGTATTTATGCAGTTTTTGATATAACGGGTCAATCACACAGTTTAGCACTGCGATTATGGGTTGTAGAGACAGCTAAGGATGTTAGCTAGAAGTGGGAATTGAACTTTTATTTCTATCTTAAAAAACGGAGGCAGTTATAGAGGTTTTAGTGAGAGGTGTTTTTCGAAAATAAAGACACAAATTTGAACAAGGACTTAAGTTTAGAATCAGAAAATATTGCTTATTCTTTTAGTCAAGGCTAGAGCGTTTAGGCTAGGCAACCAAGTCGGGACAAAGTATGCTCTGAGACTTATTCATGACTTCAGTAACAGATCCCCATCACCTTTCCCGGCGGCACCAGTCCAAAGACTCAAAGTCGGATTTATAGATCAGAGTTACACAAATTAGATGACTATGAAAGTGGCGCTTTAGCAACTGGACAGAAGAAGATAGCGCTAAAGATTTTGACACTGTTTCTAGTTATGAAAGTAGGTATAGTTCAGAGATTAGGGTGGAACAAGATAAGCAAGGTATGCAATAGTTCTCTAATGTCCTATTAATACTCACAATCCACTGGGATTTAAGATTTTTGGACAGTCACATTCTGGTCAATGGCTTGGGTCTATCAAGGAAGGACAGCACATCAGGCGTGGGACTGGATCAGTTAGGCCAGTTACCAGAGCTGCACAGGATCTACCCTTCTTGTTTCTGGGTATTCAAATCAGCGGGATGGCGAGATCATTAGGCCAGCCATATGGTAGCAAACCAGATAGTTTCAGGATGCTAGTTTCAGCATGCTTTCTCACGCCACAGCGCTTCACTGGGTTGTAAGAATATGTTTGAGGATTGAGGCCTTGCTGAAAATGGTTCAGCTACTGCTTGGCAAGATTCTTGGCATCTGAATGTAGAAGGATGTTAAGGCTGGATGTTGAATGCTGGAACAACATGCTTTGCTGGAATCAGAAGACTGAGTTTGTGTGTTGTAAGCTGTCTCTATTTATCCTTTCAAATGACATCACAGAAATGGGTAAATGGGCCGGCTTAACTAAACCTGCCCCTTGTGAATTGGTATTGGATCAGGGCCTCATCTCCGCCTTGCATCTGAGTGATTGGCTCAAGGATGGATGATGTCACATTTATGGTTTGGCTTTTACAGTCCTTAGAAACCTCCCCTAGTAACTAGTATCAAAATGGAATTTTGTCCTAAATACATATTTATAAATTGGTAACCTCTACAAAAATCACACACAAAGATCCCATATTTTATGCAGTATCTGTTCATCAAAATCCTGCAGCTGTGAGACCTTGTTTCACATTTCTGCAGACTTTTGTCCATTTCACCATGAACACAATGTCCAACCTTTCTGCAAATTTCCACAAATATGTATGATTACCATAGGGATGTGTGTGTAAAGTTTAATAATTCTAGAATTAATACAGTTCGCATAAAACCATATATATTGCCATTCCTCTCCAGAATATGTTCCACAGTTCCACAGCCTCTTGAAACGTAAAGCCAAAAATTAGACTAACAAGGTGTCCTTTATATATATTTCACCACTTTAGATAGCCAGTTATGAGTCTCAAAAAATTGTTCATTATTTATTCTTAGCAGCAAATGGTCCTCCTTTTGTCTCTCCCTGGAGCTCAAGGAGTAGCTCCCTCCTTTGGGGAATTCCTTCGAGGAGCAGTTTACAACCTTTTCCGAAGTCCATTTCCTGGCCTGGAGAATCTGCCATTGTTCCTTCGCTGGCTACAGACAAAAGTCTGGCCTAACCCACAATTATAATATGTCTGTGAGTTTCTGCTGAGAGGATTTCACTCCCCTTGTGGGAAACCTGTTTTTCCACTTCTTGCAGGCCCAGCCAGGCTAATTTATTCTTAATTTCTTGATCCAGCAGATACCAAACTTGTTGCATGAAATGGCATAGACAAATTACTTTCTTAGCTTTAAACCTGAGGAATCAAAAACAACTGAGATCTGTATTCCTTTTAGCACCAATCATTTTATGTTTGCTAATCTGACAGACTTTTAGTTTAGATAACTTTTAAGTTTCATCAGAAGAGCCCATCTGACAGGGCTGTCATTCACAGATAGCCCAGGGTGCTGCACACAGATTTTGACAGTAGATGTCATTCACAGGCAATCCAGTTTTTCTGAGAAAATGTTTTGCTCTTCACATTTTACGACTTTGTACCTTCACAGTGCTTCATTAGATTAAATGAATTTTAGTGCCAAGCAAGATTTTGAGTGTTGAAACAGTATTATGTACAGGCTCTTTTGAGTTTTCGCAGCAAAATAAATGTCATTTATAAGCAAATTTTTGAGTTTCATTTGCAAAGCGCTGCTTCTCCCTCTGCACTCTATGTTTGCTTATCATGGAGCTCACTGGCAGTTTTTCTGCAGTGTGTGCTCTATTCCACCACACATGCACCATGGGTGCAGATTGTGCATCCATCTTTTTGCGTGTTGGAAAATGCGGTTTTGGAGGTTTTGGCGCGCACAAGAGTTTTGCTGCCATTGTTGCTGTTTCTTGCACCATAAATAGCAGAGTGATGCCGCCTAGTATAGCAAAGTGGGTCAATAGATCCCATGCCTAAAATAAATAATTAAATAAAATATCCATCTTTCCTTGATGTTATTTCAAAATAAGAAGTGTTCTTTCAGCACTGGCAGTACACAGGACCTTCACTTCCACCCGGGGTCCACAGGGCATGCAGTTCTCGCGTAAATCCACTTTGATCCCCCAGCCCCATTACACTTATCAACACAGCCCCCACACAGCCTGTTCCACACACAATATAACCCATCCCGTAAATGTTCCCTAGTCATGCCGACTTTGCAAATAAAATGGGCTGGCTCATCCTGTATGTGTGGAATATTCAGGCTGGGTTGAGCTGATACTGGTGTGGGGTTGCCACTCAAGATAACATGATCCTTGTGGCTTGCAAGTCATCCTGAATGTTCTAATAAATATTTTTAACACATAATAGCTGATGAGGATGAGTCACCAGATAGCTGAGTCAGACCACGTGGGCAGCATGTGTCGTCATCCGTGAATTTGCTAGCTTGGGCATGAGAATTATAGATAAGAGCACTGTCTGTGCTGTGTGTGTGCGAGCATGCCTGTAGAAACAGAAGGGTTAACCCACTGTATTTTAAAAGACACTTTAGGCTGGCAAGCATATGCATAATTTGTCACTCTGTATAACTATATTTTACTTGGTCAAAAACAATAGCTTACAACTTTTTTGTCTCATTTTTCAATGATTTCATGCCCCTTATAAAAAAGCATGCCCGGCCATGCCTGCCCCCCTATTTTATTCAACTTGTATTCACATTAGAATGCCAAAACTGTTCCCAAGCTTGTCCTTAACATTATAAAGCATAACAGCGTGCCCTAAAAAGCCCAACCTCCTTTTTTATTAAATCTATAGAAACACTTTAATAAAATCATGATGTTAGGCCTTAAAAGGCCAAACAGAGCTTTATATTACATATCTATTAAAGCTGTTATCAATATACATCTAGCTTTAGATTACAGCTCTAGGAAAACTGTTATAAAATGTCCACCAGCTTTATATAAAAATAATATAAAGTTTATATAAACATTATTTATAAGTTTAATCAAATGTCTGACACCTTTATTTAAAAAGAATATACAATATATATTACGTGTATATAAAATAATTAAAGTTCTTATCAAATGTACTCGAACTTTATATAAATGCTGTTATAAAATTAAGACTTCACACAATCTGCCTAGCTTTATATTCCATCTCTATTAAATCTACATGAAATCAAGGCGTCAGCACTATATTTACAAAACCCAAACTATTCTTGTTTCATCATGGCATAACCACCTCCTAACACTCGCAGTTTATCTCCTTACAACTCACTTCGCTCTGGACCAGACAACAGTTCACACTGGCTCTCCCACCCACATTGTATATGAATTTATATCAAATAATTTTAATGTAAAGTTTATATTCACTTTAAATCAAATCATCTCAACAACATATCTAATTACCAAACACTTTAAATCAAGGTTATATAAATTATATATCACAATGATGTCTACTTTGATATCAAATGTATATTAAATTCATATCAAACCCATTTCAACACCATATCAAAAGGGCAGGATTAATACCAGAAGCCGGGGGAGTTCCCACCTGTCAAAATGTGATTGCTTTAAATATGTGGCCCCATGTACTACTTACATGTACTGTGTGTCAGCATATATCTCTGCAACACAACCAAATGTAGAGGCACAGCAAGCTTTCTGTCACTATCCCAAGGCCTTGCCTGTAGGTAAGGCAGTTCAACGTGTCAGGGTGTCCATATCAGGAACAATGTGGTGGAGATGTTCTTTCATATAGCCCTCAACGTAAATCCACTTTGATCCCCCAGCCCCATTACACTTATCAACACAGCCCCCACACAGCCTGTTCCACACACAATATAACCCATCCCGTAAATGTTCCCTAGTCATGCTGACTTTGCAAATAAAATGGGCTGGCTCATCCTGTATGTGTGGAATATTCAGGCTGGGTTGAGCTGATACTGGTGTGGGGTTGCCACTCAAGATAACATGATCCTTGTGGCTTGCAAGTCATCCTGAATGTTCTAATAAATATTTTTAACACATAATAGCTGATGAGGATGAGTCACCAGATAGCTGAGTCAGACCACGTGGGCAGCATGTGTCGTCATCCGTGAATTTGCTAGCTTGGGCATGAGAATTATAGATAAGAGCACTGTCTGTGCTGTGTGTGTGCGAGCATGCCTGTAGAAACAGAAGGGTTAACCCACTGTATTTTAAAAGACACTTTAGGCTGGCAAGCATATGCATAATTTGTCACTCTGTATAACTATATTTTACTTGGTCAAAAACAATAGCTTACAACTTTTTTGTCTCATTTTTCAATGATTTCATGCCCCTTATAAAAAAGCATGCCCGGCCATGCCTGCCCCCCTATTTTATTCAACTTGTATTCACATTAGAATGCCAAAACTGTTCCCAAGCTTGTCCTTAACATTATAAAGCATAACAGCGTGCCCTAAAAAGCCCAACCTCCTTTTTTATTAAATCTATAGAAACACTTTAATAAAATCATGATGTTAGGCCTTAAAAGGCCAAACAGAGCTTTATATTACATATCTATTAAAGCTGTTATCAATATACATCTAGCTTTAGATTACAGCTCTAGGAAAACTGTTATAAAATGTCCACCAGCTTTATATAAAAATAATATAAAGTTTATATAAACATTATTTATAAGTTTAATCAAATGTCTGACACCTTTATTTAAAAAGAATATACAATATATATTACGTGTATATAAAATAATTAAAGTTCTTATCAAATGTACTCGAACTTTATATAAATGCTGTTATAAAATTAAGACTTCACACAATCTGCCTAGCTTTATATTCCATCTCTATTAAATCTACATGAAATCAAGGCGTCAGCACTATATTTACAAAACCCAAACTATTCTTGTTTCATCATGGCATAACCACCTCCTAACACTCGCAGTTTATCTCCTTACAACTCACTTCGCTCTGGACCAGACAACAGTTCACACTGGCTCTCCCACCCACATTGTATATGAATTTATATCAAATAATTTTAATGTAAAGTTTATATTCACTTTAAATCAAATCATCTCAACAACATATCTAATTACCAAACACTTTAAATCAAGGTTATATAAATTATATATCACAATGATGTCTACTTTGATATCAAATGTATATTAAATTCATATCAAACCCATTTCAACACCATATCAAAAGGGCAGGATTAATACCAGAAGCCGGGGGAGTTCCCACCTGTCAAAATGTGATTGCTTTAAATATGTGGCCCCATGTACTACTTACATGTACTGTGTGTCAGCATATATCTCTGCAACACAACCAAATGTAGAGGCACAGCAAGCTTTCTGTCACTATCCCAAGGCCTTGCCTGTAGGTAAGGCAGTTCAACGTGTCAGGGTGTCCATATCAGGAACAATGTGGTGGAGATGTTCTTTCATATAGCCCTCAACTGTTGTGATGTGTTCCTTCAGCTATCAAGTGGGTGTCAAAATATTGCCAAAACATGCAGAAATGCTCAGGACTGCATGTGTGGAGCATCACCAAAAATTAGGTTCTTATAAATCTGACTACTAAGCATGCACATGTGTAGGCAATTACACAGATACCTCACATAAACCCAATTACCATTAACAATAACATCCAGTGCCTGTAGTCAAGAATAAAAGTTAGAAGCCAACAATAATGTTCCAAATATTATTCAAAACATTTCATAGCATTGCAATAATTGACCAGCATTCCACCCTGGTTAACAGATATTGATATTATGAATTAGTCAACATGTTAACAGCTAATTAAAATGCAATACAAGAAAGACTTTGCTATATTTTGGACTGACTTAATTCTGAGGTTCCATGCACTCGACAAAAACTGGCTTGCGGCAAAGATAGTGGCCCTCATTACAACTCAGGCGTCAAGGGTTAACGCCACCGTTAACCCTTAAAGCCTGATTCCCACCTTAACGCCTGCTTTTTGCAGGCGTTAAGTTCCATGGTGCTAAGGCACCTTGGTGCTAATTACGGCACCGTAATTTACGGTGCCGTAATTAGCGCCTTCCCCACTCCCATTATGCCCTATGGGGCAAAAATGGGAATGGGGAAGGGAAAATGGGAAATGGGGATTTACCGCCCCACTCACCTTGTAATGGGGCGGTAAATCCGCCATCCACCATGGTGTAAACGTAGTTTACACCATGGTGGTAAAGTTGGTGCACTTAGCACCTCAGTTGTAATGAGGGCCAGTGTCTGGTTGCTCCATCAAATGGCAAACGTTTTAAACCACTTGCATTTCTTTAGTGCCAATTTCAACAAGCAGCAGCTTCAGACATTTAATCTTCAACTTTTTTATAATGTAGGTAGAGGGAAAGGAAATAAGTGACCGTTTTCTAGATGCCCAAACTGCAATTACACAACACCGCTGATGAATCCAAATGTCTTCATTTCCATATGCTAAAATTAGAAGGATCATCAAATGTAATTAAAAAAACAAAAGTATTTAACTGGGCCAGATGCATGCAATCTAATGGGATTTGGTCACCCAATAATCAATGGCGGATTTTGCTGACAACAATGCATCGAGTTTAAAATGCTTAATCACACTCCAAAAAGGTCCAACAATCTTTTCATGTCAGAGGTTTAGGAAAGGCATGGTATCACAAGTGTGACACTGACACAATGGGTACAATTTGTAAAACCTTTCTGGAAATTGTTGGGGCTGGAAAAACTCCTATTTTGCCTTATAACTATATGGGAGTTGTTTTGACTATCAAATAATAAATAATGCAATCCTGGTGGAGTCTGTCAAATCAAAATGGCCTATGCTAACAAAAACCCAATGCATGCCCTATCTCTTGTTCAAATGATTAGACCTCACATAGTATGGGGGTCCCTGTAGATAGGATGACACACTTAGGCTCAGGTTTCCAACACAATTCACAGTACAAAACAGCGCGTCAAGGCCCGCCTGGCCTTAGATGTTAAAGTTTCTTTCTCTGAGTTCCAAAATAATGTTTCAACCAAAAAATGTTCACAAAGATCCCCCTCTGTTGGTCTCAGACCTTTCACCACATAGCTCTCGTACATCCCCCTCTGTTGGGCTCAGACCTCTCACGATGAAGTTCAACACAAACTGCAAGGGGGCTCCCTTCCTCAAGCTTATTATACTACAGGTCTCCTCAGGTTGGGATTGCACGACTTTCGGATGTCAAAGGATTTTAAATGTTCATGACCTTCTTTACAGACCACCGCAGGACCACTTCGATTCAAAGTTCACAGTTCAACTAACTTTCACTCTTCCGTTCTCTAGGAATGAATCTTCTTTATTTTCACTTATGCTGTTCATTCTCTTTCTCACTTTAAACAAAGCAGCTTTCACGGAGACTTTCGAGTGGGCTACTTCCTTTCACTGGACCATTCTGTTACTTAGGATTGCTGATTTCACAGCTGTCCTTTGCATCAAAGTTCACTCAAAGGTCTGCTTTTTTTCACGTCTCAGCCACACATGTGCAGCCTTCACTTGCAATAAAATGTTTCTATTCCAAACCTTAACACACCGGACTCTCAGGTCGATTGCCAACTCACCAATGGTGTGCTTCTTTTTCTGGAATTTGCAATTTCTACTTCACGAGTCAAGGTTAGTACCACAGGCTTGGCCTTGCCTCCCCAACTTTGTCGTTCACACAGGAGGGTCTCTGGTGTCCTTTAAACACAATGCAGTTTTCACTGTGGGATCTGGCCATCTCGAGGGACATCATTCAGGGGTCACCAGAGGTCGCAAGAATGACCTCTGCTGATTGGCCAGCGACCTCTGTCAATCTCTTGCAACCTCTGGCATTTCCTCCAATCAGAGGAGGGGACAGGGCCCCAGCTATCAAGTGGTGCCGCATGCCTGGTTCATCCATTTTGAGCAGCAGCACGTGTGGTTTCTCTCCAGAGCGCCGCTCCTGTCCTCAGAGTCCTTGGCGTGAAAAGCCTGAAAAAAACACAGTAAGTGACTGAGGTCGCAGGTCGGTGGTGTGTGCTGTGCTGCTGTGGTTAACTTAGGGATGGTTCGGTTGCTAGTATTGCCGCGCTGCATATACCAACTCTCGCCTGCGTCCGCAACGCCACCACAGGCAACCCCAGGCTGAAGTGTGTGCTGCCTGCTTGCCAACTCGCCTGCAGCGGCTGGTGGCCGCAGCAGGACTCCTTGCCTGTGCCTGCTAAAATAGCTATTTCGGCAGGCGCGGGCTCTGATGGTAACAACTGGATATGTTAGGCTGCATCTTACCTCTAGTGACCGGACTATACATATTGTCAGGATGGATTTGTGAATGTGATAACCACTCCCCTCCTATCTGCATCCAGCATGGACTTGCCAAGTTCAAAATTTGCAGGGCTGACTGATTCTATGTGATAATATCTCTGGATTAACTACAGTTTTAAAACCATTCTTATTTCCTGGTGCAAATATGCACTTCCCACCTATTCCCTGACTGAGTCAATTTATTAATGTTCCTCCTATTTGGCAAAACGGATGGATGTGGTCATGGTGCAGTTAAGAATACATTTGATTTCAAAAACTGTATTTATTGCAGCAATACTATCATTTGGTACAGGGCCAACTCAGCACTTCTGAGGTTTATCAATTCTGTATAATAAAATTGGGTAACAAGATATTATAAGAGCACATACCAGCAGGTGAAACTGCCATGAAGCACTGCATACAATCCTTGTTTCAATATTATGCTTTGGATGGCATTATGGGAACAGGTCAGGATACACTTGGCATGTGATGGGAGTGACTGGATAGGTTAGGCTGTGACTTGCATATGATGCCTAAACCAGAAATCAACTGCCATTTGATATTTGAAGATTGTGAGGATGCACTTGGCATATGATGGCAACATGTGAGGCTGAATCTTACTCATGGTGACCAAGGATGTGAGACTTTATAGGGCATTAGTGCATTTATGAGGAATTGGAGAGTGCACTTGGCATATGATGTCAGCACCTGAACATGTGTACCTTACATATTATGCCAGACCTTGCATTTGAGGATATATCAGATAGAATGGCACTATATGCATGTCATAGGCTACCTTTGGTATACTACGGCAGCACCTGGGGATGTGGGATGTGATTTATAATATAATGAATATATCTGCCAGGGGAATCTATAACTACCATAGGATGGCAGTGACTGGCATATGCAGCTGTATTGGGATTTGAAGGCAGTGCCTGATGACGTCTGGCCTCAAACTTCCGGTCAGGCTTTGCTTTCTGGCCTACCTGCAGACCAACATCTGTTCACTCCCTCCCATTCCAATCTATGGGCATTCAGAAAATGTATTGGCCTTGGAAGACCATGTGACCAGGCCAGACCAAACACCAATTCTGGTCTCCCCACTGTGATGAAATGAGTGAGCCAATGAACTGGCTACTGCGTTTTGAATGATGATGCCTAACCCTGAACATCAGGAAGCGTTGCTTCCCACTATTGCCTTGCTGAATTTTGAACTATTCTGTTGGCAGCCAAAATAACACAAAAAGAAGTGTTACACCAGATGCCTCCTGAGAGTACTAGGAGGAAAGTGTAAGTATAATACCTACCCATCCTTCAAATGTATGATGGACACAGTAGTTTTGCACGCAAAGTACTCCAAGTACTCTCCTTTTCAGATTTTGGGTAAGGATGCAGCACTAGAATGGCAATGCAGAAGCACTGCATAAGTGGAATAACAGGTTTCAATGTTGATAATCAGGTTTTGTATCACACAAAACGCCTGCAGACCTTTTATGGTAGGATGTGCACCTGAAACAAACACATTATACTTGTTTTAAAAGTGTGAGAGTGTGATGGGAGTAATGTATAGAAAGACAAACTTGAAATGTGTTTTCCTCTTGAGTTATGCAAGCACTTTGAAGAGATAAAGGACGATGATCAGGTAGCAGTATTGTCAATGCACTAATCAAACCCATTTTAAACTTAGCTCTAGGTTCTGAAGGAGAAGAAAATCAGAGACGTCTGGCTGTTTTGAGCAGTAGTAAAGAAGTCCATGAAACAACTGCAAACAGTACAAAACAACACTGAAGGTAACTTGTCGAATCAGAAGAAAATGGGGCAAGTGCCAAAATCATTGAAGACTGTGGGTGCCATCGACTAGAAGAATACATGTTCTCTGGTGAAATATTATCCCTCTCCCCTTTTATCTTTGCTGTCCCCTATCCCTATACCCGCCTATCTGCCCCTGTCTCCCTAGAATGTGATTTCACTCTGTAGTCCTGTTGAAATACAGGCCGGATCCACATAAAGAGGGGGTTTGTGTTCATACACTTCCCATGGCAACATGGGCCTTGACACACTGCTACATATAATGATTAATTCTTGTATGTAATGTCACAATATAGTGATATCATAACCATATTCTTCTCAGTGTACTGAGGCATAATGCTGTATGATGCCACTTCCTGTGATGTCACATGGGTGGGTGGTCAAATCGTATCACTTCCTGTGATGTCATACAGTGGTGGGCTCAAATGACATCACTTCCTGTGATGTCACTCTTGGGGTGTGTGGCATTGTGATGTCACTTCCGATGCCCCTGGCATTTTGGTGAAATGACGTCGCTGCCTTCTCCACATGTCTTTCCCGGCCTGTCAGAGGCAACAACCTCCAGTAGGAAACTCTTGGGTTTTTCTACCCACATCTCTTGTCCCTTGCTCCGTCGCTCTGCTCCAGTAGGTTTGGCTTCATCCTGGAACTTCTGCTTGTACTCGTGTTCCACCTTGCTCAGAATGTGTCTTTACGTGTTGCCTTTTATCGGATCAAGAGAGCTAATTGGTATCAGGTGTCTACACTTGAAGTTAAGTGCCTGACTTCACTTGACCTGAAATAATGGGACATGTCCAGTACAATGAATTCAAGTTTGTCACACCCTCTCCTTCTCTGTGTGTCTCTCAGTATCATTTAAATCTTTCCTTTCTTTACTCTATAATCATTCTTTTTTAACATCTCCATCTATCTCTCCCTGCAGCTCTCTATCCCACTTTCGCTATTCTCCCTGTATTCCTTTCCCATTCAGTCTCTCTCTCTCTTTCTTTTTCTCTCCTTGCTGTTCCATCCTTCCCCAAAATAAGGGGTTGCAATTTGCTGGGCTCTCTGAAAATAGGTGTGTACCCCAAAGGTGTCCCTGAAAGGCATCACTTACTATCTTTGTACATGCACCTGTTAGCGAGAATTCTCATAAATGGCTAATTTACTTTACCTAATGAGTCCCTCAACAGCTTTGCTGGATTTGTAGGATTTATTTTTTTCACCTGGCATGAGTGTGAGACTTTTTCCCACTCTTACATATGTTTTTCTGTGTGTATTTTTACCATGTGTGTGATCGTGGGCTCTGGAGCCTCACCTACTCCATGAGCATCATGTTTGTGTGTGTTACACAACACCTTCAGTGCAGTGACACAGGGTTGTCTTTGAAACTTCCCACTGACTTGGCTGGTGGCAGTGGTAACTATCCTAATTTTTTTTACTGCAGTTATCTTATATAACCATGGTATTGTTTTAGGCTATTATATTAGCCTCAAACATAAACCCGCTTGACCAAATACATTTTATTTTGGCTCTGGCTGGGTTTATTCGCCATTTATTATTGTTAAAGTCTTTCTCGTGTTTTTATCTACGCGCCAAACCAGGGTTAATTCTGTTGTTCCCTGTCTTTTCGCATGCTTCTTCACAGAAGCCCTCCTTAAGGCGCCTGAAAGTCTGGGTAGGCAGGATGTGAGGGAGGGGTATTAGGATCCCTGCCATGGGTTCCCTTGGTAACCCAAGTCACACTCCTGTTTGATTGGCTGAGTGACTGTCCTTGCCAGGACAGCCACCCTGCTGTGTGATTGACAGCCAGGTTGTATGAATGGGAGAAAACTGCATAAAAAGCAGGTCTCTGGGACTGGAAAGGCAGAGTCGCCACTGGAACAAAAGAACCAACGAGGAGCTGATGGAAGAGGACCCCTACAATGACTGACCCGCTAGGTGAAGCCCTGCTTCAGGTCCAAATCTTCAGAATCCGACGATAGAGAAGATCCTCCAGGAAAACTTCTTCCCCTGAGCTGGTGGGACCAACCAGTTTGCCCAAACTGCAAGCCAAAACCCCTCCTCTGGTTGAATTCGCTGTGCAGAGCTACATAGCCAGGAAGGTCGGATCCTGCTTGGGTTTTAAGGAGCACACCTTTTATTTGTTGCTTTGCTCTGCTGCTGGTTTCTTCCCTGGGTAGTGCAGGATCCTCCAGTCTTCCTACTTCTTGTCAGTCCAACATTCACTTCAGGAACCGTGAGCCTGCAGGAACTACCAGGAACGTCCGCCTCAGCTACAGCTTCCTCTCCGTTTTAACGTACTGTGCAAATCCGGTTGTTCGTTTCATTCAGCCGTGGTGAAAGTGTTTGAAATCTTTCTCCAATCCGTGGCACGAACTTTACCGCAAACTACCCTGAACCGTGTGATCTTGAGCAAACGACTTTTGTCCTATTGACTTTGGCCCTAAGCCTTTTCTACCTGATTCTATCACTTTAGTTCCTCCTGCTCAATTGCCCTCAGTACTTACCTGTTTGTGTGGTTCAATTCCTATTAACTTTGTCTTTCCCTCCTGTTTAAATTGCTGGAGTGCCATTTTGCTCCCACTTCAGTTTGGGAGCATAACTTGTCTGGAATTTAAGGGAAGTGGTTTGGTGTATTGAGAGTGTGATATTTAAACTGCTTATAATAGTGTAATGTTATACAACTGAAGAGTAAAATAAATGTATATTCTTTTACTTGAAAACCTTGAGTCAGTGTTTGCCTGAATCATAGTAATTGCTGTCCTTTGTGTAACAATTTGATACTGGTCACTTACTCTTGAGATAAGTCTGGCTGCTCAGCCATCGCTACCACTTTACTGTGTAGTACAGGCTGGTACCAAAGGTGAATTTGTACTGTCACTTTCAGTCTTAATTGCATGTGGTGTTCCCAAAGGCTACTGCATATAATTCTGCCTAACACTGGTGTACAGCGGTGAGGATCAAATAATAGTAATTACACTTAGAGTGCTGCTATTACCTTGGATCAACTAACCACAAGGCTAACATAACTAAAAGCAATATTAATCATGTCTGATATGGAAAACCACAGTCAGGAGTCCTCTTGAGTTACACTGCTGATTATTTAAGAAACGTGTAAATAAAGGAAACTCTCGCCAAAGGCAAAAAGACTGAATTGATTGAAAAGTTCTTAAAGAACCAAAGTCTGGGAGTGGGTCTGAAATGCCTGACTCCTTAGCAAATGTGGAAAGTATTGAGGATGATAATATGCCTGTTGAAATTGAATTGATGAATTGAAAGAGGTAGATGTGTCTCGTAATGTAGGCCTCTCTGCCCCCTTGCCTGCTCAGCAACCTCAACCCTTGTCCAATGGGAACCCCACAGGTCCTACACTCAGTCCTGAATTCATTGCTCTAGAGAAAATGAGGCTTGAACTGGAATTCAACCGTTTAAATGCTCAAACTGAACAAAAATCCCAAGAACTTAAGTTCAAAGAAATACAGTTGAACCATGAACTAGACATGAAAAGATGGTATCTTGAAAATGCTTCTCTCCAGGAGTCTTCTAGGTCTTGCAGTTCTAAGAGATCCTGTATGCCTAAAGAAAGTGTTGGTATGTATGAGGTTAAGCTTGATATTCTGGATTGGTTGGCAATGTTTGAATAAAACCATGGTATTCAAGGACTTACAGGGAATGACTTGCTTACGTGGCTCTTCTCTAGGTTACCCACTGTTGCATCTGATGTTGTGATGGAATTGGGGGAGTTGGATAGGATGGATTATGAGTGTGTGAAGCTAGGTTTAATTGCTAGATTTGGGATGACCCCTTCCCAGAACCTCAAGCGGTTTAGGACCCTCAAAAAGCATGATGGTACCCCTTCCGGCTACATGGGTATATGAAGGAATGAGAAATCTTGTTATGTTGGAGTCTATTTTTGATGTCTGCTCTCCTCAGCTCAGACAGCACTTGGCTGAGTGTAAGGAGCTAAATCCAAAATACACTAGATAAGGCTGCTGACTTGTTGGTTGCCAACAGGGCTACACACAAGGATTCTGGGGGTACTCAGAAAAAGGATGAGGGGAAACAGCCAAGGAAAAACAACAAAGAGAATTCTAATACCTCCAATCCAAAAGAGGGCCACAAAAAACAACATAAGGGTAAACCACAAGGGAAACCACATCAGGCTAGTGCACCATCTGGGACCAAACCAGATGGAGGTCAGTACAAATCCCCATTCATCAAGACATTTGGGAATTGTTATGTTTGTGGGTCAACTGGCCATGTGAAAGGGGATCCCAGATGTAAGGGTAAACCTTCAGGGGTCCACACTGTCTCCTTAACCTTCTCCCCAGAAGAAGAAGTACCTATTGCCCGTGGAAACTTTCACCTACTGGCTGATAAACCCATGAGAGTCTCAGCTAGTGTTTCTTTAGTGCCCCTGGGCTTGTGGGAACAACAGAATTTAGATGTCTATAATTCCATCCCAGATAATACTAAAGAGTATTATAAAGATAGTGTTCTTGTGAATGGCCAGGAAACCCCTGCCATCAGAGACACTAGAGCCAGCATAGCTGTGGTGGATGAATCATTTTTCAAGGTGGAGGATGTTGCTAAGGCACCCAAATGCCTCACCAAGTTAGCTGGAGGCCCTGTGCAAATGCTTCCCCAGTTACCAGTTCTCATCCAGTGTAATGATATGACTGTCAAAATACATGTTAGTGTGCAGTTTGAAGTGCCTGGGAGAGTCCTGTTGGGTAATGACCTGTAAACTCGTGTAGTTGTGTCAAGCACCCCCAGGCCTCCCAGTAAAAGGAAACAGGAGCTCACTAGGTCTGCAAGGGAGAGAACCTTGAGAGGCTTTCCAGAGGAGATGATAGAGGAAACTATCACTCCCACTACACAGGAGTTGCTCACTGCTATTTCTAAGAAAACAGAGGCAAATGGGAAACCCAACACCTCCAGGAAAAAGTCAGACAGTAGCCCTGTTCTACCAACAAGGACATCCCCAAGATTGTCCAAGGTCACACCTGTGACTACCCCACCTGCTGGGGCAGAGTGTGAGGTGCAACCTTGTGTGGTTGAGCCAGTATCTGAAGAATCAGATCTGGAAGAAGACACTGTTTTAGTTGGAGATCTTGACCCTGTTGATCATCCTGAGCTGCAGTCTTTACTGGCATAAGGTGGACCCAACAGGGCAGACTTCAGCAGAGGACAGAGAGAGTGTCTTACTCTTGAAGGTCTTCGACAACAGGCTGCTAACTAACTTGATGGGCAAGAAGTTGGAAAGCACATGTTAAACTGGGAAGGTGGCCTCTTCTACAGTGAACCAAATGAGTCTATCCCTGGGAACTGCAAAGGAATTGTAGTGCCCCTTGCCAACAGACTCCAGTTCCTACAGTTAGCCCACGAGATACCTTTGGCTGGTCACTTGAGTTTCAAGAAGACCAAGGAAAGGCTCTCTCTCTACTTCTACTGGCCTAAGATGAGAGCAGAAGTTGACAAATTCTGTAGGAGCTGTCACACTTGCCAAACCTCTGGCAAGAGTGGAACCAAGAATGTGGCACCCCTGGTGCATCTCCCAGTGGTGGGAGTTATTTTTGAGAGGGTGGGCATTGATATTGTCGGTCCCCTTGACCCTCCCATATCTTCAGGGAACAGGTTTATCCTGGTTGTGGTAGACCATGCTACAAGATACCCAGAAGCCATACATATGAGAATTGTTATGGCTCAGGCTGTGGCTAAGGCTCTACTTGGTATTTTTACCAGAGTAGGGTTTCCTAAGGAAGTGATATCTGACAGGGGATCCAATTTTATGTCCCACTACATGCAAGCCAAAGGAAAAACGGTGGTGTCCTTTACAATTTCTCTGCAGCCTACCATCCACAGACAAATGGACTGGTAGAGAGGTTTAATCGTAGTAAGAAGAGCATGATAGGTGCTTTAGAAGAACCCCTTAAGAAAAAGTTGGACCTTCTATGGCCATTCCTTATCTTTGCATATAGAGAAGTCCCTGAGGAGGGAGTTTGTTACAGTCCCTTTGAGCTTCTCTATGGCCATATAGTCAGAGGTCCATTGGCCCTGATCAAGGAGAGGTTGGAGAGTGCTCCTTCCCCCAAGCCAGTAAGGGTTGTGGGATGTTTTCCCCCACTAGTCCAGGCCCTGCAACATTCCTGTACGCTGCTTGCATCAGGAACATCAGAATGGCCGCTGGAAAGCATTATGCACGCTAAAATCACCCAGAAGTGCACAGGAAAAATCTGAAAAATAGGCCGCCATCCACTTTTGCCTATGCCGGTGGTAAGAAAGGAGACCACTGCCAAAACCCACCATTGGGCTACCCACAGAGCAGCCTGAAACTACTTGAAAAAGCAATGTTCATTTCAAAAGAAACACAGCTGTTTGGAAATACGTTTTTCTTGGTTGGCAAATTTGCACAAATCATGGTTCACAAACTACACAAAATATAGGTTGCCACACATTGATGTTCATGTTGAAAAAGACTGGAATTGAAGATATGTTGCTTATTTTAAATTTGTAACTGTACTTTTTCACAAGGAACAATGTCACAATTGACCCTAAGGTAACCTGATTTAGCTAAAATTCAAAGAGGTTTTTTTTCCACTGAGAACACACCGCCCTGTTAATTCACACCAAAAGGAGAGGATATATCATGGGGATGCTAATGAGAAGAGGAGGAGACTTCCTCTGCTGCTCTGGGAAAGAGACAATGGGTTTCTTTGAACTGAAAGAAAATGCTAATTCGGGTGTGACAGAAACCAGCCCAGGCAGGTACAAGCTCATGTTACTCTCTGGTTCAGCCAAGACTTGGAGGTGGGCCAGACTGAAAATGTGGATTTGAAACTGAAGTAACTGTATGTTTGAGAAAAAGACTTACAGCAAATTGTACTGAACTGCTAAAAATATGGAATTTATAGGTTATTAAAATGAAAAGTTTGCTCACAGTTTAAAACTAATCTGGAATCTGTGCGATATTCAGAGACTGAACAACAAAATTGTTCTTATTCTAGCTATTGTGATTATGTTAGAAACATGAAAAAAACAGGAATATGCCTAGAGGGTATGTGCATGCATGTGTACAAATTGGTACAGAACTGACACTGAGTAATCGCCCAAAAGCGCGAAAAACTGTCATTTGTGAACCAAAACTCGCAGGAAGATAAGATTTTGACAAAAACGTACCTTAGTTAATTTGTCATGTGAATAGGTATTACTAACAAGTTGTGGATATTGGAAATATATTTTTTGGGAAAAATAGATTTTCTGAGTAAGTGGAGGGATTTTCTCTGGACCCTAAACACAGTGTCACTGTGACACATGATGACACATCATGACACACTGTTCCTTTCTCAAATCAGGAGAGGGGGAATTCTCTGGCCTATCAGATTCTTAGAGTTTTGGGCATAGTATAATCAGCTTCCCCATCCCTTTGGAGGACAGGGACTGTTGAGGACCCAAAGGACACATTCACTCATCACTTATCTACCGGCAAAGTGCTCTGCAGGAAGAACCTATCTCTAGATTCCAGACTCCAGACTCCAGAACGATACTCCAGAACCCTGAAGCAGAGGCCCAACCCAAAAAGCTGAACCCTTTTCAGCAGGCCTTTAAAAATCTTGCAACCTGAGTTTAACCCCTAAATTTCCACGGGACCTAACCAATTCAACCGCCTGGCTGTGCTTTGTCGGCTACCTCTAGCCAAGAACCCTTGCTGGAACCCAAGATCCAGATCAGTCCAGCAGAGCTGTAACCCAGAACCCATCAGATCCAGTCCAAGAGGCCGTGCAGACCAGAGGGCCTTGCTGAGAGCAGAAAACCAAGTGCCTGAGACCTGCCCGGTGGCGAGCGAACTCCAGCCAAAACCTTTGACCAGATCTTTGACGAGCCCATTCCAAACCATAGTTTGAGTATTTAGCATAGAACAGTCCATAGCAAATCTCTTGGTAAAGTAATCTTATCCAACCCATTATAACATATCCAGATTGCATTATAGAATCTCTTTTGTCCATCCTGAAACCCTTATCCCATCTACATAATCCTGTGATAATTGTAGTGATAATCATCTTTGAGCTAATATATTTGCTGGACAAAGGCAAGCATCTCAGGCAGATAGAAACCATCCGGTTTGCCTCTGGATTGGTGGCTGTGCTGTCCGTGTAGTTTGCGGCTCCATAGACTCTCTAGTGTTAAGAAATCTTTGTTCCTAATCTTCCAAAGCGCATCTTTCCTTTTGAAATCTTGACTCTTGAGAAAAATCTACCTTTCCTAAAACCTCTGTAACTTTTGAAACGTACATACTAGGAACAAAATTTAAATGTAATTTTGAAGCTAACATCCCCAGCTTTCAATCGCATCAAGAAACGCACTCCTACTCCTTAGATTTTATCCAACATTTTTGCGCACTGGAAAGTTTGCCACGATTTCGCATTTGGCTCAATTTCACCACATGCAAAACCAGCTATTTCTTGCTTTCAACTCTGAATTTCGTTTTCCATCTGCCAACCATTCAACAATCATTGCTAGTATTTACTTGAGCCAATCCAAAGCAACTCTCGCTAGTTCTGAATCCCATTTAGCGAATAAAAAGTCAATTTTAGCATGTTTTTCCATTCATTTAAAACCACATTTAAAAGCAATTGACCTGTCTTAAAATCAGCCCTGTTCTCTCTAAGCTTGCTGGGGAGGAATCAGGATTGAAAATGCAATTGTTGATTGTCATTCCTGAAACCTGTGTGCCCTCATTCCATCTATTCATATTGCATATTGGGGGGAGAGAGTAGTAACAGGGGGAAAGGGTGATCACATTGTCTTTGATTGAATTCATATCAAGTTTTATTTCTGTGTTACATTCTTTCCTATCATTGCATTTCCTTGAACCCATACAAAGTTATCCTCTGCTACATTATTGTTCCTATTCCTACTCCTAATTGATTAACGAGATTGTTGATATTGTAATATTACCCATTGCTGATCATTGCATAAATATTCAGAAGTGTGAAATTCAGATATTATTCATATTTAAAAAAGCGTGATCTATATATACATATATATATATATATATATTGTTCAACTCTTCAAATAAATCTTTTGACTTTGCAAAACAAACCTTCTTCTTGGTTCAGTGAGACCGGGGGGATTCAAAGAGAGTGGTGTTATATATGGGTACATCATCCAGAAATAAAAGAACTTTTGACATAAAGGGGCCGATTCATAGAATTCAGCGCACAAGTGGCGCACGCGGCTGGCGCACAGTGTGCGCGTGCGAATCCCTGCGCCAGCCGCGTGCGCTAAAATCCATTTCCGCGCACAGCGTATTCATGGATTCCAGCCACCAAAACCAGCCGTGGCGCACAGTTGCGCAGCGACCCTGCAGCAGCGCCAGTTACGCCTCCAAGAACGCCTCTCGCGCAGGGAAAAGCCATCAAAATCCCCAACCCAGCGCAAAGGGCAGCAGCAAACGCAGAGCTGGGAGCGTGTATTCCAGGGGTGTGCGGGTGTTTCCATACGCGACTGGGCTGGGTACGTGTATTTCAGGGGTGCGCGAGAAAGACTACACGCGATTGGCCTGGGTACGTGGATTTCAGGGGTGCGCGAGAAAGTCTACACGCGATTGGCCTGGGTACGTGGATTTCAGGGGTGCGTGAGAAAGTCTACACGCGATTGGCCTGGGTACGTGGATTTCAGGGGTGCGCGAGAAAGTCTACACGCGATTGGCCTGGGTACGTGGATTTCAGGGGTGCGCGAGAAAGACTACACGCGATTGGCCTGGGTACGTGGATTTCAGGGGTGCGCGAGAAAGTCTACACGCGATTGGCCTGGGTACGTGGATTTCAGGGGTGCGCGAGAAAGACTACACGCGATTGGCCTGGGTACGTGGATTTCAGGGGTCCGCGAGAAAGTCTACACGCGATTGGCCTGGGTACGTGGATTTCAGGGGTGCGCGAGAAAGTCTACACGCGATTGGCCTGGGTACGTGGATTTCAGGGGTGCGCGAGAAAGTCTACACGCGATTGGCCTGGGTACGTGGATTTCAGGGGTGCGCGAGAAAGTCTACACACGATTGGCCTGGGTACGTGGATTTCAGGGGTGCGCGGGTGGTGGGTGTGCGGGAAGTTCAAGACGTGAATTGGCAGTGTGGGTCCTCCCAGGTCTCCCCTCTACCCCCTCCACGACCTCTTCAGGCATCCCACACCACAGGGGACTACCCTGCACCCCATGGCATGTCCCACAGGCAGCCCATCCACCATGGCCATGCCCCCCAGCCAAGCCACATGTCCCCTTGCACCCCCACCCCCCAGCACTGTGGGGCACCTGCCAGCAGGCCCCCACCCATGTCCAACTCCTGTTCCCCACCACCCCCCACCCCCCAGCACTGTGGGGCACCCTCCACCAGGCCCCCACCCATGTCTCCCAACACCCCCACCCCCCAGCCACCAGGGGCACCCTCCACCAGGCCCCCACCCATGTCTCCCACCACCCCCACCCCCAGCCACCAGGGGCACCCTCCACCAGGCCCCCACCCATGTCTCCCAGCACCCCCACCCACCAGCCACCAGGGGCAGCCTCAACCAGGCCCCCACCCATGTCTCCCAGCACCCCCACCCCCCAGCAGTGCAGGGGCAGCCTCCACCAGGCCCCCACCCATGTCTCCCAGCACCCCCACCCCCCAGCCACCAGGGGCACCCTCCACCAGGCCCCCACCCATGTCCGACTCATGTCTCCCAGCACCCCCACACCCCCAGCCACCAGGGGCAGCCTCCACCAGGCCCCCACCCATGTCTCCCAGCACCCCCACCCACCAGCCACCAGGGGCAGCCTCCACCAGGCCCCCACCCATGTCTCCCAGCACCCCCACCCCCCAGCCACCAGGGGCACCCTCCACCAGGCCCCCACCCATGTCCGACTCATGTCTCCCAGCACCCCCACCCCCCCCAGCCACCAGGGGCAGCCTCCACCAGGCCCCCACACATGTCTCCCAGCACCCCCACCCCCCAGCCACCAGGGGCAGCCTCCACCAGGCCCCCACCCATGTCTCCCACCACCACCCCCCCCAGCCACCAGGGGCAGCCTCCACCAAGCCGCCACCCATGTCTCCCACCACCCCCCCCAGCCACCAGGGGCACCCTCAACCAGGCCCCCACCCATGTCTCCCAGCACCCCCACCCCCCAGCAGTGCAGGGGCAGCCTCCACCAGGCCCCCACCCATGTCTCCCAGCACCCCCACCCCCCAGCCACCAGGGGCACCCTCCACCAGGCCCCCACCCATGTCCGACTCATGTCTCCCAGCACCCCCACCCCCCCAGCCACCAGGGGCAGCCTCCACCAGGCCCCCACCCATGTCTCCCAGCACCCCCACCCACCAGCCACCAGGGGCAGCCTCCACCAGGCCCCCACCCATGTCTCCCACCACCCCCACCCACCAGCCACCAGGGGCACCCTCCACCAGGCCCCCACCCATGTCCGACTCATGTCTCCCAGCACCCCCACCCCCCCAGCCACCAGGGGCAGCCTCCACCAGGCCCCCACCCATGTCTCCCAGCACCCCCACCCACCAGCCACCAGGGGCAGCCTCCACCAGGCCCCCACCCATGTCTCCCACCACCCCCACCCACCAGCCACCAGGGGCACCCTCCACCAGGCCCCCACCCATGTCCGACTCATGTCTCCCAGCACCCCCACCCCCCCAGCCACCAGGGGCAGCCTCCACCAGGCCCCCACCCATGTCTCCCAGCACCCCCACCCACCAGCCACCAGGGGCAGCCTCCACCAGGCCCCCACCCATGTCTCCCACCACCCCCACCCACCAGCCACCAGGGGCAGCCTCCACCAGGCCCCCACCCATGTCTCCCAGCACCCCCACCCCCCAGCCACCAGGGGCAGCCTCCACCAGGCCCCCACCCATGTCTCCCACCACCACCCCCCCCCAGCCACCAGGGGCAGCCTCCACCAGGCCCCCACCCATGTCTCCCACCACCACCCCCCCCCCAGCCACCAGGGGCACCCTCCACCAGGCCCCTACCCATGTCACCCACCACCCCCACCCACCAGCCACCTGGGGCAGCCTCCACCAGGCCCCCACCCATGTCTCCAACCACCCCCACCCCCCAGCCACCAGGGGCACCCTCCACCAGGCCCCCACCCATGTCTCCCAGCACCCCCACCCACCAGCCACCAGGGGCAGCCTCAACCAGGCCCCCACCCATGTCTCCCAGCAACCCCACCCCCCAGCAGTGCAGGGGCAGCCTCCACCAGGCCCCCACCCATGTCTCCCAGCACCCCCACCCCCCAGCCACCAGGGGCACCCTCCACCAGGCCCCCACCCATGTCCGACTCATGTCTCCCAGCACCCCCACCCTCCAAGCCACCAGGGGCAGCCTCCACCAGGCCCCCACCCATGTCCAGGAACAGAGACTTCCATGCTGTCATGTGTGCAATCTGCACAGGGCTCCCCATGTCACATTCAAACACATGCAACAACCATGCGGTTCACACATTACAGGTCGCACATGCATTACCATGATGTCCCTGCACACATACATGCGTACATGGCCTATGTCACACATGCAGGCAAGTATCAGACAACCAGCACACTGCAACATGCCCTGTCTCACACAGCAATGCTTGGCCACTTACCGCTCAACTCCAGACGGGTCTCCCTCTCAAGGACCTGGCTGTGGAGCGCTGGGTGTGCGCGTTCCAGGACCCTCAACTGGATGGAACTCATGCGGCCCCGGCCCCCCTCCACAAGGCGCCGGGCCTTCATGAGGGTCCTGGACCTCAAGTCCTCCCAGCGCTTCTTGACCTTCTGGATGGTGCGGGTTGCCACCCCCTCCGCGTCCTCTCCCATCCTTCCCTGTTGGCGCGGGACGATCCGAAGAGGGAATCATACTGCCCCAGGACATGCTCCACCAGGACACCAACTTCGGTGACAGTGAAGCTGGTGCCCCTCTGCCCCTCTGGCCAGGGGTTGCCACTGGTGTCAGATGTGGATGTGCTCGACATGGCAACCCCAGGGGCAGGAGTGGGTGACCAACTGGGTCCTGGGGCTGGGCTGTGGAGCGATGTCATTTGAGTCGGACTCTTCTGTACCAGCAGGGGTGGACACAGCAACTGGACCCCTGCAGATGGCTGATGTGCAGGCACCAAATGGCAGGGCACGGTGGCAGCAGGCAGGCAGGCAGGCAGGCAGGCAGGCAGGCAGGCAGGCAGGCAGCAGCAGATGGCATGTGGGAGGCTGCTTGGGGCACTGGGGGCCAGTGAATTGGCCTTCTGGGCAGGAGCGTGGTCTTCCGTGTGTTTTCGCGTGGCCAGCTTCATACGGAGTGATTAGGCACGTTAAAAATCTGCACGCTGCGTGTAATGCGCGTAAGCGCGCGTGAAAAACTGCACGTCCGCGTGTAATAGGAGGAAAGGGCCCATGCATAAGCGTGCGCGCGTGAAAAACTGCACGTCCGCGTGTAATGCGCGTAATCAAACGTGAAAAAGTGCACGTCCGCATGTGACGTGACGCGCGCGTGCGTTTCCCTCAGCACGGGTTAAAGGTGAGCGGGCCCAGCAGTTCGCTGTACGTGCCTTTCGTGGAGACCGACGTGTGTTGCTGCTTCCAGTTGTTTCGTGCGCCATCTACTTCACAGCTCTCAAGGACGTATCTCTTCTTTTGGCGGGGGTATTGGCTACGCGTGTTTTTCTGCATCGCGCTAGTCAGACGGTGAGTCGCAAACGCTCCTTTTCCCACTGCGGGTGCCCCTGTGTATCGCACCCATTTTCGATGTCATCGTAGCCTGCGTGTCCCACGCGTACGCGTTATACGTGTTACTGGGTGCCACCGCGTACTGCGGGAGGTTTAATCCACGCACGTAGGCTGCAGGGTTGCGTGCACGGTTTTACTGCAGTTTTGGGGTGCCTGAGCATTGCGTGACCCGTCAACACATCACCGGGGTCACATACAGCCTTGCAGGTGCAGGGGGGCTGTTAACATCTTGCTTCCCACCCCCTTCACCCCAATTGCCCAGGTCAATTGTGCTGTACACCTCCCATTGGCACCACTCCATCTGTGCCAGCACTATAACATCTGTGCCATGGTAGGGAGGCTACCAAAGGTGAGGGGCGCCTCAGCTGGGCGTCCTCCTCGTGGCGGGCGTGGTCGGGGACGTGGCCGTGGTGACCAGGGAGTAGGGGGACTCCAGGGTGTCCAGGGCAGCCACAGAGGGGGAAGAGGCAGGGGTGCGCCACTTGAGCACAATGTTGTGCCATGTGTTGGTGCAGCCATGCCACCACCCCCTGTGGTTCAGGGGGATGCAGCTCCTGCATCTGGCACTGGCACCCGTATGACCCGGCAGTCCGTTTCATCGACTGCCACGGGCCCAAGGGTAGCGGTAGCTGCAGGTGCAGCTGTGGACACCGCCACCCAGGCTCAGGGTCTGCCAGCGCAGGCTGCATTGGCACTTGAAGAGCCCTTGGTAGATCTCCAACAGGCCAGGGGGGAAACCATTGGGGCAGGCCGGGCTGCTCAGACCAAGACACGTGTCCCTGGGGCAGTCATGTCATCTGCTGCCCCGAACAGCCGGGTGTTGGCAAGTGCAGGGGCAGATGCACCCAACAGCACCCCGGTTGTGAGTCTGCCAACCAGGACCGTTGCGGTCAATGACCCTGCCACAGCTGATGTTGCTGCGCAGGGTCCATTAGTGGGCACCCAGCTGCCACTTACACAAGTCAGGCCTCCACCTGCCACTCCCTCCACTCAATCCACCCAACCCACTGGCCATACTGGTCAGGGCGGCATTAGCCAGCCAGGGTCTGCGCCACAGTCCAAGAGGAGGAAGGTTGCATCTGCAGCACAGGCTGGGACCCCACACACAGCCACGACCTCCTGCACGTCGAGGAAGAAGCCTTTCTGTAAGCAGGAACTGGACTTCCTCGTGGACTACGTGCAGGGACACAGCCGTGACATGCTAGGGGGTGCCAATAGTCAGACTATGGCTGCCCAACGTGACACCCACTGGAAGCATGTGGCGGAACATGTCAGTTCATTCGGCCATGAGGTGCGCACGGCGCAGGAGTGCAAAAAGCGCTGGAATGACATCAAGCGCAGCACTAAGGCCAAGCGTGCCTCAAATTACAACTTGACTCTGGTGACTGGCGGTGGGCCTGCACCAGAGGAGGAAGAACTCACTCCGCATGAGGCTCTCGTTGCGGAGTTCATACCACCAGAATTGGTCGAAGGTGTGGGAGAGATGCTGGACTTTGATGCCCAGTCCAGTGAGTGTTGATGCGTAGTTGTTGAGGACGTGTGTGTTTAACTTGTGGGATGTGTTGTGCATGATTGCTGCTACATGTGACGTGTACATGGTTCTGATGTGTAAGTAATGCAATGCCACCGTCATGCATGTCTCCTCTGCCTGCATGCGGGACTCCATGTGGCCATGCTCCCTTGCCCCTCCTCCGCCACTCTGCACCCCAGTTCCACCTTTGCACTGGTCTGCTACATTCTTGCCAATGTGTAGTTTCATGTTCATGTGTCCTGTGTAGATGCTAACTTCCAGCTTAGAAAGTGCCAGACATATGCCGTGTGGTACAGCCTTAGTAGTCGATGCAGGGCATCCCACTTGTACTGTGCATGGGTCAGATGTCCCGCAGGGACATGAGTGCCCATTCATGCTCCATGTGCATTGCACGCATGCCCCTATGTGTCCTTGACTGGATGATCACTGTAATATGAGTCCTTGGTTACATACATTGCCTGCCATATGATCGGCCTCCCCATGTCAACTGTGGCTCAGTCCTGCGTTGCACACATGTTTAGGCTCTGACAATCTGTGTGGCTCACAGGTCTCAGCCTGTTCAATGGCCAATGACTCTGTCCAACTCTTGTCGTGTCTTCTTCACACGTGGCCGGCCTCCGGATCTTCCATCATGTGTCCTGCCCACTGTCCCAGCATCATTTGCAGTGTTGTAATTTCAATCACATTAAGCTGTTGATGCCAGTCAACACTGCTTGTCAATACACAGGTGTATGGTCAGCCTTTTGATACCATGCTAGGCATCCCTGCTTTGGTACTGGGGTGGAGGGGTGCTTGCCTTCTAGACATGGTACACATTGAATACACAATGCACGTGATGTCTGATTTTGACATTGCACTGCCTTCACATTTCCTGGCACACACCATGGAGTGCTTGTACATGTAGGTAGTGAGTGGCGTACACATTTTCTGCACTGCATAGACCCACTTCCATGCAAACTGCCACCTTTCAACAGGTCTGATCACAGAAGCTATTCTAAGTAGACCCAGCATGCATGCAAGGTCATATGTTGTGTGTCACATGTCTGCCGGATGCCTTTGCTGTCGGTGTGTGTGTGTGTGTGTTGTGTGCTTCTGACATGTGTACTGACCTTTTCCTCTCTATTTTTCAGGTGATGACGCAATGGATGCAGAGGATGGTGTTGTCATGCCAGACACAGGGTTGGTAAGACCACATCAACCCGGCACTAGTGGGGGTCGTGGGGTGGTAGGCCACGAAAACCCCCAAGTGCTGCAGTCCATCCTGTCTCTGGCTGCCTATGAGTCCAGCCTTGATGACGACTCTGACGTCCATGTTGAGTTGGATGAGCATCAAGTCCATGTGTCAGGGGTGAGTGATTCTGATGTGGACACTCCTCTGTCTGCGACCCCTGCACTGAGGGATCAGACAGTCTTGGTTCCTCCGCCCGTGGTGGATCGGGACGCAGGGTCACCCTCCACACCAGTCACTGATGTGCCTGGGACATCACGTCGACGGGGGCATGTAGTCGTGCAGCCGCAGGCGGTGCCAACACAGTGAGGACCCCCGGTCCTTGGGTCCCGCAGGGGTCAAGCCCGGCAACGCGGTCGCCGCGCGCAACCGCTGTATACTGAGTGGGAGCAAGACATGACTGCCAATTCAGAACGGCAGGGGGCAGCAATGGAGAACATCGCTGACAGCATGGAGCGTGTGGCCCGATCTGTGCTCCCCCCTGCTAGGCAGGTGCTTCTCCAGCAGCAGGCGGCACGGTCCACGGCCCGCTCACTCAGACTGGGCATGGCGGCCTCAGACAGGGCACGCCAGGCTGAAATGATGTCTCTGCGTCAAGCAATTGCTGCTCACGCAGAGGCGCACATGGATGCCCTGAGGGAGGAGTATGCTTCCCTCAGATCCACTCTGGGTGTCCTTATGATGTCCCAGAGGCAGCGGGCAGAGGAGAGGTTTGCACAGCTTGAGCGCACCATCTCGGCTGAGCTACAGGCTTGCCGGGAGGTGCAGCGGTTGTCCAGCCAGGCCTTGCAGGAGGAACTCCGTGTTACACGTGCTACCTTGCAAGAGGAAGCACGTGTATCACGTGAGGTCCTGCATGCAGACCTATGTAACATCGCCACACAGAACCAGGCTCACCTGTCCGGCAGACTTGCTGCCGACGAGGGGCAAGCTGCGGCTAGGCGTGGCCAGGCTACTGTGCCACGTCCTCCTTACCAGGATGAGCCAGACTCGGACGACCATCTATCTCCCACATAGGTCGTGCTGTGAAGGCGTTGAGCCCATGGAGGTATTTTTTTTTGGCTCAGCATCATCGCATGTGGATGTTGAGCAGCACCCTGTACCTCCCCCCTCCTGGGTGCCTCCCCTCCCCCCCGGGTCGTATGTGGCCATTTTTGATTTTTCTTTTAGTTTAGTTAGTTAAGTTTCTGTTTGATAGTTAGTTTAAATAGGTAATGTAGGTTTTCCATAGTTAGTGTAATTAGTTAATAGTTGAGTTAGTTTAAAATTTGTAGTCTATTGTGCTTACATGTGACAGTGCGGTGCCTTGTGGTTTTTGAAGGCATCCACTGTCTGTTCCAGCTGGGCCCTTCATGGTTGTCTTGTGTATGTGTTTGCTGCTTGGGTTCCTTGACTCACATATGCCACTCCTGCCTCCCTTATCCATGGGCTCGCAAGGATGGTTCGGTGTAACAGAATTTTACACAAGGGCTTTGGACTGTCATATCTGTGGCATGTCTGGTGCTTTTTGACTTGTGTTGACACCCCTAGTGGGGATGATTTAGGTGTAATTGTCCACTGTTCAGCTTTTTCTAGATGGGGCGTGTCATGATTAATGTGGACATTGATTGCTATGCATTGTGTATTATGTTTCATATCTTTCCTGTACACGTGCTTGTTGCAAATCATGCTGTAGATAGTGTTCCACACTTTGGAGGTGAAAGACGGACTGATGGTGTGATTTGTGATGTGACTCTCTGACATGGTCAAGTAATGAGATGCCTGATGAGACACACACAGATCACTTTGATGCATTAATCATGTGTTTAATGCACTTTCTGCAGGGGGATGAGGCACCAGAGCACCTTTGCCAGCAGACATGGCCCATTGGACGACGTAATTCCTGACCCGTTTGTTGGTGCCCACATGCACATGTGTGCACAAGCAGAGCCACAGTGATTGCAGACCCACATCCTAGAACTGCTGACATGTTCCAAGGAACTCCAGGCAAGGTGAGCATCACAGGGGGGCCACGAGACAGCAAAGCTTGCACCAGGCGAGTTGCACGTGCAGGCTTAGTCACAGCACTGAGGGTGAGCTTAGACAAATATTGGTGTTGAAGCACACAATGCAGCTCAGATGTGTTTGTGGACTGATGTCTGTTGATAGTAGGGTTGTCTGGGACACATGCGGGGGCAGTGGCACATACCCTGCGGTACACCAAGGTTCATTGAGGCACTTGTATCAACCATGTAGCCTTCCAAGACATGGAAAGGGGCAGCTCACAGGGACATACAGCAAGGGACATACTCGGGTGCAGTGCATGTCTATTCCACGTACTTCATGATAAATGCACTGGCAACTTTGTTTTGGCCATGGTGGTACGCAACTTGCTCTGTAGTCATGGCTTGCCATATGGGTCTGTCTGCTTACCCAGGGAACATTGCATGTTGTGTGAATTGTGACACATTGGTGTTCCATTTGCCAAGCACCCACCAGCGGCTGACTTACTGCATTGACTGTGAATGACCCGTCACAGGGGTGATGTTATATATGGGTACGAAGCATGGAGCACAGATTGTCTGTTTGTAGAGTTGTATGTTGTTATGGGGCATGTTTTGTGTTGTGTTTTTGTGTAATTGGCACGTACAGGTTGCTGACTGTGTCTCTCTTTGCAGCATTGCAGTGCTCCTGTAACCGGACCTGAGAGTGCGCAGGCAGGAGGCCAGCACTCAAAACCAGAGCTAAGTGTCTTGTTGTATTTTCTTACAAACTGGCCTGCATAGGCTTGCTGGGGAGTGTACTGATGCATGGATGTATGTGTGGTCCTATTTGGTATGTTATTTACCCTAATCACCCGTGATCCTATGCAATTTTGAAACCTGTACCCTCTACCCGGTGTTCCTGCTTCCCATGCCTATCCAAGCAATGTTCCCTGACCCTCTTTCCCCACTGGGGTTGCGGATGCCTGTGTAAGCCCCGAACTTGCAGGCGCCAAAACCCTAGAGGGGGTGGTTGGTTCGTACCACTCCTGAGCCTGGACTTCAGAAGGCCATGACAATGATGTCCAAGTTTGTTTGGATTGTGCATGTGTTCATGCAGGTTGTACATTTTCGTGCATTCCCTGGTTTCATGTTTCATTCCTACTCCCCTCACCTGCCACGCATTCCAGTCATCCAGTGTGTCTACACCTGTCCCGACTGCATATCCCTGAACCTCATTCCCCACCAGGATCTCAGGGGCCTGTGTGAGTTTGACCTTGCAGGCCCCCGGGACATGGTGTGGGTGGTTGTTTCATGAGACTCCGGCGCCTGTACAGGGGACCCGTGACAGTACACATCCATTCATGGTGCATCATCCTATGTCATGTACCACACATGTCTCACATCCTGTCGTGACATTGTTTTGCTGTGCTACCTTGGTTGTTGCATCATTGTGGTAGTACTTGGCCTTTGAGACGTACTGCTACGTCAAGTCATCTACTGGAGGGTGTTTGGGTTCCTTTTCATGCCTTGGATTATGTGATTTTGGAAATGAGTGTGGATTCTGAGGGTTCAGGCATCTTTTAACACACATGGTGGGAGATGGACACGAAGGGTAAAGGTGATCCTGTGGCCAGGTGGGAATGAGGGTTGGAGGCTCCATGACCCAGGTGCAGTTGTTCAGTGGGCATGGTCATTTGCGAGGGGGGGGGGTTGTTGTTGATAGTTGCGTTGCCCTGCAGTGTGATGGGAACTCTGACATTGTAATGTTGTTGTCCTATGTACATGTTGTGTTCTGCTGATCAATGCCTGTTCATGTGTTGTGTTTTCCTTTCAGTTGCGAGGGGATAGTAGTGGTTTGACATGCTGGGGTGTACACATGGTGGATGTTCACATGTGATGTGTAGGGAACACTGATGGTTACTTGAGTGCACATGCATATGTGGAGTGCATGTCCTTGCAGAACCACACACTTGCACTCGGATGCACTCCATGTACTCCCCCCCCTTGCATATCCACGTGTACACTGTTTGCCTTCTGGTGCCCACTGTGTCCCGGCAGCACATGTTCTGTGACCGGTTATGGTTCCAGGACATGCCTAATTTGATGTTTGATTTAGTCTGTCACTTAGATGTGATGCTCAGGGTGTGCATCACACGCAATGGCTGTTCACTGTGCTGTGCGCTGAGCAGTGTGATGCAGGAGTAGGACACTGCACACATGAGCTGCAGTGTTGATTTTGCAATGCATAATGTGCATATTGACAGGCATTCATTGTGATGTTACGTCTACGACTGTTGTAATGCATTTGGAATCGAAGTATTTTGGGTGGGACTTTTTGTTGGTCTGTCATTTCATCGGATTCCGGGTCAGGCATCATTGTCCGATGCCACTGTACATTTAGGACATGGCAATGTGTACCTTATCGTTACTGGGTCGGTGTATGGGTATTGCTTGCCATGTCATGTTGATGTTTGCGAGGGTTTGACTGACATGACAGTGATGGCCATGGCCTGTTTTGCAGGTGTGTGTGATGCACACCTTGCATGTCCAGGTCATCCGCTTCTCAGAGCAACTAGCTGGGGGTAGGTTTCTCTCCGCAGCAGGGCCCTCCCCCTCGAACAGACTTCCTGCCTGACTTGAACTTGAGGGGAACCATCTCCAGTTCTGGAAGCACCTCAAGACCTTCCTCTTTGCTTCTGCTTACTCTCTGCCTCTCCCTTGCAGAATTCTTCACTGGAACTGCACAGGAGCTGCAACTGGGACACTCTCACCAACCTCGGTCCCTGGGCCAGCCACTGTCCACTTGCACTGCCACCCTGGCAACCCCTGCACTGCGGGACTGTCTCTCTATCCCTACAGCCCTCCCTTCACAGCACTTGTCTGCACTTACCTTTGCAGTTGCCACCAGGCGACCTATGTATTATTTTTTTGGCCTACTTCCCCTGTACTGGACTCCCCCCCACCCTTCCCCTTGCACTTTTCCCTTCCCCCTACCCCTGCACTTGCACAATCTCAATGACACCTGGCCTAGTAGTACCGTTCTCTGTGTTCCCTTGTTCCCCCCCCACTGCCTCATTGTGCCTTTGAATACTTGTGTATGGCTCATGTCATGTCACATGTCATATGTGTGCATTTTGGTTGCACAGGATAGCTTGTGTTTAAGTAGCTAGGGATGCAGACGATGTGGCACTTCCATGGCAACTATCTCAGGGTGGTAGGGTTGTGACAGTTGACTGTCACTTTGTCATCATCGATTGTCACCTGGTATGTGCCAGGCCTGTGTGCACTCCGCAGGGGTGGGAGTTTAGGTGAAAAATGTGGCCACAAGCTGGGTCCGGGCTACCTCGCCATGTGCCCTGTCCCCTCCCATGGGCAGCGCCTGTGCCTGTGGTTGGGGATGTGGGGGCACCACCATGTCCACCGGGACACCCTGCCGTGTTGCAACATTGTGCAGGACACATGCTGCCACAATAATCCTGCACACAACTGGTGGTGCATAGAGTAGTTGCCCACCAGAGCGGTCAAGGGAGCGGAAACGTGACTTGAGCACTCCGAATGTGCGCTCCACTATGGCCCTGGTTGCAATATGGGCAGCGTTGTATCTTACCTGGGGTGGTGTGGTGGGGTTCCGGATTGGCGTCATCATGTGGTTGCTCAGAGGGTAGGCACTGTCCCCTGGGGAGGTGATAATTGTTGAGATTATTAGGGTTGGTATATTTGTCTGTGTGTGACTTGCATGCATGTGCAAGGGCATTTGTACTCACCTAGGAGCCATGTGTCGCCATGCTGCCCAGCTTCCAGGGCCCGGCTCAGGGCAGACATTCTGTATATGAAACTGTCATGGGTGGAGCCAGGGTAGTTTGCATAGACAGAGGTGATGATTCCCTTTGCATCGCATACCACCTGTACATTGATGGAATGCCAGTGCTTGCGGTTTCGGTAGATGTGCTCAGTGGCCCTAGGTGGACGTAGGGCCACATGGGTGCAATCTATGGCACCGAGCACTTTGGGGAAGTGTGCCACCCTGAAAAAATCCAGGACAACGGCCTGCCTTTCTGCGGGTGTTCTGGGCATGTATATGTGCCTGCGGACTGAGGGGCGCGCTGTCATGATTGCCAGTACCTGGTGTAGGCAGCGTGACTGCGTGGCCTGTGAGACCCCCCCCACTATGGCAGTGGTCCGCTGAAACGACCCAGTGGCCAAAAAATGCAAGACATTGAGCAGCTTCTCCAAGGGGCTCAATGCTTGGGAGCAAAGGGTGGGGGATGTGAGGTCATCTTCCCACTCCCTGACCAGGTCTAGGATGATATGGGGTGGAAACCTATACCTGCCGTAGACCTGGTCGTCAGGCATCCCAAAAAGGCTTGTCCGTGGTGCAAAAATGCGTGCCCTGGCTATTCTCCTCCTCCTGCGGTGTCCCACAATCAGTGCAGCAACAAATGGGGCATTCATCGTCGCTGTATATACGCGTTTGTTGTTTGCGCGCACTTTTATGCTGTGCGCGGGCGCGGGACGCCTCCGTGTGGGCGGACTCGTTGGTTTCCCGTATTCGGGTGTCATCGCGTGTGATCGGAGGGGCCTGGCCTGGGTACGTGTGTTTCGGGGTGCGCGGGTAGTTCCACACGCCATTGCCCTGGGTACGTGTGTTTCGGGGTGCGCGGGTAGTTCCACACGCCATTGGCCTGGGTACGTGTGTTTCGGGGTGCGCGGGTAGTTCCACACGCGATTGGCCTGGGTACGTGTGTTTCGGGGTGCGCAGGTACTTCCACACGCCATTGGCCTGGGTACGTGTGTTTCGGGGTGCGCGGGTACTTCCACACGCCATTGGCCTGGGTACGTGTGTTCCGGGGTCCCGTGAACTTTCACACGCGATTGGTTGGAATCCACGTGTGTACTGTCATCACGTGCAATGAGGGATACTCCCTCGCACGTCACGTCACAGACGCGCTCACGCGCTGAGGGCCTTTGGTCCAATGAAAATGCGTATGCGTGCAGACGCGCTTACGCGCTAAGGGCCTTTCCTCGAATTACACGCTGACGTGCAGAATTTTCACGTGCCAAATCACTCCGTATCAAGCTGGCCACGCGTAAGCACACGGAAGACCACGCTCCTGCCCAGAAGGCCGAACTACTGCCCCCCAGAGCCCCGAGCACGCTCCCACCTGCCATCTGCTGCTGCCTGACTGCCTGCTGCCCACGTGCCCTGCCATTTGCTGCCTGCACATCAGCCAGGGGTGCTGTTGGTGTGACCACCCCTTCTGGAACCAAAGACTCCCGACTGGGATTCCATCGCTCCACAGCCCAGCCCCAGGACCCAGTTGCCCACCCACTCCTGCCTCTGGGGTTGTCATGTCGGGGCAAACTCCATCTGTGACCACTGACAACCCCCGGCCAGAGAGGCAGAGGGGCACCAGCTTCAGTGCCACCGAAGTTGGTGTCCTGGTGGAGCAAGTCCTGGGGCAGTATGATGCCCTCTTCGGAAGTTCCCGCGCGACAAGGAAGGACGGACTCGGATCTGGACTGACATCGTGACTGCCATCAACGCGGAGGGGGTGGCAGTCCGCGACTTCCAACATGTCAAGAAGCGCTGGGAGGACTTCAGGTCCAGGACCCTGAACAAGGCCCGGCGCCTCTTGAAGGCAGCGGATGCCAAGGGGCGCCGGGGCCACTTGTCGGAAGAACAGATGAGGGTCCTGGAACGCATATCCCCAGCGCTCCACGTCCAGGTCCTTGAGAGGCAGACCCGTCTGGAGTCGAGCGGTGAGTGTACATGCATCCTGATTGTGAGCAGTGCGTGTGGTGATTGTTCAGTAGTGTGCAGGTTGCACATCTGTTTGTATGGGGTCGAGTATGGGTGCGGGTGTACAGGGCCGTGGGGCTGACACATGCGAGGGCTGTAATGTGTGAGACATGGATGGTGCCTGTGTGTGTGGGCTTGCATGCCATATGCAGTTGTGTGGGCACACAAGTTTGTATGAATGTGTATTTGAGTAGACATGTCCGTGATGTCACGCATGTATGTTGTTTTCAGCTGCATGTATCAGCGCTGTGTACATGTGCATGTGTGTGTATTTGACAAGGGTGCAACAGTGATGCAACATGGATGCATGTGACAGCTTTAAGTGGAAGCCTGATGGGCAGATGTGACATGGATGCCCGTCTGAACACTGCGACACTTGGCAGATGTGTACACATGCATGCAAGTGTGGTGGTGTGTGTACATGTGTGGTGCACTTCCTGTGTTGCATGTGATGTCTGGCTCACCTTTGCCTGCTCATGCTGTTGTATGTGTATGGATGGTGTTGGCAGTTGCGAAATGGCTGTGGTATGGCTCGTGTGTGCGAGTTGTAATGACATGTGTGTTGGTGATCGTGATGACATGTCTGAGGTTTGCCAATGCCACTCATGTACAACTGTCATGTGTGTATGTGTCCATTGTACAGTGCCCTGATGCGTGTGTTTTGTTTCTCCCTGTCTGCAGCGTCAACTGATTAAGAGGGCGGAGAAGGTGCTGTGGAGCACAGCGGCGGGGATCCCACCGCCAGCCGGAGACGCAAGGCCCGGCTCCCCTCCCATGTTGTCATCTCGTCGGGGAGTGAGGAGTCCGGTGCCGCGTCCCAGGCCGCAGCTGCCGGGGGGAGGTCCAAGAGGCGGAGGTTGCAGTTGGACTCCTCGGCAGCAGAAGGGGCAGCTGGGACCCCACAGGGCCCAACAGGGGAAGATGGCACAGAGTCATCCAGGTTGGTGGGGGGTTTGGTGGAGGAGGAGGCCGTGCAAGCACCGGAGACGGGGTCTAGGGGTGGGGATCCCACTGGTGCTAGTGGTGCAGTGCAGGACCAGGGACAGGAGGCAGCACAGGCCGCCGCGGAGGTGCCTGTGTGCAATCCTGTCCCTGATCCTGTCCCTGCATCATCTTGCACCAGCACGGATGCCTATGTCCAGACCAGTTTTCAGGCAGGGGATGAGCTGACGTCAACTGGCCTTCCTCTGCCTGCGGACGTGGCTATCCAGGCCCGGGTTGAGCCTGTCCTGGCTGGTGTGGCGTTGCGTCAACGGGCCATGCGAGGTGACCTGCAGTCTTTTCATGAAGAGACTGCAGGTCATCTCGAATGGCTCGTTGACCACGTCAGCCTGCTGGGACAGGTCACCCAGGCCGGATTCCTCCGTCTGATGGGGCTTGCCACGACCCCCTCCTCAGCTGGACCCCCTACGCGCCAGTCGTACTCTGTGCCATCTTCCCACCCATCAGTCACCTGGGTGCCCTGTGGAGCTGCCTCTGACGGTGCGGCCAGGCTGGTGGAGGAGGCATCCCTGCCACAGTCGGGAGTCGGACGTCCAGCAGGGGTGGCCACGTCAACGACTGCACCCCAGCCGGCGGAGGATGTGCAGGCAGCAGGAGGCAGTGCAGGGGCAGAGGCACAGCAGCAGCAGCACCATGGTGGGAGCCATGAAGGCTCGGGGCCTTCGACATCGGAGGGGCAGGCATCGGCCGGAGGGCAGGAGGACCCAGGACTAAAAGTGTCTTCCGTGTGGCAGCGGTTGGGCCACGCCATAGATGCGGAGCGGCAGCGGGCGGAAGAGGCACGGCTCTCTATGGTCAGGGCGGAGAACTCCATGCAGAGGGCCCTGAGGCGGGTCGAGTGCCTCGAGGCAATCCGCAGGGCTTTGGAGGTGGACACGTCGACGGCCCTGCGGACCCTCGGGGCCATGGAGGAGGACCGCCTCCGGGACATTGAGGAGGAGTTCGATGATGCCCTGGCCTGGCACATCCAGAAGTGAGCCGTGGAACTAGCCCGCTGCCCTTGTACATAGTTATGTAGATAGTGTTAAGTTTCATTTTTGTTTTCATTTCATTTGGACCTTTTGGACATTGGCCACATTTTTGTATATAGTATTTTTTATTAGTTAGTGTAGTTAGTTAGGTTTCCTTTATTTTGTTGGGATAATGGACCCTGGCTTCTTGCATTGTACATAGTTGTGGACTTGTACATACTTTCTTTTTTAACATTCTCCATGGATCAATGGCTTATTATTTTTATTTCACATTGGATTTTGTTTGGTGGACATTGACTTTATACTACATTACTTTGGATTTCTATATTCTTTATTTTTTTAATTTTTGAACGGACATGCTTCTTTTCATTTTTTTCCATTCACATTTCTGTTTCTTCATTTTTGTTTCTATTCATCTTTCCTTTAATACATTATTTTTTTGTTGAACTTCAATGTGTGGTATCTCATTGTTTTCATGCATTTCATGTTATGTGTTTTGAGAATCACTGACACCCATTGGTTGTATGTGAGGGACATGTGTTTGTTTTGGAACTTGCAATTGGTGTTCTGTGATGTAATTGCAAAATATGAGTGGGTGGATGCAAAACTCGGGTGGGTGTTTTGCATTTGGGGGCTGACCATAGAGACCAGGGATCTGGACTGTGATGACATGTTGGGTGGGGAAAATGAGTTGGACATGGGTGGGGGCCTGCTGGCAGGTGCCCCACAGTGCTGGGGGTGGGAGACATGAGTTGGAGATGGGTGGGGGCCTGCTGGCAGGTGCCCCACAGTGCTGGGGGGTGGGAGACATGAGTTGGACATGGGTGGGGGCCTGCTGGCAGGTGCCCCACAGTGCTGGGGGGTGGGGGTGGTGGGAGACATGAGTTGGACATGGGTGGGGGCCTGCTGGCAGGTGCACCACAGTGCTGGGGGGTGGGAGACATGAGTTGGACATGGGTGGGGGCCTGCTGGCAGGTGCCCCACAGTGCTGGGGGGTGGGGGTGGTGGGGAACATGAGTTGGACATGGGTGGGGGCCAGGTGGAGGGTGCCCCTGGTGGCTGGTGGGTGGGGGTGGTGGGAGACATGAGTCGGACATGGGTGGGGGCCTGCTGGCAGGTGCCCCACAGTGCTGGGGGGTGGGGGTGGTGGGAGACATGAGTTGGACATGGGTGGGGGCCTGCTGGCAGGTGCCCCACAGTGCTGGGGGGTGGGAGACATGAGTTGGACATGGGTGGGGGCCTGCTGGCAGGTGCCCCACAGTGCTGGGGGTTGGGGGTGGTGGGGAACATGAGTTGGACATGGGTGGGGGCCTGGTGGAGGGTGCCCCTGGTGGCTGGTGGGTGGGGGTGGTGGGAGACATGAGTCGGACATGGGTGGGGGCCTGGTGGAGGCTGCCCCTGGTGGCTGGTGGGTGGGGGTGGTGGGAGACATGGGTGGGGGCCTGGTGGAGGCTGCCCCTGCACTGCTGGGGGGTGGGGGTGCTGGGAGACATGGGTGGGGGCCTGCTGGAGGCTGCCCCAGGTGGCTGGGGGGTGGGGGTGCTGTGAGACATGGGTGGGGGCCTGGTGGAGGGTGCCCCTGGTGGCTGGGGGGTGGGGGTGCGGGAGACATGGGTGGGGGCCTGGTGGAGGCTGCCCCTGCACTGCTGGGGGGTGGGGGTGCTCGGAGACATGGGTGGGGGCCTGGTGGAGGGTGCCCCTGGTGGCTGGGGGTGGGGGTGCTGGGAGACATGGGTGGGGGCCTGGTGGAGGGTGCCCCTGGTGGCTGGGGGGTGGGGGTGCTGGGAGACATGGGTGGGGGCCTGCTGGAGGGTGCCCCTGGTGGCTGGGGGGTGGGGGTGGTGGGAGACATGGGTGGGGGCCTGGTGGAGGCTGCCCCTGGTGGCTGGTGGGTGGGGGTGGTGGGAGAAATGGGTGGGGGCCTGGTGGAGGCTGCCCCTGGTGGCTGGGGGGTGGGGGTGGTGGGAGACATGAGTCGGACATGGGTGGGGGCCTGGTGGAGGCTGCCCCTGGTGGCTGGTGGGTGGGGGTGGTGGGAGACATGGGTGGGGGCCTGGTGGAGGCTGCCCCTGGTGGCTGGTGGGTGGGGGTGGTGGGAGACATGAGTTGGACATGGGTGGGGGCCTGCTGGCAGGTGCCCCACAGTGCTGGGGGGTGGGGGTGGTGGGAGACATGAGTGGGGGCCTGGTGGAGGGTGCCCCTGCACTGCTGGGGGGTGGGGGTGCTGGGAGACATGGGTGGGGGCCTGGTGGTGGCTGCCCCTGGTGGCTGGGGGGTGGGGGTGCTGGGAGACATGGGTGGGGGCCTGCTGGAGGGTGCCCCTGGTGGCTGGGGGGTGGGGGTGGTGGGAGACATGGGTGGGGGCCTGGTGGAGGCTGCCCCTGGTGGCTGGTGGGTGGGGGTGGTGGGAGACATGGGTGGGGGCCTGGTGGAGGCTGCCCCTGGTGGCTGGGGGGTGGGGGTGGTGGGAGACATGAGTCGGACATGGGTGGGGGCCTGCTGGAGGCTGCCCCTGGTGGCTGGTGGGTGGGGGTGGTGGGAGACATGGGTGGGGGCCTGGTGGAGGCTGCCCCTGGTGGCTGGTGGGTGGGGGTGGTGGGAGACATGGGTGGGGGCCTGGTGGAGGCTGCCCCTGGTGGCTGGTGGGTGGGGGTGGTGGGAGACATGGGTGGGGGCCTGGTGGAGGCTGCCCCTGGTGGCTGGGGGTGCAGGGGGACATGCGTTGGTGGGCAGTAGTGCTAGTTGATATGTGGGTTGGCTGGTGGGCATGGGCATGGTGGATGGGGTGCCTGCAGGACATGTGCTGGGTAGGCCCCTGTGGTGTGAGCCACCTGCAGGGGCCGTGGAGGGTGTAGAGGGTACACCTGGGAGGACCCACACGTGCAATTCACGTGTGCTGCTCCCCACGTACCCCTGTAATACACATACCCCGCTCAATCGCGTGTGGAACTTCCCGCGCACCCCCGGAATACACGTACCCCACTCAATCGCGTGTGGAACTTCCCGCGCACCCCTGAAATCCACGTACCGGCCAAATCGCGTGTGGAACTTCCCGCGCACCCCTGAAATCCACGTACCTGTGTGGAACTTCCCGCGCACCCCCGAAATACACGTACCCCGCTCATTCGCGTGTGTAACTTCCCGCGCACCCCCGGAATACACGTACCTCGCTCAATCGCATATTTGACTTCCCGCGCACCCCCGAAATACACGTACCCCGCTCAATCCCGTGTGTAACTTCCCGCGCACCCCCGGAATACACGTACCTCGCTCAATCGCGTGTGGAACTTCCCGCGCACCCCTGAAATCCACGTACCCGGCCAAATCGCGTGTGGAACTTCCCGCGCACCCCTGAAATCCACGTACCCGGCCGATTCGCGTGTGGAACTTCCCGCGCACCCCCGTAATACACGTACCCGCTCATTCGCGTGTGTAACTTCCTGCGCACCCCCGGAATACACGTACCTCGCTCAATCGCATATTTGACTTCCCGCACACCCCCGAAATACACGTACCCCGCTCAATCCCGTGTGTAACTTCCCGCGCACCCCCGGAATACACGTACCTCGCTCAATCGCGTGTGGAACTTCCCGCGCACCCCTGAAATCCACGTACCCGGCCAAATCGCGTGTGGAACTTCCCGCGCACCCCTGAAATCCACGTACCCGGCCGAATCGCGTGTGGAACTTCCCGCGCACCCCCGTAATACACGTACCCGCTCATTCGCGTGTGTAACTTCCCGCGCACCCCCGGAATACACGTACCTCGCTCAATCGCATATTTGACTTCCCGCGCACCCCCGAAATACACGTACCCCGCTCAATCCCGTGTGTAACTTCCCGCGCACCCCCGGAATACACGTACCTCGCTCAATCGCGTGTGGAACTTCCCGCGCACCCCTGAAATCCACGTACCCGGCCAAATCGCGTGTGGAACTTCCCGCGCACCCCTGAAATCCACGTACCCGGCCGAATCGCGTGTGGAACTTCCCGCGCACCCCCGTAATACACGTACCCGCTCATTCGCGTGTGTAACTTCCCGCGCACCCCCGGAATACACGTACCTCGCTCAATCGCATATTTGACTTCCCGCGCACCCCCGAAATACACGTACCCCGCTCAATCCCGTGTGTAACTTCCCGCGCACCCCCGGAATACACGTACCTCGCTCAATCGCGTGTGGAACTTCCCGCGCACCCCTGAAATCCACGTACCCGGCCAAATCGCGTGTGGAACTTCCCACGCACCCCTGAAATCCACGTACCCGGCCGAATCGCGTGTGGAACTTCCCGCGCACCCCCGGAATACACGTACCCCGCTCAATCGCGTATTTTACTTCCCGCGGCGCAACTTTTTTGATGCGCTGGGACTCTACCGCCTGCTTTCGTGTGGCGGCCGTGTTTCAGCTTGTGCGTGGCTTTGGCTGTGCGTGGATTTGCCCTATTCCATTCCATGAATACGTGTGGTTCGAGTGCGTGTGGGTGTTCCCTCTGCTTCCGTGCAGTACATCCCCAGTTACGCCCTTATTTTCACGTGTTGTTCCCCATTCCGTGCGTTACGCCCCATGTCCCGCCCACTTTCTGGTGTGTGTACTGAGGTTGTGCGCTTTCACTGTGCGCGTCGCGCACCGTCGCGCACGCCTTTCGCGATGTTGCAGTGACTTGTGCGCCATGCACGGGTTTGGCGCACATCCCGCGGTGAACACGCGCAGGGACTTCCATGAATCGCACGCGTGCGTGTGCGCCTGTTTTTTTCCGCTTGCGCATGCTTGCGCATGCTTGCGCCTAGATTTTCGGCGCACGTTTGTTCCATGAATCGGCCCCTAAATGTATAAATAAGGGTTTCCATAGGGCATCCCATACTAGGCAATGACTTAGGTGGAGTGCAGGGTTGAAACCACTTACAGATTGGGGCTTGTGTCCGGGATTTCTGGATTAGAACTACAACTTGTGCAGCTTAATTCAGTGTGCTAACTAATTGGATACATAAATCCTGTTGGGTACCATGCTGTGTTACACCGTAAAAGCACCGCTCAAAAGGGAACGCTCTAAGGAAACCGTCTGTTTTGCAAAAATAAAATAATAAAATTCTGTAAATCAGGAAGGACATCAATATTTCCAGAATGGCGACATTGGTAGATGTCAAGATGGCTAGAGAACACCTTTTACATAAATTATTTGTGAGATGTGAATTGACTGAGCAGGACCAGAATGTGTGGTTGCAGGCAATCACACAACAGATCACTGCAACAGGGTTAGATAAATGGAAAGACCAGGGTCCCTTACATGTGGCCCTGAGTGAACTATATATGGCCCCTTAGGCCAAGGATGAGCAAAACAAGATTGCCAAGATTGCCAAGATAGCGGCACATCTATATTTATCTATGGGGGCCATACAGGATAAATATGCTGAAGGCCAAGATCTGGCAAGTAGGCAACTAATGGCATTAGAAAAGGCCCAATGTGATCTGGACTCCTCTGAACAGAGGTTGCAGAGGAGCCAGGAGTCAGACAATGAAAGCAGGCAGTATATAATTAAAATAAAAGAGGATATGGGTATCCTGCAACAGGAAAAGGCAGAACAGGATACCAGAATTCTGGCCTTGCAGAAGGAGTACCAAGAAAGTGTGGACTCCCTACTGCAGAGCCAGAAAAAGCTGGAGCAACAACTGGATTTCAACAGGTCATGCGTAGAGCAGATAGTCACCCTGTAAAGCCACCTAGATAGAGAGAAGGCAGAAAGCAACACATTAATTCTGAAAGACCTGGATACCCAGGCTAAATTTGAGGAAGAGCACCAGAAAGATGGTGCCCTTCAAAGACACAGGGACGACCTGGCGGCACAGAGGTAGGCTCTTGCACAGGAAAGGGACACCTTAGGCCAGGAAGTCTGTCACCTAAAAGGGAAACTGGAAGAAAATCACCTGGCCCTCCAGGGACTGGGTGACCTCCAAAAAGAGCATGATAGATTGTTAGAGCACACCAGGAGGGTGGAAGATGCTCTGGCAAGGAAGGAGCAGGCCAGTATGAACAGGACTCAGGAGGTAACCCCCCTGCAGCAAAGACTGGCCTAGTACTCAAAGACAAACCAGGAAGCACAGAAAGACAATGAGGCTCTCTGTCAGAACAATGATAGGCTCCACAGGCAGGTAGCCATGGAAAAGAGACTGATATAGACTAGTAAGGCCTTGATTGAGGAACAGAAAGCTCAGGTTCTTGGATGGCAACAGGGAGCAGGGGCTGCTAAAGATGAGGTTCACTTAGAAAGGTAAACACCTGAGCATAACCTCAGGAACCCGAGTACCAGAGGCCTTCATCTCTCCCAGTGCCTGGACTCTGCCACCCCCATATCCACTGGCGCACATGAGCCAAGGGCCACGGGGATGGCAGATTACTATCCAGTCAGAAGTATGGGGCTCATAGACCATCACCTCCCAGGAATGGATGGGCGGGCATCTGGGAATGGGTACCCAAGCACTGTGAAATTTAGTGGGGAACTCCAGGAGAGTAGGCCCACTAAGGGAATCCTAAAAGCGTCTGCCTAACTAGGACAGTGGGGGGGCATCAATCAAATCCTGGGAGCAAGGAGGAATCAGAAGACTCCTCTGAGCACCCCAGGCAACAGGAGACTACACAGGTCCCCACATTCTCCCAGACATTCCCAGGCTCACAGAATCCGGGAAAACCTAGAAGACCAGGCGGGCTCCTCTAGGAGCAGTGCCTCTGAGTCAGAGGAGGATTGGACCAGGTTTACCCGAACCAAGAAGGCCAATAAGCCAAAAAGGGCCTTGCTTAAGGACCCCTAAAAACAAGTATTCTGTTTGGGAGCACTTAGAGCTCTTTGAGCAGATGATGGAAGCTTTCCATTTGAAAGACAGCAGTATCTGTATTCAGTATGTGAAATGGACCTTCTCACCAGAATGCTCCAGTTTCTTTGCGGGGCTGTAGGACCAAAATCATTCTAGATAGTCCACCTATAGGGCGGCCATCTTGAAGCATTTTTCTGTACACCGAAATCCCCAAGAGGCTTGCAAGGCAGCCTACAATTTACAATGTGGTGAGGATCAGGCCCCACAAGAATTTGTGCAGGAATTAAAGTGTGCCTTTGTGCAGACTAACAGAAGGGTGCGCAAGGACTGCAAAGAATATGTTAATACTTTTTTCCACGCTCTACCAAAGTACATCATGACCCAGCTAGTGAGGGATTTTCATGAGAAAAGATCACTAGACTGGGTCATTGAACAGGCCACCCGGATGTTTGAGTTGCAAAAGCCCATAGACAACAAGAATACTCAAAAAAGCCCCAAACCAACCAACACCCCGGCTGCTGCTAAGATGGCAGAGGTAAAGGTTGCCCCAATTTTGGATTTAGAGATGGGGGGCCTAAAAACCCACCTGCACAGCAGAATAATCCCAAGCCCAGAAGGCCCTCGGGCCAGCCACAGAGAGGGAGCCAAGGAGGTAGTCCCACAAATGGGATCCCTCACTTCCCTGACTATATAATCCCCCGCTACAAGGGGAACAGACCCATCCTGGGTTATGTGTGGTCTCCTCCTGCCCAAGGGTGGGGGATTCAACCAAGCAGCAAACCCAGGGAACTTCCCTCCTCACTTCCCCCAGGAGGGCAGATATTCCCCAAATCCTGGGCAGAACTTTTTCCCCAGGTAACCACAAAACTTCCAACTCCAGAACAATCCATCCTTCTTTCCCCACTTTCCTGAGCCCAGACAACCTAATCCGGGAGAGAGGAGGCCAAGGGTGGAGAGGTACCCAAATCTTCCCAACCCGGGGTATTACCAGAGAAGGGATAGCTACCCTTCCCGGGATCAGCCCAGGGGAGAAATGAGAACCCTGTATCAGCCTGAGCGGGTTTCACAGCTAGAGTGCCTTGTCCAAAACATGGCACAGGATCTGGGTCGCATGCTGAGGGCTCAACAGAACCCTCAGATGGGCATGTCGGCACAGAACACCTCCAACTCTGGACCTGGTGCTCCAGAACAATGACAGGGGCAGCACCCCGACAACCCACCGGTTCCCAGGGAGGAGGCACAAGGGCAAGGGGGTGTAAAGCTTTGGAGGAAGCTTCCTTCCCCACTTGTAAAAAGCCCCTGAAAACCCAGGAACCGGAACCAAAATCTCCTGCCCCTGAAAGTCTGCCACCCAAGGAGCAGAGGGGGGTAGGAGAAACAAAGGACCCAAACAAACCCATTTTGTGGAGGAGGTACAGTTCTTCCAATATGAAGGAGCGGGATCCTCAGAGGATCCTGGGAAAAGGATCTTCTCCTTCAGAGATGGGGGAATGCCTCCCAAGGACAAATGGGTTCCAAAGGATTCAAATCCATACTGGGTAGATGTGAGGACTGAGCTAGCACCGCCCATCATACAACCCGAGAACCAACAACATGAAAATCCCCTGGTTCAAACCCATCCTGGTGACTGCTTCCAAAAAGGGGGGGGGCGGCCCAGAACCAGAACCAGGGGACCTCAAAACTTCTCCCATCTCTAGTTGCCACCTTTTCTTTGCAGATTCCCAAGACTCCCCACAGAATTCTGCCCAAATCTTTTCTCTCTCAATGTCCAAAACTAGAAAATTACCCCACCAGTTGTCCAAAAATGTGCATTATCTGTGCCCCGTTGCAGAGAAGGAGGGAAGATACTATGCCCCCGTTCAAGTACAGGGGCAGGGTAACATTTTGGCACTGGTGGACACTGGATCCCAAGCTACCCTTCTGTCCAAAAAGGCCTTTGATAAACTGAATTCAGGAAGGGGGGAGAATTACCAAATTCCTCTCTCCCCTCTTCCTGGACAACTTCAGAACTTTGACGGGAAGGAAATTCCCATCGAGGGGACTGCGGATTTGGACATGAAAATTGGGCAACACAAGGTGAAGCACCCGGTCATAGGGCCTCATTACACGGATGGCGGTAAGGATTTACCAGTACCGGTATTTTACCGGTACCGGTAAATCCTTACCGCTTTACTACGAGGTCCCTTTGCGGGATGGGGAATTTAAGGCGTTAAAAACCAACCCGCAAAGGGACCCGGGGAGCTAATTACGGTACCGCAATTTGCGGTACCCTAATTAGCGCCTTCCCCATTCCCATTATGCCCTATGGGGCAAAAATGGGAATGGGGAAGGGCAATGGTGGAAGGGGGAATTACCGCCCTGCCAACCTTGGAATGGGGCGGTAATTCCCTTTTCCGCCAAGGCGGTGCCAGTATTTTACCGGCATGAACCATGGCGCTAATAGCGCCATGGTTTTCCGCCATCCGTGTAATGAGGCCCATAGTTGTGACTTCAGAGGGCATCCCTTGTTTACTAGGGAATTACCTCCTGCGAAGGTTGTCACCCCTAATAGATTGCGTAAACAAGGTCCTCTGGACCCAGACTAGCCGACCCATAAAGTTAAAACAGTGTCAACCATGTTAGTTTAAACGGCACCTGCCACATGGTTGAACAAAAATCTGACCAAGTAGAATTTCACTTCCAGAACAACCAAGTTCCAGACGCGACAGTGATAGCAGTAGGACAACAAACTGGTGATGGGGGTCCTCTCTATTTCTGAAAATCAACCTTCCTTCCAGTTTAAGGTGGCATTCCACACTGGAAGGAAACACTCTGAAATTCTTTACCAATCCACAATCAGACATTCCAACTCCCATAGTCCAGAAGATGAGAAATCAGCTCTGAGCCTGGCTGATATTGAGCAAATTGGAGAGCAGTTGTTCATCCCAATTCAGTTAAATGAAGGGAAGGACTCTGTTCTCGCCCGAGTGTGTGTAAACAACGGTAAGAGCTTCATGAGCGAAGCCATGTTCCGCCAACTCCCAAAAGATCCAGCCATTCCCACATCTACACTCATAGACAAATGGGAAATGGATCTAGAAACACCCAATTCCAAACATCTCCTGCCAAGAAGGTGTATGCTCAAAATCTCCATAGGCAACAAGAGCATAGTCCATAATTGTTGGGTTGTGCGAGATAACACTGCCACCTTTTACTTAGGCAGTCACATTTTCAATCGCTTTGCCATTAGTTTGGACCTAATAAACTTCAAAGCTTGGTCCCGATTAGCGGATAATCCCATGGGCTTTGTTGACCCAGAGAAAGCATTTAGGTCAGCTCAACTGCTGCCTTATGCAGTTGAAATTCAGTTTGGAGAGGAAGTCACCATCCCAGAAAGGACCCGACAATTCTCCCTGGAAGTAAAAGTTAAAAGAGGACAGAAATTGAAAAACCCTGATGCCTATATTCATCTAAATGTTTCTCTCCAACAGCAAGGGTTGGGGGTAAACCCAACACCAATAGTCAACATAGAACATGAGACCATTCCAATAGAGGTGGATAACAGTGACTTAAAGATTATCACTCTGGCCGCAGGCACCATTATTGGATTGGCGGTTGATGACCTGCATTTTTCCATAGATTTAGGTAATGAACTGTTAGGACCAATCCCCAAGTACTGTTTTGACAGTGATAGGGAGGACAACACAACACCAGACAGGATCTTTACCCGGCATGGGGGGAACCTCCTGGTGTACACTTCCTGCCCTTATGGTAAGGAAGATGTGACTTGTGGCTTCAAGAAGGATGAGGTGATTTTCCAAGTCCGCGAGGATTGCCTTCCCCACCTGAAGCCACCAGTCCAAATCAGCACTTTGACCAGGGACTTCTGCACCCAGCTGGAGGAGGCCGCTGAGATAGCAAAACCAGAAGTCTTTCCAGGCTTCAGGCAGATGGTTGAAGAGAGATTCAACCTAGCTGATGCCTGTGAGACTTTGGAACAGAAGCAAAAGTTGAAACATGTTTTCTTGGATTTTCAAGATCTCTTTGCGGTGGACTCATATGACTGTGGTTGGACCGACATCCATAAAACAACAATTCCCACGGACCCTGGCATGACTCCTTTGTTTGTAAAGCAATATCTCTTGCCTCTCGCATCAATGGAGTCCCTTACTGAAATAATTAAGAACCTTGAGTCCCGTGGGATAATCCGTCCAGTCCATAGCACCTTCAATAATCCGGTGATGGGGATATTGAAGCCAAACGGCCAGTGGAGACTCTGCGCCGACTTTAGAAAGCTCAATAAACAGGTCTATACTTCCCGATGGCCTCTTCCATACATTGACCAAGGGCTGGCCCAGATCCAGGGGTCACAGGAATTCACTGCAATAGACCTGACCAATGGATATTGGGCTGTACCTGTCAGTAGGGAGGACTAATACAAGCTGGCCTTTATCTTTGGGGGCAGCAGTACACATGGACCTGGACTCCCTTCGGATACATCAACTCCGGCAATTAATTCAACATTTTTCTGCATAAGCCATGCCCAACCTGGGTGAGAGGATTAACCTGGCCTATGTAGAGGATGTTCTCATCAAAAGCTCAACTGTGGAGGAACATATAGCGGAGATCCGTTATGTTCTGACGAAGTTGAGGGCTGCCGGAGCAAAACATTCCTTTCAAAAGGCACAGTGGTGGTGAACCTGTGTCAATTTCTTGGGGCATGAGATTACTCCTCAGGGTTTCTGTGACCAGGAAAAGAAAGTGGAAGCACTCCAGAAATTGTAAGACCCCACAACTCTGCGGGAACTAAGGAGCCTCCTTGGACTGACTAATTACAGTAGAAAGTTCATTTTGGGCTACGCAGAGATCACAAGACCGCTGGTTCATCTTTTGAAAGGGGGGTCAAGTGGTAGTGGGGTACAGAACAAGCCGAGGCAGTAAGACAACTCAAAAGAAGCCTCTCACAAGCGCCTTGCCTAGCTTACCCTGTCAGAAACAAGGAGTTCTTCTTGGAGACATGGTTCTCTAATACATGCTTGACTGCAGTATTATACCAAAAGCATGACAAGGTCAATAAAGTAATATCCTATGCGAGTAAAAGTTTATCCTCTGTGGACAAAAAATTCAACGACTGTGAGAAGGCACTCCTGGCACCAGTGTGGGCATTGAAGAATTACCGCCCGTTTATCCAGGTAGAACACATCATAGTGGAGACTCAACACCAGCCTCTGCAATATCTCCAAAGTGACAGAATCCGGGCCAGAAATCTGTGTAATTCACAAATTACTTCCTGGATTCTGTCAATGCAAGGCTTTCCTGTGGAGGTCAGATATGGCCAAAACAAGAAGAGTCCCCTCGCGCAAGATCTGGCTGACTTGCATGATTGTGCCAGAGAAAACTGTCTCGAGGACGAGAGTCTAAAAATCAAGGACAACATGGAAGCATTCCTCAATTCCCCACACAAAGTTGTTGAAGAAGACAAGTGTGAGGGAATGCCCACTGTCTATGTGGATGGATGCTCTTACCATGTTGACAACAACGGGGAAAACAAACTTGTGGCCGGTGTAGGGAATGCATGAGTGAATGAGACCCCAGAACCCTCCGCTGGGTACAAGATTGGTCCCTGAAGTAGTCAAGTGGCAGAGTTGATGGCTGTGCATCAAGCCATCCTCAGTGCTGTCCAACATCAACTCCACAAACTGGTCATAATCACAGATTCGGATTATGTATGGAACGGGTTCGTGGAGCACCTGGTTAACTGGAAAACCAGAGGCATGCTATGTGCTAACAACAAACCCTTAAAACATGGGAAATTAATTCAAAACATTGATGATCTGGTCAATGGGATGACCATCTACTGGAAAAAGATCAAGGGTCATTCCAAAGTAGAGGGACCAGACAAAACTGGAAATGACTTAGCTGATCAGCTAGCCAAAACAGGGGCCATCCAAGGGGATCTAATTGAGATCGAGTCCCGTTTGGGGGAAATCCAGGTCACTGCTATCACTAGGTATCAGACAAATGCTCACAATGAACTCTCAACTGCACAATGGAGTAAGGAGACCCCAGATGCTGATTTGATTACGGCTCAAAAAAGGGATCCAACAATTGGTAAGTTTTATCAACACATTGAGGACCCTGAGAACTTTCCCCTGATGGATACTGATTACATAGGGAAAGAGGACCTCAGAGTGTTGATGAAATGTCCAAAAATGTTCAGAATCCAAGACGGTTTGTTGGTAAGGAAATCCCTAGCTGGCCATGATCAATGGGTGGTCCCTACCTCATTCCGAAGCCTGATGTTAATTCACGCCCATGATGTGGCCATAGGCGGCCATATGGGGTTTCATACAACACTTGACATCTTAAGAGAGGTTGCATACTGGCCACACATGGGGTAGGACCTCAACCAATACAAGAAGGGATGTCTTGTGTGTGCACAATTTCAGCCAACATCCCTCACACACCGTTCGCCTCTCCAAAAGAGGGGGATGACACTGCCATGGTTAGATTTGCAAGTCGACTTTATTGGGCCCGTGATTCGCTCCTCTAGGGGAAACAAGTACATGTTGACCGTGACATGCTTGTTTACTAAATGGGTGGAATTTCCCTGGCCCAAACTGCAAGGCAGACACAGCAGCTGTCCTGATGATAAACAAAATCTTTTTGCATTTTGGACTACCACAAAGGATTGAGTCAGACCGAGGTAGCCATCTCACCAGCGAAGTAATGACAAAGATGTGGGAGATACTTGAGGTAAAAAGGAAGCTACACATTGCTTACCGGCAGCCTCTAGTGGTGCAGTTGAGAGATACAATAAAACAATTGTGAGCATATTAAAAAAGATTGTGGCATATTCTGGGCAAGTTGGGATATTCGATTACCTCTTGTCCTAATGGCCATCAGGTCTACCCCTTCATCTGCAACTAAAATGTCACCGTTTGAGCTGATGACTGGACACAGAATGGTGCTTCCCCAGCATCTGCTCTACAGAACCCAAGAGCAGATATTGATAAATGCCTCCACAACACATGAGTATGTTGAAAATCTAAGAAAACACCTTCAACATGCTTTTGCCTATGCTCAGCGAAATATAGAGAGATTAGCCGACAGCATGAAGACCCACTATGACTTAAAGACTACCAGAAAAGAATACAATGTAGGAGACTGGGTCTACTTATACAATTTCCAAAGGAACCGGGCCAAACAGCGCAAATGTTTGCCTACCTGGAGGGGTTCTTTTGAAATTGTAGACACAATCCCACCAGTTGCCTACAAAATCCAACTCCCCAAAAGCAATTTGGCAGAAAGGAAAGATAAGTGGGTCCATATTAATCAACTAAAGTGTTGCCATCCTAGGCACACTCTGCAGCAACTGAATGATTCTTCTGGAACCCCAGAGGGGGTCCCTCCAGCTCCATAAAATTCCAACTCTAAAATACTCCATATATAGTCCATGATTACTATTTAAAAATGTGTCCTGATTTATCAAAATGTATGTGTCCGCTCCACTACATTAATAGTGATTGGGAAATGTCTACAAATATGTTTTTGTTTTGTCACCCATAGTTTTTTGATTGGAAACCATGGAGACAAACCAAGGAGGACTACCCAGGGACTGGGAGGAAAGATCCGAAGGGCCCGGAGTATCGCTCAATACTCACATCAGGACTGGCGAGGAGAACCGATCGATCCACCCCTGATGGAGGAAAAGAGGTTGAACTTTGCCATTTGTGGAATCAGAAGAGATGAAACTGACATCCGAGTCTTGCGAATTCCCATTGATGGACGATCAACGCCAAATCGCAACAGGGGGGGCTTGTGGGATGTTTTCCCCCACTAGTGCAGGCCCTGCAACATTCCTGTGCACTGCTTGCATCAGGAACATCAGAATGGCCGCTGGAAATCATTATGCACGCAATAATCACCCAGAAGTGCGCAGGAAAAATCTGAAAAAAAGGCTGCCATCCACTTTTGCCTATGTCAGTGGTAACAAAGGAGACAAGTGCCAAAACCCACCATTGGGCTACCCACAGAGCAGCCTGAAACTACTTGAAAAAGCAATGTTGATTGCAAAAGAAACACATAGCTGTTTGGAAATCCGTTTTTCTTGGTTGGCAAATTTGCAAAAATCATGGTTCACAAACCACACAAAAAATCCAACCTCCATTTTGGATGTTAAACATCAATTTGCTTCAAGAAGCCACATGAATATAATGTCAGCATAAGTACATTTATCAGAAGAAAATCCACATGTAAAAGATGCTTGCTTGAGAAAATATGTTGAAAATAGGCGCAATACAGCTACACGCCTCTGTCAGAAGCTGGAGATCTCTAAATCTGTCAGGTTAAACTTGTGTCTCAAAATCTAAGTGTGGAGAAAGAAGGGACTTCGATCAAATGCAATATAGGGTGCCACACATTGATTTTCATGTTGAAAAAGACTGGAATTGAAGATGTGTTGCTTATTTTAAATTTGTAACTGTAATTTTTCACAAGGAACAATGTCACAATTGACCATAATGTAACCTAATTTAGCTAAAACTTCAAAGATTTTTTTTTCCACTGAAAACACACCACCTGTTCCTTCCCATCAAAGGGAGAGGATATCTCATGGGGATGCTAATGAGAAGAGGAGGAGACTTCATATGCTGCTCTGGGAAAGAGACAATGGGTTTCTTGAACTGAAAGAAAATGCTAATTCGGGTGTGACAGAAACCAGCCCAGGCAGGAACAAGCTCATGTTACTCTCTGGCTCAGCCAAGCCTTGGAGGCGGGCCAGACTGAAAATGTGGATTTGAAACTGAAGTAACTGTATGTTTGAGAAAAAGACTTATAGCAAATTGTACTGAACTGGTAAAAATATGGAATTTATAGGTTATTAAAATGAAATGTTTGCTCACAGTTTAAAACTAATCTGGAATCTGTGCGATATTCAGAGACTGAACAACAAAATTGTTCTTATTCTAGCTATTGTGATTATGTTAGAAACATGAAAAAAACAGGAATATGCCTAGAGGGTATGTGCATGCATGTGTAAAAATTGGTACAGAACTGACACTGAGTAAAAGCCCAAAAGCGCGAAAAAACTATCATTTGTGAACCAAAACTTGTAAGAAGATAAGATGTTGACAGAAACGTACCTTAGTTAATCTGTCATGTGAATATTTTTTACTAACACGTTGTGGATATTGGAAATATGTTTTTGGGAAAAATAGATTTTCTGGGTAAGAACAAAAGGGAGGGATTTTCTCTGGACCCTAAACACAGTGTCACTCTTACACATGATGACACATCATGACACACTGTTTCTTTATCAAATCAGGAGAGGGGGAATTCTCTGGCCTATCAGATTCTTAGAGGGTTGGGCATAGTATAATCAGCCTCTCCACCCCTTTGGAGGATGGATAAATAGGGACTGTTGAGGACCCAAAGGACACATTCACTCATCACTGATCTACCGGCGAAGCGCTCTTCAGGAAGAACTCATCTCTAGATTCCAAACTCCAGATCCAGACTCCAGAACCATACTCCAGAACCCTGAAGCAGAAGCCCAAACTAAAAATCTGAACCCTTTCAGCAGGCCTTTAAAAATCTTGCAACCTGAGTTTAACCCCTAAATTTCCACGGGGCCTAACCAATTCAACCGCCTGGATGTGCTGTGTCGGCTATCTCTGGCCAAGAACCCTTGCTAGAACCCAAGATCCAGATCAGTCCAGCAGAGCTGTAACCCAGAACCCATCAGATCCAGACCAAGAGGCCGTGCAGACCAGAGGGCCTTGCTGAGAGCAAAACCAAGTACCTGAGACCTGTCCAGTGGCAAGCAAACTCCAAAAAAACCTTTGACCAGATCTTTGAGGGGCACATTCCAAACCATAGTTGTGAGTATTTAGCATAGAACTGTCCATAGCAAATCTCTTAGTAAAGTAATCTTATCCAACCCATTCCGACATATCCAGATTGCATTATAGAATCTCTTTTGTCCATCCTGAAATCCTTATCCCATCTACATAATCCTGTGATAATTGTAGTGATAATCATCTTTGTGCTAATATATTTTCTGGAGAAAGGCAAGCATCTCAGGCAGATAGAAACCATCCGGGGGCGCCTCTGGATCGGGGGCTGTGCTGTCCGTGTAGTTTGCGGCTCCACAGACTCTCTAGTGTTAAGAAATCTTTGTTCCTAATCTTCCAAAGCACATCTTTCCTTTTGAAATTTTGACTCTTTTGAGAAAAATCTGCCTTTCCTAAAACCTCTGTAACTTTTGAACCGTACATGCTAGGAACAAAATTTAAATGGCATTTTGAAGCTAACATCCCCAGCTTTCAATTGCATCAACAAACGCACTCGTTCTCCTTAGATTTCATCCAGAATTTTTGCGCTCTTAAAAGTTTGCTACGATTTCGCATTTGGCTTAATTTCACCACATGTAAAACCAGCTATTTCTTGCTTTCAACTCTGAATTTCGTTTTCCATCTGCCAACCATTCAACAATCATTGCTGGTATATACTTGAACCAATCCAAAGCAACTTTCACTAGTTCTGAATCCCATTTAGTGAATAAAAAGTCAATTTTAGCATTTTTCCCATTCATTTAAAACCACCTTTAATAGCAATTGACCTTTCTTAAAATCAGCCCTGTTCTCTCTAAGCTTGCTGGGGAGGAATCGGGATTGAAAATGCAATTGTTGATTGTTATTGCTGAAACCTGTGTGCCCTCATTCCATCTATTCATATTGCATATTGGGGGGAGTGAGTAGTAACAGGGGGGAAGAGTGATCACATTGTCTTTGATTGAATTCATATCAAGTTTTATTTCTGTGTTACATTCTTTCCTATCATTGCATTTCCTTGAACCCATACAAAGTTTCCCTCTGCTACATTATTGTTCCTATTCCTACTCCTAATTGATTAATGAGATTGTTGATATTGTAATATTACCCATTGCTGATCATTGCATAAATATTCAGAAGTGTGAAATTCAGATATTATTCATATTTATAAAAGCGTGATCTATATATATATATATTGTTCAATTCTTCAAATAAATCTTTTGACTTTGCAAAACAAACCTTCTTCTTGGTTCAGTGAGACCGGGGGGATTCAAAGAGAGGGGTGTTATATATGGGTACATCATCCAGAGATAAAATAACTTTTGACATAAAATATATAAATAAGGGTTTCCATTGGGCATCCCATACTAGGCATTGACTTAGGTGGAGTGCTGGGTTGAAACCACTTACAGATCGGGGGCTTGTGTCCAGGATTTCTGGATTAGAACTACAACTTGTGCAGCTTAATTCAGTGTGCTAACTAATAGGATACATACCTCCTGTTGGGCTACCACGCTCTGTTACACCGTAAAAGCACCGCTCAAAAGGGAATGCTTTAGGGAAACGGTCTGTTTTGCAAAAATAAAATAATACAATTCTGTAAGTCAGGAAGGAAATAAATATTATCAGAATGGCGATATTGGTAGACATCAAGATGGCTAGAGAACACCTTTTACATAAATTATTTGTGAGAGGTGAATGGACTGAGCAGGACCAGAATGTGTGGTTGCAGGCAATCACACAACAGATCACTGCAAAAGGGTTAGATTAATGAAAAGACCAGGGTCCCTTACATGTGGCCCTGAGTGAACTATATATGGCCCCTTAGGCCAAGGATGAGCAAAACAAGATTGCCAATATAGCGGCACATCTATATTTATCTATGGGGGCCATACAGGATAAATATGCCGAAGGCTAAGATCTGGCAAGAAGGCAACTGATGGCATTAGAAAAGGCCCAATGTGATCTGGACTCTTCTGAACAGAGGCTACAGAGGAGCCAGAAAATGAAAGCAGGCAGTATATAATTAGAATAAAAGAGGATATGGGTATCCTGCAACAGGAAAAGGCAGAACAGGATACCAGAATTCTGGCCTTGCAGAAGGAGTACCAAGAAAGTATGGACTCCCTACTGCAGAGCCAGAAAAAGCTGGAGCAACAACTGGATGTGAAGAGGGCATGCGCAGACCAGATAGTCACCCTGTAAAGCCACCTAGATAGAGAGAAGGCAGAGAGCAACAAATTAATTCTGAAAGACGTGGATACCCAGGCAGAATTTGAGGAAGAGCGCCAGAAAGCTGGTGCCCTTCAAAGACAGAGGGACAACCTGGTGGCACAGAGGCAGGCTCTTGCACAGGAAAGGGACACCTTAGGCCTGGAAGTCTGTCACCTAAAAGGGAAACTGGAAGAAAATCACCTGGCCCTCCAGGGACTGGGTGACCTCCAAAAAGAGCATGATAGATTGTTAGAGCACACCAGGAGGGTGGAAGATGCTCTGGCAAGGAAGGAGCAGGCCAGTATGAACAGGACTCAGGAGGTAACCCTCCTGCAGCAAAGACTGGCCCAGTACTCAAAGACAAACCAGGAAGCACAGAGAAAATGAGGCTCTCAGAACAATGGTAGTCTCCACAGGCAGGTAGCCATGGAAAAGAGACTGATATAGACTAGTAAGGCCTTGATTGAGGAAAAGAAAGCTCAGGTTCTTGGATGGCAGCAGGGGGCGGGGGCTGCTAGAGATAAGGTACACTTGGAAACGGAAACACCTGAGCATAACCTCAGGAACCCGAGTACCAGAGGACTTCATCTCCCCCAGTCCCTGGACTCTGCCACCCCCATGTCCACTGGAGCACATTAGCCCAGGGCCACGGGGATGGCAGATTACTATCCAGTCAGAAGTATGGGGCTCATAGACCAGCACCTCCCAGGAATGGATGGGCGGGCATCTGGGAATGGGTACCCAAGCACTGTGAAATATAGTGGGGAACTCCTGGAGAGTAAGCCCACTAAGGGCATCCTAAAAATCTCTGCCTAACTAGGACAGTGGGTGAGGGGGTACCCATGAAATCCTGGGAGCAAGGAGGAATCAGAAGACTCCTCTGAGCATCCCAGGACACAGGAGACTAGGTCCCCATATTCTGCCAGACATTCCCAGGCTTGCAGAATCCGGGAAAACCTCGAAGACCAGACGGGCACCCCTGGGAGCAGTGCCTCTGAGTCAGAGGAGAATTGGACCAGGGTTACCCGAACCAAGAAGGCCAATAAGGCAAAAAGGGCCTTGCTTAAGGACCCCTTAAAACAAGTATTCTGTTTGGGAGCACTTAGAGCTCTTTGATCAGATGATGGAAACTTTGCATTTGAAAGGCAGCATTAGCTGTATTCAGTATGTGAAATGGACCTTCTCACCAGAATACTCCAGTTTCTTTGCGGGGCTGTAGGACCAAAATCATTCTAGATGGTCCACCTATAGGGCGGCCATATTGCAGCATTTTTCTGTACACAGAAATCCCCAAGAGGCTCGCAAGGCAGCCTATAATTTACAATGTGGGGAGGATCAGGCCCCACAAGAATTTGTGCAGGAATTAAAGTGTGCCTTTGTGCAGACTACCAGAAGGGTGCGCACGGACAGCAAAGAATTTGTTAATACTTTTTTCCACGCTCTACCAAAGTACATCATGACCCAGCTAGTGAGAGATTTTCATGAGAAAAGATCACTAGACTGGGTCATTGAACAGGCCACCCGGATCTGTGAGGTGCAAAAGCCCATAGACAACAAGAATACTCAAAAAAGCCCCAAACCAACCAACTCCCAGACTGCTGCTAAGGTGGCAGAGGTAAAGGTTGCCCCAATTTTGGATTTGGAGATGGGGGGGCCTAAAAACCCACCTGCACAGCAGAATAATCCCAAGCCCAGAATGCCCTCGGGCCAGTCACAGAGAGGGAGCCAAGGAGGTAGTCCCACAAATGGGATCCCTCACTCCCCTGACTGTATAAGCCCCCGCTACAATGGGAACATACCCATCCTTGGTTATGTGTGGTCTCCTCCTGCCCAAGGGGGGGGGATCCAACCAAGCAGCAAACCCAGGGAACTTCCCTCCTCATTTCCCCCAGGAGGGCAGATATTCCCCAAATCCTGGGCAGAACTTTTTCCCCAGGAACCCACAATACTTCCAACTCCAGAACAATCCATCCTTCTTTCCCCACTTTCCTGAGCCCAGACAACCTAATCCGGGAGAGAGGAGGCCAAGGGTGGAGGGGTACCCAAATCTTCCCAACCCGTGGTATTACAAGAGAAGGGATAGCTACCCTACCCGGGATCAGCCCAGGGGAGAAATGAGAACCCTGTATCAGCCTGAGAGGGTTTCCCAGCTAGAGCGCCTTGTCCAAAACATGGCACAGGATCTGGGTCGCATGCTGAGGGCTCAATAGAACTCTCAGATGGGCATGTCGGCACAGAATGCCTCCAAATCTGGACCTGGTGCTCCAGGACAATGACGGGGGCAGCACCCCGACAACCCACTGGTTCCCAGGGAGGAGGCACTGGGGGAAGAGGGTTGTAAACTTGTAAAAAGCCCCTGGAAACCCAGGTACCGGAACCAAAATCTCCTGCCCCTGAAAGTCTGCAACCCAAGGAGCAGAGGGGGGTAGGAGAAACAAAGGACCCAAACAGACTCATTTTGTGGAGGAGGTACAGCTCTTGCAATATGAAGGAGAGGGATCCTCAGAGGATCCTGGCAAAAGGATCTTCTCCTTCAGAGATGGGGGAACACCTCCCAAGGACAAATGGGTCCCAAAGGATTCAAATCCAGACTGGGTAGATGTGGGCACTGAGCTAGCGCCACTCATCATCCAACCTCAGAACCAACAACATGAAAATCCCCTGGTTCAAACCCATCCTGGTGACTGCCTCAAAAAAGGGTGGGGGGGCAGCCCAGAACCAGAACCAGGGGAACTCAAAACTTCTCCCATCTTGTTAGGGAGAATTCTCTGTTTAGGCTGAATTTCCCTCCCTAGTGAGTCCCCCAGCAGCTTTGCTGGATTTCTGGGGTTTAATTTTTTCTCCTGCCAAGAGTGAGACTCTTTTACCCTCACTCTTGGACATGTTGAACTGTGTTATCTTGGACAAACCTTGTGTTGAATGGGCTATGGGGTCTTTTACTCCATAGGGCCTCATGTATTTTTGTGATGTGGGTTACACAGCACCCTCTGTGCCGTGACCCAGGGGTGTCCTAGGGACTCCCCAACATAGACTCCATACCCTGGGACTGACTACTGTCTCCCAGGGCATGTAAAGTCACCAAAGACTTTGCTAGTCTTGAATCCTGAACAGAACCAGTACAAACCATCATATTGTGGACGTACTGGCTGGGGCAATTCGATTGCCCCAGGGTCTGTTAGTCGAGGGGGCACGTCTCCGTCCCCCCTGATCGAGTTTTGGCTGGTGGCAGTGGAAACTACGTTTTATATTCGACCGCGAATATTTTCCTATGGGATTTCCCATTGTTTTAGGCTAACACATTTAATTATTTATTTACGGTAGCCTTAAACATACCGCCGGTTTATATATTTATTTTTATAACTCCGGTTGGGACTTTTTGCCAAAACTTGATTCTAAAATGGCGTTGGTGTTCGCCTCTGTAACTCTGACCCAAAGTGGAGCCCTTTGTTCCACTTTTGGCGGGCTTCTCCACAGAAGCCCTCCAAAGTGGTGCCACTCTGTCTGGGGTACTTAGGAGGGGTGGAGGGGGATTTAGGCACCCTGGACTGAGTTACCTTGGTAACTCAAGTCGCACTCCGTCCTGATTGGCCCAAGTGGTGAGCCGGCCGGCTCACCACTTAGCATGTTTGAGTGACAGCTAGGCTGGGTGAATGGGGGTTTGCTGCATAAAAGCAGGGCTTTGGGGACTGGGACTTCAGAAGTCGCCACAGGACCAAGAATCCGACGAGGGAAGAGCTGAGCCGACCTGCTTCGACGACACCACCCGGTGGAGCCCTGCTGAACCGTCTCACCACTTTTCCCGACGACCGAGGAGAACTCTTAACGGAGTGGCTCCTTCCCTTGACTGGTGGGGACAACCAGTTTTCGCCTTCTTTTCGCTTCTCGAGGTATCTCGTGGCCGCCTTGCCAGTGCCAAGCACCCCGGCAACCGGAACCCCACCACTTTTACCCCAAACCACGAAAGTCGGTACAACCCTTCAACCGGAGGACTCCGCGGCTGGTTTCTTCCCGGGCAGTGCAACGACCTTCTTCTTCTGCTCTTCAGCGAGAACTTCTTCTCCCCTGACCGACGTCGAGCCTTGCTGCCACTGCCTGGAACAACTGCCACCGCTGGAGGATCCTTTCCACTTAAGGTACCGTGTTCCGCCTGGCTTCCCTTGCCACCGACTGTACGGGGTAGATTTAGCCCCCGGCTTTCGAACCTGGGAGTGCCTGGGACACCCTGGCTAAACTTTCTAAGCCACTCTAAACTCTTTCTAACTCTTTGCAAGACTTTGAATCCTTAACAACAGTGTGATCTTGGGCACATTTTCGCTCCGGCTACTCTAAGAGTGGGCCCTGCCTAGTGACTTTTGCTCACCTGTGACTTTGTGCTTCTGTGAGTCTATTGCAAGTGTTCTGGACCTTAGAGTGGTGTGTTTAACCCATTCCTGTTTCTTTTTACCCCTTTCTTGAACCTACTAGAGTGTCATCTAACGTTAAGCGCTCACCTCTGTTTTAATTATGTGGTGTTAACTTAGAGTTGTCTAGATAGGAGTAAGGGTTGGAACTGCTTTCATTATAACTGTGTTTGAAGTGTTTTTACTATATTTTGCTAGAGTGTTTTTAACTTATGTGTATTTTAAATAAATAACTATATACTTTTGAAACCAAGCTCTGGTCAGTGTTTGCTTGTGCTATTGTGTTTTGGTACATATTGTGTATACTTTGCATACTGCCTAACTCTTCTTGAGAGAAGTCTGACTGCTCAGCCACAGCTACCAGGTAAATCTGGGTGGTGCAGACTGCTACCAAGTGGGTTTACTGCTATACCTGTAGTCTTAAATCTTTTGCAGTGTTCCCCAAGGGAACTGCACAGGTTTCTGCCTAACACTGGTGGCAGCGGTGGGATTTGTATTGAGTATACATTTTATTGTGCTTTAGATACCTTAGTGCAACTAACCACAAAGCTTAGCACTGAAAAAGTAAAACCTCTAACATGTCAGTTATAGAAAGCTATAGTCAAGAGTCCCTTGCAGCCAAAACTGCTGATTGTTTAAGAGTGCTCTGTAAACATAAGGATCTCCTGACTAAGGCTAAGGGAAATGGAGCTCAAGTATGACTTAGAAATGAAGAAATTATCTGTTGAGAATGTTTCTCTCTCTGGCTCCTCTAGAAGTTCCAGTCCTAAAAGACCCCGGATGCCTAAAGAATTGGTTGGTATGTATGAGCCTAAGTTGGATGTGTTGGATTGGTTGTCTCTGTTTGAATATAATCATGGGCTCCAGAACATCACAGGAAATGACTTACTCACCTGGTTGTTCTCTAGGCTTCCCCCTGTTGCAACTGATGTGGTAATGGAGATGGGGGAGGAGGATAGGAAGGACTATGAATGTGTGAAACTAGCTTTGATAGCTAGGTTTGGGAAGACCCCTTCCCAGTATCTTAAGAGGTTTAGGAACCTCAAAAAGCATGATGGTACCCCTTGGGCTACCTGGGTGAGTGAATGTTTGAAAAACTTAGAGGGATGGATTAAGGGTTACAAGGTGAACACTTATGAGGGGATGAGAAATCTCTTTATGTTGGAGTCAATTTATGATGCCTGCTCTCCTGAGCTCAGACAGCACTTGGCTGATTCACAGGAATTAGATCCTAGGAAGCTAGCTAAGGCTGCTGACTTGTGGGTTGCCAACAGGGCCACTCACAAGGATTCTGGGGTAACTCAGAAGAAGGATGGGGAGAAACAGCCTAAAAAGGACTCCAAAGAGAATTCTAATACCTCCCATACCCAAGAGGGCCACAAACAACCAAATAACCAGGGTAAGCCCCAGGGTAAACCGAATCAGGCTAGTGTACCTTCTGGCCACAAGCCAGAAGGAGGTCAGAACAAGCCACCCTTCCAGAGAGCATTTGGACAATGCTATGTCTGTCAGGGTACTGACCATATCAAAGGAGATCCCAAGTGCAAGGGTAAACCTGCAGGGATCAGCACAGTCTCCTTAGCCTTCACTCCTGAGGATGAAGTACAGATGGCTAGTGCCCACTTTGAACTCTTTGCTGAAGAACCCTTGGGTCTTCAAGCAACTGTAAACTTAGAGCCTATGGGTCTGGTTAGTCCCCAGAATAGGGTTGTGTATAACTCCCTACCTGTTAACTCTAAGGTATATTATGTGGACAGTGTTCTTGTCAATGGCCAGGATACTCCTGCCAGGAGAGACACTGGGGCCAGCAGAACAGTAGTGGATGAAAGCTTCTTTCAACCTGAGGATGTGGCCAAAGCACCCAAAGGTCCCACTAAGATGTCTGGAGGCCCTGTCCAAATGGTTCCTATTCTACCAGCCCTCATTCAGTGTAACAACATGACAGTGAGGATCCCTGTCAGTGTTCAGACTGAGGTACCTGGGAAGGTCCTGTTGGGGAATGACCTAAGAACTCTAGGAGTAGTGTCACATACCCCCAGGCCTCCCAGTATGGAGAAACAGAACTTAACCAAATTGGCTAGAAAGGCTACCTTGAAGGACCCTTCTAGGCCTGTGGGACCCTCTACTGAGAACCCCACTACAAGCCCTGGTTTTAGTAAGTTGACCTCTAACCCAGGCACAGTTCAGGATAGTATGCTAGGAACATGGGAGCCCCAACCAAGCTCCACCCTGTGTTCCCCTAGTTTCAGAGTCTCTGACCCCCCTGCTTCTGAGGAAGAGGTGGATAGACCAACTAGGCCCCTATCTGAACCTGAGAGAACTGGTAATTCTCAGTGCTGGTGGAAAACCAGAAAAGAAAAGTCTAAGGCCAAAAACCTTCAGACTGTTGGACCTTCTACTGAAGACCCCAACTCAAATCCTAATATTAGGGGGGAAACTCCTAAAATAGGTAAGGGTAGATCTAAGAGGAAGGGGAAGCAGGTACATTGCCTAACCCCAACCCCTCCAACCAAGAGGCCTAAGACCCAACCTGCTCCCACAAGAGAGGTGGTGAGGAACCTTGGAGGCCCCTCTAGATCTAAGGGAATCCTTTATAAGGACCCCTTCAAAAAGCCTAACATAGGTTCAGAAGTTGTACCAACTTCTGAGGGACTGGTCAACCAGATCCCCTATAACAAAAAGACTGATGTTCCTCAAAGGGTCTGTAGGTCCGTTAGCTTACAAAAGAAAACCTTTGAGTTCTCCATTGAACATAGGTCAAGGTGTCACCATCAAAATGCTGATGGACTCTCTAGGATGTATATCATCGACTAGAGGTATGAGGTTCATCCAGGAGTGGATTAAATCCTCCTGTCCCTTAGTCTGGGGGGGGCGAGTGTTAGGGAGAATTCTCTGTTTAGGCTGAATTTCCCTCCCTAGTGAGTCCCCCAGCAGCTTTGCTGGATTTCTGGGGTTTAATTTTTTCTCCTGCCAAGAGTGAGACTCTTTTACCCTCACTCTTGGACATGTTGAACTGTGTTATCTTGGACAAACCTTGTGTTGAATGGGCTATGGGGTCTTTTACTCCATAGGGCCTCATGTATTTTTGTGATGTGGGTTACACAGCACCCTCTGTGCCGTGACCCAGGGGTGTCCTAGGGACTCCCCAACATAGACTCCATACCCTGGGACTGACTACTGTCTCCCAGGGCATGTAAAGTCACCAAAGACTTTGCTAGTCTTGAATCCTGAACAGAACCAGTACAAACCATCATATTGTGGACGTACTGGCTGGGGCAATTCGATTGCCCCAGGGTCTGTTAGTCGAGGGGGCACGTCTCCGTCCCCCCTGATCGAGTTTTGGCTGGTGGCAGTGGAAACTACGTTTTATATTCGACCGCGAATATTTTCCTATGGGATTTCCCATTGTTTTAGGCTAACACATTTAATTATTTATTTACGGTAGCCTTAAACATACCGCCGGTTTATATATTTATTTTTATAACTCCGGTTGGGACTTTTTGCCAAAACTTGATTCTAAAATGGCGTTGGTGTTCGCCTCTGTAACTCTGACCCAAAGTGGAGCCCTTTGTTCCACTTTTGGCGGGCTTCTCCACAGAAGCCCTCCAAAGTGGTGCCACTCTGTCTGGGGTACTTAGGAGGGGTGGAGGGGGATTTAGGCACCCTGGACTGAGTTACCTTGGTAACTCAAGTCGCACTCCGTCCTGATTGGCCCAAGTGGTGAGCCGGCCGGCTCACCACTTAGCATGTTTGAGTGACAGCTAGGCTGGGTGAATGGGGGTTTGCTGCATAAAAGCAGGGCTTTGGGGACTGGGACTTCAGAAGTCGCCACAGGACCAAGAATCCGACGAGGGAAGAGCTGAGCCGACCTGCTTCGACGACACCACCCGGTGGAGCCCTGCTGAACCGTCTCACCACTTTTCCCGACGACCGAGGAGAACTCTTAACGGAGTGGCTCCTTCCCTTGACTGGTGGGGACAACCAGTTTTCGCCTTCTTTTCGCTTCTCGAGGTATCTCGTGGCCGCCTTGCCAGTGCCAAGCACCCCGGCAACCGGAACCCCACCACTTTTACCCCAAACCACGAAAGTCGGTACAACCCTTCAACCGGAGGACTCCGCGGCTGGTTTCTTCCCGGGCAGTGCAACGACCTTCTTCTTCTGCTCTTCAGCGAGAACTTCTTCTCCCCTGACCGACGTCGAGCCTTGCTGCCACTGCCTGGAACAACTGCCACCGCTGGAGGATCCTTTCCACTTAAGGTACCGTGTTCCGCCTGGCTTCCCTTGCCACCGACTGTACGGGGTAGATTTAGCCCCCGGCTTTCGAACCTGGGAGTGCCTGGGACACCCTGGCTAAACTTTCTAAGCCACTCTAAACTCTTTCTAACTCTTTGCAAGACTTTGAATCCTTAACAACAGTGTGATCTTGGGCACATTTTCGCTCCGGCTACTCTAAGAGTGGGCCCTGCCTAGTGACTTTTGCTCACCTGTGACTTTGTGCTTCTGTGAGTCTATTGCAAGTGTTCTGGACCTTAGAGTGGTGTGTTTAACCCATTCCTGTTTCTTTTTACCCCTTTCTTGAACCTACTAGAGTGTCATCTAACGTTAAGCGCTCACCTCTGTTTTAATTATGTGGTGTTAACTTAGAGTTGTCTAGATAGGAGTAAGGGTTGGAACTGCTTTCATTATAACTGTGTTTGAAGTGTTTTTACTATATTTTGCTAGAGTGTTTTTAACTTATGTGTATTTTAAATAAATAACTATATACTTTTGAAACCAAGCTCTGGTCAGTGTTTGCTTGTGCTATTGTGTTTTGGTACATATTGTGTATACTTTGCATACTGCCTAACTCTTCTTGAGAGAAGTCTGACTGCTCAGCCACAGCTACCAGGTAAATCTGGGTGGTGCAGACTGCTACCAAGTGGGTTTACTGCTATACCTGTAGTCTTAAATCTTTTGCAGTGTTCCCCAAGGGAACTGCACAGGTTTCTGCCTAACACATCTCTAGTTGCCATCTTTTCTTTGCAGATTCCCAAGACTCCCCACAGCTTTCTGCCCAAATCTTTTCTCTCTCAATGTCCAAAACTAGAAAATTACCCCACCAGTTGTCCAAAAATGTACATTATCTGTGCTCCCTTGCGGAGAAGGAGGGAAGATACTATGCCCCCTTTCAAGTACAGGGGCAGGGTAACATTTTGGCACTGGTGGACACTGGATCCCAAGCTACCCTTCTGTCCAAAAGGGCCTTTGATAAACTGAATTCAGGAAGGGGGAGAATTACCAAATTCCTTTCACCCCTCTTCCTGGACAACTTCAGAACTTTGACGGGAAGGAAATTCCCGTCGAGCGGACTGCAGATTTGGACATCAAAATTGGGCAACACAAGGTGAAGCACCCGGTCATAGTTGTGACTTCAGAGGGCACCCCTTGCTTACTAGGGAATTACCTCCTGCGAAGGTTGTCACCCCTAATAGATTGCGTAAACAAGGTCCTCTGTACCCAGACTAGCTGACCCATAAAGTTAAAATTGTCAACCATGTTAGTTTAAACGGCATCTGCCACATGGTTGAACAAATAATTTGACCAAGTAGAATTTCACTTCCAGAATAACCAAGTTCCAGACCTGACAGTAATAGCAGTAGGACAACAAACTGGTGATGGGGGGTCCTTTCTATTTGTGAAAATCAACCTTCCTTCCAGTTTAAGGTGGCATTCCACACTGGAAGGAAACACTCTGAAATTCTTTACCAATCCACAATCAGACATTCCCACTCCCATAGTCCAGAAAGATGAGATATCAGCTCAGAGCCTGGCTGATATTGAACAAATTGGAGAGCAGTTGTTCATCCCAATTCAGTTAAATGAAGGGAGGGACTCTGTTCTCGCCTGAGTGTGTGTGAACAACGGTAAGGGCTTCAACAGCGATGCCATGTTCTGCCACCTCCCAAAAGATCCAGCCATTCCCACATTTAGACTCATAGACAAATGGGAAATGGATCTGAAAACACCCAATTCCAAACATATCCTGCCAGGAAGGTGTATGCTCAAAATCTCCATAGGCAACAAGAGCATAGTCCATAATTGTTGGGTTGTGCGAGATGTCTCTGCCACCTTTTACTTAGGCAGTGACATTTTCAATTGCTTTGCCATTAGTTTGGACCTAATAAACTTCAAAGCTTGGTCCCGATTAACGGATAATCCCACGGGCTTTGATGACCCAGAGAAAGCATTTAGGTCAGTTCAACTGCTGCCTTATACAGTTGAAATTCAGATTGAAGAGGAAGTCACCATCCCAGAAAGGACCTGACAATTCTCCCTGGAAGTAAAAGTTAAAAGAGGACAGAAATTGAAAAACCCTGATGCCTATATTCATCTAAATGCTTCTCTCCAACAGCAAGGGTTGGGGGTAAACCCAACACCACTAGTCAACATAGAACATGAGACCATTCCAATAGAGGTGGATAACAGTGACTTAAAGAGTATCACTCTAGCCGCAGGCACCATTATTGGATTGGCGGTTGATGACCAAGATTTTTCCATAGTTTTAGGTAATTAACTGTTAGGACCAATCCCCAAGTACTGTTTTGACACTGATAGGGATAACAACACAACACCAGACAGGATTTTTACCCGGCATGGGGGGAACTGCCTGGTGTACACTTCCTGCCCTTATGGTAAGGAAGATGTGACTTGTGAATTCAGGAGGGATGAGGTGATTTTCCAAGTCCGCGAGGACTGCCTTCCCCACCTGAAGCCACCAGTCCAAATCAGCACTTTGACCAGGGACTTCTGCACCCAGCTGGAGGAGGCCGCTGAGATAGCAAAACCAGAAGTCTTTCCAGGCTTCAGGCAGATGGTTGAAGAGAGATCCAACCTATCTGATGCCTGTGAGACTTTGGAGCAGAAGCAAAAGTTGAAACATGTTTTCTTGGATTTTCAAGATCTCTTTGCGGTGGACTCATATGACTGTGGTTGCACCGACATCCACAAAACAACAATTCCCACAGACCCTGGCATGACTCCAGTATTTGTGAAGCAGTATCTCTTGCCTCTCGCATCAATGGAGTCCCTTACTGAAATAATTAAGAACCTTGAGTCCCGTGGGATAATCCATCCAGTCCACAGCAACTTCAATAATCTGGTGCTGGAGATATTGAAGCCAAACGGCCAGTGGAGACTCTGCGCCGACCTAAGGGAGCTCCACAAACAGGTCTATACTTCCCGATGGCCTCTTCCCTTTATTGACCAAGGGCTGGCCCAGATCCAGGGGTCACAGGTATTCACTGCAATAGACCTGACCAATGGACACTGGACTGTACCTGTCAGTAGGGAGGACCAATACAAGCTGGCCTTTACCTTTGGGGGGCAGCAGTACACATGGACCTGGACTCCCTTCTGATACATCAACTCTGGCAATTAATTCAACATTTTTCTACATAAGGCCATGCCCAACCTGGGTGAGAGGATTAACCTGGCCTATGTAGATGATGTTCGCATCAAAAGCTCAACTGTGGAGGAGCATATAGCGGAGATCTGTTATGTTCTGACGCAGTTGAGGGCTGCCGGAGCAAAACATTCCTTTCAAAAGGCAGTGGTGTAGAACCTGTGTCAATTTCTTGGGGCATGAGATTACTCCTCAGGGTCTCTGTCACCAGGAAAAGAAAGTGGAAGCACTCCAGAACTAAGGAGCGTCCTTGGACTGACTAATTATAGTAGAAAGTTCATTGAGGGCTACACAGAGATCACAAGACCGCTGGTGCATCTATTGAAGGGGGGGGGGTCAAGTGGGAGTGGGGTCCAGAACAAGCCGAGGCAGTAAAACAACTCAAAAGAAGCCTCTCACTAGCGCCTTGCCTAGCTTACCATGTCAGAAACAAGGAGTTCTTCTTGGAGACATGGTTCTCTAATACATGCTTGACTGCAGTATTATACCAAAAGCATGACAAGGTCAATAAAGTAATCTCCTATGCGAGTAAAAGTTTATCCTCTGTGGACAAAAAATTCAACGACTGTGAGAAGGCACTCCTGGCAACGGTGTGGGCATTGAAGAATTACCGCCCGTTTATCCAGGTAGAACACATCATAGTGGAGACTCGACACCAGCCTCTGCAATATTTCCAAAGTGACAGAATCCGGGCCAGAAATGTGAGTAATTCCCAAATTACTTCCTGCATTCTGTCAATGCAAGGCTTTCCTGTGGAGGTCAGATATGGCCAAAACAAGAAGAGTCCCCTCGCGCAAGATCTGGCTGACTTGCATGATTGTGCCAGAGAAACCTGTCTCGAGGACGAGAGTCTAAAAATCAAGGACAACATGGAAGCATACCTCAATTCCCCACACAAAGTTGTTGAAGAAGACAAGTGTGAGGGAATGCCCACTGTCTATGTGGATGGATGCTCTTACCATGTTGACAACAACGGGGAAAACGAACTTGTGGCCGGCGTAGGGAATGCATGAGTGAATGAGAACCCAGAACCCTCCGCTGGGTACAAGATTGGTCCCAAAGTAGTCAAGTGGCAGAGTTGATGGCTGTGCATCAAGCCATCCTCACTGCTGTCCAACATCAACTCCACAAACTGGTCATAATCACAGATTCGGATTATGTACGGAACGGGTTCGTGGAGCACCTGGTTAACTGGAAAACCAGAGGCATGCTATGTGCTAACAACAAACTCTTGAAACATGGGAAATTAATTCCAAACATTGATGATCTGGTCACCTCAAATGGGATGACCATCTACTGGAAAAAGATCAAGGGTCATTCCAAAGTAGAGGGACCAGACAAAACTGGAAATGACTTAGCTGATCAGCTAGCCAAAACTGGGGCCATCCAAGGGGATCTAATTGAGATTGAATCCCTGTTGGGGGAAATCCAGGTCACTGCTATCACTAGGTATCAGACAAATGCTCACAATGAACTCTCAACTGCACAATGGAGTAAGGAGACCCCAGATGCTGATTTGATTACGGCTCAAAAAGGGGATCCAACAATTGGTAAGTTTATTCAACACATTGAGGACCCTGAGAACTTTCCCCTGACAGATACCGATTACATAGGGAAAGAGGACCTCAGAGTGTTGATGAAATGTCCAAAAATGTTCAGAATCCAAGACGGTTTGTTGGTAAGGAAATCCCTAGCTGGCCATGATCAGTGGGTGGTCCCTACCTCATTCCGAAGCCTGATGTTAAGTCACGCCCATGATGCGGCCATAGCCGGCCATAGGGGGTTTCATACAACATTTGACATCTTAAGAGAGGTTGCATACTGGCCACACATAGGGCAGGTCCTCGACCAATACTTGAAGGGATATCTTGTGTGTGCTCAATTTCAGCCAACATCCCTCACACACTGTTCGCCTCTCCAAAAGAGGGGGATGACACTGCCATGGTTAGATTTGCAAGTCGACTTTATCGGGCCCGTGATTCGCTCCTCTAGGGGAAATAAGTACATGTTGACTGTGACATGCTTGTTAACTGAAATGGTTGAAATGTCTCCCGGCCCCAAACTGCAAGGCAGACACAGCAGCTGCCCTGATGATCAACCACATCTTTTTGCGTTTTGGACTACCCCAAAGGATTGAGTCAGACCGAGGTAGCCATTTCACTGGTGAAGTAATGAGAAAGATGTGGGAGATACTTGGGGTAAAAAGGAAGCTACACATTGCTTACCAGCAAGCCTTTAGTGGTGTAGTTGAGAGATACAATAAAACAATTGTGAGCATATTAAAAAAAATTGTGGCAGATTCTGGGCCAAGTTGGGATATTTGATTACCTCTTGTCCTAACGGCCATCAGATCTACCCCTTCATCTGCAGCTAAAATGTCACTGTTTGAGCTGATGACTGGACGCAGGATGGTGCTTCCCCAGCATCTGCTCTACAGAACCCAAGAGCAGACATTGATAAATGCCTCCACAACTCATGAGTATGTTGAAAATCTGAGAAAACACCTTCAACATGCTTTTGCCTATGCTCAGCGAAATCTAGAGAGATTAGTCCACAGCATGAAGACCCACTGTGACTTAAAGACTACCAAAAAAGTATACAATGTAGGAGACCGGGTCTACTTATACAATTTCCAAAGGACCCAGGCCAAACAGCGCAAATGTTTGCCTACCTGGAGGGGTTCTTTTGAAATTGTAGACAAAATCTCACCATTCGCCTACAAAATCTGCATCCCCAAAAGCAGTTTGACAGAAAGGGAAGATAAGTGGGTCCATATTAATCAACTAAAGTGTTGCCATCCTAGGCACACTCTGCAGCAACTGGAGGAGTCTTCTGGACCCCAGAGGGGGTCACTCCAGCTCCATAAAATTCCAACGCTAAAATACTCCATATATAGTCCATGATTACCATGTAAAAATGTGTCCTGATTTATCAAAATGCATGTGTCTGCCCCACTACATTAATAGTGATGGGGAAATGTCTACAAATATGTTTTTGTTTTGTCACCCATAGTTTTGTAATTGGAAACCATGGAGACTAACCAAGGAGGACTACCCAGGGACCGGGAGGAAAATACCGAAGGGTCTGGAGTATTGCTCAATACTCACATCAGGACTTGCGAGGAGAACCTATCGATCCACCCCTGATGGAGGAAAAGAGGATTAGCTTTGCCATTTGTGGAATCAGAAGAGATGAAACTGACATCCCAGTCTTGCGAATCCCCATTGATGGACGGCCAACACCAAATCGCAAGAGGGGGGGCTTCTGGGATGTTTTCCCCCACTAGTCCAGGCCCTGCAACATTCCTGTGCACTGCTTGCATCAAGAACATCAGATTGGCCGCTGGAAAGCATCATGCACGATATAATCACCCAGAGGTGTGCAGGAAAAATCTAAAAAAATAGCCCGCCCTCCACTTTTACCTATGTCAGTGGTAACACAGGAGACCACTGCCAAAACCCACCACCCACAGAGCATCCTGAAACTACTTGAAAAAGCAATGTTGATTGCAAAAGAAACACATAGCTGTTTGGAAATCCATTTTTCTTGGTTGGCAAATTTGTAAAAATCATGGTTCACAAACCACACAAAAGATCCAACCTCCTTGTAGGATGTTAAACATCATTTTGCTTCAAGAATCGACATAAATATAATGTCAGCAGAAGTACATTTATCAGAAGAAAATCTACATGTAAAAGATGCTTGCTTGAGAAAATATGTTGAAATACTGCAACTCGCCTCTTTCAGAAGCTGGATATCTCTAAATCTGTCAGGTTAAACTTGTGTCTCAAAATCTGAGTGTGGGGAAAGAAGGGACTTCCATCAAATGCAATATAGGGTGCCACACATTGATTTTCATGTTGAAAAAGACTGGAATTGAAGATAATTTTTCACAAGGAACAATGTTAAAATTGACCGTAAGGTAATCTGATTTGGCTAAAACTTCAAAGAGTTTTTTTTCACTGAAATCACCCCACCCTGTTCCTTCCCACAAAAAGGAGAGGATATCTCATGGGGATGCTAATGAGAAGAGGAGGAGACTTCCTCTGCTGCTCTGGGAAAGAGACAATGGGTTTCTTGAACTGAAAGAAAATGCTAATTCGGATGTGACAGAAACCAGCCCAGACAGGAACAAGCTCATGTTACTCTCTGGCTCAGCCAAGCCTGGGAGGCGGACCAGACTGAAAATGTGGATTTGAAACTGAAGTAACTGTATGTTTGAGAAAAAGACTTATAGCAAATTGCACTTAACTGGTAAAAATATGGAATTTATAGGTTATTAAAATGAAAAGTTTGCTCACAGTTTAAAACTAATCTTGAATCTGTGCGATATTCAGAGACTGAACCACAAAATTGTTCATATTCTAGCTATTGTGATTATGTTAGGAACATGAAAAAACACAGGAATATGCCCACAGGGTATGTGCATGCATGTGTAAAAATTGGTACAGAACTGACACTGAGTAACCGCCCAAAAGCGCAAAAAAAACGTATAGGAATATAAGATTTTGAAAGAAACGTACCTTAGTTAATCTGTCATGTGAATATGTTTTACTAGCACATTGTGGATATTGGAAATATGTTTTTTGGGAAAAATGGGTAAGAACAAAGGGAGGGATTTTCTCTGGACCCTAAACACAGTGTCACTCTAACACATGATGACACATCATGACACACTGTTCCTTTCTCAAATCAGGAGAGGGGGAATTCTCTGGCCTATCAGATTCTTAGAGGATTGGGCATAGTATAATCAGCCTCCCAAGCCCTTTGGAGGATGGATAAATAGGGACTGTTGAGGACCCAAAGAACACATTCACTCATCACTGGTCTAACAGCGAAGCGCTCTGCAGGAAGAACCCATCTCTAGATTCCAAACTCCAGATCCAGACTCCAGAACCATACTCCAGAACCCTGAAGCAGAAGCCCAAACTAAAAAGCTGAACCCTTTCAGCAGGCCTTTAAAAATCTTGCAACCTGAGTTTAACCCCTAAATTTCCACGGGGCCTAACCAATTCATCCGCCTGGCTGTGCTGTGTCAGCTACCTCTGGCCAAGAATGCTTGCCAGAACCCAATATCCAGATCAATCCAGCAGAGCTGTAACCCAGAACCCGTCAGATCCAGTCCAAGAGGCCGTGCAGACCAGAGGGCCTTGCTGAGAGCAGAACCAAGTGGCTGAGACCTGTCCGGTGGCGAGCAAACTCCAGCCAAAACCTTTGACCAGATCTTTGACGGGCCCATTCCAAACCATAGTTGTGACTATTTAGCATAGAACTGTCCATAGCAAATCTCTTAGTAAAGTAATCTTATCCAACCCATTCCAACATATCCAAATTACATTACAGAATCTTTTTTGTCCATCCTGACTTCCTTATCCCATCCACATAATCCTGTGATAATTGTAGTGATAACCATCTTTGCGCTAATATATTTGCTGGAGAAAGGCAAGCGTCTCAGACAGATAGAAACCATCTGGGGTGCCTCTTGATTGGTGGCTGTGCTGTCCGTGTAGTTTGCGGCTCCATAGACTCTCTAGTGTTAAGAAATCTTTGTTCCTAATCTTCCAAAGCGCATCTTTCCTTTTGAAATCGTGACTCTTTTGAGAAAAATCTACCTTTCCTAAAACCTCTGTAACTTTTGAACCGTACATGCTAGGAATGAAATTTAAATGTCATTTTGAAGTTTTTACGTAATCGCGTTTTTTGTGCGCTGAACATTTTGCCACGATTTAGCATTTGGCTCAATTTCACCACATGTATAAACAGCTATTTCTTGCTTTCAAGTCTGAATTTCGTTTTCCATCTGCCAACCATTCAACAATCATTTCTATTGTTTACTTGAACCAATCCAAAGCAACTCTCACTAGTTCTGAATCCCATTTAGCATATAAAAAGTCAATTTTAGCATTTTTTTCCATTCATTTAAAACCACCTTTAAAAGCAATTGACCTGTCTTAAAATCAGCCCTGTTCGCTCTAAGCTTGCTGAGGGGAAATCGGGATTGAAACTGCAATTGTTGATTGTTATTCCTGAAACCTGTGTGCCCCCATTCCGTCTCTTCATATTGCATATTGGGGGGAGTGAGTAGTAACAGGGGGAAAGAGTGATCACATTTGATTGAATTCATATCAAGTTTTATTTCTGTGTTACATTCGTTCCTATTATTGCATTATCTTGAACCCATACAAAGTCATCCTCTGCTACATTATTGTTCCTATTCCTACTCCTAATTGATTAAAGAGATTGTTGATATTGTAATATTACCCATTGCTGATCATTGCATAAATATTCAGAAGTGTGATATTCAGATATTATTCATATTTATAAAAGCGTGATCTATATATATATTGTTCAATTCTTCAAATAAATCTTTTGACTTTGCAAAACAAACCTTCTTCTTGGTCCAGTGAGACTGGGGGGATTCAAAGAGAGGGGCGTTATATAAGGGTACATCATCCAGAAATAAAAGAACTTTTGACATAAAATATATAAATAAGGGTTTCCATTGGGCATCCCATACTAGCCATTGACTTAGGTGGAGTGCTGGGTTGAAACCACTTACAGAGTGACTGACTATGTGATAGGTCTCCGGAGGAGAATGTTACATATGATGGCAGAAGCAAGTGATAACTTAAAAGCAGGTTATGTTACGCTAACCTGATATCCCCGGGGGCCTCTGGAAGGCTCTGAGATCTGGAACCCTGGATGCGTAGTTGCCCAGTGCTGAATAATGAATCTGCAATTACAGAAGGGAGGAATTGTGATAACTGTCTCTAATGGGTGAATCTCCCACCTCCCTCTGACCGATTCCCTTCTCACTGGGTTCTTTTCTCACCTTAGTTATTTGTAGGGTGAGTTGTCCGTCCTGTGTTTCTTGTGCAGGGGCGCTTCACGTTTGTTGGCAAGCTGCCCGAGTTGCTTCACTGGTGCAGTATGCCTTCCTTGGGCCCAGGCCTGCTGTGACCCCGAATCTGCTGGTAGGCAGGTAGATTTGTTAATTGTAAGTCTTTGTTCTGTTTATGGTGGGAATTCGTTAATATCTTTATCTCCTTTTTTTCAGGTGTGAAGGTCTTGATGCTGGCATGCCGGATGGAGAGCCACGTTTTCTAGGTAAGAGAAAGCGCAAAGCGCAGCGCCTTTATTGTCTTTTAAAGCTAACCTGTGTTTTATTCTTCTTCTCCTCACAGGCCACTGTGGTGCTGCGAGTGTATGAGAGGGCGATGAAAAACAGGCCCCAGAATCCGTTAAGGTAAGTACAGTGCTGTGCAGTTGTTTAATATTGAAAGCTAACCTGAATATGTCTCCTTTCCTTTGCAGATGTTGCTGTGGTGCTCCGGATGGAAGCGTGGCGTAGCACGATGGAATTCAGGTAAGGCTCATGGAATTCGATGTTTTGGAAGCGCCGAACCTAATATTGTTTTTCCCTTTCTCTTTATTGCAGTTTGCAATGATCGAACAGCAGCTGTGGTGGACGGTTCGTCGGAAGTCCTTAAGCTAATACTCACAGGTGAGTGATGTTTCTTCTTCTCTCAGTTTCCACAGATTGCAGGCCAGTTGAGATGCTGAGTGCTGGATGGGGTTTTCTCAGGTAAAACAGAATAATCTTGTTCTTGTTCTTGCAGGATTACAGGAAGATGCTGAAGACCAGGAGCTGGACACGGTGAGCGTCACACTGCTGGTTGCAGAATACGAATGCGAAGAGTGTTCTGCAGTCAGGGTGTGGTTTGTATAGCCCAGGTAAAGTAGTACCAGGGAAAGTAGTTCCAGGCCTGCCACACACAAAACACTAGACCGCATGGTTTGGTTCTTAAAACTAGGCTGTGTGGGTGCTTCCATGTTGGATTTAAAGGTACATGTACATAAATGGGACCTAGTTTGAACAGCCCTTCCTTTCTTCATATGAGCATGGTGCCAAAGGTGCCAGGACTGGCTCCAGGAGGCCTTCTGCATTGGTTTTAAGGCCCTCAGGGTTCTGGTGGGAGCCTGCTTGTGGCACAACTTGTCCCCCTCACAGTGGCCATAAAAGCCAGGCTCTGGTCAAACATTGGCATGACCAGAAAGCCAGCATGGTTGAGTTTACTCAAGAATAGCTTGTATTAGTTATGGTGCAAACAAGGCAGAGGGCCTTGCAGGAAAAATGGATAGGACCCTTCAAGGTTGTGGGCAAACCTGGAGAGGTGAACTATTTGGTGGACTAAGACAGACCTATGGAGGCTCCCAGAGTCTTTCACACCAACCATTTAAAGGCTTAATATCCGAGACCAGAATTGGGAGCTTTGCTTCTAGCTTCAGCTCATGAGGAAGAGGAGAGTGAACCTCTACCTGACCTCCTCAGAGGCCAACCTTTAGATGAAAAAATAGGAGTTAATCTCTCTTCTCAGCTGACTTCCAAACAACAGGAGGAGTGCAAAGTTCTGTTGAATCAGTTTGCCTCCCTGTTTTCACTACCACCAGGCTTGACCCCTTGGGGCCAGCATGATATTCCCACTGGTGACTGTTTACCTATGAAAAGAAGAGGTTACAGAATGTCAGAACATGTGAGTTCCCACATCAAAGGAGAGGTCAACAAGATGCTTGATCTTGGGTTATAGAGCCATCTACAAGTCCGTGGTCTAGTCCAGTTGTTGTAGTACCAAAGGCAGGATCTAAGGAGTTGATATTATGTGTGGACTATAGAGCTCTAAATGCAGTCACTAAGACTGATCCCAATACTTTACCAAGGACAGATGAACTGGTGGATAGACTTGGTTCAGCCAAGTACCTCAGCAAATTTGATCTAACCTCATGCTATTGGCAAATAGCACTGACAGACCATGCCAAGGAAAAAACTGCATTTCCCACCCAGCACACATCTACCAGTTTAAGGTTATGCCTTTTGGACTAAAGAATGCACCTGCTACATTTCAAAGGATGGTTAATCAAGTTATGAATGGGATGAAGGACTTCTGCATGGCATACTTGGATGACATTGCATTGTTCAGCCCTACATGGAAAGAACATATTGATCACCTGGGATATGTTTTGCAGGCTCTTGAGCAGGCCCATCGGACTATAAAGACAAGCAAATGTCAAATTGGTCAGAGTAAAGTGAACTACCTTGGTCATGAGGTAGAAGGAGGTGTGATAAGGCCATTGCTCAGCAAAGTATAAGCTGTGCAAACCTGTGCCACCCTTACTACTCAAACCCAAGTGAGAGCTTTCCTAGGTCTCACTGGGTACTACAGGAATTTCATAGATTACTATGGGTCCATAGCTTTTCCCTTGAATGTGATATCCTCTCCAACATTGCCTAACAAGGTTACATGGAATGAGGAGTGCAATCAAGTCTTTGAAAACCTGAAGAAAGCCCTTTGTCAAGCTCCAGTCCTAGGAGCTCCTGATTATCACCAACCCTTCATTGTGCAGAGAGATGCCTCCAATATAGGTGTAGGTGCAGTCCTTAGTCAACTGGATGAGGAGGTGGGCAACCATAAAGTGTAAATGTTTTGCCATTGTGTGGTCTCTGAAGAGGTTTAGACCATACTTGTAGGATCTACCTTTGTGATTCAGACAGACCACCAACCCTTGAGATGGTTAATGCAAATGAAAGGGGAGAACCCAAAACTTCTAAGATGGTCAATCTGCCTGCAAGGGTTTGATTCCACCATTCAGAACAGAGCAGGATGCCACCACCAACATACTGATGGTCTCTCTAGGATGTTTTTAACCAACTAGAGGTAGAGATCAATCCAGGAGTAGATTAAATCCTTCTGTCCATTAATTGGGGGGGGAGGGGTGAGTGTTAGGGAGAATTCTCATAAATGGCTAATTTCCCTTACCTAATAAGTCCCGCAGCAGTTTTGATGGATTTCTAGGATTTTTTTTTTCACCTGAGTATGAGACTTTTTCCCACACTTACACGTGTTGTTGCTGTGCAGTGACACAGTGACACAGGGTTGTCTTTTAGACTTCCCACTGACTTTTTCTGGGAATGACTACTGTCTCCCAGAAACATGTAAAGTTGCCATTAACTTTATGTAGTCTCTTTAAATCACAGACCCAGTACAACCCATCTTACATGGAGTATTGGAAAGGGTTAATTCCTATCCCTTTTTGTCTGTTCTTCTTGGAGCACTGTTTCACTCCCTTTGCATCAGGACTTGGCTGGTGGCAGTGGTAACAACCCTACTTTTTCTAACACGGTTATCTTATATAACCATGGTATTGTTTTAGGCAATTTTATTAGCCTCGAACATAAACCCGCTTGACCAAATACATTTTATTTTGGCTCCGGCTGGGTTTATTTGCCATTTCTTTTTGTTAAAGACTTTCTAATGTTTTTCTCTGCGCGTCAAACCGGGGTTGATTCCTTTGTTCGCTGTCTTTTTGCGAGCTTCTGCACAGAAGCCCTCCTTAAGGTGCCTGAAAGTCTGGGTAGGCAGGATGTGAGGGAGGGGTCTTAGGACCCCTGCCATGGGTTCCCTTGGTAAACCAAGTCGCACTCCTGTTTGATTGGCTGAGTGACTGTACTTGCCAGGACATCCACCCTGCTGTGTGATTGACAGCCAGGCTGTATGAATGTGGGAGAACTGCATAAAAAGCAGGTCTCTGGGATTGGAAAGGCAGAGTCACCACTGGAACAAAAGAACCAACGAGGAGCTGATGGAAGAGGACCCCTTCAACAACTGAACCACCCAGTGAAGCCCTGCTGCAGGTCTGAATCTTCAGAATCCGACGACAGAGATCCTTCAGAAAACGTCTTCCCTTAAACTGGTGTGACCAACCAGGACTCTCCTCTGGTCGAATTTGCTGTACAGAGCTACAGTGGGCCAGATAGCCAGGAAGGTCAGATCCTGCTTGGGTTTTAAGGAGCGCACCTTTTATTCATTGCTTTGCTCTGCTGCTGGTTTCTTCCCTGGGTAGTGCAGGACCCTCCAGTCTTCCTACTTCTTGTCCGTCCGACAGTCGCTTCAGGAACCGTGAGCTGCATGAACTACCAATAATGTCCGCCTCAGCTACAGCTTCCTCTTTGTTTTAAGGTACTGTGCAAGTCATGTTGTTCGTTTCGTTCAGCCACAGTGAAAGTGTTTGAAATATTTCTCCAATCCGAGGGCGTGTCCTTCTCTTCTCTTTGAACTAACTTTTCTACCAACCAACCTCGTCTGGAATCCGTGGCACGAACTTTACCGCAAACTACCCTGAAATGTGTGATCTTGAGCAAACGACTTTTGTCCTATTGACTTTGGCCCTAAGCCTTTTCTACATGATTCTATCACTGTAGTTCCTCTTGCTCAATTGCCCTGAATACTTACCTGTTGGTGTGGTTCAATTTCTATTAACTATGTCTTTCCCTCCCTTTTATATTGCTGGAGTGCCATTTTGCTCCCACTTCAGTTTGTGAGCTTTATTTGTCTGGAATTTAAGGGAAGTGGTGTGGTGTATTAAGAGTGTGATGTTTAAACTGCTTATAATAGTGCAATCTTTTACATCCAAAGAGTAAAATAAATGTATATTCTTTTACTTGAAAAGCATGAGTCCGTGTTTGCCTGAATCAAAGTAATTGCTGTCCTTTGTGTAACTATTTGATACTGCTCACTTGCTCTTGAGATAAGTCTGGCTGCTCAGCCATCGCTAATACTTTACTATGTAGTACAGGCTTTTACCAAAGGTGAATTTGTACTGTCATTTGTAGTCTCAATTGTGCGTGGTGTTCCCAAAAGGTACTACATATAATTCTGCCTATCAGCCCCCCACTTCACTTTTCTAAGCAGAGCAGCAAGAGGCCATCAGGCTGACTTTATCATTTGTTCCACGCACAACATTGTGAGTGGCTTGTAAAGCTGCCAACTGTATAGCTGAGACTGTAAACTTTAAAGATATACCAAACACACTAGAAGGCTTCATATTCATTATATGTTCTATCTGCCCATGTACATTTCTATATGTCATCATTAAGCAGTAGAAGCGGCTGGTGAATTTTGTAACTGGAGGGGCGCAAATATTTGTCACAAATAAGCGCAAGTGACTACGTTTAGTGAAGGAACCCAATTCAACCAAGGAGGGTTGAGGGGTTCCAATAATGGGTTAAAATGGTGGATTACACAGCTCATATTTTGTGAAAAAAATGGGTAAAAAGGCAGGCATTTTGCAATCCGTTTTTATTGGGTAAAGCATGAAAAAATCAAAGAGATGCTTATTACCAGCAGTACACAAGAGCATTTCCCAGCACATTTATATGATGCAATATACAATTTATGTCAGCATAAGAAACATTTTCAAACGGCCCATATATTTCCATGCTGGCTGCACCTGCTGTCTTTGTATACATTCACTAAGAGGGGATACTCACAGCAAACACTAAAGACATGCACTGACAAAGTGTTGGCAGTTACTCGAGAAATCTGCTTTGAAATCTAATGAGAAGCAACACATTTCAAATCTTATATATGTTACAACTGTTTCACAACAGAGCTACAAGATTAGAAAATATCCCAAAACGTAATTGAGAATTATTAAAGTTAGATCCAACAATGACACGATTGTTTCCAGAACCTCCTGTGATCGCATATTGCAAAAGTAAATCTTTGAGGAACTGCTTATTTAGAGCCAATTATTACTCTTTACGGGCTCCACAATCTACCTATCATGGCACGTTTCCATGTAATACCTGTCAACATTGTCACAGTGTCATCAGCGTCAAATTTGTTAACCATCCCTATAGTGTGAAGGAGATCCCATTAAAACATTCAACTGCATGTAATTCATCAAATGTGGTTTATGAAATTAGTTGTCCTTGCAGCATTTTCTATGTGGACATGACCAGAAGAAAATCCCAAATACGCTGGATGGAACACACATCAAATGTTAGGACGAAATCAGAGTACTCAAGTAGCACAGCACTTTGTTCAAGCTTATCCTTCAGTTGTCCAAATGCAATTTATAATATCGGAACAGGTGGTGATGTCAAGGAGCGGTGGGGATTTGAAAACGTTACTCTCCCCAAAGGAAATATTTTGGATAGAAAAGCTAGATAAATTGGTTCCTCAAGGTATGAATGCAGTATGGGATTGTTCCTGTTTTTTTTTAATAATCTGTGTACAACCATATTTGGAAGTCTCCTTTCTATCATTCAAGATATACTGCAAATGGAAGATGAATCTCTGGGGGGGGTAGACCTCTTTCTTTGGCAGGAGCCTCCTTCTGAAGCGGCCTCCTTGCCCCTCTCTGATTTGAGCTGGCTCTCCTTAAGTTCCGGAAGCTCCTCAAGACCTTCCTTTTCTCTTATTCCTTCCATCTACCCCTCTCATGCTAGTCTCATTCTGCTGCTGCGATGGGTTGCCTGTATCCTTTATGAGTCTTACTGGGGTCAAGCAGTCCTTCGACCAATATTCTTCCACAACCCTTTGACCAGCACTTGCCCTCGGGCACCCTTCCTTGACTAGCCTACTGAGGCTGGTCCACCCCTGCCCTCGCACTAGTGGTCCCATATCCCTACTCCCCCTGGAACTTGCCCTCCTGGGCTCCCCTTAGCACTTGCCCAGCCCATTGGGCCCCTTCCCCCTGCACTTCTCTCTCCTCACAATCTGGGTGTTTTCCATATTTCATATAGCTCTTTCATTGGTAGGAGCCTCCATCTGGAGCGGCCTCCCTGCCCGTTTCCGACTTGAGCCGGATGCCCTTAAGTTCCGGAAGCTCCTCAAGACCTTCCTTTTGTCCTCCTCCTTCCATCTACCCCTCCTGTGCTAGTCTCCCCTCACTGCTGCAACTGGTTGCCTGTGTCCCTTATGAGTCTTACTGGGGTCAGGCCCTCCTTCGACCAGTATTCCTCCACACCCCTTTGACAAACACTTGCCCTTGGGCACCCTTCCCTGACTAGCCTACTGAGGCTGGTCCACCCCCGCCCTCGCACTAGTGGTCCCATATCCCTACTTCCCCTGGCACATCCCCTCCTGGGCTCCCCTTACCACTTGCCCAGCCTCTTGGGCCTCCTTCCCCCTGCACTTCTTCCTCCTCACCTGCTGGGTATTTTCCATATATCTTGTAGTTTGAAGGTGTAGTTTGAAGGATAGTAGGGTAACCATACTATGACTAGAATAAGGAAATAGACACTTCGACAGATGCAATTTCACATCGTATGCATGTTAGTAACATAAACGACTACATTAACTGCATGTTCCTGCTGTTTCTGATTAGAGCATGTCACTAAGTTCTAGATGCCTGCCGGTGCTGTAACCCCCTTCACTATAAGCAAGGCACATTAGACTACAAATAATGCACGATTCAACCTTAATACACAATGATTTGTTTTCCATTTTATATTTGCCTTTGATAATGTAGTGACGAAAGACCACACCCTTCGGAAGGATGGACCAAGAAATAACTAGGCTGTTGCCACCAAATCTTAAATTGGCTTTTTTTTTGCAATTTGGAAATGTTAAACAATCAATTTTTTTAACAGATTGGATTCTCTGCAGATCCTGGCTATTAGATTGACATAGACACATGTAAAAAGAATAGGTGTCTTGTTTACATTAATCTGTAAACCCTGTGACATTTGTACATTGCATGTATGTAATTCATATATGATGTTTTCCTGTATGTCAGTGACATATGCAAATGTACATGTTATGATGATTGTATCATCATTTGTGTCACTGGGGATATTTTAGAGGTTTACGCTTACGCCATACCATTTTAGAACACTTAATTTAGGATAAAGGTTTTTATAGATGAACTATACTTTTTAGACAACATGATTACATTTGCTTTTGCAGACAGCTGTAGATCCTTTTTAGAATTATTTTGTATACAATGTGAAATATGTTCAAACATTGGTTTTGAACAATCCCTGAGGATACATGTTTTATTGTTGCTAGCCAGTCTAGCTAGTTCTTACTATTGTCAGCGGCTACACCAAAATGACAGTCTAGCAACATGATAGCACGTATCGCGCATCAGGCTGCCAGTCCAAGTGTCATGAGATTTTCCAAAAGTAAAACCTTGTGCCCCCTCCCAAAAAGTGAGGCCCTGGCTCTGAGAACCTTGGTCCCATGCCTTAAGACATCACTGAAGGCTATGTTGAAGAGGTTATGAGCTTAACAATTTGTGCAGTATGTTCTGTGTGTAGTTTAGTGCTTTGATACTAGCACTTAGAATTGGGTATAGCAAGGGGGTGACATTAGTTACTAACACTTAGTATTGAGGTAGGTAGAGAGGGCTAGATTTTTAGGCTACAGGCCACAAAAGTGCTGGCATTGTGGCAGGTGCACACACACTTGAATTTGCTGCGCTCATAAAATGGTCCTTGAAAATAAGTGTTCATTGTTTATAATGCAGGAAAGGGAAAGAAGGGGGAGATGAAGTGTATTTTCCCCACTGACCTCAGCATGCCGTTCTAGCAAAATGTTGTCCAAAGGTCACTGGGGCTGGAAATTACATGGGCTGTTTTTGGGTGTGATGACAGATGTCATCATGGAAGCAATTAGCGGAATTCTTAAAGAAATTTGAAAGAAAATGTACAGAGGTGTAGGACAGGAGGCGGTTTTCACAGAGAGATTTAAAACATGGAGAAAGGAGGAAGGAGGAGTCTAGCTTCCTGGGGCGAGAGAGGCACTGATTCTGGCTGACTGGAGAAAGAGGGCTGTCCTGCATGGCTGTGTCTGGCGAGGATCATCGGCTGGGCTGTAGAATGGTGTAGCAGCAGAGGAAATCTTTTTGAAGGCCAGTATTTCAAATCTGGGGGCAGTTTCATGGTGAGTCGTACTCAGCTGCAGGAAGGGCGTGGTGAGCCAAGAGAAAGGCAACTTTTCTGAAAGCAGAGAGGCCAGAAATCATTTTGGGGGTCGAGCATGGATAGGTCAACAATCAATTTGGACCCCTTTCTGCAGGGGAATTGGCAGGGGAATTGGCAAAGGGTCAGAGTATACAAGAGCGATGGGTATCCCCTGAACCGTGGACTAGGGGAACAATATACATGAGAAAACAAGGTGAAAGAGTCACACGGGTAAATATAGACACTATTTAAATACTATTTGATTCAAATAAGTGTGGAGAGGGAAGAGGCTCAGTCAGAAAAACTATTTTAGCATCATATTTTAATCAAAGAACATCATAATAACATTCAAATATTTATTTCATACATACAATAACATCATTAAATACAGGGCGCAGTGTTTGGCGCTTTCCTGGTCCCTGGAGGGACTTCCTGCTTTTGTGGCCACGCCCCCCTGGGCTTACCTCGTGGCCACTAGCCCCGCAGCGGTGAATCCCGCGGCGGGGTAAGGGCGCGGTGTTTGGCGCTTTCCTGGTCCCTGGAGGGACTTCCTGCTTTTGTGGCCACGCCCCCCTGGGCTTAACTCGCAGCCACTAGCCCCGCAGCGGTGAAGCCTGCGGCGGGGCAAGGGCGCGGTGTTTGACAGCACAGGTGTTTGGCAGCGCAGGCGTTTGGCAGCACAGGTGTTTGGCAGCGCAGGTGTTCGGCGTCCGTGGAGAAAGGCATTTTCTGTGTTGGCTGTCGGACGGGGCGCCAAGAGAAGTAAGTGCTGGTGAGTCTTTTACACCTGTGACTGTTTGTAACTTTCCTACAAGGTGTAGAGCCCGTGAAGTTTGTTGGGGCCCATACTCAGCAAATCAGCCCAGTTTCCTCGGCCAGCTGCGGGGGGGCTCCGTCATGGCCCTATTAAAGTCCTTGAGGTCCTTTAAGGGCCATGCTGTACCAAGGAAACCGGCCAGAACACCAGCCAGTTTTTTGCCATCCACCCCGCCCCCAAACTGTTCCGAGTTCGAGTCCGCCACCAATCCTTCCAAATATACTCCAGCGCGAAAGCCCCTGGCTGTCAAAAGAAGAAGTCAACCAGGAGTAACAGCTAAAGCAAAGACCCACACCTCTCCGTGCCTTGACATCGACCCGGCATACCGAGAGTCCATCCACAATGTGGAGGGTATGAAAGCACCCACCCCAGGATCACAATGTGGGGGAGGGAGCAGTAATCTTGCTAGCCTCCCAGCACTGAGCTGCAATGTCAGCCCCCCAAGTCTGAACCACAAAGTCATTGCCTGCCAGAAAACTTTGCCCTGCCCGCTGACACTGGGAATCTAGATGCCTTGCCACTGGCCAGTGCTCCTGGGACTTGCATAGAGGGGGCTTGTGATGTGTTAGTTCTTCCACCCGCATCCCTGGCACTTGTTGTACCAGTTACCTCCCCACTTAGCCTGCCCCTTGCAAGTCCATGCTTGCCCCTTGATCTCCCATTCATTTTGGGACCTACTCTTGACTGTCCTCCCCCAATCATTGTGCTGCTACTCTGGACCAAATGGACATAGAAATTGTCGGAGCAACCCAAGATAAGCTCCCTCCCAGTCCCATTTGCAGCTCCTGGAGTGAGAACCAAACTGCATCGACCTCAGGGTCCAGTTCCTTTCTTAACTTACCACCATTTAGGGCGCTCAAGTCCATCACCCACGGCAGTCATCCCTCCTCTGCTCCATCACCCAAGGTGGTGCATAATGTCGGAAGTTGCCCCTGCGCACAGGTGCTCTCCGAACTAGCAGTCATTAAAAAACTACTTTTGGTACTGATTGATGCCCAGGGGAGGACTGGGGAGGGGAACGGTGGAGTGGCCTCGCTGGGGGGTCTGCCAGCATGCCTCTTGCTGGTAAGGTACCCAACCCCCCACAGTAACCTTTGAACACTGTATCCTGCGAAGCGACTGTTCATGCACTAGTGAGCCTTATTCCAGATGAGCAGTTGATGCACCCTAACGCTGATAGAGGACTCCCCCCTGGGTGCACCAAGCCAACTCTGCTGGTGAAGGGTCCCCCAAGCTCCCTGAGAACAAATCCCCTTAGGGAGGGAGGGACTGGAGCACATGGATATTGTTCAAGGGTGCGCAGCCCCAAGAGTCATGTATATGGGGGCAAATAACTGCTACTGTTTTCCTGCATGGGGTACGTAAGCTGCCTTTGGGCAGGAGAGAACCAAGGGATGCCCTTTCTCCACTGGCTTCGTACAGTTGGGAATTGTCCCTTTGTGGCTAGGGAAGCTATGGTGGGGTGTGTTAAATTGGCTGGCGAGGGTATAAACCATTTTGAAACTGGTAAACTGGTTTTTAGGAATGATCAAATGGCCAGGGAAGTTCTGAGAAGCTCTGAGGGTTAGTGTGGGCCCCATATCGTGGGATTGCAATCAGCTTGCGCCCCTATCTGGGAGCTGTTGCTCCACCTGGAACTATCACCCATAGTAATGTCCTGTGTGGAGCAAACTGTACACCTCTGGGGAAAAAGGCCCGCGGGGGGATGTGAGTGAGTGCCAAGCGTGGGCAAATAGTCTTGTGACTCTCTGGACTAGTAAAGGGTCAATATGGGATGTAATGGGGGCCTATGGTTGACCCTTTTCTCCCTCCTAGTACCTGTGATTTATTACATTTGGATATGGAGCACAGATTGTAATTCTTTTTATGTGTTGTGATTTTGTATTCCTTGTGTTTGATGGATTTTTGAAATCCGAACAAACTTGTTTGACTGACTTGACTGACTGAAAATACATTTGAATGTAAATCAACACAAATATATAAAAAAACATCTATCTAAAAGCAACCTGTCATTTACTGCTGGATGTAATACGTCACCATCTCTATTTCATAGGCAGTAAATATAAATCACTGAAAGGTGCTATCACAAAAAGTGTTAAGTGTCAAAAATCACTGGAAAAGAGCTATCGCAAAAAAGTACTAAGTGCCTACTGTTGATACAGGTTAACAAAGTATCATCAGAAAATACAGTTTCGGCAACAAACTGTTGTCTAGTTCGATCATAGGAACTGATGGTCGCCTTCGTCAGGGCGCACTATTAAGAAAGCTTTTAAGTGAACATATAGCATTGGACACACACCGTTTTTGAAATTTGCATGCAATTTATAAATGAGCCAAAGGGTCCCATGATTATATTGCCGCAGTATTTCAAACTTGCTTGCAGATCTGAATGTCTCTAACAGCATTGACCCAAATACATACATGACAAACACACAAAAAGAATTTGTGGAAAAAGAAACACAAAATAACCATTAAAATCAGAAACTGACTGGACCTCAACATACTCCACACCTAAATAGAATTCAATTTGATGGACAACAAATATCAAGCAAAGCATGTTCACCTAAATTAGTCCATATGGGGTGCAGGGAACAACTGCTTCATTCACACAGCCCATTGAATAAGCAGATGATAGCAATGTAGCATCTGTAGAGACAAAGAAATATATGGGATGTAACTAATTATCCCAATACCAGGACATAATGCAAAAGAAGACTAGCTCAAAGACGTACACACCGCTGCATATCAATACACCTACTAACCTCTATTTTGTGCTATTTAGCAAACATATGAACGAACTGAACGCTGAGGCCTGTTCACATCTAGTGCTCAAACCCATGATATCCAGAACGGCATATAAGTGTAATCTTAGTAAACTTCAATGAAGTATAAAACAAAACCAGTTGGTGAAGCCTAAAAAGAGAGAGAAAGAAATAGAGAAAAGAGGATATCTTTAATGGCCTCATTGAGATACAAAACATTGTTAAAAAGTAAAAAGCCATGACTGCTATCTTGTCTCTAGAATATGGTATAGACACCACCATCAATGGAAACTGACATATCATGATATTTAATGTCAATGCAGTAAAAAGGCATCAATTGACATGCGGTACATTGGTGCCCAATGTTGTACTCAATGGAAAAAGATATATCTAGCCAAATCCATGTTGTACAGAAAATGTAGTAAACTGTTAAGTGGACAAGCCAAAACTTGCCTCGCCTCTTTTATAAATCACGCTAATGCAGTTAAAAGAAAGTTGCAGAGAGACTATGTTAATACTCATAAGCGCCTCCTGAAGCCATAAAGTAGCCGCATTTGTGGCTAACATAATTTCAGTTGACATTCACTCAGGAAATGCAGCGTATGCTTACCGTGCTGTTGATGCGCTGCATTGATGGCGAAAATCCTGCATGCAGGCAAGGTCGCAAAGCAACCAGAGTCCGAGACCGTTAGTGCTCCTCCCCATCTCGCGTCCTCACTGAGACTGGTGCCATGATAGTAGGACGGCCTTGTGAGCACGAGAAAATGGAAAGGGAAATAGGAATAGGCACTCAAGCAAAGGCGTCATAGAAAAAGAAAACAGACTGTCCGATTTAAAGACGTAACAAATCATTCTAACAAAGGAAGAATGACCATCCGGAATGGAAAACTTGAAATAAATAATTTGTGAATCAAGAAAAAAAGAAGAAAGAGCAAAATGGGATCAACACTAATTCATGAAATGAAAATAAAAAATAAACATTATAAAAAAAGACATTAATAATAATAGTCATAAATACAATTCAAATAAACAACAAAGGATATATACACTAATGAAGTAACTATTAAAGATTTCTTCTGAAACAAGAAAAATAAATAAATTAAATATAGAAGCTATCAGATGGAAAACTAGCTCTGGCTAACCATGAATAGAAGAAAACAGAGGCTCATGTGACACAATGGAGCCATTCTTCTCTGCGAATAAGACCTATGTCATAACTATTGGTGTTATACATCCACCATTGTTCCCACTGTGCCATTCTGGATGATGTGTTGTTAGAGTCGACCCCTAAAACTTTCTCCAAGGCAAACCATTTCAAATCATCGCAATTGTGATTGTTTTCCAAAAAGTGGGCTGCCAGAGGGGCTGTAATGGTTTTAGTCCGTATTTTAGATTTGTGCTCTCCAATCCTCAATTTATTGGGCCTAGATGTTTTCCCAATATATGTTTTGGCATATGGACAAAATATCACATAGATAACATTTTTGGAGTTGCACGTGGTATGCTGTTTAAGATGCCAAACCTTCCCATTGATCGTAACAAAGGTACAAGCATTGGTATTTGCACATTGATTGCAAAAGCCACATGGGAATGGCCCACAATGGCTTTAGCCCCCCATAGGCTAGGAAGTGTGTTTTGTTTGGTACCGAGCACTGCTCTATCAGCTTTAGTGAGCCAATTTTTCAGGTTCTTACCTTTTTTAAAGGCATAAAGCGGGCATGGAAGATCAGGATTATTCATTTGTAGTAAATGCCAATTTTTTGTAATAATCTTCTTGATTTTGTGGTGGTGCGTAATAAATGTCATGGCGCAGACTATCCAATCTTTGGTAGTATTTTCACGGTTGGGCTTAGTCTAGAGACTATCACGATGTTGAAACTTGGCCCTTTTGCGAGCTTGTCTAAGCAAATGTGCGGAGTATCCTCGTCCTTGAAGTCTGTCTTGAATAATATCTGCCTGGGACGTACAGTCTTCAACTCTAGAGCAGTTTCACCTAGCTCTAAGGAACTGGCCATAGGGAATACTTTGCCACAGCGATTGAGGGTGAAAAATGATCAAATCTCAAAATGGTGTTGCGGTTAGTTTCCTTATGATACAGGTCCACTATGATGTGCCCGCCACCATCTTTAATAAGAAGGTCCGAAAATGGTAAAGCAGAATTACTGGCCGTCATAGTAAATTTGAGGTTGCTATTCACAGTATTAATCCATGTGGGCAACATCTGACGGTCACCTTTGGATTTGTCCCATACAATGATGATATCATCAATATACCACTTGTAAAGTCTAATAGCGGATCTAAAAGGATTATTATTAGACAAAATACACCTCTCTTCAAAATTCCACATGTAAAGGGTGGCATAATTAGGGGCAAATGCAGCCTCCATTGCCGTACCCCTGACCTGTAGGTAGTAGGAAGCCTTGAATCAAAAATAGTTCCTGGACAGAGCTATTTCCAATAAGTCTATCAGCACTTCACTAGGAACTTGATGATAATTAGTTACAGCTCATATATTTTTTTGTCTCTACAGATGCTACATTGCTATCATCTGCTTATTCAATGGGCTTCGTGAATGAAGCAGTTGTTTCCTGCGCCCTGTATGGACTAATTTAGGTCAACATGCTTTGCTTGATATTGGTTGTCCATCAAATTGAATTCTATTTAGGTTTGGAGTATGTTGAGGTCCAGTCAGTTTCTGATTTTAATGGTTATTTTTTGGTTCTTTTTCCACAAATTCCTTTTGTGTGTTTGTCATGTGTGTATTTGGGTCGATGATGTTACAGACATTGAGATCTGCAAGCAAGTTTGAAATACTGAGGCAATATAATCACTGTATTTTCTAATGATATTTGTTATTCTGTATCTACTGTTGGCACTTAGCACTTTTTGTGATAGCACCTTTCAGTGATTTATATTTACTACCTATGAAATAGAGATGGTGATCTATTACATGCAGCAGTAAATGACAGGTTGCTTTTAGATAGATGTTTTGATATATTTGTGTTGATTTATATTCAAATGTATTTTAATGATGTTATTGTGTGTATGAAATAAATATTTTAATGTTATTATGATGTTTTTTGATTAAAATATGATGCTAAAATAGTTTTTCTGACTGAGCCTCTTCCCTCTCCACACTTATTTGAATCAAATAGTATTTAAATAGTGTCTATATTTACCCCTGTGACTCTTTTACCTTGTTTTCTCAAAGGGTCAGAGTAGACACAAAAGGCAACACTCCCTTGATCTTTGAGGTACCAAAGGATCAATGATGTAGCGTTAATCCACATTATTAGATGGGGTTTGTAATTTCACGCAGAAGGGGTCATCATATCATAATATCATAATATTACTGCCAATCTAATTTTGGACAAGGGTAAGGGAGTAACCAAGAACTCAAACTGTACTCACATTGCATTGCCTCATCACAAATGAATGCCAGTAAGGATTTCCTAGGTTAGAGGGAAAATCACAGACGTTAGAAATGCAAAATGCATATTGATTTAGAGTGTATTTTTCTTTTATTCTTGCATGTACCCAATGCAAAATGCTTATTGACATGAAGTGTGCCTTTCTACTATTTTAGCATGTGCCCAATAAAAAATGTTTCTTATAAGTACACTTTTTTAACAAGTTAACTAGTTGGATTGTTTATTGGTTCTTTCTGATGAGTTTGAATATAAAGTGCATAACTGAGAAGGTGTGTGGTGATTTTTATTGTGTCTAGAGCCTGTTCTATTGCTTGCATCTAGAGGTAAATAGGCATTATTCATTGCTGGCACAGTGTGAAGTCTGTAAATGCCTAGCTAAGATCCTGTGGTATAAAAAGGTGGCAAAAGGGAAGTGTCAGGATTCCTTCGTCATATTTGTTGCATTTAGAATACTCGCCTGCCACGCTGGAGACCTGGGTTCAATTCCCGGCCATTGCACCAAATATGTGGAAGGGATCCTGACCCTTTCCTTTTGAAACCTTTTTTATACCATGGGATGTTAGCTAGACATTAACTCTTAATTAACAGACTAGCAAGTGTAGAGACTCAGGAGTACAGCTGGTCATGTTTTTTTTAAAATATTCCAGATTGAGTAAGAGGTGCAAAATGTATTGGACTAAATTGCAAGAACTGGTGGAGAAATGCCACCTCCCTTACACCACCCCATATCCTAAAGAAAATAGTGCCATGTACAAACACGAAGACCACTGTGCATTTCCGGTGCACATGGGAAAGTAAGTCATGGAACGATGGTATGGTTCTATGTCAATTCACTGACCAATTATGTTTGGAAGAATGTTTGTTGTTGATGCAATTACTTTGAAAAAACTCTTCAACACTATTTTATTTCTATTTGGGGGGCCCCTAAACCCGCTTGCTTATATTAATAACCCTACCACAAACCCTTCCCCAACCCTTTTAACTCCTTAACCGCCTCCATATACATTTTGAAGAGATTTTTTTATGTAATTTCATTTCAGCAAAAAATATACTTAGAGAACAATCCTGGCGATGAAAGGACGCAATATTCAATGATACAGCCAACTGCGAATATATTTGGTGAGTTTAGAGCTGTTCTGTACAGGAGATGGAAAATTACAGCGGTGGTGCCAAACCTGAATGTCCAATGCATGTCCACATAGGCCAACGTAGGCTATACACAATGAATTTTCTTCCAAGTGTGTGGCTTTTTACTATGCCTGGTTACCTCCAAGAAACTGATGTACTGGGATCCACCAAGAGCTCAATGCGCCTAGTGGGCATGACCATAGGGAATACTTAGTGGTACTTTTTTCACGGCACATCCTTGGGCATGGCCAAGGCATGTCCTAGTCACACATTTTCTGCACTGTGCACGGCATGCAGCCATGGCTCTTAGACAACCTCCCATGAGAATGCCCTCTGCCCATGTCCTTGGCACCTGCAAGAGACCCAATTTGCCAAAAGAGCATGACCAGAAGCCATTCCCATCAGCCACCATGCACGAGGAATGGCCATCGGTAATGTGCAGTGCTTTCCCCAGAGCGCAAAATGTCCTAACCGGCATGATTTGCATTTCATGTCCTTTCGCCATGGCTAAGTTACCACTAAGTCACCCTTTTTATCAATGCACATGGCCTGTGGTCATACTCGCAGCACCAACATGCCACCCATTGTCTCCATTGGACATGGTCTGTGGCCATATAGAGTGAACACACTACCGGGAGCATTCCCACGTTTCTAAAATGCTTTTGGCACTTCCCAATGGGCCCTTTTCCTTTGGCCTTACCCTGACACCTCCAACCCACCCATTGTGCCCAATCAACAATGTGCCTGGTGAATTGATATCAAAGCATTGATACCTTATGGGGTCCATAGCTCTGACCAAGGGCCAATGTGGTGCCCACATGTCCTGTTTCAGTTCTGCAGGCCATTCCTGGGGCCCAAGACAAGTCCACTAGTTTGAGACGGATTAGGTCAAGATGTGCTTCAGAGCACAAGTGCCCGAATACAGGTCTGTTCATCCCTCGTACATCAGGATCAGAAAAAGCTTGTGGCCCGTAAGCCGCGGGCTGTATCAGTTGGCCCACAGAATCAGATCAGATACAACTCGTGGCTCATGGGCCAGAAGGAGGGTTCAATGGCCCACGAAGAGTAATCTGATTGCTGGCCCAAAGGCCCACAGAGATGGATCCCAGACCTGGCTCAGCGATTACAGGCCCTATTCCACATCTGCAAGGACACATCATGCGTATAGTTAACAATAACTATTATACTCTGTTTTTTTATACTTCAAAATATGGTAACTTTCTGTGAGTGTTGTTAGATTAAGGTACAATGCAACATTGTCACGAGATCACATGCATATTATACCTTGATATCTACAAAATTGTCCCAAATTGATCATGTGTCTGAATGAAGTTTCTAATGATTTAAATGTAGAAAATATCTGACAGTATTTCTAATTTAATGACTGCACTGCAAAGAATATCCATCTCTGCACAATGGGCCTCATTATGAGTTTGCGGATACCGGCAAATGGAATTGGCGTTCCAGGGACTTGGTCTGCCAGAATGCCCATCACATTACAAGTGCTGGTAAGGGCGGTAAATCCCCATTCAATGGGGGATTTTGCCACTATTACCGGCAACAGTATTACTGTGCTGGTAATACGGGCTGTTTTTTGCCAGTCGGGTGCAGATGTACCTCCACCTGTTAGCTGGAGGTAAATCCCTCACCCCTACCAGCAAAGTTGTAGCTGTCCGGTCTGGTAAAAGGGCTGGTAAACGTTATTACCAGCACTTTTACCATGTACCGCCTGACTTGTAATGAGGCCCAATATTGTATGGAGCAGATATTCTCCAGGACCCTTCGCAGTTAGGTAATAAAGAAGAGACAGGCAAACACGGTTATTGCTCCTTAAGCCGCTGACACTGTACTGTGGGTTGGCTGAGACTAACCACAAGCGCAGTTTAAGATCTTTAAAATCCTTATTTTCTTCACCATATGCTAGTTGTAAAGCTAATGACCCAGGAATGATTTGCAAGTTTTAATGTCTTCTTTCTCTGGCGTCCCCCTTTGCAGCATGCAGTGCCTTTAGGAAGTAATTTATTAATCATGATAATTGAAGAAGGTGTGTATGTTCTCATCACTTTGGCTCCCTCCTCTTGGAGGTATTCTGGATTCAGCCTCGTGATGTGGCACCCCCAACTTTTTCGTCGTCTCTCTGCGAATCTTGATGTTTACGTCCTACGACTTCCGGCAGTTTTGGGGTGCTGAGCAGTAAATGTGCACGTCCAGGCCGTGCGATATTTAGCACAGTGCGGGCCCATTTATCTCAGAGTCTCAGGTTTTTGGACTGTTTAATGGTGTTTTCCGAATTCACTTCTTTACTGATATTAACCAAAAATCCCACAGCTGAACATTTGTAATATTGATAATTTTAAAAAGTTTTAATTGAGTGAAGACACCAAAATAGCGTCCTGCTGGGATTAATTAGATTTGGTGCAAACTGACAGTTTTGTCTAAGAGCTAGTTTTTCAAAAACATAACCCAATAACATGTAAATATCTAAATAAATGTTCAGAATTTCCGGTATTTAAACAAGAAATGTGCAGGCCCAATAAGATGGGTTCTGAGGCATCCAGTGTCTATATCAGCCCCACATCCATTGGACCATTACCCGGTCCTTATTTGGTGAGGAACACTGCTCTTTAAACGGGGCACAGAAATGCCCTTTAAGAAAGAACACGCCTCCCATTTAGTGGCCGACCGAACCTACAGAGTCCCTCTGCTCGCCAAGCTCCAACATGATGACAATCACTAGTTGTAATGCAAATTAACAGGTAAACTATGCACCTTTGTAGCAGTGAGAACCAAAGAAATAAATTCACGAACCTTCATGGAACACTGACCAAATAAAATTGTCAGAATTGGTACTAACAATATCCGTTTTGTATAATGCTTCTTGTCGGATTACACCCACTTCTAAGCATTCAAATAAAGACTTTGATTAATACCCTATGTTGTAATTTTAGTGTCAACTTTGCAATAAAAGTGCATAACAAGTTTCTAAAATGGACAGCACAAGATTTAGGGAAGACAGTAGCTAAACAGGTTTGAGAAACAGAGGCAAGAAGTAGTCAGATGGACTGGGATAGCATCAAGGAGGAAATGTAAAATATAACAGGAGGTTAGCGTGATTACTAGAGGGAGGGCTGGAAGGAGAGCTGTCCACGTGTTTTGCGAAATGTGTGATAAAGGATGTATTTTACATCACAACTAGTAACACTACATGGCTCAGTAATTCCAGCTTCACTGTGCACTAATTTATCAAGCTAGCTACCAAGCTAGCTATCAAGCTAGTCTCCGCGGCATCTAACAACTCGGCCACGCTCTTTAAAATCTGCAAGGAGCTGGCCAATCCTGCTGCAGTCTCTACCTCTCCTGTCCTCTCCCAGGCCCTCTGCACGGCTCTGCTTCTCATTTCATCTCTCTGTCCTTTCTCTCTCCCCATCCTCCTCCCTCTACTCGCTGCTCTTCCTCTTGCCCTTCTTCGGCCACCTCTCCTCCATCCTTCTCTGCCTTTCCCCTGTTCTCTTTAGACAAGGTTTCTAGACAAGTCAGATCTATGAAAGTCTAGTCAAAACAGGTTCAACCCTGTTCCCCCAAACCCATCAACAACCACATTGACACCCTGGCTCCTGCTCTGGCTAATTTCTGCAACTACTTTTTCACCATTGGAGTCTTCCCCTGCCCCCTGGAGCACTCCCTTGTGCACCTTCTTCTTAAGAAACCCTCTGTCAACCCTTCCTGCCTGGCTATCTATCGTTCGATCTCCATCACTCCTTTCCTAGGCAAACTCCTGGAAAAGCTGGCCATCTCCCAGCTTAATCTTCACTTCGTATCTGTTGGATGTCTCCATGACCATTAGTCTGGCTTCAGAGCTGCCAGAAACATGGAAACTGCTCTCCTGAACATCCGTGAAGACCTGCTCTCCAACCTTGATTCCAGCACCTCCTGTGTCCTCATCTTACTTGATCTCTCTTCTGCCTTTGACACAGTCAACCATGCGTTCGCGCTCAACCATCTCTGCGATAACCTGGATATCTGGCTGTTCAACCAATACCTGGCACTTCATGCCCACTGCATTGCAGTTCTCTTTCACAACTTTCAGTGCTATGCAGGTGACACTCAACTCATTTTCTGGATTGCTTCTGCCACCTCTTCTCCTTCTCTCATCTCTGACTGTCTGCCATCCAGGAGTAGTGTGCCACAGATTATCTCTGCCTTAATGCCAGTAAGACATAGATTCTCCTCATTGGCACACCTGCTCCTGCCTTTCCTGTAACACTCTGGCAAGCCTCTATTGGCCCTCTTCCTGCTCCCACTTGTGAGGCTAAAAACCTTGGGGTCATATTCGACTCCACACTTTCCTTCTCTCCTCATATCTCAGACGTCTCTAAGAAGTAAAACTAACAGCTGCACCTCCTCAGAGGTATTATTAATTTCCTCTCCTTCCCCTAGAAGCTCACTGTCTCCAGAGCTCTGGTTCTCTCTATGCTGGACTACTACATCTGCCTCTTTCTAAATCTGCCTGCCTCTACTCTCGCCCTGTGCAACTCATCCAAAACAGGACTACAAGACTTGTCCTTGGCCTCAAGCCCAGGGATCGTATCTCTCCAGGGCTGAAATCTCTGCAGTGGCTCCAAGTGGCAGAAAAGATTAAGTTCAAAACTCTTTGCATTCTCCACAAGGCCTTCTGGGCCCTGGGGCCTCAATACCTTCAATTCTCCCTTCCTAAATATCTTCCTTCTTAAGCTCTTTGTTTATCCGCCTCCAACTCCATCATGGTTAGTCGCTTCTCCAAGCATCGAGTTGGTGGTAGATCTCTTTCTTCTGCTGGAACAGCCTCCCTGCCTCTCTGAAACTTGAGGAGTACCATCTTCAGTTCTGGAAGCACCTAAAATTGTCCTCTTTTATTCTGCTTTGTCTCCTCCTTTCCCCTGGTGATCTCCTGGCTGATTCTGAAACTGCACTGGTTTCCCGACTACCCTCTTATCTCTGGCCCAGGTACCCTCCTTGCCAGTTGCACAACTGCACTGCCCCCCTGGCAACCCTCACACTCAGGGACTGTTATTGTATCCCTACAGCCCCTACTAGCACTTGACACATGATGTCTGCACTTACCCTTGCACTTTCCACCAGCTGGTCACACTTTTATTTATTATTTATTGTCTTTATTTATTTTACTGTTATCCCATGTACTGCACTGCCCCCTCCATTCCCCTCGCACTCGCCCCCTGCACTTGCACAATTTCAATGTCACCTGGCCTAGTAAGATCTCTGTCTCTGTCTTCCCTCTGTTTCCTCTCCATTGACTCGTCGCACCTTGAAACACTTGTGTATAGGCGTGTTATAAATGCCATATCATATCATATTAAGACCCACAAAGTAGCTTTGCATTCATCTGTCATGCAAGAACTTGGTGCTTTGCCATATACACTAGTTGGAACCACATGTCCTGGAAGGGGGCCCCACTTGGAGAGAAAAAAATGGAGAAAAAAAGTTTTATATTGTTTTTTTTTACTCACTCTGCATTCATAAAGAAATAATTTATGTAACAGAAATAATGTCTTTATGAAGGCACAATGACAACAAAAAGAAACTTTATTTTTTAATTCCGCGGGCTCCCCCAACCCCATGACATGGAAGACACTAGGCTGGAGGCGTCCATGGGATGGGATATGGGGAGTCCTATGTTTATTTTTGATGTCACTCTGCCTTCATAAAGAAATTATTTACGTTATGGTTTGGTCTTAATGGAAATAATTTCTTTATGAAGTCAGAGTCTTCCCGCAACCCCATGATGTGTGCGTGTGTGAGTGTATCGTTTAAGGGTTCACACTTAAACGTATAGGTGGCTGCCTGTGTGAGCATATGGTGAAAGGGTGTACGCAAATGTATGGGTAGCTGGGTGTGCGTGTGTGCGTGTACAGTGAAAGGGTGCACACTTAAATGTATGGGTGCCTGCCTGGTTGTGCCTGTATGGTGAAAGGGTGCACACTTAGATGCATATATGGCTGCCTGTGTGAGTGTATGGTGAAAGGGTGCACGCTTAAATGTATGGGTGGGTCCCTGGGTGTGTGTGCCTGTATGGTGAAAGGGTGCACACTTAAATGTATGGATGGCTGCCTGGATGGGCCAGTATGGTGAAAGGGTGCACACTTAAATGTGTGGATGGCTGCCTGGGTGGGCGTGCATGGTGAAACAGTGCACACTTAATTGTATGGATGGCTCGGTGTGCAGATGTGTATATGGTGAAAGGTGTGTAGTGCGGCTTCAATGTTACAAGCAGTTAACTCTCTCCTTTCATTCTGAAAGCACCCTCCTATGGACTGCTGTGAGAATGAGTAGTCTCCTGTTCTCTCTTTAGCCTTGGAATCACTCTCCTGGCATGCAAGTACTAAACCCACATCACAATTTCAATTGCCTAAAAAATGTGCCATTTCAATGCAGGTACTAACAGTGAAATGCTTTATGGTAGTAATTGCTGGGCCCTTGTTAACAGCGAGCCCCAAGTGGCGTCTAACATCTGTGTCCTGTTCTTCCTGGCAACTGCGCTGAAAGTCAGCCAGGTCGAGACAACATAGCGCAGAATATCAGGAGGGGGGGTGCTGAAGCCCAGACAACTCAATGGTTTTGCACCACTACTTGTGTTTAATGCCATGATTACTTATTGGTAATCTTCATTACTCCTAGCCCTATTCTTCCTCGTTTGTCCCAGTACTTGTGTATGAGGCAGGACTAGTGTATGAGGAACTCTGCCTCATACACAAGTAGTGGGATGAGGTAGAGGTACATGAAGGTAATGCCTTACTTAGCTACCTGTAAACTTCATTAGTCCTAGTCCCACTCTTCCTCTTCCGAGTACTTACCTAAGAGGCAAAGAGCCTCATACATAATCTCTGGGACAAGGTACAGGGACGTGGGGGTAATTCTGGGCAAAGGAGTTGATTTTGGATGTTGGGGTAGGGGGTGGGAGGAAGAGGGAATGTGTGGGGGGGGCAGGATTGTGCCATACACCATGATGGTTGTCCATGTCCAGGCTAAGCAGGCATGATATGTGATATTGGTGGCTAGAGAGGCATTTTAGGCAGCCAATCTAGGGATTTCTCCATTTGATATTTTTTTAACTGGGCATTTCTGATAAAGCAGTCCTGCTAAGTGTAATTACCTGACTAGTCTGGCATTTGGGTGCTGTCACTCTAGCCACTTTTTAATTCAGCATTGTATATTTTTCTGGGCATCTGTGATAAAATGATATGATATGATATAATACATGTATAACGCGCCGGTACACAAGTGTTTCTAGGCGTGACAAGACAAGGGAGGGAAGATAGAGGGAGGACAAGAAAAACAACTAGGCCTTGTGTTATTCAGATCGTGCAAGTGCGAGAAAGAGAAGTGCAAGGGGAAAGGGGGGTGCAATTGAGAGGAGAGGGGAATACAGGGCAGTAATGCTCTGAGTAAGTGCAGCCAAGGCAGCCCGGCTCTGGGTAGTGCAAGGAGAATAAGGGACTATAGGGTTATTATAGTTACAGCCCCTCAGTGTGTGGTAGGCCCGGAAGCAGTGCAAGGGTATGATATGATCTGATATGATATGGCATTTGTAACGTCCCTATACACAAGTGTTTCGAGGTGTGACGAGGCAAGGGAGGGGGAACAGAGGGAAGATGGACAGCAATCATACTAGCCCAGGTGTCATTCAGATCGCCCAAGTGGGAAGGGGGAAAGGGAAAAGTGTGTGGGGGAATGGAGAGGGGAAAGTGCAGTACATGGGATAGTAGAATAAATAAGATAAATAAAACGGCCAGATGGTGGCAAGTGCAAAGTAAGAGCAGACATAAGTGCTGGTAGGGGGACTGTAGGCATACAGAATAACAGTCACCAGGTGCACGGGTTGCCAGGGAGGCAGTGCATGTGTGCAATTGGTGGGCATGGGCCCGAGATTAGAAAGGGTGGCCAGGTAACCAGTATAGTTTCAACCAGGAATGCAGCAGGGCAGAGGGGGAGAGAAAGCAGAAGCAAAGAGGAAGGTTTTCAGGTGCTTCCGGAACCGGAGATGGGTCTCCTCAAGCTTCAGGGAGGCAGGAAAGCTGTTCCAGAGGGAGGCCCTGTCGAAGAGAGAGATCTACCACCAACTCATTGCTCGGAGAAGCCACTGACCCTGAGGGAGTTGGAGGTGGATGAGCGAAGAGCTCGAGAAGGAAGATATTTGGGAAGAGAGAGTTAAAAGCATTATGGCCCCAGACCCCAGAAGGCCTTGTGGACAATGCAGAGGGGTTTTAACTTAATCCTTGCAGCCACTGGGAGCCAGTGCAGAGATTTCAGTCCTGGAGAGATACGATCCCTGGGCTTGAGGCCAAGGACAAGTCTCGCAGTTCTGTTCTGGAAAAATTGCAGAGGGCAGAGAGTAGAGGCAGGCAGATTTAGATAGAGGCTGTTACAATAGTTCAGCCTAGAGAGAACCACGGCTCTGGCGACAGTGTGCTTCTGGGGGAAGGAGAGGAAAGGAAGAATGCCTCTGAAGAGGTGTAGCTGGTATTGTGACTTCTTAGAGACGCCAGAGATGTGAGGAGAGAAGGAGAGTGTGGAGTTGAAGATGACCCCCAGGTTTTTAGCCTTGCAGGTGGGAGCAGGAAGAGGGCCAAGAGAGGCCGGCCAGAGAGCTTCAGGGAAGGAGGGAGTGAGTGTGCCAATGAGTAAAATCTCAGTTTTACGGGCATTAAGGCAGAGGTCATTGGCGGCACACCACTCCTGGATAGCAGACAGACAGTAAGAGATGAGGGAAGGAAAGGAGGAGGCCGAGGGTAGCCTGAAAATGAGCCCGGTATCATCTGCAGAGCACTAAAAATTGGGGCAGAGAGTAGTGATGCGGTGGGCTAGTAAGGTCAGATATTGGTTGAACAGCCAGGGAGAGAGGTTAGATCCCTGGGGGACACCACAGGTATCGAAAAAGATATCAGAGAGGAAGGACCCAAGTTGGACCTAGGAGGGTCGGTTGGAGAGGAAAGAGGTCAGCCATACCAGAGCCTGACCAGTGATGCCCAGGTTATCATGGAGATGGTTGAGCAGGATGGCATGGTTGACAGTATCAAAGGCAGAAGAGAGATCAAGCAAGATGAGGACACACAGGGTGTTGGAGTCAAGGTTGTAGAGCAGGTCTTCACGGATGTTCAGGAGAGCAGTTTCCATGCTTCTGGCAGCTCTGAAGCAAGACTGATGGTTATAAAGACAACCAACAGATTCAGTGTGGAGATTAAGCTGGGAGATGTCCAGTAACTCCAGGAGCTTGCCCAGGAAGGGAATGATGGAGATTGGGCGATAGTTAGCCAGGCAGGAGGGGTCCACAGAGCGCTTCTTAAGAAGAGGGTGCGCAAGGGAGTGCTTCAGGGTGGATGGGAAGACTCCAGTGGTGAAGGAGTGATTGCAGAAATCAGCCAGGGCAGGAGTCGAATTGGTCCTTGATAGTTTTGAAGGAACTGGGTTGAACCTGTTTCAACAAGACTTTCATAGATCAGACTTGTCTTGAAACCTCGGCTGCAGGGAAAAAGGGAAAGGCAGAGAAGGATGGAAGGGGGGTGGCTGCAGAAGGGCCAGAGGATGAGAAGGTAATGGAGGGAGGAAGACGATAGGAGGGCAGTGAGGACAGGATGTCCTGAGTTTTATGAAATGAAGTGAGAAGCCAGTGCCGTGCAGATGGCCTGGGTAGGTACAGGAGAGGTAGAGACTGCGGCAGGATTAGCTAGTTCCTTGCAGATTTTAAAGAGTTCAGCCGAGTTGTTAGATGCTGCAGAGATGCAGGCTTGGATATGAGCTCTCTTCTTGGTGAGGACGGAGAGCCGGTATTGCCTTTGCGGCAGGCCAGTTTGTCATTGGATGAACATGAAGCACGCCATTTCCTCTCAGCCACCCTGCACTTGCATTTTAGGTTGACGAGATCTGAGTCATACCAGGAGTTGCACTTGGCTTTGGGCTTCAGGCGGATTCTCATGACAGGGGCAAGGATATCAAGAGTATCAGATATAGAAAAGTGAAGCATGGAGAGGGCTATGTCAGGGTGAGAGTCAGTCAAAAGGGGATGAGGGGGTGAGAAGGAGGTGGCGAAAGCCTGAACTGACACACGCTTCATGGGTCAGATGACCGAGAAGGTGGGTGACAGTGATGGAAGTGGCTTGGCCTGGGGGTTAGGGAGGGTGAGGTTGGAGGATCGGAGAAAGTGATCACTCCAGGAGAGAGGAGTGGAGATAGGGACAGAGAGGGGAATGTCAGAGGAGATCAGAACAGAACAGTGTGCCCTGCGGAATGAGTCGGGCTAGAGGGGAGAATGGTGAGTGAGAGAGAGTCGCAGAGGTCACAAAAGAGTCCAGAGGGGGGACAGGAGGCATCCAGGTGGATGTTGAAGTCTCCAAGAAGGAAACGTTGAGTGGTTGAGGCCAGGAGTGAGGAGGAGAGGTCTGCCCGATCAGAGTGGAAGGAAGAAATCTGACCAAGTGGCCATAGATAGTAGCCAAAGTAAGGGAATGGCTTGGGGAGAGAGAGAGCTGGCAGACGAGGCATTCAAAAGAGGAGTAGGTCTGCGTAGGAGTGACAGAGGCAGGAATCCACTCAGGGAAGATATGGGCTACACCCCCACCGGATCTGTTGGGCTTGGGCGTAGAGAGGATCTTTTAACCGTCAGAAAGGAGCATGTCAAAGCTGGTGATAGAGCTTGCCGTGAACCATGTCTCAGTGAGACCGAGGACATCAAGGTCAGGTTCTTCAAGAAGGCAGCAGATATCAGAGGAATGTTTGACAGCAGAGCGAGAGTTAAGAGTGGCAATGTGGAGAAGGTTGCCATCCTTGAAGGACTTCCGTGGAGGGGTACAGCTCAGAGGTACGCCATGCAGAGGTGTAGAAGGAGCCCGAGAAGGGGCAGAGAGGGAGGGTGAAGGCAAGGTAGCCGTGGAAAGGGGAGAGGGGACAGCAGGAGAAGAAAGGGAGTTGATGAGGCGCGGGAAGCGTCTATCAAAGAGGTGAAGGTTGGCCTGAAGGCCTTGGACCAAGACACTCCCATTAGAGTAAACATTAAAGATGACCTTAGAGGAGTGGAAGGAGGCCAGGAGGACGTCTCAATGGGTGCCACCATTAATGGGAGAAGAAGAGAAAGGAGAGAGCACAGAGACCATATGAAGGGTCCATAAATCAGGTGAAGGCACGCCAAAGAGGATGTCGGTAAGAGTTTCCTTGGAGGAGGCACTGGTGTAGGTGTCAGCGATAGGGAGGCCTGGGTTGGAGACCAGGATGTCATTTTTAAATTTCTTCCTACCAGATTTAGTGAGGAGAGCAGGATAGTCGATAGAGAAGCAGTTAGAAAAGATAGGAGAGATAGAGAGTACCATAAAGTAGGTGGGAGAGGGGGATACACTGGCGAAAGTCGGCAGACAAGATAGCAAGCGCCAATCAAGTTGCGCAAATAGGACAGACTCTCAGGGTTAAAGTGCTCAGAATGCTGAACTTTAGAACCGGTGAGAAGTGTGAGATGTATTAACCCACTTATGCTCTGCCCTGCGGCATCACTGTGTGCTGGTGGTACCAGAATCATCAAAAAGGCCGCAAAACCCCTATGCGCGCCAAAACCTATGGAAATTGCAATCTACAATGCACAAAAAGATGGCTGCCAAATCTACCATGCATGTTGTCAGTGCTGGAACGGAGACCTCACTCATGAAACATGTCATTGGGCTGCCCAACCAGTAAAAACAGAGACTGCATGAAAAGCAGTGCTTGCTGAAAGAAATCCGGAATCTTGTTTTTTAAATCTTTTCTTGGTTGCTGAAAATATAGAATGCTGATACAAAACACCCACAAACATCTAATATTCTTGCTGGGTGTCACATTTTAGTGAATTCAAGAAATCATTGTGAAATTGCAATATCCTGGAAAGCTAAATTTGTCATCAAAACACCCCCAGCACAAGTTTGCCTGCCTGTGAAATCTGTCAAAATCTGGACGCAGTACCAGCGGCCGCCTAAATGACTGTTTCAAAAGCCTCCATTTAAACTGTAAACTTGTACCACTAAGATCTAATGTCTGAAATCTAAGTGACCTGTTATGAAGAGTAACCTAGGTTGTAACTATTTAAACTTCATGGTTTAGAGTCTGGAATCTGTGTTCTAGCTCCTTGTTTTAAAATTACAACAAAATGACATTTAAAATTAAGCCTGACTCCAAACCAAACCACTAACAACTTCCCCCACAGGGACCAGACACCTCCCTTCTGCTCTCTAGACCAGGAACTCACACCCATATGTTGATTAAGAGGGGAGGGGAACTTGGGTTGCTGTGGATGGAGCAAAATGGACTTCCCCCAAGGCAAGGAGATGCTAATCAGGAAGGATCGTAAATGGCCTCTGCCAGAAGGAAGGGGGCGGAGATTGCTTCTGAGCTGCAAGAAGGAGAAGGAGGCGGGGCCAGACAGCTTTTTGTTGATTTTACAATGGACAAAAAGCATATTTCTAAAAAGAAAGATAATTTACTGTGTACAATTGTAAAAAAATATTTTAAGAGGAGCCAGAACTCTGTGCTATGTTCTGGGAAGTTACTGTAGCAATTGTGGTTTTATACCAAATGTAATTATGTCAAAAGCTTGAAACTTGAACTTCACACGCTTATACCCTTATGTAATGCGCACAGTTGTACACATTTTTGGATAAAATAGATATTGTGTTCTGGCCCAAAAGGGCAGAATTCTGTCAAAAGCCGACACAAGATCCTACAATGACGGGGCTTGGAAGAGCATTTGCTCCACAAAATATGTGATCTAGATATGTTATTGTTATAAAGTTTGTACATTTGTAAATATGTATTATACTAAAAGTAGATTTCGTGTTCAAAAGCCAAGGGGAGGAATCTCTGACTCATAAAACCACATCATCATGTTGACACCCTGTATTCTCCTCCTATCAAAGGAGAGGGGAGACTCTAGCCTATAGCCAACCAAGGAGGCGCGCTTAGGGTAATCCAGCATACACACCCCTTTACCAAATGCATAAATAGAGAAAGCTGAGGACTTAGAAAAGACACACAGATTCACCCACCAACTGATTCCTGGTGAAGCACCCTGAAGGATATCCATCCATATTCCTTGCTCCAGACTCCAGAAACTTGGGAAAGCAGAAAGGCCCACTGTATAGCTGAACCATTCTCAGCTAGGCCTTAAACATCTAGAACCAGAATCCCATAAACTTAAAGGTGAAACCAAAGAAGCAGCCGGGCTGTGCTGTAACTGCTTTCCTGCTAAATAATTATCTTCAGAACCGAGAAGGGCAGATTAAACCCAATGCTGTGCCAATCCTGTCCAGTCCTGTCGTGCGGTGACCAAAGCGCCTTGCTGATTGCAGACCCCGTCCAGTCCAGTGTGCCCAGCAGCCTGTCCCAGTCCAGTGTGCCCAGCAGAATTTCTGTCTAGAAATCTTGACTGACCAGAATTCCTGATGGTTCTGTTCAAATACATATAGTGTGTATCCAGAGTATAGAACTGTGTCACTAGCCTAGGTACTGTCCATAGCAATCCCTATCCAAATCCATCCTATCTTGTCTTCAGAACTGCATGGTTAGAAATATTTTTGAATTGCCTGAACTATTTATCTTATCCCTACTACTTTCCTTCTGTAATATTGTTAAACATATCTTTGCGCTGATATATTTCATCTGAAGAAGGCAAGCTCCTCGGCAGGCAAAAACGTGATCGAGAGGCGTCCTGGTCTAGTGACTGTGCTCCTGTGTAGTATTTTCTTCTTCGTAGTCTGACCCTAGTGTAAAGAAATCCTGTTTGTCTTTTGAAAGCACATCCCTGTTTTTCCCATTCTTGTGCCTATCTCAAAAAAATGACCTCCATGGAAACGTCCATAACTTCTTCAAATGTTGTGCTAGAAACAAAATGTTAACGTCTGCTTGTAGCTAATATCCACAGCTTTCCAGAAAACCGGAAACATCTAAAATCCCTATAGTTTTCCCACAATTGTGATTACTGCGCACAGAAAAGTTTGCCGCAAATTTTCGTTTTGGCAAAATATTACACATGTAAAATAGCTTTTCCTTGCACCCGACCTCAAATTTCAGTTTGCACATTGCTTATTGGTGTCAAATCATTGCTAGTGTTTGTCTGCAACCATATGAAGTGGCTCCCATCAGAATTTAAACAATTTCAGTGATTTAAGCCATATTTATTGTTTTACCCAATCCATTCTTAGACAACTTTAAAAACCAGTTTGACAGTTTGCCAATCATCTCTGTTTCTCTCTTGTGTTTGCTCGGGGGATATTTGGATTGCCCTTGAATTTGAATTCTGCATTCCTGAAACCTGTTCTCTCTCAGCCTTCTCTCTACATTGCATATTGGAGGGTTGAGGGGCTTGCAGGGGGAAAGAGTAACCACATTGCTATTTGATTTGAACCCACACCCACAAAAGTATTATTGCTGTGCTGCAATGTTTTGATCATTATTACTCCGTGTGATTAAAGAGATTGCTTAGTGTGACATCACCCCATTGGTGTTTATTATATCCCCATTAAAAATAGTGTGATTATATGATTATATTGTGACTATATAAATAAATATTTTAACTTTGAAAACCAGCCTGATTCCTGGTTCGGTTTGACCGGGAGGTTCCAAGAGAGGGGTGTGATATAAGTGATACATCGTTCAGAATAAAATAACTTTTAGGCACAAATAAATAAATAAGGATTTTAGTTGTGCATTACATGCTAGGCGTTGACTTATGTGAAGTGCCGGATTAAATTCACTTACAGATGCCATCTAAGTTTGAGTATTCTGAAAGGGGAGATAAAGGCCTAGATTTCACAGCACAAAATTTTAAATACAGAAACAGTGCATATTACAGCAACATGTGGAAAAGCCACCTAAGTTTGAGAATCCTGAAAGGGGAGAAAAAGGCCTTTTTTTCACAGCGCAAAATTTTAAATACAGAAACTGCGTATTACATCAACATGCGGAGAAGCCACCTAAGTTTGAGAATCCTGAAAGGGGAGAAAAAGGCCTAGTTTTCACAGCACAACATTTTAAATACAGAAACAGTGTGTATTACAGCAACACGGGGACAGCACAGCCGTGTTTAAGAGTATGAAGGTGGGATAGGCAGGGAGGCTAGTTCGACTGACATGGGAGACTGACTGGCAATTGGCATCCCCTGTGGACACCTGCAGACACAACAGGAGCCGCAACCGTACAAGCCTTCCTTTGCCTTAGGAGCCCTCAGCTGTGGGGCTGCTGGGCAGGGGGCTGCCCAGTTGGGTCAGTTAAGATCAAATGAGCACCCAATGGTGGAATGGGAAGGGGTGGTGGGCATGCCAGGGAGGCGGGAGGGAGTGGGGACCAGGAAGTGGCTGCAGAGGGAGGGGGCAGGAGGAGACAACACGTTCGAGGCACCAACGAAACAACACACAAAAAACTCAAAGGAGGCCCCGAGAACCGGGATGGGATCTTACCAGCAAGCTGTAGCTGCAGGCAAACTGCTCACACCTGCTTCGCTGGACAAAGGAAGCGAGCCAGAAGAGCAGCCGGTGGGTAATCCAGAAGGGTGACTGATCAAGAATGAGCCTCGACTCAGTGAGACTCTGAGGGTAGCAAAGCAAAGAGTCGGTACAGCAGATAGGTAGGTCAGTTAGGTCATCAGGGGAGGGTGAGAGAGAATGCAGAGGAGAAGAGGAATGTTTTGAGCTGTTTCAAGAACTTCAGATGGTCAGGCTCAAGTTGGAGAGGGGCAGTGAGGCCATTCCAGAGGGAGGCACCTGCAGAGGAGAGAGATCTACCCTCCACTCTCTGCCTGGAGAAGCGTCTAGCCCTTAGACAGTTGGAGATAGCTGAGTGTAGGGCTTGAGAAGGAAAGAATTGTGGAAGAGAGCATTGGATTTAGTGCAGGCCTCGGCCCCAGAAAGCTTTGTGGACAATGCAAAGGGTTTTGAACTTGATCCTTGCAGCCACCAGGAACCAGTGGTGAGATTTCAGGGCTGGTGAGATACGATTCCTGGGCTTGAGGCCAAGGAAAAGTCTTAGAGTCTTCTTCTGGATTAGTTGAAGTGGGGGAGAGTAGAGGAAGCAAGATTGTGGAAGAGGCTGTTGGAGTAGTGCAGCCTAGAGAGAACCAGGGCTCTGGATATGGATAGCTTCTGGGGGAAGTGAAAAGGGAAGAGTCGCTTTGAGGAGGTGCAGCTGGTAGTGGGACTTCTTGGCGACATCCCAGATGTGAGCAGACAAAGGCAGAGAAAAGGCAAGATGACACCAAGGTTTTTTTCCTCGCGGGAATGTGAAAGAAGAGGGTCCAAGGTGGGCGGCCAGAGTGAGAGAGGGAAAGCAGGAGAAGAGATCCCAATGAGAAGGATCTCTGTCTTACTGGCATTAAAGCAGAGATCGTTGCAGGTGTGCCAATCCTGACTTGCGGATAGATGTTCAGGAATGAGCGAGAGAGTGCAGGAGCCTGAAGGAAAGCTGAGTGTCATACGGCTAAGGCTGAAAGTTAGAGGAGCAGGTAGAGACCAAGTGGGGCAAGGGGCAAAGTAGAGGTTGAAAAACCAGGGTGAGAGTATAGAGCCCCGGGGAACGCCAAAGATAAATAGAGGTGGTGAAGTGGAAGGGTCCAAGTTGGACCTGTGTTATGCTGACCTGGTATCCACAGGGACGCCACCCAGCTGGGTTACTCGCTGGTATGCTTCTCAGCTTTGCCCTGATGTGGTCTGCGGGGAAGGTTCTGCCTTGTGGTAGAATTAGGCGTGCTCTCCGTCCTGCCTTCTTTGCAGGGGTGCGTTGTCTTTCATGGGCGAGTGTGGTCCAGTCACTTCACTGACGCCGGCCCATTTGATATTGTTCAGGTAGGTCTTATGGCTGTTCTTTAGTTTTTTTGCTATCCTGCATGCCTTTCATTGTTTAAAATGTCTATTTTTTCACCCTTAGGTATGCAGAGATTCAGTGCGGCGAACTGGCTTGGTTGAGCCTCGCTGGTAAATGATGGCTCATTAAGAGCGCTATGACGCGGTAAGTAAGCGCTATGCGCAGCGCTGTGAACTCTTGCCTTTGCTAACCTGTGTTTTCCTTCGTTGTAGGTCGCAGTGTTCTTCAGCGCGAGTGGACTGTCCGGAGTGGTGCCAGCCGAGAGGCGACCAGCCAGGTAAGCCTTTTGAGCAGTTTGTAATTTGTAAATGTCTCTACAGCTTTCTTTAATGTTGCCTCAATCTTCCTCTTTCAGGTCGTTCTGTCCGGGAGGCGTGCAGATTCGAGGAAGCTGTTCTCAGTAGCTGCGAGTGCTTAAAGATGAAGACTACAGGTAAGATGCTGCTGCTAATGATGTTCCTTTTGTCTCCTTGCAGGTTCTGCTTCTCTGAGGTTCAAGGGAATAGCTGGACACGGTGAGTGTTACATTGCAAGCTGCAAAGTAACAGGAAGCATGTTCTGCAGTCAGGGTGTGGTTTATATAGCCCATGTAAAGTAGTACCTGGGAAAGTTGTTCCAGGCCTGCCACACCCAAAACAGTAGACTGCACAGCTTGGTTCTTAGGAACCAAGCTATGTGGATGCCTCCATGTTGGCTGACAATAAAATAAAGTAGTTCCCAAGCACATTGTTATTCATGGTGTATGAGGCTGGCACCATAGGCACCAGAACTGGCCCTATGAGGGCTTTTGAAGAGGATGCCAGGCTCTAGAGGCCCAAGTCTTGACTCCACCTGGCCAATGGGTTTTCCAGAGGGGGTTTTGGGCGAGGGTCGTGACAGCACTCCCCCCTAAGGCCCCTCCCATGGTGTTCCTTCTGTCTGGCCCAGGTTTGGTTGGGAAGTTCCGATGGAATTTCCTGATTAGACGTGGTGCGTGGATATTCTCACTGGGCTCCCAGGATCTATCTTGTGGTCCAAATCCTTTCCAATCGACGAGATAATATAGCTTGGTCCTAGAGTATTTAGTGTCCAAGATATCTTTGACTTCGAATTCTGGTTCTCCGTCAACAAGTATGGGCTTAGGTGGTGTCCCAATCCGTGTGCCGGGTTGCATTGGTTTCAGGAGGGACACATGGAATACCAGGTTGATGTGTATATTAGGTGGTAAATCCAGTTACACGGCTGCTGGGTTGATAATTGCCTTAATGGTATAGGGTCCTAAGAATCTTGGATGAAAGGTCTGGTTCCCTTGATGGGTACAAATTTAGCGGCTAACCAAACTTTGTCTCCTACTTGATAATCAGGGGCCTTTTTCTGGTGTTGGTCGGCGAATCTCTTTTGTTTTTCTTTGGCATGAATAAGGTGTTCCTTTGCCCTTTTGAAAGCCTGAGTAATGGTTGTGTGTAGAGTCATTACCGCTGGCATTTCCAAGCTGGCTGGAAGGTCTAGTTCAGAGGTACATGGATGTCTGCCAGGAAGGGTATAGAAGGGCGTTTGTCCCGTGCTTGAATGCAAAGAATTGTTATATGCATATTCGGCTATCCATTGTAGGTCTTTCCAATTCCTTTGTTCGTGGTGCAGCATGCACCGTAAATATTGCTCGAGTGTCTGATTGGTTCTCTCGGTTTGGCCGTCCGTTTGGGGATGGTGACTGGTAGGTAGATAGCCGAACGTCGATCTGCACCATTGCACAGCATTTTTTCCAGAAGTTTGAAACAAACTGGCTTCCTCGATCAGAGACCAGAACCGAAGGGAAGCCATGTAGCTTAACCACGCCCTCCAGGAACACTTTTGCTAAAGTGGCTGCGTCTGGGAGGCCTTGAGAGGAATACAATGGGCCATCTTTGAGAATAAGTCCACAACTACAAGGATGATGTTGAACCCTTGGCTTGGAGGTAGATCAGTGATGAAGTCAAGGGAAAGAGTGTGCCATGGAACTGGAGGAATGTCCAATGGTTGTAGGAGACCAGATGGTTTTTGTTTCGGTGATTTATTTTGTGCGCAGACACCGCAGGACTGAATATACTGAATTATGTCCTTACGCCAAGTAGGACACTAAAAGTTCTCTTTCACCTTAGCGAGGGTTATGGCGATCCCAGGATGCCCTTTGATCAGTGAATCATGATAGTTTGAAATAATATGCTGTTGTAATTCCTTCTTGGGTACATAAAGCGATCCCTAAAAAAGGGTAGGTGGTCCTTGATGGTATATTGTTCTCCTTGAGTTTGCCATGCGAGGTAGGCATCATGATTCATTGTCCGTTGGATTTCTTTTCATAGTTCTGCTTGTGTTAAGGCTGTCGTGATACCCAAGAGTTTGTCTTCAGGTATAATAGGTACTGGGTCTGGAGTTGTATATACTATTTCATCTATGCCCTTGCGAGATAAGGCATCCGCCTTTCCGTTTCTGACTCCTGGTCGAAATGTGATTACATAATCATATTTGGCGAAGAAAAGGGCCCAACGTAATTGGCGCGAGGACTGGGCCTTGGCTGTTTTGAGATATTGCAGGTTTTGGTGGTCTGTGATGAATGTAATGGTGTGTCTGGCCCCCAGAAGGTAGTGCCTCCAGGCTTTAAAGGCAGATTTGATAGCCAGGAGATCCTTGTCCGTGATGGCATAATTAATCAATGGAGGTGAGAACTTTTTCGACCAGGAGGCCACAGGATGTAGCTGGCCGGTTTCCGGGTCTCTCTGTGAAAGGACAGCCCCCATTGCGAGACTGGATGCATCAGTTTCAACGACTTAAGGGAGGTCTGGATGAGGATGGCGCAGGTTTAGAGCGGAGGTAAACCTTTCTTTAAGTTCCTGAAAGGCTTCTTCTGCTTCTTCAGTCCAAGCAAACTTTTTATTGTTTTTTCGTAATAGTACTGTGATTGGGTTCACAACCTGAGAGAAGTCTGGGATGAACCGGTGGTAGAAGTTTGCAAAGCCCAACATGCTTTGTAGCCCTTTCAGAGATGTCGGTGAAGGCCATTTTAGAATGGCATCTACCTTGTGCACGTCCATTCTGATGCCTCCTGGAGTAAAGATAAAACCAAGAAATTCTACTTTGGTGATGTGAAAAAAGCATATTTCAAGCTTTGCAATCAAGTGATGTTGACGTAGCTTGGTGAGGACTGAACGAACGTGCCTGGCATGATCTTGTTCTGAGGTTGAGTATACTAAGATGTTGTCTAAGTACACTAAGGCGCACACATCAATTAACTCCCTTAAGACGTCATTCATGAAATATTGGGATGCCGCAGGAGCGTTGCATAACCCGAAGGGCATGACTTGATATTCAAACAAGCTGTACTTAGTACGGAAGGCGGTTTTCCATTCATCTCCTTTTCTGACTCGAACCAGGTGGTACGCTCCTCGAAGGTCCAATTTGGTATAAATCTGGGCATCTTTAACTTGGTATAGCATCTCAGGGATAAGTGGCAAGGCGTAGCGGTTCTTCACAGTGATCTGGTTCAATGTTCGGTAGTCAATACAGGTTCTCAAGTCTCCTTCCTTTTTCGGTACGAAGAACAAAGGAATGGCTGCGGGGTACTTCGAAGGACAGATAAATCCGTTTGCAAGGTACTGGTCTAAATAGGATTTCATATGAAGGTTTTCTGGTTCTGTGAGAGCGTAGATCCTGCCACAAGGGATTTGTGCACCAGGAACAAGGTCGATCTGACAGTCATAGGGCCTTTGCGGCGGCAATGTGTTGGCTTGGTCCTTTCCGAAAACATCCTGGAAATCATGGTATTCACTTGGCAAGGTATTAGTTGCTCCCAGGGTTGATACTGTCGCTCCGGGAGTCATGGGGATACAGACATCGGGTTTCTCCTCTTGGTAATAGCAGGCAAGGGAGCAGTCACCGGGGAAGGTTAATTTTCATGCCCGCCAGTCTATCAAAGGGTTGTGAGCAACCAACCATGGCATCCCTATTATTAGCCTGAACTGAGGTGACTTGATGAGATTGAATGAAATAGACTCCCGATGTCCATCCTGGCACGGCAAGGTTACCCCGGCTGTGCACTGGGTTACTGGTCCCGAAGCGATTTCTGTCCCATCCACAGTGGTTACCTTGTCAATAGTTGGCTTAGAACAAAAGGAAGCCCCATCTCTGCTGCCAGTTATTGATCAATATCATTTCCAACTGCTTCGCTATCGATGTATGCTTCAACGGCATGCATTCTTGACGACTGTTGGTGGTTAATTAAGATCACTGGTATTGCAAAGTGCGAGGCCAGCAACTCTTTCTTTTCACTCGACAAACTGACCTCTACATTTGTCGAGCTTGGTAGTTTCCTGATTCCTTAGCTTCATCCTTCTCTGTGGGCCCGACTGTTCTTCTTCGGGGTTTTACTGGACAGTCCTTCAGGAAATGTCCTGGTTTCCCACAATACAAACAAAGCTGTTGTTGTCTTCTTTTGTCCCACTCATGTTTTGTTAATGGAGGCCATATCCCTCCAATCTGCATGGGTTCTACAGCATTTTCAGTTACACGGGGGGTGGTTTCCCAGGTCCGAGGGTCCGTCTTAGACCGTTCTGCCTTTCGGTCCTGCAACCGGTCGTCTAGCTGCACGACCAGATTTATGAATTCCGCACAGTCTCTGGGTGGATCAACCACCTGGGCTAAGACGTCCTTTAATTCGCCTTGTAAGCCTCAATGGAATAACGTAGTTCTTTTGTTTTCTGGTCACCTAGCTTCGGCAACCAGTCTGTTGAAGGTAGCAATGTACGCTAACAAGTCCTGATTCCCCTGTCGGAGGGACAAGAGTTCATTGTCTACTGCTTGTTATGGCGAGCAAAACGTTTTTCCATTTCTCTCTGGAACCCCCCAAAGTTATGTAATAAAGAATCGTCATGGGTTACCAATAGTACCGACCAATCTGCTGCACTACCACTCAGTTATAAGACAAAAGATACCTGAGCTTGGTCGTTTGGAAATGCTCCAGGCCTACAAAGAAAATGAAGGCGGCACTGATTGATGAATGCCGCATACTTCCGTGGGTCGACTGAGAACCTTTCTGGTGGTACCAGGGACACTGTTCCAGGTAACGTGATCTGTACCGTTATGGCGGGGTTTTGCATCGTTGGATTGCTTCCAGGTAGAGGCGTCTATCCTGCCTGTGATTGCAAGTATTGCCTGCTAATCTCTTCAGTGCATTCTTTGGTCACTATTAGGTCTCTCCGGAGGGCATTAGTCTCTTGTCGGGCAGAATGAACCTCAGCACGAAGCTCTCCTAGTAATTGGGCCAATTGGTCTATTTCTGATGTCTCCATGGAGCCCAGGTGGATTTGTTATGGTAGGCTACGTGTTCTGTTACGCTCACCTGGTATCCACAGGGACGCCACCTAGCTCGGTTACTTGCTGGTATGCTTCTCAGCTTTGCCCTGATGTGGTCTGCGGAAAGGTTCTGCCTTGTGGTAGAATTAGGCGTGCTCTCCGTCCTGCCTTCTTTGCAGGGGCGCGTTGTCTTTCATGGGCGAGTGCGGTCCAGTTACTTCACTGACGCCGGCCCGTTTGATATTGTTCAGGTAGGTCTTATTGCTGTTCTTTAATTTTGTTACTATCCTGCATGCCTTTCTTTGTTTAAAATGTCTCTTTTTTCTCCCTTAGGTATGCAGAGCTTCAGTGCGGCGAACTGGCTTGGTTGAGCCCCGCTGGTAAATGATGGCGCATTAAGAGCACTATGATGCAGTAATTAAGCGCTATGCGCAGCACTGCAAAGTCTTGCCTTTGCTAACCTGTGTTTTCCTTCCTTGTAGGTCACAGTGTTCTTAGGAACCAAGCTATGTGGATTCCTCAATGTTGGCTGACAATACAATAAAGTAGTTCCCAAGCACATTGTTCTTCATGGTGTATGAGCCTTGCCCCATAGGTGCCAGGACTGGCCCCATGAGGGCTTTTGAAGAGGATGCCAGGTTCTAGAGGCCCAAGTCCTGACTCTACCTGGCCAATGGGTTTGCCAGAGGGGGTTTTGGGCGAGGGTCGTGACAACCTGGGAGGGGCAGTCCAAGTGGAAGGAGGTCAGCCGCTCCAGGACCTGATCTGTGATGCCCAGGTACTCATGTAGTTGATTGATCAGGATGGCGTGGTTGACTGTGTCGAAAGCAGAGGAAAGATCAAGGAGGATGAGGACAGAAGGAATGCTGCAATCAAGGTTAGAGAGCACATCTTCAACAGTGTTCAGGAGAGCAGTGTCCGTGCCTCTGGCAGCACTGAAGCAAGATTAATGGTCATGGAGACAACCAACAGATTACGTGTCGAGAGTAAACTGGTAGATGGCCAGCTTTTTCAAGAGTTTGTCCAGGGAGAGGATGATGGAGATTGGGCAATAGTTTGCTGGGCAGGTAGGATCAGCAGATGGCTTCTTGAGGAGTGGGTGCCCAAGGGAGTGCTTAATGGGAGAGGGGAACGTTCGAGTGGTGAAAGAGTATTACAGAAATCATCCAAGGCTGGAGCGAGGGTGTCAATGTTGTCCTTGATGGTTCTGGAGGAGCAGGGGAGCACCTGTTTGGATGACACTTTCATAGATCAGACTTGTCTAGAAACCTCACCGGGTGTTGTCAGAGAGAAAGAGGAGAAAGGAGGAGGAGATGTAGAGATGGCCAAAGAGGGGCAGAGAGAGGAAGAGGGAGAGGAAGAGATATCCTGAGTTTTAACAGAGAAGTGCGAGGTCAGAGCCTTAGAGATGGCCTGGGAGGGACCAGGAGAGGCAGAGACCGCAACAGGATTGACCAGTTCCTTGCAGATTTTAAAGAGTTTGGCTGTGTTGTTAGAGGCCACAGAGACATAGGCTTGAATGTGTGCTCGCTTCTTGATTAGTGTTATTGCTTTGACTGCCATTTTGGTGCAACTGGTCTAGGTATGTCTAAATGTGGCCTGGCATGATTTGCTTTACTGTTAGTACATATCTACACTGGTCTACATTGTGCAGCCAGTTGGACATGTTTTCAATGTGCCATGGCATTTTTAATAGAAAAGCATTCATTTTCCTGTGCACTGTTGGTGACTTGCATGTATTAGATTGGTGTTGCCGTGCAAAACAATTGCAAACACTCTGGCTTTTTAGCCAATTTGTCTCAGAAAGTGTGCTGTATTTTACATTAAAACACATATTTATATATTTCTCCTAGTGTAGTGTGCAGCATATCCCTTCGGTTCAGAGTGTGTTGCGACCTGTGATCTATTGCCTAGTTAGTGGGGACCCTCAGTATGGCTTGCAAGAGTGCCCCCACATTTTGTGTTTCACCACTGGTGCGGGGTGTGAGGGGTTAGTTAGAAGGGATCGTGTGTGCGTGCAGCCAGAAGTTGTCAAGGCAACATGATACACATGTTCAAGCTTTAATGAGCCATTTGTCAAATGGCAGAATAATTTCAAGCACATGTTGGGAGAATGGAGAAGCCAAGGTGGAGAGGTGTGATGTAACACTCTTAAGAATATGTACCTACGAGGAAAGTTGGTGGGAATTATGCCAAGTATGTTGCACAGATAATGCAAAACACCCCATCGTTCAAATATGTATCTTTAAAAGCCATAGTAGTTCTTACAGGGACCTTCCCACAGTGCATCCAATTAATAGAAGACATGTTGCTTTGGGTAAAAAAAAAAAAAAAATAAAAAAAAAAAACTCAGGCTTATTTTAAGTAGAAATTATGCAGATAACTTGCATGCAGCCCAACAGGAACACTGAGGTATGTCAATACAGCTGAGACATGATAATGGGGTGCGGGGGGCTGAAGCAAAAGTCTCCCTCCAGTAAAGAATTAAGCCATCTCCTCCAGCTGCTCATTACCACCCATGATATCTAGTTTGAAGTCACTGATGTACGGTACTCCAAAGGCCCTAGCAGCCAATCTCTGCATCCCATCGGAGTATGCTCGGTTGCTCACGTGTGACTGGTAATTCCATATTTTATTTTATTTTTTTAAACGGATCAATGTGTAACTCTGTTGCTCTGTTGTATTTCTTTCCATTCCTTTGATTCCAAAAATGGAGAACAACAATTATGCACGCGAGGAGACCTACAATCCTTAATCCAGGATGGGAGTGATGCAAGATTGACTGGATCCGCATTGGTTAAAGCCGGTAATATGAGGTTTAAGGGACGGCAGGGCCTTAAGTAGTTGGAGGTGACCCGCTACACCTTGCTCAACAAAAGTCACGCTGCTTCAAGTGGCAGCAGATCTGTGGCGCCCCAGTCTGATGGTGTGCCATGGGTGCATATACACGACATTACATAGGGGAAGGTAGCCCCCCATGGAGTCTCTGCAATGGAACGGTATACATGGAGGCAGAGGCCTTTTGTTGCCACTGGTCAAACCTCAGTCGATGTGTCCTTATAAAGGCACCTGCATTCCCCAGGCACAACTTGGTTATTAATGGAGCCAAAAGAGGGGATACAAAAAAGATGGGTGCACAGAAGTGAGTGGTCTTCAATGAGACACGTCCTAGAATGGAGTGTTTGTACAGGGTTTATTTTGGATGGCACACAAAAAGGTGTCCATTCAGAACCAAACATCAGGATGGCATTGTGACGAATCAACTTCCAGGGCACCAGTGGTCCATGGATGAATATCAGTTTCTAAACCATCAATCAACCCCACGCCTCAAGTACACCAGAGGGCTTCCAAACAGATTGGAATAAAAGTTAATTATAAGACCTCCTTGTCCAATTTTGGTAATGTGGACGGAACAGCAGGCTTATCACTGCAAGATCGTGGATCGTTGCGAATATTATTATTATCCAATGATAAAAGGGACTGCCCAGTCAAGGTTGTATACAATTATCTACTTTATTTATTTATTTATTTTTATTTATTTGGTCAAATGAAAATCAACTTTTCAAATTATTATTACAAATACTTAAAATATTAATTTGTTTAAAACGCAAAGATGCCGAAGTATCAAATAATGAAGAACGATGGTGAGGACAATGCGAGATGCTGAGAAAGCAATGATAACAACATACAATCGCACAACGATATATGCCACGTCATATTGCTTACATAATTGTGTACATATGTGTTTAGTATCAGTACAGAGAAGAAGAATTGATTTCAGTCACAGAGTTCTACAGTTTCGTGCCTCCCATCAGAAATATATGGTGATAAATATGTATGACTCTCTTCACTCTAATCAATGTTGTGTGACAACTGAGATACCATTTAGTAAAAGAGGCCATCATGTATCTGTTATTTTTCACCAGATTGGAATACCAGTCTTGTAATCATTCTTAATCAAAATCACTGTGTAATTCATCACACATTAAAGGAGGCAAGATAATGTCCAAAAATTGGACAATTGCAATCTGTATTGTGACTCTGGGATTGGAGAAAAGCATTTGCCATTTTTCAAGTTGAGATGCATGATTCTGAAATACCACCTTATCTTTGAAGCATTTGCTTCTTACACTGCTTATTGCCTCACAGTCAACTTATAAGTGCTGTAAAGTTTCAATTTGTTTGGTGTCCAAGCAGTAACGGCAGAAATTTTGTTCAATGGAAATCACTTTTCTCTGAAATAATATATCATGAGTTATGATATGATATGATATGATATGGCATTTGTAACGCGCCTATACACAAGTGTTTCAAGGCGTGACGAGGCAGGGAGGGGGGAACAAAGGGAAGACAGACAACGATCCTACTAGGCCAGGTGTCATTCAGACCGCGCAAGTGCAGGGGTAGGGGGAAGGGAAAAATGCAAGGGGGAGGGGGAGTGCAATATAAATAGTAGAATATAAATAAAATAATAAATAAATAGGGCCAGCTGGTGGCAAGTGCAAGGTAAGTGCAGACAAGTGCTGGGGAGGGGGTGGGGGGGCTGTAGTGATACAGAGACAGTCCCGCAGTGCAGGGGTTGCCAGGGAGGCAGTGCAAGTGAAGAGTGACTGGGTCCAGGTCCGAGGTCGGTGAGAGTGGCCCAGTTGCAGGATCAGTGCACTTTTGGTGAAGAATTTAGCAGGGGAGAGGGAGAGAGAAAGCAGAAGCGAAGAGGAAGGTTTTGAGGTGCTTCCGGAACCGGAGATGGTTCCCCTCAAGTTTCAGGGAGGCAGGAAGGCTGTTCCAGAGGGAGGCACCTGCCGCGGAGAGAGATCTACCCCCAGCTCGTTGCTTCGAGAAGCGGCTGACCCTGAGGGAGTTGGAGACGGATGAGCGTAGGGCTCGGGAAGGAAGATATTTAGGAAGAGAGAGTTGAAGGTATTTAGGCCCCAGGCCCCAGAAGGCCTTGTGGACAATGCAGAGGGTTTTGAACTTTATCCTCGCAGCCACTGGGAGCCAGTGCAGAGATTTCAGTCCTGGAGAGATACGATCCCTGGGCTTGAGGCCAAGGACAAGTCTCGCAGTTCTGTTCTGGATGAGTTGCAGAGGACGGAGAGTGGAGGCAGGCAGATTAAGATAGAGGCTGTTACAGTATTCCAGCTTCGAGAGAACCAGGGCTCGGGAGACAGTGAGCCTCTGGGGGAAGGAGAGGAAGGGAAGAATACCTCTGAGGAGGTGCAGCTGGTAATGTGACTTCTAAGAGACGTCAGATATATGAGGAGAGAAGGAGAGTGTGGAGTCGAAGATGACCCCCAGGTTTTTTGCCTTGCAGGTAGGAGCAGGAAGAGGGCCAAGAGAGGCCGGCCAGAGAGCTGCAGGGAAGGAGGGAGTGGGTGTGCCGATGAGTAGGATCTCAGTCTTACTAGCATTAAGGCAGAGGTCATTGGCAGCACACCAATCCTGGATAGCAGACAGACAGTCAGAGATGAGGGAGGGAGCGGAGGAGGCCGAGGGTAGCCTGAAAATGAGCTGGGTATCATCCGCATAGCACTGAAAGTTGGGGCAGAGGGCGGCGATGCGGTGTGCAAGGAGTGCCAGATACTGGTTGAACAGCCAGGGAGAGAGATTAGATCCCTGGGGAACACCACAGGTGGAGAAAAAGATGTCAGAGAGGAAGGACCCAAGTTGGACCTGGGAGGGTCGATTGGAAAGGAAAGAGGTCAGCCACGCCAGAGCCTGACCAGTGATACCCAGGTTATCACGGAGATGGTTGAGCAGGATGGCATGGTTGACAGTGTCAAAGGCAGAAGAGAGATCGAGCAGAATGAGAACACACGGAGTGTTGGAGTCGAGGTTTAAGAGCAGATCCTCACGGATGTTCAGGAGAGCAGTTTCCGTGCTTCTGGCCGCTCTGAAGCCAGATTGATGGTCATGGAGACTGTCAACAGCTTCAGCATGGAGGTTAAGCTGGGAGATGGCCAGTTTCTCCAGGAGCTTGCCCAGGAAGGGAGTGATGGAGATTGGGCAATAGTTAGCCGGACAGGAGGGGTCGGCAGAGGGTTTCTTAAGGAGAGGATGCACAAGGGAGTGCTTGAGGGGGGATGGGAAGACTCCAGAGGCGAAGGAGTGGTTGCAAAAGTCAGCCAGGGCAGGAGCCAGGGAGTCGATGTGGTCCTTGATAGTTTTGGAGGAACAGGGGTGAATCTGTTTAGACGAGACCTTCATAGATCGGACTTGTCTGGAAACCTCGTCAGCAGAAAATGGGGGAAAGGCAGAGAAGGTGGGAGGAGGGGTGGCTGCAGAAGGGCCAGAGGAGGAGCAGGGAAGAGAGGGGGGGAGGTGATAGGAGGAGAGTGAGGACAGGATGTCCTGAGGTTTAGAGATGAAGTGGGAGGCCAGTGCAGTGCAGAGGGCCTGGGAGGGGACAGGAGAGGTAGAGACTGCAGCACGGTTGGCAAACTCCTTGCAGATTTTAAAGAGCTCAGCCGAGTTGTTAGATGCAGCAGAGATGCGGGCTTGGATAAGGGCTCTCTTCTTGGTGAGAACAGAGAGACGGTATTGCCTTTGGAGAAGGCGGCAGGCCAGTTTGTCAGAGGATGAAGATGAAGCACGCCATTTCCTCTCTGCCACCCTGCACTTGCGTTTTAGGGTGACGAGATCCGAATCATACCAGGAGTTACATTTGGCTTTGGGCTTCAGGCGGATTTTCATGACAGGGGCAAGGATATCAAGAGTATCAGATATAGCAGAGTGGAGCAAGGAGAGGGCTGTGTCAGGGTGGGAGTCAGCCGAAGGGGGAGGAGGGGGCGAGAAGGTGGCAGCGAAACCCGCAACTGACACGCGCTTCATGGGTCAAATGACCAAGAAGGTGGGTGGCAATGATGAGGGTGGCTTTGCCTGTGGGGTAGGGAGGGTGAGGTGGGAGGATAGGAGAAAGTGATCACTCCAGGAGAGAGGAGTGGAGAGAGGGACAGAGAGGGGAAGGTCAGAAGAGATCAGAGCATCAAGAGTGTGCCCTGCAGAATGAGTAGGCCCAGACGGGAGAATAGAGAGTGAGAGAGAGTCGCAGAGGTCACGAAAGAGTCCAGTGGGGGGACACGAGGCATCCAGGTGGATGTTGAAGTCACCAAGAAAGAGGAGTTGAGTGGTAGAGGACAGGAGTGAGGAGGAGAGATCAGCCCACTCGGAGAGGAAGGTGGAAAGTTGACCAGGTGGCCGATAGATAGTAGCCATGGTAAGGGAATGGCTAGGAGAGAGAGAGAGTCGGCAGACAAGACATTCAAAAGAGGAGTAGGTCTGCGTAGGAGTGACAGTGGCAAAAATCCACTCCGGGAAGATAAGGGCTACCCCCCCCTGCACGGTTGGGTCTTGGCAGGGAGAGGATTTTGTAGCCATCAGGTAGGAGTGTGTCAAAGCTGGTGACAGAGCTGGCCGTGAACCATGTCTCAGTAAGACCGAGGACGTCAATGTCCAGTTCCTCAAGAAGGCGGCAGATATCAGAGGAATGCCTGATGGCAGAGCGAGCGTTGAGTGTGGCAATGTGGATAAGGTTGCCATCCTTGAAGGATTTCCGGGGAGCGGTACACATCAGAAGTACGCCCTGCGGCGGTGTAGAAGAGGGAGGTGAAGAAGGAGCAAGAGAGGGGGCAGGGAGGGAGGGTAGAAGCAAGGTAGCCGAGGACAGATGAGGGGGGACAGCAGGAGAGGAAAGGAAGTTGATGAGGCGTGGGAAGCGTCTATCAAAGAGGTGAAGGTTGCCCTGAGGACCTTGGACCAGGACAGTCCCATTAGCATAGACATTAATGATGGCCTTAGAGGAGAGGAAGGAGGCCAAGAGGACATCCCAACGGGTGCCACCATTAATGGGAGAAGAGGAGAAAGGAGAGAGCACAGAGACCATATGAAGGGTCCATAGGTCAGGCGAGGGCACGAAAAAGAGGATGTTGGTAAGAGTTTCCTTGGAGCAGGCACTAGTGTAGGTGTCAGCGATAGGGAGGCCTGGGTTGGAGTTGTCCTCAAGTTGAACTTAAATCTCATAAATTTTCTACAGAGCATCATGCATGGACATTTTATTACATATTGAGTTGTTTTGCCATACCCTTTAGTGCCGAACAAATAAATGTCAAAATCTTTATGAAGTGAGCATCTCGTGAAATTTTCCACCCAATCATGTTGCATGACTTTTATTTTAGCCCGGTTAGGGTTTTCACTCAGTAATTGGATGGTCATACCTGCATTGCTTAGAACGCCAATGATGTGCTCGTGCCATTTTTGTGGACATTTGTTTTTTGATGTCAATAAATGGTGGCTGTAACTTGTAGTATAGATGGTTTGCCTATATTTTCCATAGACTTTCGGAAGTAGGCACACTGTTTCCATGAAACATGCGAATAGAGTGATGTGAGCCCCAATTCATAGCGAATTAACAAAAGAGGAGTGCCATTTTGTAACTGCAACACTTGCTTCCAATATGTCGCCTCTATGTGGTCCCAAAACTTGTGTTCTTTTGGTAACAGGGCTTCAACGCCATACAACAATATTGGTATGACCTTCATTTTGTAATACAAAATGATGTGTTTTAATGAGAATTTACAACATTTTTGGGTAAGTATTTTGGTTTCAAAATAATTTTGGTTTCATCAGTGATGTCATCAATGACATTTGTCATGTCATCTTTGATATCCTGGGTGTTAGTCTTAGCAGTGCACGGTGGTGGCGCCAGTTATGGTTGCTTAGCTGACATAAAAGAAAGGGGCTAAAGAAGTGATGGTGTCAGTGATGGCATCAATGACATGAGTGGTGGCATCTGTTATGGTCGGGGTGGTAGTGGTAGCAGTGGAGAGTGCTGATTGGAAAAATGGGTGATTAGCCTACCATAACTCCCGAATTTCAGGGTTTTTTAGATGTTACTTGTAATCATAACAGCCTTTTAACAAAGTTTTTGTACTGAATGGCATAGGTTTTTAATAGGGCAACTTAACCATAACGTTCCTTTAACAAAGTTTTTTTTGTAGTGAATTTTGGACGTTTTTAGTAGGGCAATGTAACCATAATGTCCCTTTGCGAAACGTTTTTTCAATTATTTGCATACGTTGGCATTACTGTAAGTGAATCATATCATACGTTCACCAAGGTTTGTATTGAGTATTTGGAAGGATTCCAATAGTAACACATAAGCATACTGTAAAGCAACATTTGACTGCAGTGCCCTTCTTTCTACAAATTGCACAGTAGCATATGCTGTAGCACAGCATGGCCACATGGTACAAAACATTGTATATTGTTGTACGAACTTGTAACTGAAACAATTCCCGTTCACAACTCAACAGGGCAAGTTTGCACCACAATAGAAGCAAGAGTGCATACCGAGGTATTTGAAGCAGAAAACCCCATTGCACCCTAAAATAAATGGGGGCTGAATGCCATTACAATACAGAGTTTACGGCACTAACCCATTGCACCAAAAGAATGGATTTTTTTATCTGCAACTCCGACGCTCCCGTTTGAATAACGGAAAGCCTTTTCCAAGATGGCCACCATGGAAAGGGAAGGCAGCCGTTGCATAGAAAGTCGTTTGCCCCTTTCCATTACAGCTGCCAGAAAGTAAAAAAGGAAAACGTGTGACCGTACTGGGCGAAGAAGATTTGTATTCGTTCTAAAATGTGTGGTTATCAGCAACACCTTTAACAGAAAGCCAGTGCCGGGTGCACATGGCGACTACAATGCTATGTTTTCTCCCAACCAGTAAATGGCAGTATACATCTCCCCGATATTGTGGTCAGCAAGCATACCTACAGCGTACCCTTCAGAGACGAAAGGCGTACCGTTGTTGTGTTATGTACATGACAACACTTGTGAAGTGTGAAAACACTACCACATGTAAAACACAAAGGTGTTTATTTGTGCGCAGTGACCTTTCCATAAATGTGTGGAACATACAGGGAATATGTTTGGCAAAAATATGCGTACAGAAGGCAAAGAATTAGTTTTCTAATGTGTGGAAAAAATCACAACAAACCCTGTGACGCGAAGTGCACTAATGGTAGAAATATTGCAAGCAACACCATCACCACCAACCTGTGCACACATCTTTGTGTAAGTGTCACAAGGAGAAATGGGTGAAGAAATGGGTAGTGAGAAGGTATAAGGAATGATACAATTGAAACATTTTTATACAGAAAATACTTTCACTGCACCTGATCTCATTTTTCTTCTTTTGGAAAGATAGCAAATATGACAACATAGCGTCTTCATGCAGAACTGCTCTTGGTAATTGGGGCATCTGTGTAACAGAAAGTACCCTAACGGCACAAAAGCATAATGGATGGCATTGAGCCTTACATTGTCAAAGCAAGTGGTATGCAATAGCGTTTTGGATAATGTACCTTGGCAGCGTAAAGAAATGATTCCATAAAGACTTATGTACCGTGATATGGTACCTAGTAAAAAACATACTACAACCTGCAATGTAGAATGGCACATTGTGAAGGGAAATATGAAATGATTAAAAAACACACTAACATGCAAAAAGTAGTAAGGTACTTTTATTTCACAATGCACATCGCTAAATGTGTCTCGGTAGCACAATGAAAAGGTGAAGGTTGATGGCCACGTTGATTTTTTCCCACACAATAACCATGCGTTGGCGGCACAGTTTTTAGCACACACACAGTATGCACTTGAGACACAGTAGTCGGTTTCCTCTCACATTCATTGACAAGACAGCAGCAATCGCTGCGAAGTAGTCCATCAGAAAGTATGACATGTTACTTATAACGTTAGTGGCAATGGTGACGTTGTGGTTTGACCGCACAGAAATTAAGCATTGTTGACACAGTTGGCGTATTGCTGTCACAGGGATTTACACGGTGACGTGAATGGCTGCGAACTATGACACCAGAAAGGATGGTATGTTGCTTTGTACCGCTACAACTGCGTACGGGCATAGAGGTCCGATGCGGTCATCCCATTGAATGATGACCCACATACAACCAGTGACGAATAGCTGCACTTGACGATTGAAAAACCCATCACTCGGACGCTGCAAACCATGACATTCGCAATAAGAAAGGAAGTAACTGAGGAGAAAAAAAGAAAAATCTATCAATACAAAGGGCCTCATTACGACCCTGGCGTTAACCATGGCGCTATTAGCGCCATGGTTGATGCCAGTATTTTACCAACTCCGCCATGATGAATGGCAGAATTACCGCCCAATTCCAAGGTTGGCGGGGTGGTAATTCCCCATTCACCATTGGCCCTTCCCCATTCCCATTTTTGCCCCCATACGGCTCAAAGGGAATGGGGAAGGCGGTAATTACGGTACCGCAAATTGCAGTACCATAATTACCTCAAAAGTCCCTTTGCGGGTTCCTTCCTTAATGGCTGGTAAAACCAGCCATTAAGGTCGGGACCCGCAAAGGGACCTCGTAATTAGGCGGTAAGGGTTTAATGGCGCCGACACCTTTTACCGCACCGTTAACCCCTTACCGCCTGGGTCGTAATGTGGCCCAAAGCCTTTATGGAAATGTAAGGTGTAACACATAACATTTCTATAAACAAATAATGTTATGAGGGGAAAAGTACTAAGTCCCTACAAACTGAGACAATGTACTATCGGCATAATAGGTCAATAAATATCAATGCCACATACATTTCTTAGGTAATAGTGGAAATTGTAGTGGCATCGTACAGACGGCGGTAATGTGCAATCTGAAATTTCAACAGCACACACAGTTTTAAATGCATTCCTAGGAATATTTTTTTCAGACAAAGTAAATAATGGCAGATTGGTGTATAGGCCTGAAAAATAAGCTTACATGATATGCACTTGCTCCATTTCGGCCTCCGCAGGCACACAGTAGGTGTTTGCAAGAAGACGTCCTTGGGAACTGATATTTCATGTGCTTCACAAACCTTTTTGAAGCATAACTTATCAAAGGGAATGTTTCACAAACTGTGACTCCCTACATTATTTTTATCTCCGTTCCCTGTATGTCAAGGTCGAAAAACAATTGACCCTTATGAGGTCTGCTACATGTGCGACCACACTGAGCACCTACTGAAAAAATGAAATAAAATGAACTGACCTTCACTCCGAATGCAAATACATTCTCATTTTGCAACAACATAGCAGCAGTCAATCATGAGAACCGCTACTCCTGAGCACGTGCAGACACGCTGTATTTACGAAACCATGCAGGTGCCTCAGTTTCCAAAATATAGGACACCAGTATAACCGCAGTACTGTTGGTGGTTGTTTCTTGTATAGACGCAGTAAGGACTTGTCGTACAGTCACTACCAAGTTTCACTGCATGGTACGATAGTGGTAACAAGAACAAAGCACTGCTTCCTTTCTACTGCCACATATAAGTAATGCTTACCTCTGCACACAGTGTTTCCTAAAGGTTTGTTTGCGGGGATATCGGCGTACAACACAAAAACTAAATTACCATGGCGGCTGTATCAAAAGAACGCTACGCATTTGATGCTGCGGCAGAACCAATTGGTGAAAGCGCAACATGTTGCCGTACGGCATGCCATCGATTAGCCAATAGAAATATGCTCCACTGAGCAAACAGGGAAGTGGGGCCACGGAGCGGACATAGATATCACTAATTCTAAGAGTGCTACTTTTTGATCATTTTAAAGGAAAGTACAGTAGGATTTCTCACAAAATTTACAAAAGCACGCCTTTGGGAACAAGCCCCTGCCCCTGCCACAAAAATGATGACAATCGGTCCAGTGGTTTGGCCTGTAGCCGTGCGTAAAGTTTTTCCCCCTTTCAATCTATGGGAAAAAAAGATGTTTTGGGACCACCCCTATAACTTTGGCTCCCCTGGACGAACCCTTACCAAACTTTGGAAAAAAATTCAGAGTGGCCCATATACTTTTTTTGCAATGATTTTTTGGTAATGATTCGTCCAGGGTGAGCGGAGTTATAAGCCACCCAAAAAGTGCTCTTCCTATGGAAACAGCAACTTAACCATAACTACATGGCCACTACTGTGGCCATGTAATAATCAATGGTCGAGACCAACAAGCCTTTGTGCCATGTTGGCGCCAGTGGTGTATCTGAAGCAAATGAACCATTGAGGACCGGTAGACCTCTGTCAGTGATTAAGCCCTTCCATCGTAATAGTCTTTGATTGACATGTGGACTGAAATACCTTGTGTGACTATCTTCCACTACCATGTCTAATAGGTTGTTCAAATCTTTGAAAAAGCAGTCATCACTTATAGCCACAGAGTTCCAATACACATTCAATACGGCGTATCTATCACTGCCGGCCTCAACACTCACCAACATCATAAAGTTATTCAGCATCGCCCACAATTTAGATGTAAAGCCGTGTTTGATTTTCACAGCAGTCATGAGCCCTGAAAGGGTCTTCCCATGGTTGACTTAGCTGCTGGATTCAGAAATACTTCATATCCCACCCAAATTGGGGCCGAGACAAACCATGTCTCCTGCAGTATTACATCATGATTGTTTAATTGATGTTGATCAGAGTTCACCAGGTATTTGAAACCTCTAGAGTTCCAACTAACAAGAGAAAGAGGTTTGGTGTGTACTAGGGGGCTTAGTTACTTTTGTTGTTTGTTATGGTGACATGCACATTGCCCATTTGGAACATCATTATTCCCTTTTTTTGAGTGCACTGGTGCTCGGTTGAAACTGATTTTGAATAGAAATGGGCACGTGGTTGTTAGATTGATCAGGGTTCAGGCTAAAACCCAACTTTGACAAGGGTTCTTTTGCTTTCCAAATCAAGTTCTGAACTACTCTGGAGTTGATCCAGAGTTTCACAGCATTTAAGTTTGTTTTGTCTGGAAACTCGACCAATACCAAATCATCTGATATAATATCCTCCAATAGTTGGATTTCTGAAAAAAATCGCCATCACTGCTCTGCGATTTAAATCATATTGAACAGAGGGAGAAGGATTACAGCATAATACTGAGGCAAAGGACGCTGGATTTTTCTTTTTTCAACTGAATTTTTCATTACTTGAATTTTTCCTCTTAGTCATTTCGGTTTTTGCCACACTCTGATTAGGAGAGCGAGATGCCTCAAGGTTTCTCAATGCATTCTCTATCAGTCGAGTGACCATCCCTGAAAGATCATTCATCGGTGGTGGGTCACTTACATGCTTGCTTGTTGGTCTTGCGTGATGTGACTCACTTTGGATGGATGTTTCAGATCAATTTTTTTAGAATATTATGATTTTCAGGGGCCTTTAATTATCTACTTTATCATTACTATAACAGACAGTTCTAACACACTACAAAATACAACCCACCCGGTAAAGGAACACAGAGGACAGACAGTTTCATGAAGGAAAGGAATGCACACTGGATACTGACAGGAGGGTAGTTGGTAAAGTAATCAGTCTTACTGCTCAAGGTTATTGGCTTCAGCTTCATGGAGGCAAAGGGTCGTAACTGTCTCTAGGGGCTTTCGGAAAAGGACCATGGGGTCAGAAACACAATGCTGAAGAAGTTCTTGGTGCTTGACGGCGTCAAGGTGGTTCAGGGCTCTTTGCAGCCCTGAGACAGAGTTAGTGGCGGGAGGCAGCTGTGGGTGCAGGCAACAGGCAGTTCGGCAAGTGAGGCTGGACTGATGCCTGCAGGCTGCCTAGCATGGTGGCTCGGGTCCAAGAATCGCTGTCTCTGTGCTGGTTTGCGGATCTGGAATGCTGGTCGAAGTGTCGCAGATGGCTCTGGTGACTGCAGTGTGACAACAGCCAGTGCTGCAGCCGGATGTGGTTCGAGGACTCGACTGTCTCAAAAATGTTCTTAAAAAATGGATGCTGGTTGATGCTTGTGTGGAACTCTTCCTAGCTTCTTCACAGGGCTTGTGTCCTTTCAAGGCCAATGGCCCAAAGCTCAGGAGAGTGTTTGCAGGCAACGGCCTTGTCTTTAGTTCAGATACTCTCCGGCACTTCCCACATAGGCAGCTAGCTTGCAGAACCTAGCACGGCATGCAGTGTGCTGGCTGGGTACTGGTTCTGGAGCTACTGGATTGGTCCCCTGAGCATAATGGGAATGGGGAAGGAGTTAATTACGGTACCGCTAATTGCGGTACCGTAATTAGCTCCGAGGTCCCTTTGCGGGTTCGTTTTTTAACGCCTGCTAAAAGCAGGCGTTAAAGTGCCAACCCGCAAAGGGACCTCGTAGTAAGGTGGTAAGGGTTAACGGTCACCGGTACCATTACCGGTGACCGTTAACCCTTACCGCCTATCGTGTAATGAGGCCCAGCGTCTGTAGGCTGTGTCTTCCCCGAGTACATGTGACAAAGCATTTTGTGAGGGAAGCAGATGGATTGGGTGGGGAATGGCCTGACACAGCCCTCAGAGGTTGATCTCCAATCATTCATTTTCAGTTATCAAAAAATCAAAAAGCCCAGGTGAGCACACTCTCCCCATGCGGATGGTCGAATTTCTCACAGGTATCTCCTTGGCCAAGCAGAATCAAATGAAAGTCTCTCTCATTGAGTTTCAACAGTCTCAAAGGTATTGGTCCCCTTGACAGTAACCATTCAGGGTTTTCCGTCACTCAAAGTCTTGCATGTGTAACTTTCCCTTGAAGGACGGCTTGTTATCTTCTTTTCTTTCAATTTCTGGGTGGGATCCTGTGCCAAGGATCACATGAAGCTGATGTACAGATCTGGGTAACCACTACAAGAAAGAGGCTGGTGGTCAACAAGCTTATGCCTCAATTCCTCCCACTGGTCTCTGGTTGGTTATCTGTGTTGGAGGGAGATTCCTTTCTCATTGGTCTAGTGGTTGTGTTCATGTTGATCAATTCACCCTTCTGGCTACTCTCCTTGCACCTCCACCACCATCTCTTTTCGCAGGGCCACTCCTCTGGTCCACTTTCTCCTCCACAACTATTTGTTGCCTCACTTTTTGCCCCCCTCGTCACTTTATGAGATCATCCCTCCTCCCATCAACCACACTGGTCCACCCAGCTATTTGGTTACCTTGTGTATCTTGTCTCTATTGCTCAGACTTCCAAGAATTTACATCTTCTGCCTCTGCTCTACCAGAGCCTCTGCCAGCACTATGTCAGAACCTCCTCCAGCAGACTCAGTACTCTCCCACCTTGTGCTGCCTTGCCTCCTCTGGCACTCTTCCAAATAACTTGTAATATCTCTCCACCTTCTGTCATCTTTCCATTCGTCTCACCACCTTCTGTTCCTTCAAATGGCTCTCTCACCATTTCACCACCTCTTCCTGATACCGTTTCTTCTCATCTTGAAGTGTTTGTGGCTGCTTAATCACCTTCTCTCCACCTCCTCCAAATATGTTCACCTCTTCCTCCTTTGTATACACCTCTACATGCACCTGCTTTTTCCCATTCCCTCCTCTCCCTCTCATCACCTCCTTTCTTACGCATGTCACATCCCCTAACACTCTTTACACCAGCCTCCTTCTCTTAGCTTCTATCCACTCTATAACAATCCTTCACTGCACATCCACGCTTTCTCGACTCACACCCCATTGTGCCAGCTTCACGCCCTTTGATAGAAACCTGACCTCATGCACTCAGACATCCCCTCTGAGACTGTTCACATGTGTGTGGGAAATGTGTTCAGGAAATGTGACTGGTTTGAATATATAGGCATTCCTCTGATCCCGTTTTGATCCCCTTTTTTCCCATCGCTTTGTGGGTCAGGCTGACACCCGAGGTTAGCACTATCTTGGATTCAGTCTTTCCACATGTGAGTATCAACTCTGTGGAGTGGAGCTGAGTGCTTTTCAGGTTTCCTAATGCTGTGAGTATGGCTCGTGTGAGTAGGATGTCCGGCATGCCGTGTGTGTAAACTGGCATTGTAAACAATAGCCTGTGTGGTTTCTCCATATGAGGCACGCCCCTCTGCAGCAGTTGTTCTGTGGAATTCCTACTGTTCTAAAGTTTGTCTGCATATCCTTCAGTCCCGTAAATGAATAGAGCCCATTGATGGCTCTAAATGACAGTTCCCTGCCATGCAACAAGGATAGGAGTAGGGTAGACCAGTGTAACCTCCTCACACCGACCACAAATCCCGTATCATTTTGTGGTTGGTGGTGCCCACCACATGTTCATAGCAGCCCTACACTTCCAATGGGCACAAACTCCATCAAAGGGAGGAACCAGGTCACACACTAAAATACCCAAATAATGAATAAAGGAAAATATGTTCTATATATTTGCTTCACAGGCCCCAGTACTCAAATGACAAGGCTTCTATCACAGATGATCCCTCAAAGGGTGAATCTCGTCTGCAGTTGTGTGCATACTGGAGAACTGTCTGTCTTTGGTTGAAAAATACTGTGATTAAAATAGCACTGTCATGTAGAGAAAGACATGTTCTGGAAGCTTAGGCTTGGCATTTGAGCTAATTTGTATACCCACATGCATGCATTTGGCTGTGAATTGGAGGAAAACCTCCAGTGATGGCTAATGGGTGTCGCTGTGTGTGGTGTGACTAGTCTCAAATCCTTTCAAGGATATAATGATGCTAATTGTAACATTCTGAGAAAGGAAAACCATGCTAGGGAATTGCCAAAGTGTACTTGTAAAACGTGTGTGTAAGCCTGCCTTTTGACATGCAGAAGAGACGTGCTTCATTCATTATATACAGGATCTGTGAAGCTGCAGATCCAGCGTCCTTAAGGGGGGCCACTTACAAGCTACGGGATTTACGTGATGACACAAGGGTCAAAGGGACTGGTGATGTCACGATGAACAAAACAAGCAAAAGCATAGGTTTTTTAGTGTTGCTTTGGCACATATATATTGGAAGGTAAAGAGAATGTAGGTGGGGTTTGCTTTTACAATATAGAATGTGTAGAGGGGTAGGTATTTTAGTGAACAGAAGGCGGCCATGACTGCTGCAGAGAAAAGCACATGAGTAGCATACAAAATCACACGTGGGTGTTCCAGAGGATGCAACAATGTCTGAGACCTTGCTGATGACCACTCACAGTTTCATTGGATGGGCTCAGTGGGTGCTATTGCCTGCACTGTCTCCAAAGCAATTGTCCTATCAGCATTAGAAGGTTCATCAAAATGTACTATGAGAAGTGCCAACCAATGAGGGCATGATGATTATGTTGCTCAGCAAAATGTGATGTCATTGAGGGTTGGTATGTTTTTGGGTCCAAGAAGTGAAACATCCGATGGGACTTCTTAATGTGCAGGTTTCTTTAGGGGCTTGCCTATCAACATGTTAGTATTACCCTAAAAGTGTTGCAATGATAAGATTATGTTAATATGTTTTTCTCCTTAAATACTGTGGCCTAGTAGTGGCAAATTGAGATGACTTTCAGTTCCAACTGTTTGTCTTTCCCCTGACCATTTGGAATAATAAAGCTGTGTTTTTTTCTTGCACTGTCTACACTCCATTATTGAGTTATTTGTATTTTTCACTGGACCACATGCAGGATCGCCCCTTTACAAACCTGATATCATAAATGCGGGTAATCATTTCTCAAATCAAACTAATGTACCTAGCTCAACATGGAATTAGCTTAATTAATGACAATTGTAAAGTACATTTTCTAGTGGAGAGATCACAAAAGGAACTAGCAAACAATTGTATAGGTTGCATGCTATTCTGGACACCAATTCTATAGCAGATTACTTGTTATGCCTAATTATAAACACAAGCAGACACTGGTCACTAGAGCTAGACTCAACTTGCTTCTATGAAGTGCAGTCACAGTCACAGGCAATTGGTGTGTAGTCAACACAAATGAGGCAACTTGCCTGCTGTGTAATGACTTGCGGGAAGATCTAATGCATTTATTATTTTTGAACATTTCATTTAACGATTAGGAAATCAACATTAAGCCCACTCCTAAGCAGCATTGATTTTCACAATGTAACGTGCGCATAATATTTCCCATTAAAGACTGCCATTCCTTTATTACATAGCATTTTGTTTGTATTCTGTTAATTGTAAGAAAAAGTGTATAATTTATTAAAATGCTGTCGGGTTCTCTAGTATATGTTTGAGGATTTTAGGGTCATACTTGTCAATTTATGTTTGTGTAGTTTCTAGTATTTTAGTTGAATGATTTTATGATTTCTAATTTTCTCTCGTTATGAGTTTGTGATTTGATGCATAATCTATCCAAATATAGGTGAACAAACAAACTAATAAGATGTTAACATCACTGTAGTGCTTTCCTCAGCTACAGAGCTCTGAAAGCAGTTCTGAAAGTAAAGAACCGAGCCAGTGTCCACCACCTTACCATTTTCCTATTAGCAAGTATTAGTTAAACTAAAGAACCTTGCATTTAATTTTATAGAGCACAAGTGAGCAGTCAATCAACATGTCAAAATTACCCTAAAAGGACCAAGAAGTTAAACAGCCAATGGGACTTCTTAATGTACAGGTTTCTTTAGGGGCTTGCTGACAAGCAGCCTATCAACATGTTAGAATTATCCTAAAGGTGTTGCAATGATAATATTATGTTCATATGTTTTTCTCCTTAAATACTGTGAGATTACTTTCAGTTCCAACTGTTTGTCTTTCTACTGACCAATTGGATTAATAAAGCTGTGTTTTTTCTTGAACTGTCTACATTCCATTATTAAGTTTTTGGATTTTTCCTTGGACCACGCGAGGGAGTGCCCCTTTAAAATGACACAATTATGTTAAAGTATTTCCTTAAATACTCTGGCCCGAAAAGTGGCTAATTTAGATGTTTTTCAGTTTTGACTGTTTGTCTTTCTGCTGGTCGTTTGGTTCAATAAAGCTGTGTTTTTTATTGCATTGTCTTCATTTTTTTTTGTAAATTAGGAATTTTTTGGGATTACGTGAGGGAGTGCCCCTTTACATTTGGAGGCCCCAGCGAGATTTCCAGCTCCATGTGAAGACGTGGGGGTTCCTTGCTGCACATGCTTTGGCCACAACACTGTCCAGCTGAGACCAGATGGAGTGCTCTAAACTAGGAGGTTAAACAGATGCCGAGTTCCTGAAAGTCTGCCTGATGTAATAAGCCGCCCATGACCAGGGCGGTTCAGGCAGTTGAGGGATGAGACTCAGTATCAGAGGGACTCAGATATCCTAGAGCACGGGAGTGTGAAAGTGCATGAAAGAAACAAACAGCATTGTATGCATTTTTGTTGATTATTATATTGGTTAAGTAGACTGAGTTGGAAGCGATCTCCTCCATAGGGGAAAGGCTGCACAGTGTTGTTGCATTTTATTTGTTATTGAGATATTGAAGTAGATATTGAAGTAGAATATAATTGGGAATTGGTTTGGTATCTGCCCTTATGGGGGAATGGCAGTGCTGTGTAGAGATAGAAATATTTGATGTTTGGAGTTATTTTTTTATTTGTATCATTCTTTCCAATTAGGGGCAATAGGAACCTAGTGTGTTGTTTTGTGTATGTCTTTTTCTCCCAACAAATGGAGACAGGAGGAATTTGTAGGTGTAGAAGGCAGTGTTTTGGCTTTTGGAAATTGGATGAGAGTGGTGTGCGGAATATAGGGATTAATGGATGTAGCATAAGGAGAAAGTGAATGTGGGTGTGAGGTGGAAGAAGGATGGAGTGAGGGGTGATTGGCAGCGCTGTGTTATATGAAGCCAGTTGACAATTGGTATTTTTGAAAACTCTTGATGGGACTGTTGTAAATTCATTAATTGTGATTGGAGGTTTTCACAATTTGGTGTTTCAAAGTTATTTAGTAGTGGGTAGATACCTGACCCTGTTAAAGTAGTGTCGGTGGACACATAGGGGAAGGAATGGGACAGGACTCATTGATATTATGGAAACACAATTGGGGCACTTATGCACTAGATTGCCACAGTACAGAGAAACAATATTGAAATATCAGTATGAGTGGGAATGGGATAGAGCAGGGAACATGTTTGAATCATGGCCCTTAGAGTGTACATTCAACAAGGAGTTTGTTCAGCATATGTATACATATTTGCTGACCACAGACACAGGAAATAAATTAAAGAGCAGGAAAAACATTTTAGAGTTGTGGAAAATGTTCAAGGAGGTTGAATGTACATCCACAGAGGGGGTTGGGGAGTATCAGTTATATCAGCGTGACAATAACATCCACTCCGCCCATGTACAGATTGTTATCAGTGAACACCCTGCAGCCCGTCGTGTGATACACTAATCCCCATTGTCCACCAGAAGGGAAGAATAAAAAAGGGATGGTAAATAATTCATCATAGGTTAGCACTCCTGCCTCTGCAGGGACAGTGAGTAGTAGAGCTAGTGCCCCTATAACCACCAGAAGGATGATGCTGTCAGAGATAGATAAGGATTCATGTAGAGAATAGAGTCAGATAGAGAACATTCTAAAATGCCAAAAGAAGTAGAGGGTAGCTAGAAAGGGTAGCATGAGAGCAAGAGGAGAAAAAGCACACAGCGATAATGCCAGGCACATGGACAACAGGGAACATTATGTTTAAATCAGATAGCAAACCTTCTCTGGATGCTGACATTTCTATCCTAGAAGACTAGGACAGTGATTCTGCATGCAACCAATCAGGAAAGGACGATGATGAGGGTCAAGAGGCACAGGAGCACTTGATAGGTTGGGAAGAGGTAGTAGAATAAAGACAGTGACAGGGATAGGGGAAGAGATATGGAAATAGCAAGAGATAAAAACAGAGTGTGAAATTCAACAGAGTGGTCCAAATGAAAATGGGCACCCAGAATAGCAGTGGCAAGTAGTGCGATAAACGAGAGCATAGTGCTGACCTAGAAACAGCTCCCCTTATTACAGAAAGGTTGTTGGGGTCTGCAGTATGTGTCATCGTCGCACATGGACAAAAAGAACTTGATTGACAGTTTGCTGTCCCGCACGGCAGGGGCTGTCAAATGGATTTACGACCCTAGAAAAGAGCATGGCAGGGACTACTTTAGCTATTTGAGACATGGAGAATCTGTTCACCTCCATTGTGAGTGAGCAGGCTGATGCAATGTGGCCACAGGCAGAATAAGCATGGGGCAACATGGAGCAGTAAAGCCCATGACGGGGCGTCATTCAATAACTGTCAAAAACACATATGGAAAGTATTTAAGACAGATGTAACTCGACACATCAGAAATTCACTTTAAATTCATAAGCGTTTTGTTGCTAGATGATGACCCCACAGAGTACATTCACAAGATACAGGGAATGAGTGGTTTGAAACATGATAGCAATGGGATGTTAATATCCCTGTGCTTTACCTAAATGGTTGCAGGCAGAATTGGGAAAGGTGGTGGGAAGGGAGATGAAAGGATGGCCAAAATAAAGCAAACATAATACACCACTGTCAAGTGAAGCAAAACAAGGATAGAATTAAAACAACTGATGAGCAGAATGCTGAGGCAAAATTGGTACAAAGGATACTGGCTTAGATTTGCATGGAAGGTTCTGTAATTACTGATGCTATAACGGCATCCCCAGAGCACAACCTTACACAAGGAGGGGATGCTCAACTAGGGTATGTTCAGCAAAGGGACATCCAGAGAGGTTATATCTAACAGGGCGAGTATATTCGGCAAGGGGGAGGATAAGGTCAACAGGGAGGTTATGCCCCACAGGGGCAGAATCAACAACATGGATATTTACTGATAAAAGGTTGCTTGCCCCGAGAGAGTGGAGACTATCACAGAGTGAGGGCAGTGGGGTTTGGATCTGGAGGGCCAAGGCTCAAGCTTGGACATCCATGTTTTATTTATGGGAGTGAAGGGGCACTTTGCATGAGAATGTAGGAGAAAGCACTACATAGAGTATGATCAGGGCGGGCTCCCAGTATATTAGACGATAACCTACCCCACAACTCCAGATAAAGATGCCACAAAGCAGATACAGATGCCACAACCCCAGAACAGATGTCTCAGCCCCAGATGCTGCATCCACAAATACCACCACAGAAGATGCAAATACTTCTTCCACAACATGTACAACCAACTACAAAGCAGCTATCCCAGTTGCCTAAGTCCCACAAAATATTACTCAACAGCAGCAGGGGGCCCAGTCTATGCAAGCACACATGCACAAGTACAATCACTAACACAGACCCAGCATTGGGACAGTAACTTTTTGGATCCATACACAGTTCCACACTCCACACGGGGAAGTGTTCAGGGGTAGCTTTTTCCTGAACCCAAAACTGGCCAGCCACATATAGAGCTATGACATGCTCAATCCTTTCAGTAACTGCTGCAGTCCCAGAAGAGGAACCCAAAGTTGTGATAATGATAGGCCAGAAAGAATCATAATTTTTGGTCAACACAGGAGCTACCAAGTCCTGCATTAGGGAGAATAGATGTCCCCTATTGGACAAAGTAATGGAAATGAAGAGTTTCTCTGGGTCTGTTGTTATGGTTCCTATAACAGAAGATGAACCTCTCACCATAGGTGCACAACAAATCATAACACCTCTATTGTATTCGAGGGAGACACTGATCAATGTATTGGGTAGAGACATAATGAGAAAATTAAGCATGACAAATTAATTCTCAGAAAAGGGCATTGTGTGTTCCACACCAGGCATTTATCACATGTGAGTGGCAGCACTGATACAAGCTTTCTGCGCGCACAATATTCTGCAAGGCACGCTGCACCACCCAGAGCACTGTCTTTATGGTTACAGGTATTGTAAGTGATTTCAATCCGCCAACACACATGTCAATGCCTAGCGTGTAATGCACAACTGAAATCCTTATTTATTTTTGTCTAAAAGTTCTTTATTCTGAACGATATACCACTCATACCATGCCACTCTCCTGGAACACCCGTTCACACTGAACCAGGAATCAGGCTGGTTTGAAAAGTTAAAATATGTATTTATGTATTTACAATGTAATCACTCTATGTTTTAATGGGTACACAATAATCAGCAATGTGGTGATGTAATAATCTCTTTAATACACCAGGAGTAATAGTGAGAAAAACAATTCATCGCAGAAATAATACTTTTGTGTGTGTGTTTAGGGCAGATAGCACCGTGGTAAAAGGTTCCCCTACACACCCCTCCACCCCTCAATAGGCAATGTAAAGAGATAGGAGGAGAGAGAGCAGGTATTCAGGAATGGCAGAATTCAAACAGAATATCAATCCCAATTTCCCCCAGCAACACAAACCAAAAACGAAATTGACTGGCAAGCTGTCAGAATGGCTTTTAAAGTTATCTTAGACTAGACCGGCAAAAACACTTAATATGGTGTAAATTGCTAAATTGTTATAATTCTTATCGAAGCCACTTTGGATAGTTGCACACAAACACTAGCCATGATTTAATACCAAGAAAAAATTTAAAATCTGAAAATTGAAATTGGAAGAACTCAACAGCTGTTTTACACGTGTCATAATTTACCCAAATTAATGTTTACTGAAAACTTTTCACTGTGCGATAAGTGTGATAATGGGAGAACCATATGGATTTGGGATGCAGTTGTAGATGCAATTTAAAGCTGTCTATACTAGCTACAAGCAGAAGTTAGAATTGTGTTTCTAGCAAAAAAACTGAGGAAGTAATGCACGTTTTAGTGGAGGTTGTTTTTTCTAATGAATGGAAAACGGGAATGCACTTTTAAAATGCCAAATGGGATTTCTTACACTAGAGGATGACTATGAATAAACGAATACTACACAGGAACACAGCCACTTGATCAGGTTGACTGCCTGTAGAGGAGCTCGCCTTCTTCAGATGAAAAATTATCAGCGCCAAGATAGTTTTAACAATACTAGTACAGGAGGAAGATAGGATGGTTTGGATGGAGAGTTCAGACAATTCAAAAATATTTCTAACAAACAGACTCGGAATACACATTAGGATGGGTTTAAGATAGGGATTGACTATGGACAGTACAAATGCTAGTGACGCAGTTCTTTCTATAGATACTCACTAGATATGTTTTTAAACGGAACCGTCAGGATTCTGGTCAGGGAACTGGATCTGGTTTTAGGACAGACTGCTGGGCACATTGTATTGGGCAGTGTCAATGCGCTCTGGTCACTGCACGTCACCAGACTGGATTGGATCTGAAAGGCACTCTGGTCACAGCACGGCACAGGATTGGATTAGATCTGCCCTTCTTGGTTATGATGAACATTTAATTTCAGCAGGCAAGCAGTACAGCGCAGCCCGTCTGTATTTTGGTTTCCCTTAGGTTTGTGGGATTCTGGTTCTGGAATTTGAGGCCTAGCTGAAATGGTTCAGCTATGCAATGGGCCATTCTGCTTTGCAAATTTTTTTTTTTTGGAGTCTAGAGCAACGAAGGTGGGATGTTCTGCAGCAGGGTGCTCCGCCAGCGTCGGGATAGAGAGTGAATCTGTCTGTCCTTATATGCCCTCTGCTGTCTCTATTTATGCTACGATAAAGGGTGTGTGTGTGCTGGTTTATCCTAAGCTTGCCCCTTTGACAGGCGATTGGTCAGAGTCTCCTCTATGCCTTGATAGGAGGAGATAAACAGTGTGTCACGTATAACATGGGCATAAGTGTATAAAGTTTCATACTTCTAGCAGAAATACATTTGGTGTAAAATCACATTTTCTGTCGTTTCTTTCCAGAACATGTCACACGATCTTGCCGCCTCTTGAAATGTGCAACCAAAATTTAGATTTACAATTCTGTTACTTTTGTATTTTTTACAATTTTAAGTGGCAAGTTATAGATCTTTAAATAAAATGTTCTTTGTGAATGTTCAGCCACAGATGGCTGTTCGGGTTCACCTCGTTTTGTCTCCCTTCAGTTCAGAAGCAGTCTCCTCCCTGTTCTCTTGGCAGAAGCCATTTTACAACTGTCCTCACACCTAGCATTTCCTGCTTTGCAGTTTGCCATTGTTTCTTTCCCCAAACAAACTTGTGGGATCAAATCACAGCTAAATACTTATTCAAGATTTTAAACCATGGAATCAAAACAATTACAAGATGGGTTACTCTCAACAACAGGCCTCTTAGATTGCAAACATTTAATTTCAGTTTATACATGTTTAAAGTTTAATCAGGCAGGCTACTGACATCTGACATTCATTCGGCCCAGGGTACTGCACCCAGATTTTGACAGATTCACGGAGAGGCCACTTTTGCTGTGGAAATATCTTGAGACTTTCAGCTTTTCAGGACATTGTAAGTTCACTATGATTTCTTACACTAAGTGAATTGTGGCACCCAGCAAGAATGTTTGAGGTGTTTCGTACTGGCATTCTGCAGTTTCAGCAACAAAGAAAAATAATTTAAAGCAAGATTTTGAAGTTTCCTTTAGCAAAGCACTGCTTTTTCCTTCTGTACTCCATTTTCTCATGTTGTGGAGCCCAGTGACGTGTTTCAGGAGTGAGATCTCTGTTCCACCACTGACAACATGCATGGCAGATTGGGCAGCCATCTTTTTGTGCTTTGCAAAGCGCGGTTTTCAGAGGTTTTGGCGCACACAAGGGTTTTGCTGCAATTTTACTATTGTTTGGCACCATCAGAACACAGTGATAGCGCATGGCAGAGCAAAAGTGGGTCAAAACATCCCACAGAGCCCCCCTCAGGACTTGAGTTTGACCGCCCATCACGGGGAAGTCAGGAGATTGGGATGTTCTTTCTTTCTTTGGTCCAGGTGGAGAAAGTCGTCTGCTTCTCCCATCAGTGCTGGATTGACATGGTCTCCCCGCCGGTTATGGTTGGGATTATGGAGCGATACTCCGGGCTCCTTGGGACTTTCGTCCCGGTCCCTGAGTATTCCTCCTTGGTAGTTATGAATTCTTGGTTCCAATGCCATAAGACAGAACAGAGCATGGTTATGGAAAATTCCCCACTTCTATTCATGTAGTGGGGCAGATGGATACATTGAATACAATTTACAATATTCCAAGCCTGTATTTAATAATGGTTTTCACAGGTGGATTCTTCTAGGGGGCCGGAATATCCCCCTCTGGGTTTCCGGTTGGCTCCTCGATTTGCTGCAAAATATACCTGGGATGGCAACTCTTCAGCTGGTTTATGTTGACCCACTTGTCTTCCCCTTCTGCCAAACTGCCCTTGGGGATGTGGATTCTGTAGGCGACTGGTGAGATTCTGTTTACAATTTCAAAAGGACCACGCCAACTTGGGAGAACTTTGCACTGTTTGGCTTGGTTCCTTTGGAAATTGTGCAAGTAGACCCGTTCTCCTACTTGATATTCTTTTTTAGTTTTCTTAAGGTCATTGTGGGTCTTCATACTGTCTGCAGATCTTTCTAGATTCCGCTGAGCATAGGCAAAAGCATGTTGAAGGTGTTTTCTCAGGTTCTCAACATGCTCATGATTTGTGGAGGCATTTATCAAGGTCTGCTCTTGGGTTCTGTAGAGCAGATGCTGGGGTAGCACCATCCTTTGTCCAGTCATCAGCTCAAATGTAGACATTTTTGTTGCAGAAGAAGGGGTAGATCTGATGGCCATCAAGACAAGAGGTAATCGAATGTCCCATCTTGGCCCAGAATCTGCCACAAACTTTTTTAATATGCTCGCAATAGTTTTGTTGTTTCTCTCAACTCCACCACTAGAGGTTAGCTGGTAGGCAATATGTAGTTTCCTTTTGAACCCAAGAATCTCCCACATCTTTGTCATCATTTTGCTAGTGAAGTGGCTACCTCGCTCTGACTCAATCCTTTGGGGTAGTCCAAAACGCGAGAAGATGTGATTGATCATCAGGGCAGCTGCTGTTTCTGCCTTGCAATTTGGGGCCGGGAGACATTCCCCCCATTTAGTGAACAAGCATGTTACGGTCAACATGTACTTGTTCCCTCTAGAGGAGCGAATCACTGGCCCAATGAAATCGACTTATAAATATGACCAAGGCAGTGTCATCCCCCTCTTTTGGAGGGGAGCACGGTGTGTGAGTGATGTTGGCTGACATTTCGCACACACAAGACACCCCTTTAAGTATAGGTCGAGGTCCTGCCCCATGTGTTGCCAGTATGCAACCTCTCACAAGATTTCTAGTGTTGTATGAAACCCCCGATTACCAGCTGTGGCCGCATCATGGGCGTGACTTAGCATCAGGCTTCAGAATGAGGTGGGGACCACCCACTGGCCATGGCCAGTTATGGATATCCTTACCAGCAAACCGTTTGGATTTGGAACATTTTTGGACTTTTCATCAACACTCTGAGGTCCTCTTTCCCTATGTAATCGGTATCCGACAGGGGAAAGTTCTCAGGGTCCTCCATGTGTTCATTAAACGTACTAATTATTGGATCCCCTTTTCGAGCCGTAATCAAATCAGCATCTGGGGTCTCCTTACTCCATTGTGCAATTGAGAGTTCATTGTGAGCATTTGTCTGGGACCTAGTGATAGCAGTGACCTGGATTTCCCCCAACAGGGACTAGATCTCAAGTAGATCCCCTTGGATGGCTCTGGTTTTGACCAGCTGATCAGCTAGGTCATTTCCAGTTTTGTCTGGTCCCTCTACTTTAGAATGACCCTTGATCTTTTTCCAGTAGATTGTTATCCCATTCGAGGTGACTAGATCATCAATATTTTGTGTTAATTGTCCATGTTTCAATGGTTTATTATTAGCACATAGCATGCCTCCAGTTAAACAGGTGCTGCACGAACCATTTCCGTACATAATCTGAGTCTGTGATTATGACCAGTTTGTGGAGTTGGTGTTGGACAGCAGTGAGGGTGGCTTGAAGCACAGCCATCAACTCTGCCACTTGACTACTTCGGGGACGATTTTGTACCCAGCAGAGAGTTCTGGGGCATCATTCACCCATGCATTACCTACGCCGGCCACAAGTTCCTTTTCACCGTTCTTGTCAACATGGTAGGAGTACCCATCCACATAGACAGTGGGTATTCCTTCACACTGGTCTTCTTCATAGACTTTGTGTAGGGAATTAAGGTAGGCTTCCATGTGGTCCTTGAATTTAAAGACTTTCATCCTTGAGACAGTTTTCTCTGGCACACTCATGCAAGTCATCCAGAACTTGAGCAAAGGGACTCTTCTTGTTTTGGCCGTATCTGACCTCCACAGGAAAGCCTTGCATTGACAGAATCCAGGAAGTAATTTGGGAATTACTCACATTTACAGCCCGAATTCTGTCACTTTGAAGATATTGCAAAGGTTAGTGTGGAGTCTCCACTATGATGTGCTCCCCCTGGATAAACGGGCAGTAATTCTTCAATGCCCACACCGTTGCCAGGAGTGCCTTCTCCCAATCATTGAATTGTCCCTCCACAGAGGATAAAGTCTTACTCGCAAAGGAGATTACTTTATTGACCTTGTCATGCTTTTGATATAATACTGCAGTCAAGCATGTATTTGAGAAGCCTGTCTCCAAGAAGAACTAATTGTTTTTGACAGGGTAAGCTAGGCAAGGCACTTGTGAGAGGTTTCTTTTGAGTTGTCTTACTGCCTCGGCTTGTTCTGGACCCCAATCCCACTTGACCCCCCCTTCAAAAGAAGTATCAGGGCTCTTGTGATCTCTGCGTAGTCCTCAATGAACTTTCTTCTGTAATTAGTTAGTCCAAGGAGGCTCCTTAGTTCCTGCAGTGCTGTGGGGTTTTTATTTTCTGGAGTGCCTCTACTTTCTTTTCCTGGGGACAGAGACCCTGAGGAGTTATCTCATGCCCCAAGAAATTGACACGGGTTCTGCACCACTGTGCCTTTTGAAAGGAGAGTTTTGCTCCGGCAGCCCTCAACTGTGTCAGGACATAACAGATCTCTGCTATGTGTTCCTCCACAGTTGAGCTTTTGACTAGAACATCATCTACATAGGCCAGGTTACCCCTTTCACCCAGGTTGGGCATGGCCTAATGTAGAAAGATGTTAAATTCATTGCTGGAGTTGATGTTTCCAAAGGGAGTCCGGGTCATTTGTACTGCTGCCCCCCGAAGGTAAAGGCCAGCTTGTATTGGTCCTCCCTACTGACAGGTACAGTCCAGTACCCATTGGTCAAGTCAATTGAAATGAATACCTGTGACCCTTGGATCTGGGCCAGCCCTTGGTCAATGTAGGCTAGAGGCCATCGGGAAGTATGGACCCGTTTGTTGAGCTCCCTTACGTCAGCACAGAGTCTCCACTGGCCATTTGGTTTCAAAATCCACATCACCGGATTATTGAAGGTGCAGTGGATTGGACAAATTATCCCATAGGACTCAAGGTTCTTAATTATTTCAGTAAGGGACTCAATTGATGTGAGAGGCAAGCAATATTGCTTCACAAACACTGGAGTCATGCCAGGGTCCGTGGGAATTGTTGTTGTGTGGATATCGGTGCGACCACAGTCATATGAGTCGACCGCAAAGAGATCTTGAAAATCTAAGAAAACTTGTTTAAATGTTTTCTTTTGCTCCAGAGTCTCACAGGCATCAGCTAGGTTGACTCTCTCTTCAACCATCTGCCTGAAGCCTGGAAAGACTTCCAGTTTCGCTAGCTCAACGGCCTCCTCCAGCAGGGTGGAGAAGTCCCTGGTCAAAGTGCTGATTTGGACTAATGGCTTCAGGTGGGGAAGGCAGTCCTCGTGGACTTGAAAGATCACCTCACCCCTCCTGAAGTCATAGGTCACATCTTCCTTACCATAAGGGCAGGAAGAGTACACCAGGAAATTCCCCCCATGTCGGGTGAAGATCCTGTCTGGTGTTGTGTCATTGTCGCTATCACTGCCAAAACAGTCCTTGGGGATTGGTCCTAGCAGTTCATTACCTAAATCTATGGAAAAATGTTGGTCATCAACCGCCATTCCAATAATGGTGCCTGCGCCCAGAGTGATACTCTTTAGGTCGCTGTTATCCACCTCTATTGGAATGTTGTCGTGTTCTATGTTGACTAGTGGTGTTGGATTTACCGCCAACTGTTGCTGTTGAAAATGAGCATTAAGATGGACATAGGCATCAGGATTTTTTAGTTTCTGTTCTCTTTTAATTTTTACTTCCAGTGAGAATTTTCGGGTCCATTCTGGGATGGTGACTTCCTTTCCAATCTGAATTTCAACTGCATATGGCAGCTTTTGAGCTGATCGAAATGCTTTCTCTCGGTTATCAAAGTCCAAGGGATTACCCTCTAATTGAGACCAAGCTTTGAAGTTTATTAGGTCCAAACTAACGGCAAAGTGATTGAGAATGTCACTGCCTAAATAAAATATACCAGGGACATCTTGCACGACCCAACAATTATGGGCTATGCTTTTGTTGCCTATGGATATTTTGAGCATACACCTGCTAGGCAGGAGGTGTTTGGAATTGGATGTTTCCAGGTCCATTTCCCATTTGTCTAACAGTTTAAACGTGGGAATGGCTGGATCTTTTGGAAGTTTGCAGAACATGGGCTTGCTAATGAAGCTCTTACTGTTGTTCACACATACTCGGGCGAGAACAGAGTCCTTCCCCTCAATTAACTGAATAGGGATGAACAACTGCTCTCCAATTTTCTGAATACCAGCCAAACATTGAGCTGATTTCTCATCATTTTGGATTATAGGTATAGGCTTTTCTGATTGTGAATTTGTATAGCATTTCAGAGTGTTTCCTTCCAGTGTGGAATGCCACCTTAGACTGGAAGGAAGGTTGATTTTCAGAAATGCAGAGGACCCCCCTGTGATGCTGGAAATGCATTGGAGGGACAGGGCCTCCGAATCCTTGCCCTTTACTGCCTTTTTATCGTGTGTTCTGTTGTGTTTTCCGCACAGGAGTTCATGTGGGACTCCTGGCAGGGCAGCTCTCTCTCTTTTGGTTTGGTGAGCAGACCCATGGGATACCCTTATGGCACCCATGGGTGGGGGTACAACCCTGTGCCCCTAGTGTATGTTTTTGGGCACCTGTGGATGGCCCGCAGAGCAGGGTATGGGCTGGTGGCAGCTCCATGCTGAATTTGGCAGGTGCGATGTGTATTCTCCATTTTGGGATACCCAGGCCCTGCCATTGGAATCAGTTGATTCCTGATGGAAAACAAGATGGCCCATGTGGCCTCTTGCTTTCTATTGCCTGTTACCTTGTTTTCCTAAAGTTCTGGGAAGCCCTGACTCTGCCCCTTCCCCTGACTGGCTGTTGGGTGGAAGTTCCATATATGGTGTTGTTGTGAAGTCCAGTCCAGACTGGCTGGAGCCTTCCCAGTGACTGTATGTTGTGGGTACACCCTGTGGGTGGGACCTGGGTGAATGGAGTGTGTGACCAATATGCACATCTTGTTGTGGCTGTCTGGTTTCTGGTATGAGAGACAAAGACTGAGACAGCCCTGCCCGAAATTGGCCTGAATGCAGTGTGTAGTGTTGAATGGCTGGGTACTTGTCCCAATCCACATTCCTTGTTGTGAGTGTCTGAGAGGGAGGAGGATGGCCTGAATGCACTGTGTGCCTGATTGGCTGACTGACTGCATGAATGCCCTTCTGCATTATTGGCTGCTGAGAGTGACCCAGCAGTGTGGATGAGAGACAGGATAGTATATCTGGGGACCTCTCACCACTGCAAATTTTACAGAAAATGTGTCTACACTTGAAGAGTAACTGGAACTGCTGATCCTCGACGCCCAGCTGGAAGAAGAAGTTTTGCTGTTGCATTTGCTTCAACCTGATCTGAAAGCTGCCAAACCCGTCAAGGACTGATCCAAGAGAGGACCTGGTAAGGCGCCCTCTTCCCATGCTCCGAGGGACCATCGAGCACCGCTGACCTTCACTGAAGCTCCCTGGAAGTCAGACTCCCGAAAGGCTGCCGACCCGAGACGGTACGGCTGAGGAGAATGAAGTGAAGCAACCAGACTTCGCCGCTGTTGAAGTCCATTGCCGTCGACCAGGTTTCGCAAGTTTGTGTAACCGCTGGAAGCCCGTCAAATTTGTGTTTCCCAGACGCGGGGACCACTTGATGCCGTGCCTGCCGATGACGACTGGAGCCGCAAGCTCCTTTGCCTAAGAATATTTGAATCGAAGGACTCCCTTGTCCGCAACAATGACTGCTTTGTTCTGCTGGAGAAAGTCAAGGCTGCCGACGTGCCGAGGAGAATCCGCCGGTGGGTTTCCCGCCACCCAAGACCACAAAGACTTCGACGACTCGACGCCCTTGCTGGGCCACAGTTCTTCTGAAACTCTTTGCGGTCCTGAACAATCAATCGCTGAGGTGTCCCGCACACCTCATCCTCGCAGGACGTCGCTGACAAGCACCGTCTTGATCGATGCCGTGGTCTCGGCCCCCTCAAACTTCTCATTGACGCCGTCGATGACAAGTTCACTTTCTTCAACGTCTCTCGATGATCTGTGACTCGTACTTGAAAGGGGGTCACTCAAGAAGGATCCGTCGACGCTTCTTCGAAGAACTCTAATCCACCAGGTACATTGGGGGGGTAAAAACATTATAGGAGAGAACAAGACTATTGAGCCATATATGGACTGGGCATGTGCTATATCTTTATTTTACACCTTGCCCAGGTGGGGGGATCTCCACACAGAACTGTGTCTAAAGGTAGAGGCTAGTATTCTGCCTCTTGTTTCAACAATCTTGCTTTCCCTCCTATCTCTATTGCTGGTTTCCTTGTTATTGATCTGTGTGACATTTTTTACTGTATAGTTGATGCACTTTAATGAGATCTGATAATAATGGTGGTACCACTTTAGAATTGTATATATTTGCCATTGTTGATTTCCGAGTACAAAGTGCGTTATTGTGATTGTGTACATACCTTTGAATATTAATTATATAAAGACTGTGTTTTCTTTAATACAGTGTGTGGACATTCCTTTGTGGGGGTTCGGGACTACACTGTACTTAAGAACCAGCCCACATCACCTCCTGAGAAGCTAGTCCTTGATTGCTCGTCCAATGCTACCTTATAGAGAATCTTGGCTGGAGTCCGCTGTGCCTCTCCTCTACCATATAGAGAGCGGAAGTACAGACACCCCCCACCAGTATCTTTACACCCCCAACACCAGTTTGTTGTCCTACTGCAATTACTGTCACATCTGGGATTTGATTATTCTGGAAGTGGAACTCAATTTGGTCAGGTTTTTGTTTAACCATGTGGCATGTGCCATTTAAACTAACATGGTTGACACTCTTTTTCAATTTTATTGGTCGGTTAGGAGGACAGTGTTTACACAATCATTGAGGGAAGACAATCTACGCAGGATGGCATTCCCTAGTAAACAAGGTGGGCCTCTGGAGTCACAACTATGACCGAGTGCTTCACCTTGTGTCGCCCAATTTTAATGCCTAAATCCGCAGTTCCCTCGATGGGAATTTCCTTCCCGTCAAAGTTCTGAAGTTGCCCAGGAAGAGGGGTGAAAGGAATTTGCTATTCCCCCCCCTTCCTGAATTCAGCTGATGAAAGGCCCTTTTTCAAAGAAGGGTAGCTTGGGATCCAGTGTCCACCAGTGCCAAAATTGTACATTGCCCCTGTATTTGGACCGGGGCATAAAACCTTCCCTCCTTTTCCTCAAGGGGGCAAAGATAATGCACATTTTTAGCCAACTGGTGGGTTAGTTTCTTTGCTTTGGATACTGACAGAGAGGTGATTTGGGCAGGATTCTGTTTGGGATCTTGGGAACCTGTAAGAAAAAGGTGACAGCTAGACGTGGGGGAGGTTTTGGGCTCACCTGGTTCTGATTCTGGGCTGCCCCCCAACTTTTTGGAGGCAGTCAGCAGAATGGCTTTGAACAGGGGAATTTTCGTGCTGGTAATTCTGGGGTCTGATGATGGGCGGTTCTAACTCGGTCCCCACATCTACCCACTCTGGATTTGGATCTTTTTGGACCCATTTTTCTTTGGAAGGAGTTCCCCCATCCCTGAAGTTGAAGATCCTTTTCCCAGAATCCTCTGAGGACCCCTCTCCTTCAAACTGGAAGATTTGCACCTCCTCCACAAAATGGGTCTGTTTGGGTCCTTTGTTTCTCCTACCTCCTCTCTGCTCCTTGGGTGGCAGACTTCCAGGGGTAGGAGATTTTGTTTCCAGTTCCTGGGTTTCCAGGGCTGTTTACAAGTGGGGAAGGAAGCTTCCTCCAAGGCTTGACACCCCCCTTCCCCTTGTGCCTCCTCCCTGGGAACCGGTGGGTTATCGGGGTGCTGCCCCCGTCATTGTTCTGGAGCACCAGGCCCAGAGTTTGGGGCATTCTGCAGTGGCATGCTCATCTGAGGGTTCAGTTGAGCCCTCAGTATGTGACCCAGATCCCGTGCCATATTTTGGACCTGGCGCTCTAACTGTGAAACCCGCTCAGGCTGATACAGGGTTCTATTTTCTCCCCTGGGCTGATCCCGGGAAGGGTAGCTATCCCTTCTCTGGTTTTAGGCTCTTCATTTCTCATACCCCCCTTCTGTTCATTGGGTTGCATACTTTTGGGGGCAGGAGATTTTGGTTCCAGTTCCTGGGCTTCCAGGGACTTTTCACAAGTAGGGAAGGAAGCTTCCTCCCAGGCTTTACACCCCCTTCCCCTTGTGCCTCCTCCCTGGGAACCGGTGGGTTATCGGGGTTCTTCCCCTGTCATTGTTCTGGAGCACCAGACCCTGGATTGGAGGAGTTCTGAGCCACCATGCTCATCTGAGGGCTCTGTTGAGACCTTCAGCATGCGATCCAGATCCTGTGCCATGTTCTGGACCTGGCGCTCTAGTTGGGACACCCGCTCTGGCTGGTACAGGGTCCTCAGATCTACCCTGGGTTGATCCCAGGAAGGGTAACTATCCCTTCTTGCATAATACCCCTGGTTAGGAAAGTTTGGGTACCCCTTCACCCTTGGCCTCCCCTCTCCTGGATTGGGCTGTGTGGGTTCAGGAAAGTTGGGAAAGAAAGAAGGGTTGTTTTGGGGGTTGAAGTTTGGCAGGTACCGGCGAAAGAAATTTGGTCCGGCATTTGGGAGATTGCTGCCCTCCTGGGGAATGTGAGAAGGGAAGTTTCCTGGGTTGACTGCTGTCTGGTTGAACCCTATCCCCCCGTTGTGCTGGTGGAGTCCACACATAGCCCAGGATGGGTCTATTTCCCTTGTAGCATGGGCTGATGCAGTCAGAGGAGTTAGGGGTCACATTTGTGGGGTTACTTCCTGGCTCCCTGTTTGGGATTGGCCGGAGGGCCTTCTGGGTTTGGGGTTGGTCAGATTCTGCGCAAAAAGGTTTTTAGGTCCCCATCTCCATATTTCAAATGGGGGCAACCTTCACCTCTGCCACCTTAGCAGCAGCAGGGGTGTTGGTCGATTTGGTGCTTTTGCCCTGATTTTTACTTTCCAACAGCTTCTGTACTTCATAGATGCCCGTTGCTTGTTCAATGACCGAGTATAGTGGTCTTTTCTCATGAAAGTCCCTCACTAGCCGGGTCATGATGTATTTCGGGAGAGCATGAAAGAAGGTGTTAACAAATTCCTTACTGTCAGTGCGCACCCATCGAGTGGTCTGCGCAAAGGCGCGTTTCAACTCCTGAACACATTCTTGTAGGGCCTGATCTTCCCCACATTGTAAGTTGTAGGCTGCCTTGCGAGCCTCTTGAGGGTTCCTATGAATGGAAACATGTTTCAGGATGGCTGGTGGACCATCTGGAATGATTCTGATCCTCCAGCCCCCGCAAAGAAGCTGGTGTACTCAGGAGAAAACGTCCACTTTACATACTGACTACAGCTTTGGCTGTAAGTCTCCATCATCTGCTCAAATAATTCAAGGTGTTCCCAAACCGAATATTTGACATTTTTGTGATAGGGCATGATGACGCTCATAATAGCTTTTATTTGTTTCAGGGGATCCTTGAGCAAAGCCCTCTTAACTTTGTTAGCCTTTTTAGTTCTTGTCATCCTGATCCACTCATCCTCTGACTCAGAGGCACTGCTACCAGAGGTGACTGTCTGGTCTTCTCGACTCTCCCGGATTCTGCGAGCTTGGGAATGCTGGCAGAGTGTTGTGGCCTAGTCTCTAGGGACCTGTGGTGCTCAGAAGAGTCTTCTGACTCTTCCTTGCTCCCAGGATTGGTTGATTACCCCCCCACTGCCCTAGCTGGGAAGAGGTTTTTAGTATGCTCTTAGTGGGCCTGATCTCATGGAATTCCCCACCAAATTTCACTACCTGATCTCTTGGTAAGTTATATTTTTGAGGATCCATTTCTCTGACTATCCCCTCACTGGAGTCTGCCTGATCAGAGAAGATGGCCCTAGCACTTGGGAACCTATACATAGATGCTCGCCCATCTATTTCTGGGAGGCGCTGACCTATTAGCCCGATATTCTCCATTGGGTTGAAGTCTACCATCCCCATTGCCGTTGGTTCATACGAGACAGTGGACATGGGGGTGGCAGAGTCCATGGAATTGAAGAGATTAAAGTCTCTGGTGCCAGGGTTCCTGAGGTTATGCTCAGGGGTTTCCCTCTCCCATCGGACCTCATCTCTATCAGCCCCTACTCCCTGATGGCATGCAAGAATCTGACCCTTTTGTTCTTCTATTAAGGCCTTACTGGTCTCTATTAGTTGTTCCTGCATGGCTATCTGTCTACGGAGCCTGTCATTTTTTTCACAGAGAGCTTTATTGTCTCTCTGTGCTTCCTGTCTGCTTTGGGAGTATTGGGCCAATGTGTGTTGTAGGAGACTCACCTCCTGAGTTCTGTCCTTAATGGCCTGATTATTCTTTTCCAGAGCATCTTCCACCCTCCTGGTGTGCTCTAACAGTTTTTCATAGTCCATTTTGAGTTCACCCAGTCCTTCAAGGGCCAGGTGATTTTCTTCCATCTTGGTTTTTAAATGGCTGACTTCCTGGCCTAAGGCGTTCCTTTCCTGAATTAGAGTACCCCTCTATGCAGCCAGGTCGCCCCTTTGTTTTCTGAATGCACCAGCCTTCTGGCGCTCTTCATCGAACTCTGTTTGGGATTCAAGATCTTTAATAATTAGTTTATTATTATCCTCTTTCAAGGATTCTAGGTGGTTCTGTAACATGACAACCTGCTCTGTGCAGGCTCTATTAAAAGTTAATTGTTATGCCAGTTTTTGTTGTCCAACCTTTCTTGACACTCTTTTTGCAGTGTCAGTAATGTGGTATCCTGCTCTACCTTCTCTTGCTGTAGGAGATCCAGATCTTCCTTTAATTTTGTCAGGTACTGTCTGGTTTCTCTCTCTGAATCTTGGCTCTTTTGCAGCCTTTGCTCTGCAGAGTCTAAATCAGTTTGGGTCTCCTCTAGGGATTGTACTTGCCTTTTTGCCAGGTGTAGGTTTTCGGCATATTTTTTCCTGTATCACTCCAATGTGGAGGTACAGGTACGCTGCTATTTTGGCAATTTTACATTGCTCTTCTTTTACCCTTGGGGCAATATACAGTTCATTAAGTGCCTGGTGTAATGGACCCTGTTCCTGCCATGTATCTAATTCTGTCACAGTGACTTGTTGTTTGATTTCTTGCAGTCAAACATTCTCATCCTGCTCAACCCATTCACCCCTGACAAACAATTTGTGCAGTAGGTGTTCTTTTGCCATATTGATTTCCACTGGGGTCGCCATTCCAGAAATATTAATTTCCTTCTGACTTATTTCAGGGTTAATTTTACCTTTGCAAAACAGGCCAAACTCCTTTGAGTTTTTCTATTGAAGGGTGTTTTTACAGTGTATCACAGTATGGTAGCCCAACAAGGTGTATGTACCCCGTCAGTTAGCACGCTCTGTTAGACTGTCACAAGTGGTATGTCTAATTCAGGATCCCGCGACGAGCCCCCAAGCTGTAAGTGATTTCAATCCGGCACACACCCAAGGCAATGCCTAGCATGTAATGCACAACTGAAATCCTTATTTATTTTTGTCTAAAAGTTCTTTATTCTGAACGATATACCACTCATATCTCGCCACTCTCCTGGAAGCTCCATAACCCCCCGGACACACTGAACCAGGAATCAGGCTGGTTTGCAAAGTTAAAATATTTATTTATGTATTTACAATTTAATCACACTATGTTTTAATGGGTACACAATAATCACCAATGGGGTGATGTAACAGTGAATAATCTCTATAATACACAAGGAGTAATAATGAGCAAAACAATTCAGCACAGAAATAATACTTTTGTGTGTGTGTGTTTAGGTCAGATATCACTGTGGTTAAAGGTTCCCCCTACACACCCCTCAATCCCCCAATAGGCAATGTAAAGAGATAGGAGGAGAGAGAGCAGGTATTCAGAAATGGCAGAATTCAAACAGCCTATCAATCCAAATTTCCCCCAGCAACACAAAAGAAAAACGGAATTGACAGGCAAGCTGTCAGAATGGCTTTTAAAGTTATCTTAGAATGGACTGGCAAAAACACTTAATACGGTCTAAATTGCTGAAATTGTTATAATTCTTATGGGAGCTGCTTTGTATAGTTGCACACAAACACTAGCAACGATTTAATACCAATAAACAATTTGAAATCTGAAAATTGAAGTTGGAAGCACTCAACAGCTGTTTTACACGTGTCAGAATTTCCCTCAATGAAACTTTGCAGCAAACATTTCACTGTGCGATAATCGCAAGAACAGGAGAGCCATATGGATTTGGGATGCAATTTAAAGCTGTGGATGTTAGCTACAAGCAGAAGTTGGAATTGAATAACTGAGGAAGTTATGGACGTTTTAGTGGAGGTTGTTTTTTTGAGATAGGCGCAAAAATAGAAAACGGGAATGCACTTTTAAAATGCCAAATGGGATTTCTTACACTAGAGGATGACTATGAATAAACGAATACCACACAGGAACACAGCCACTTGATCATGGTGACTCCCTGCAGAGGAGCTTGCCTTCTTCAGATGAAAAATTATCAGCGCCAAGATAGTTTTAACAATACTAGTACAGAAGGTCGATAGGATAGTTTGTATGGAGAGTTCAGACAATTCAAAAATATTTCTAACAACACAGATTCGGAATCCAAGATTGGGTGGGTTTAAGATAGGGATTGACTATGGACAGTACATATGCTAGTGACGCAGTTCTTTCTATAGATGCTCACTAGATATGCTTTTAAACAGAACCGTCAGGATTCTGGTCAGGGAACTGGATCTGGTTTTTGGAAAGACTGCTGTGCACATCGGATTGGGCAGTGTCAAGGCGCTCTGGTCACTGCATGGAACCGGACTGGATTGGGTCTGCAAGGCACTCTGGTCACAGCACGGCAAAGGACTGCATTGGATCTGCCCATCTTGGTTATGATGAAAATGTATTTTCAGCAGGCAAGCAGTACTGCACAGCCCAGCTATATTTTGGTTCCCCTTAGGTTTGTGGGATTCTGGTTCTGGAATTTGAGGCCTAGCTGAAATGGTTCAGTTATGCAATGGGCCTTTCTGCTTTGCCAAGTTTTCTTTTGGAGTCTGGAGCAAGGAAGTTCAGCAGCAGGGTGCTCCGCCAGCGTCGGGATAGTGAGTGAATCTGTCTGTCCTTATTTGCCCTGTACTGTCTCTATTTATGCTGTGATAAAGGGGGTGTGTGTGCTGGTTTAGCCTAAGCTTGCCCCTTTGACAGGTGATTGGTCAGAGTCTCCTCTCTGCCTTGATAGGAGGAGATAAACAGTGTGTCACCTTTATGGTGTGGGTTTATGAGGCTTAGAGTCCACCCCTAGCCTCTTGAACAGAAAATCTATGTTTGAAACAAGACATATTTACATGTGAGTAACCTCTATAACAATCACATATACAGATTACATATTATGTGTAGCAGCTACTCCTCAAAACCCTGTTGCTGTGGGATCTTGTGTCTACTTTTCACCGAATTTCACCCTTTTCATCAGGAACACAATGTCCATTTTATCAGCAAATTTCTACAAGTGTGCGCGTATAACATGGGCATACGTGTATAAAGTTTCATACTTCTAGCAGAAATACATTTCGTGTAAAATTACATTTTCTGCCGTTTCTTTCCAGAACATGTCACACGATCTTGCCGCCTCTTGAAATGTGCAACAAAAATTGTAGATTTACAAATCTGTTACTTTTGTATTTTTGACAATTTTAAGTGGCAAGTTATATATCTTTAAATAAAATGTTCTTTGTGAATGTTCAGCAACAGATGGCTGTTCGGGTCCGCCTCTTTTTGTCTCCCTTCAGTTCAGAAGCAGTCTCCTCCCTGTTCTCTTGGCAGAAGCCATTTTACGACTGTCCTCACACCTAGCATTTCCTGCTTTGCAGTTTGCCATTGTTTCCTTCCCCACTGCAGACCAGTTTATTCCCAAACCCTATAATTATCGCTTTGGTGTTATTTTCCCGGTGGAAGGAGAGGCCTTGCCTCTGTGAGGAAAGCTGTTATTCCAGTTTGGTAGCTTTAGCCAGCTTACTTTAATTGCTACTTCTGTTGAATTTCCCCTTAGCATAAAACAAACATGTGGAATCAAATCACAGCTAAATACTTATTCGAGATTTTAAACCATGGAATCAAAACAATTACAAGATGGGTTAATCTCAACAACAGGCCTCTTAGATTGCAAACATTTGATTTCAGTTAAGACATGTTTAAAGTTTAATCAGGCAGGCTACTGACAGCTGTCATTCAGGCGGCCCAGGGTACTGCAATCAGATTTTGACAGATTCACAGACAAGCCACTTTTGCTGTGGAAATCCCTTGATGCTTTTAGCTTTTCAGGACATTGTAAATTCACAATGATTTCTTACACTAGGTGAATTGTAGCACCCAGCAAGAATTGTGTATGTTTGAAGGTTTTTCGTACCGGCATTCTGCAGTTTCAGCAACAAAGAAAAATAATTTAAAGCAAGATTTTGGGGTTTCCTTTAGCAAAGCACTGCTTTTTCCTTCTGTACTCCATTTTCACATGTTGTGGAGCCCAGTGACATGTTTCAGGAGTGAGATCTCTGTTCCACCACTGACAACATGCATGGCAGATTGGGCAGTCATCTTTTTGTGCTTTGCAAAGTGCGAGTTTCAGAGGTTTTGGCGCGCACAAGCGTTTTGCAGCCATTTTACTATTTTTGGCACCATCAGAACACAGTGATGCCGCATGGCAGAGCAAAACTGGGTCAAAACATCCCACAGTATGTTTAGATTGGGAGCCCAGAATTAAGGATCACATATTTTGATTACCCACAGACTTCTTGTTCAGGCTGGGAATGCACATGGAGATAGTGCCAGGCACCACAATCCAAATACACTTGGAAGCAGCAATTATAAGAAAACACATGATCATTTTGCATGGCACAGATGATAATAGTACCGAATGGTGCACTTTGGTATGCATTGACCCCACACAATGATTTACAAATGTGACAGATAAACAACTATTTTCAGATGACAAAGACTTAGGGAAAACAGTGTTTCAGATATACATACCATGTCAGGTAGTTGTAGAACACAGAGAGGTTTCCTAGAAAATGTTTGTCACAAAGACAGTGTCACCATACTTAAAAGAAGTTTAGACCACCGGCCCTCATGATGTTGGCCTGCTGAAAGGTAGAGGGGTGGTCCACATCTAGTTGAAGGCAGGGGCAATGTTTCCCTGAGTAAGACAGTACCACTTGTCACAGGAGGCAGATGAGGGAATTTATGACACCATAGTAGCATTATGGCAGCAGGGAATATTGTAACATGTAATAGGGCCATATACCATGTCAATAAAGCAGCAGGGGGGTTATGGAGAATGATCCAGGACCTCCACCCATTGAAAAATATAACGGACGTTGATTTTTATGCAGTATACACACTGAAGCAACATACTCACAGTAATAGATTACAATACCATTACACCCAGACTCAAAGAACCTCAATGCATTTACCTACTGTGGCACCAGGTTCCAACACACTCACTTACCACAGGGTATTGCAGAGTTAATAATGGATCTAGTGAACTTGCTCACACCCAGCACAGTGATACAATATGTGGATGATCCCTTAGTATGAAGCACCATGGAAGAGCAGTGCAGAGAGGACTCAGTGACACTATTAACACTGTTGACTGACAGAGGATAGCAGGTGGATAAGGAGAAACTGCATTATTGCCAGAAATAGGTTGTGTACTTAGCACAGATAATATACTCAGAAGGGAGAAGGATTACCCCAGAAAGAGCAGAAGCAGTTCAGGACACACCACAGCCAAAAAACTGTATTTTGGGCTGTGCAACTGTGGCCGGTCCTGGATTTTTGACTATGCAGGGGCTAAATAAGGCACAGAAAGTGAAGAGCTCCATAGAATGGACACAGGAAGTGGTTGACTCATTCCTTGAATTAATGATATGATATATGATAAAGTCATTTATAACGTGCCTGAACACAAGCGTTTCTAGGCGCAACAAGACAAGGGAGAGAAGACAGAGGGGGAACAAGACATAGAATCTTACTAGGCCTTTGTCATTCAGATTGTGCAAGTGTGACAATACAAAGTGCAGGGGGAAGGGAAATGGGGAAGTTCCAGGGAGAGGGAAGGTGGAAGTGCAATCAGGGCAACATTGCTCTGATTAAGTGCAGCCAGGGCAGCGTGGCTATGGGTAAATCCAAGGAGAAAGGGAACTGTAGAGGTTACAGTTAACAGCCTCTAAGTGGGAAGAAGGCCCAGATACAGTGCTGGGAAAACTGCCTGGTACCCAGTGAGACTCTGAGGGTAGACAATAAACCAGCCAGCACAGCATAGAAGGGAGAGAGAGAAAGCAGAGCAGAAAAGGAAGGTTTTGAGATGCTTCCAGAAATTTAGGTGGTCCAGCTCACTTTTGAGAGAGGCAGGGAGGCCATTCCACAGGGAGGTACATGCAGAGGAGAGAAATCTACCCCCCACTCTCTGCCTGGAATTGGGTCTGACCCTTGTTGGAGTTGGAGGAAGCTGAGCGAAGGGCTTGAGAATTAATGTATTTTGGAAGAGAGAGTTGGATGTAGTGCGGGCCCCGGGCCCCAGAAAGCCTTTTGGACGATGCAAAGGGTTTTGAACTTGATCCTTGCAACCACCGGAAGCCAGTGGAGAGATTTCAGGTCTCGAGACATACGGTCCCTGGGCTGAGAAGTCTTGCAATCCTGTTTTGGATTAGTTGCAGAGGGCGGAGAGTAGAGGAAGGTAGATAGCGAATGAGGCTGTTGCAGTAGTTCAGCCTATAGATAACCAGGTCTCTGGAGACAGTGACCCTCTGGGGGAAAGTGAGGAAAGGAAGTATATCTCAGAGGAGGTGCAGAAGGCAGTGGGCCTTGTTGGTAAGGTCTGTGATGTGAGGAGAGAAGGAGAGAGTGGTGTAAACAATGACACCAAGATTATTTGCCTCACAGGAAGGAAAGGTAAGAGGGCCCCAGGAGCGTGGACAGAGTGATTGAGGGAAAGCGGGAGCATGGGTTCCAATGAGAAGACTCTCTGTCTTACTGGCATTAATTCAGAGATCGATGGAGGCGCACCAATCCTGAATCGCAGATAGACAGTCAGGAATGAGCAGGGGAGAAGAGAGAAGGCTGAGTGGAGCCTGAAAGAGAACTGAGAATCATTTTCATAACACAGAAAGATAGAGGAGAAGGTGGAGAGCAGGTGAGCCAAAGGGGCTAAGTAGACATTTAAAAGCTAGGTTGAGTGGATTGGGCCATGGGAAACACCACATGTGGAGAGAGAAGTCGTAGAGAGAAAGGACCCAGGTTGGACATAGGAGAGTCAGTCCAAGAGGAAGGCGGTCAACCACTCCAAGGCCTGATCACTGATGCCCAGGATCTCATTGAGTCGATTGATTAGGATGGCGTGAATTACCATGTAAAAAGCCGAGGTGAGGTCAAGGAGGTTGAGGACAGAAGGAAGGCTGGAGTCAAGATTAGAGAGTAGATCTTCACGGGTGTTCATGGGAGCAGTTTCTGTGCCTCGTGCTGCTCTGAATCCAGAACAATGGTCACGGAGACAACCAGCAGATTCAGTATGCAGAGTAAGCTGGGAGATGGCCAGTTTTTCCAGGAGTCTGGCCAGGAAAGGAGTGAAAGAGATTGGCAATAGTTTGCCAGTCAGGTAGGATCGGCAGAAGTATTTTTAAGGAGAGGGTGCACAAGGGAGTGCTTAAGGAGAGAGGGGAAAGATCCAGTGACAAAAGAGTGATTGCAGAAATCGTCCAAGGGTGGAGCGAGGGTGTCAATGTGTTTATGTTTACTTATTTATACAGTGCACAAGGTACCCTAAGGCTTATAGGCGGTGACAAAACTGAACAAAAATACGTAATATATATAACATAACAGACAATGCTGGAATCCATAATGTGTAAATTACAAAAGGGCATATTTAGCCAGTCACATAAAAGTAAATGAACAAACATCACAAAAGGAAGGTAAAAAGGTTAATTTAACATAATTCACAATTTTGTAAGAGGAGACATGTCCTGTACATTGGTGAGACTGTTTATGAATGCAGGCAAACTGCTGGACCCACATCCAATGACGATACAGTCAGTATTGTCTACATGGCACAAATTGCTAATATGTGATCTCCGGAGAACTTTGAGGTCCTGCGATCTAACACAATTGGATCCCACTTTATTATTAAGCCATGCTAATATTTAATTTTTTAGTGACTCCCTAGATTCAGTTTACTTCGGCATGTCCACATTAATTAGAATAATGTTTCTTGGATCTAGTGCAAAGCTCCTCATATTGGAGTCTGCAATTTTGGGCATAGTGGATTTCTTCTGGCGAATATCCTTGGGTAGAAGGGGGGCCAAAGGTGGCACAGACTTCATGAGAGGTAATGTACTCTCTCATAGCACTGGAGTCCCTGGACGAGGCACTAGCGGAGCTAACTTTGTTTGTCAAGACGAGTCTCTATGAGTCAACTCAATCGGCTCTTTTTCACAGTCTGAATGAACTCCATTCTCAAAAATGGACGTTTGGGAGGTCTTTTCCTCTCTTATGAGCTTCAGAAGGAGATGTGGAGATGACAGTGAGGGCATGGATATTTTTAATGTGACAGAGTCTATCCAGATGTAGAATTCCCCAAAGATTGAGCAAAGCACTAGATCCCGTAGCATATGATCCTTAAAATATAGTCAGTTAGCTATCGCTTCGGGCTCACCCATCATCTGGACAGCGCTGGCTGCTACTTCAGATTGATCGCCTATTTTAAGTGGCTGATCTCGAGTAGCATAATGGCCCATAGGAACCGGGCTTTTTTGATGAATCAACAATATTTGTGAACAACTTCCCGTTAACCCCGCAATGTGCATTATCAGGGGGAGGGACCCTTGAATGAGATTGTGTATAGGAACCCACAAAGGAGCAAGTGAAGCTATCAGCGCTCCTGGGGACATTGTTGCTATGTCGTATGTTGGTGAGCAAAAGATGTTCATTTTAGCGATTTCAGTCTCCTTGTGGCGCTTAGGGCTAGAGCTTCCGAGATTTTGCATACCCTCCTTTGGGGAGCCCGAGGTGTTGACTGTTGTAGTGATACACGAAATTGCAACCTTGCCAATCAGGGCTTTAGATGACAGCATTAGCCGCTGAAAGCCAATAGTGTATTCAAAGTATGTGCTAAAAATGCTGACAGTAGTCTGTTGTAGCACTTCCATTATGCAGTAGTGAGCTACAAGGAATATGCAGGCCTAGTATGAAATAGGTCACATTATGCATTGTTGATAGACAGGCAGGGAGAGGGCCCCAGCTATGTAGCTAATAGGTACTTTTGGAGTGTTTGGAACATCATGGCACCTATATAGCGCTTAGATAGCCAGTCTTAAGCGCTATAAACACTAAGCTATGAGTGCATGCCTTTTAGAGCTTGCAGATGGGGTTAGTACATCCCTGCTTCCCTTAGAATATTCAGCCTCACGAACGGTAGCCCTGGCTCCAAGCTAATCTTCCTTTTCTCTGGGAAGGTACTGATAAGACATTCCTCAGCCAGCGCAGATGGGAACCAAGGGAGGGGGTAGGAGCGAGCAGGGAGCATCTCAGAGAGAGCTGGGTTTTTTCCATGAACCAGCCTCACAGGGAAAGTTCTGGAACTATGCGTCATGGTGACTGACAGCAAGAGATTATAAAATATCCATGCACACATGGGATCAGGGGGAGATCATCCTGTGGACTTGATACGTGCAGAAACAGGTGCCCGGCATTGGCTCTCACGGTGTCCTCCAGCATTGTTTTTCTATGAGCGGGGCTTGTTTTACAGCTAGCTTATGAAAAGCCAGGTCTCCCAGTGCTGATTAAGGGATGTAAGACTGTGTTTCTCTATGTTTCTCTATATTTCTCTATGTTTCTCTATGTTTATCTAAGTTCCATGTTTCACTATATTTTGCATTGCTCTTTGTTTTATGCTTTGTAATATTCTCTAACTTGAATCCCAAATGTATATGAAATTCACTGCTTAGAATAAATATGCTAAAACTTTGAGGGTGTCATTTGTCACTAGCATGAGATCACTGCTCAGCACAATAGAACCTGTATTTTGGGCTGAATTGGGTATTTTTGCTCTCAAAGGGCTGGCCCCGAGGAAGATTTTGCCCATATCAAGACATTTGGTGGCAGCTTTGTGGGATTTGTGAAGAGCAGTGCCATGCTGTGACATGACAAATTGTGTGAGAGAACACAGTGTAGAGTGGGGAGCAGGCTGTCGCATTTCCTTGATGGTCTCACTGCAGCTCTGAGACTTCAAAAGGCAGCAATGTTGTGTCGGCTTGCCGTGGCTGATAGCTTGTGTGGTTAAGACTCCCTTCAGTAAATCAGTCGTGACTGACTTATTGCATGGGATTGGTGCCAGGGAGTACAAGGCGATAAACGAGCGGGAAATGGCTTTGTTTAAAGCACTCCGATGAATGGTTAAGAAAGATGTATGCTCAATTAGAAAAAGAATTTTATCATGCGGTTTCCCAAGTTTAAAGTTGTAATTTGGAATGCATAGTGAGACGGAGTTCTCATCTCTATTCTGTCATGAGGGCAGGAAAAAAATAATTGCAGGGATTTGACATGCAAATTGTGAATAGTGATTTAACCATTGACTCAGCCCCGGTGTGCTAGCGAGTGGGGGCTCTAATGTTCGGAGGCGAAGGTTCGCTTTTTTGATGTATGCTTTTGAATGTTGGCATTCCTGAATAATGAGGAGCCATGCTTAGGAGAATGAGTAACATCTGTGCTGAGAGCCTAAAGAGTTTTTTCTTTCTTTTGGCAACTGTAAAATTCCATGTGCTAATGGTGGCAAATTCTGTTTAAAGGAAACACACTAAAATGACTATATTGCATTTTAGGCTGTGCCATGCTTATATTGGGTGAGAGACTCACTTAAAAGGAAAGTGAGTGAATGTTATTTGGATTTTCGATTTTGTGTATTGATTTGAATTTGCAGAATCAGTTTGCAATGGTTGGGGGGAAAAACAATTTATATTTTTCTAAATTGCCCCTGGAGTATTTTTGACTGTCCCCATGCTATGCCATGGATTTGTGCTGTTGCCTTATAAGTGATGTATGATTTGGAAATAGTGACCTGTTGACTGTGATACATGGGGAAAAATGTTGTTGACACATTAAACAGCCCACAAGCAATAGAGTGTGGGTTGTTCTTGCAAAAAAAAAAAAACGTGCAGGGAGCTGCAAAAAATAAACATTGGCATTTTTATTTTTTAAATGCACTGAAATGAGTGGTTATAGTTTGGCAATGGTACAACAGAATTGACATCTGTGTGTGATAAGATAGCACAAAGATTAAATGGGTTGTGAGTTCTCTTGAAAGATCGCACATTACAAGAAAAAAAAGACGCTTTGACATTTTGCAAAATTACATGGAGTAGAATCTGATTACAAGAAAAGTGCCGCTTTTGAAAACAAGAGTCTTGCTGTGTGTGCAGAGCTTGTGCCTTGAAGCTGTCTTGGGCGAGGTGCGCGAAAGGAAGGCAAACAAAAGCAGAAACAGTACAAGAAAGAGTTAATCTGGATGAACTGTCTGAAACGAGTGCTTCCCATTGAAGCCGCCACAGTATAAGAGTTATAGGCAAAAGAGATAAGCTGCGTGCTCATGGCGCTGCCAGGTGCACACGAAAGATAAACATGCCTGCATTCCTGAGGAAGGGGGAGCAAAAAGAGAGAGCTGTTCAAAAAGTAAAGAATTTGCCCAGTAAACTGTGGTAGGGAACAAAGGCTTCATGCAGGATGGCAGACGGGCACATCACATCTGAACATTTACCTATGCACCTGTGAATGGGCCAAGAAAAGACAGCTGCCCATTCCAACAGACATTACTGTGCAAACCGCATTCCCATGTGATGTGATGTGAAGTGAAGTGAAACGCTATTGCTGTGCAAGCTGCATTCCAATGCTCCATGTGATGTGAACTGAAGTAAAGCGCTGTGCACTGGAGAAGAAACCTCTAGGCGCTTTGAGAAGAGAAAATACACATCTGGCAAACTGCAAGCTACATTGCCAGGGATGGAGTAACTGACAAAGACATTATGGCATTCCAGATGGAAGCAAAACTGACAAAAGTGCTTAGCCGTTTTGCAAGAGACAACATGCAGAGCGGGGCTTTGAAGTACAACATGAACACTGCACATTAGCCATGATCCAGAAGCCACACGGCTTAGTGCAAGAATGAATGATTTGTTGAAGCAACAAAAGAAACTGACTTAGACTATCGCACTCAAAGGGGTGGTTCAGGAAACAGCAAACACCCTTTGAAAAAATGACAAGTGAAAAAACCAGAGGCTTGAAAAACAGCTGCCTGTACAACTGTAAGCGGTATTGGACTGAAAGACTTTACCTTTGAAAAATGGAGTGATGCCAGCAGGGCAAACTGAATCAAGATCATGAGACACTGGAAGCAAGTTGGCGCCTGGCATTTGTGATCGCTTTGGTGAAAAAAGAAAAGCATTGTGCGACCTGGGTACTTACTATATGGCTTTGTAAAAGCACAGATCAGTCTGAGGTACCATTGACCAGCTATGATTGCATTGCACAAATGAGTTTGTGATTAGGCAGTTACACCCCGTATGGTTGAGTGTAAATAAGCCCCCAGAAACATGCAGAAGGGTGATAAATAATTGCAGTAGCAATGATAAAGTGTGTAGTTACCTGATGAGACTTTTTGAAGATGGGGGTGGTATTATGGGAAGGGGTGGATAACGCTGATATTGAAGTTTTGACGACATCCTAACATGAAGAATAATGATATTGAACTTTTGATGAAATCCTAACATTTTTGTTTGTATTTTTGCCTAGGCAAAGCACGACAAGGACAAGACATTTCACAATATCAGAAATAGATGTATGCAGTTTGTGGGTGACACTGATCTCATAGAGTATGCGAGTTACTGATATGCGAGTCAACTTTAACGTGCCCTGCACCGCACTCAACGCTGCTGCAACCTGCGAAAAGTGTCCAACAGAGTAATAACTCTTGCTGAACTGGCACGATGCAGACTTGGCTAATTATCAAGTATTTGATGCTACACATTCAAATGATTCAGTTGCTGGAAATAACTTAAATGACATGGTTTGCCCTTTCTTGTTTAAAGGACCATGGACAATGAATTGTGGACTGTAACATCAGGCACCACATACAGCTGTGTGACATAGCAATTGAATGCTAACACATTGAAAAATGGTTTTTAAATGCACTGTTGAGATGAATCTGAAAAAACCAAATGGTTTTACTCTTCCAACTGAATTGCTTTAACCAGAGATGTTTTGTTTTTTGAAGAAAAAAAAAATATTCTACATTGCACGTAGGCAGGAGAATGATTTATGAACTGTTGGGGCAGCAGAATTATGCAAGCAGGAGCGTAATTTATTTTGAGATAAGATGAGTGCGCACATCAAAGTCACCTGTGCGTAGGTTAAGATTCTTAATTGAAGTAATGCTGCCAAGTGTGTGAGCTATAATTTGAAATGGTAATCTTTGAAACACTGGATACTTTTACAGCCAGCTTAAGGCAGGTAAATGAAACCATGACTGACTTGATGTTTGATTTTATGACACAGAGTGTGACACGGTTTTTGTTAAACCAACCAGTTTCATGTTTTTGTGGGGACAGCTGTCTCCAGCACACTAATGCAAAGAGTCACCTTTTGATTGTAGACATTTGGAATAATTCTTTGGAAAAGCGCTACAAATGAGTATCCACATGGAATTGCTAGCGTACTGGCCTAGCACATTGTCGGGCATCTTTTGTCACTGAATGGATACCATTTGTTTAATTTGTCTAATGTGATGTTTTTCTGACCAAGAACTGCAGCGAGTGTTCTCGCCAAAATTTTATGGACTATAACTTGACTAAGGCATTTTACCATGGTGTGATGAAACAGCCACTGCCGGATAGTAGTATGGTGTTTGTGGCTAAAGTTAATATTGTATATGGTAGATATCCCACTTGAAGAAGAGTATTCTCCAAGTCATAATTGCAGGCTGGTAATGCACACATCCATAATTACAGTGATACACTTAGACATAGATTTACCATGAGGCAATGTTTCCTTAGTACTACCAAGCTGCTACAAATGGAGTCCATTTCTATGGCCCATCACTAGAGTGCGCGTAGCTAGGGAGCTAGTTTCATTAATTGCAGGAGCTTTATATGCTTGTGACATAGAAACTGTGCACAATAAGCTAGCCACTATGGGTTCTGATGCCAGCTCTGCTATAGAACTTCTGACCTAGTGGGGCCCATTGATATGCCCAGCACTGCTACAAGTATTGACAGCCAATTGAAGATGACAGAATTTTAGACATGAAGACATTTTTGTCTGCCATAGGGCAGGTCAACAAGACTGCTAAATACACACAATGCATTGTATGGCAAACATTGTTAAATCAGCAGGTGTTGGCTTTTTACTGGGTGGGGGCGACCATCCTCCACACACTGGCACGCAGAGCTACAATTACCAGCATACATATGGATTGAATTGCTTGCTTTTGATTGCATGAATAACACATGCCATGCTTTGATGTAAATTAGTAGAATTGTTTTTATTTAGACAACCTGGTGCCCATGGGTTCATCTTGTTCACGAAATTAGATGGTTTCTGGTTGGGTTCCACCTACCTGGGGGAAGTGTCTAGTCACACAGCCCATAGTCACGCTTGAATGCCCTGGGATCAGGGGGAGGGTAGGCCCTTAGGGTGAAAGGCTGCCAGGTTTTAGAATTGGTAACCATACATAAATGCAATAGTGCATTGTAGATTAGACTACACTGGATTGCCTTGACATTTTAACTGCATGCTGCTTTTTAACTGACAATCAGTTATACAAAATTGATTTAGGTATTTTTGTGTAGGCCATGTTTTGGCTAGAGTAAATGTCCATGTTCACTTGGTGTAGGTATTTTTGGTGTAGGCCAGGTTTTGGCAAGGGTATATGTCACTGTTCACTTTGTGTACATTTTTGTTTAGGTAGTGTTTTCCCTTGCATGCCACGCTAACTAACCGCTAGAAGATAGTTTGCTTAAACCTCTTGCAAAGCCCCAAGGTCTTTATCACTGCACTAAATACTATATTGATAGGTATTAGTCAGCATTTGTCGCACAAACATTGAATAGGGGTGGAATGTAGTGATACACGAAATTGCAACCTTGCCAATCAGGGCTTTAGATGACAGCATTAGCCGCTGAAAGCCAATAGTGTATTCAAAGTATGTGCTAAAAATGCTGACAGTAGTCTGTTGTAGCACTTCCATTATGCAGTAGTGAGCTACAAGGAATATGCAGGCCTAGTATGAAATAGGTCACATTATGCATTGTTGATAGACAGGCAGGGAGAGGGCCCCAGCTATGTAGCTAATAGGTACTTTTGGAGTGTTTGGAACATCATGGCACCTATATAGCGCTTAGATAGCCAGTCTTAAGCGCTATAAACACTAAGCTATGAGTGCATGCCTTTTAGAGCTTGCAGATGGGGTTAATACATCCCTGCTTCCCTTAGAATATTCAGCCTCACGAACGGTAGCCCTGGCTCCAAGCTAATCTTCCTTTTCTCTGGGAAGGTACTGATAAGACATTCCTCAGCCAGCGCAGATGGGAACCAAGGGAGGGGGTAGGAGCGAGCAGGGAGCATCTCAGAGAGAGCTGGGTTTTTTCCATGAACCAGCCTCACAGGGAAAGTTCTGGAACTATGCGTCATGGTGACTGACAGCAAGAGATTATAAAATATCCATGCACACATGGGATCAGGGGGAGATCGTCCTGTGGACTTGATTCGTGCAGAAACAGGTGCCCGGCATTGGCTCTCACGGTGTCCTCCAGCATTGTTTTTCTATGAGCGGGGCTTGTTTTACAGCTAGCTTATGAAAAGCCAGGTCTCCCAGTGCTGATTAAGGGACGTAAGACTGTGTTTCTCTATGTTTCTCTATATTTCTCTATGTTTCTCTATGTTTATCTAAGTTCCATGTTTCACTATATTTTGCATTGCTCTTTGTTTTATGCTTTGTAATATTCTCTAACTTGAATCCCAAATGTATATGAAATTCACTGCTTAGAATAAATATGCTAAAACTTTGAGGGTGTCATTTGTCACTAGCATGAGATCACTGCTCAGCACAATAGAACCTGTATTTTGGGCTGAATTGGGTATTTTTGCTCTCAAAGGGCTGGCCCCGAGGAAGATTTTGCCCATATCAAGACAACTGTGTAGGGGTAACCATTTTACTTGGGACAATAAACTGGCTACTGTTGGACTCTAACCCATGGTGGAGGCAGAAATGGAGGCGGGAATGGACTCAGAAGGAGACCTCGGTCCATGGCTAGACAGAGTAAGGGATACGTCCGCCAGGTCTGGGTTCCGGATTCTATTTGGCATTACAATCATGGATTGCAGTCTTGTTGTGGGCATATCGCTACAAAATCATGTTTGGCCCAGCCTGTCACAGCACACAGCGGTACAATGGTAATAAGGACAGCAAGTGCTTACCCCTGGCAGACACCCAGCCGGAAGGGAGCTCAGGTAGCTACAGCACCTCGTCCGAACTTACCGCCCACTGCAGTGCCGGCCAGTGTCACCTGAGGGCTGGGGATATTCTGAGGTCCATATCCCGAGAAAGATTAGCAGGCAGTCGGGAAGAAAGGAGAACAATCCGCAAGGCAGGCAGGCCGCCAGCCCACCGAGCAGAGTTGCAACTCGCTGTGTTTCTGCTTCCGCATACCGCTTACACACAATTGAGATCAGAGGAAAGAACCCTCACTAGAGCATGCTGCATCAGACCGCACCACCTAGCATGGCTGCTTCAGATGCAAGCGTCCACTAGTATCTTCACAGACTCAGTTGTAGAGCTCTGGCCGGATGCCGAAGTGCTGGAGATTCCTTGATTGTTCTGGAGGATCATCGGGCACTTTTTTGGATGACACTTTCATAGATCGGACTAGTCTAGAGACATCATCAGGTGTTGTCAGAGAGAAATATGAGAAAGGAGGAGAGGGAGTGGTGGCCAGAGGGGGCCTGAGAGACTTAGATGGTGAGGAACAGGACAGCAAGTACAGGTTGTCCTGAGTTTTAGCAGTGAAGTGAGAAGCCACAGCCATTCAGAGTGCCTGGGAGTGAACAGGTGGTGGACACTGCTAAGGGTTTTCAGCTGTGTTGTTAGAGGCCACAGAGATGTAGGCTAGAATGTGGACTCTCTTCTTGAACAGGACTGATAGTCTGTATTGCCATTGGAGCAGGCATCAGGCCGGTTTGTCAGATGATGCGCCCAAAGTCCTCCACTTCCTCTCAGCCACCCCGCACTTGCGTTCCAGGGCAGCAAGCTTGGAGTCATACCAAGAGTGCACTTGGAGCTGCTCTTCATATGGATTCTCATGACAGAGTCAAGAATGTCCAGAGTTTTGGAGATAGAAAGATACAGGTTTGAGAGGACTGTCAGAGTGTGAGTCAGCCACAGGAGTAGGAGCAACAGAGAAAGTAGAGGCAAAGGCATGCACTGACACATGCTTCTTGGGCCGAATGACTGAGAATGTAGGTGGCGGTGCTTGGGTGGGCCTTTCCTGAGGGACAGAGAGTTTCAGGTGAGAGGAAAGTGGAATGTGGCTAGTCCAAATGAGGTGAGCGGTGAGAGGGGTAGCGAGGGAGATGTCTGAGGAGATTAGAAAATCTGTGGTGTGTCTGCAGAGTGTGTCAGACGAGAGCATATAATAGAGAGAGAGGGAGTGTCACAGTGGTTGCAGAACAGCCCAGAGGAGGGAATAGAAGCATCCAGGTGGATGTTGAGGTCACTAATGTGGACAAGTTGAGAGGTAGTGACCCGGAGAGCAGAGGTCAGCCCACTTTGTGAGGAAGAGGGTAACCTGACCAGGTAGCATGTAGATGGTGGCCACAGTAAGAGAGAGGCCAAGAGAAATAGAGAGCCTGCAGAAACACTCTCTGCACCATGCCTATTTTGGCAACCTCAAATTATGAACAAAAGATATTTTCTTTTTTCTCATTCTAATGGCAACGTTATGGCAGATTTTCTTGCACAGAAGACATTGCAAGGAAATAAGCAACTGGCCTATTACAGTGGTCAACTAGACCCAGCAATGGTGGGACACTTTCCAGGTGAGCAAGCCCTTGTAGCAGCAGCATTTGCAATACAGAATAGCTCCACAATCACTATGGGCTGTCCAGAGCTGCTTTATGTCAAACACGCAGTGTTCACCATATTGGAGAAATCCAAAAGTACCGTACTACTCAGCAATATTCAGGGTATGAGGTCATACTGTCAAACCCTTCAATCCTCATAGTGAGAAGAAAATATGTTAACACAGCAACATTCGTAGCAGATCCATTGCACGTAGGAGATTATGCCCATGATTGCAATAGCTACATGGAGACAGTTGATGGGCTCACTATAACACAGGAAGATGCCTGAGAAGAGGGAGAAGTGTTCTTCGTTGATGTTGATGGGTAATTGATGATTGGTCTGAATGCTGGTTATTGGCCTATGGGAGTGTCGATAGTGCACTATTGTTACGCTCACCTGGTCTCTGTGGAGGTGTTGGGGCACGGTTGGTGCCCTCCATGGACTGGACTCTTCTGGTTCAGGCTTCACCCCCAGCTGAGATAGTGTGGACTGCTCTGGCTGCTGCAATACCCTTAGGAGAAGGTAAGAGGCAATAAAAATGCTGCAGATCAATTGCGATCCCCCTCGAACCCTCCGTTCCAGAGTGTGATGAGTATGGGTTTTCCCATATGATCTCACCTGTTGATTTGTAAGGATGAGCTCTCCGACCTGCTTTCTCTAAGCAGGGGCGCTGCTGCTGGACCAAGTTGCATCACTGGTCCGTGTGCGTGGTGGCCCAGTCTGGCTGTGACGAATCCGCCTTGAAGGTAAGTTTTTGAAGCAGTAAATATTGTCCTTTTGTAGTGACTTTTCCCAAATGATTATTGTACGTAATGTTGTAATGTCCTTTCTCTCCCATATAGATGTGAAGATGGCCACGCAGAGTCGCAATGATGGAAGTGAGTTAAAACGGTGACAGAGGGGATTTTGGAAGACCCCAGTAGAAGGTAAATTGGGTTTCTAGATGGTGCGCAAGATTAGCATATTACGCGGCCAAGCAGTTGCTAAGCTTGTGTGTTATGTCTCCCTGCAGGTTTGGCCTGAGGGCGCTTGATGGCGAGCGGTTATCCGAGGGCCTGTCGGCTGCCCGATGGATGGATCTGTGAGGTTACTGAGACGGAGGATGTCTCCCGTGCTGTTGGGGGTTTGGAACAGGTAAGGATGTGAGGTGCTTCAGTCATTGGGTTTGCAGAGGCAGGTCAGGTAAGATGTGTGTGGAAGCTGCAGAGTTGGAATCAGGTAAGCGGCTCTTAAAGCAATGGTATGGCTGAACTCAGGTAAGATGTGTGCTGTAGCTGCCCAGTTGGAATTAGGTAAGCAGCGCTTCGAGAGATGGCGTGGCTGAATTCCGGTAAGATGTGAGCTGTAGATGCAGAGCGGAGATCAGGTTAGCTGCACTTCAAGAGGTGGCGTGGCTGAAGATGGAATTCCAGCGACTGAAGAGAAGCGTGCAGAACTTGAAACAGGTAAGAAGCTGTAGACGGTGGTAAGCGTTACGCTGCACACAGCAGACTAATGTGAAGTGTCGGCATGCGGGTGGGGCTGGTTTATATAGCCTGGCCCAGCCACTCCCCTTAAGGCCACCTTGTGGCCCCTCCTAACCACTCCCTCATACTTCTGCACGTGCTTCCAATGCTTTTGTATGGCCACACCTGGCCTGGATGCACAAGCACACTTTCAAATGAGCCTGGTGCCAAAGGCACCAAGACTGGGTCCATTTGGACCTTGTAGGGCATAAAGGTAATGGCCCTTGACCAGTGGCCATGACAACTATCATGAGGGGGGGTATAAAGTTTGAGCCAAAATCAGTTTATCAAAGCACTTCACTGCACAGGTGGCAGAGTTTGTGGCATTAATCAGAGCATTAATCAGAGCAGTGCCGATGTCACACACAGGTGAACTGCATTATCATTTACTCAAATTCAGCGTATATTACCTCTACACTGCTCTCAGGGTTGGCAAGATGGAAAAGGAGGGAGTTCAGAAAAAGTGATGTGACTCTGGTGCAGCATGCACAGCTATTATCTAGATGAATAGAGGCACTGCTCCCTCCCGCAGCATTGGCTGTCATTAAATGTACTGCCCATACCAAAAGTACAGATTTAATTTCCCATGGTAATGACAGGACAGACTCTGCCGTCAAAGTAGCAGCATATTTGCCACCTGATACATGAGAATATGGCCCACACAAGACATAAAAGGTTCCCATGCCACAACCGTCTCAGAGCCACGAACACTTTGCACTCTACAATGCTACAACCGTGACTAAGATAATAGTATTATAGGGACACGTATTACAACAAGAGCAGGAATTATGGACAAAATTGGGGTGCTCCTTGTCACCTACAGATTTTATCTGGAGACAAAACAGCAGAGGCAAGTTTGTAATGCCACAGGTGATGTTTACATTTGCCCTGGATCAGTCATATTATCCAGTACACACATCCAAATACTACATTGCTGCCGATATCCAAGAACAGTGGTTTGTACCAAATTTACAGGAATATGGGCCTCATTCCGAGGCTGGCGGTAAGGGTTAACGGTCACCGTTAATGGCAACGGTGACCGTTAACACTTACCACCATATTCCGAGTTCCCTTTTGCGGGTTGGCATTTAATGCCTGCTTTTACCAGGCGTTAAAAATCCAACCCGCAAAGGGACCTTGGAGTAAATTACGGCACCGTAATTTACGGTGCCGTAATTTACTCCTTCCCCATTCCCATTGAGCCCTATGGGGGCAGGAATGGGGATGGGGAACCGGTATGGTGAATGGGGAATAACCGGTCCCTCCAACCTTGGAATGGACCGGTAATTACTCCATTCACCATGCCGGATTTCCATGGAGTAAATAGCTCCATGGTTGCTTACCATGGTGCTCTTTACTCCATGGATAGCGCCAGCCTCGGAATGAGGCCCTATGTGGCAGAATTTGTTAAATATGTGACCTGTCAGCGGTACACTGCAGGGCACACGCTCAGAATGATAACAGTGACATTGCCACACCCTGTAGGGCCCTTTCAACATCTATAGTGACTTTTTTGCTATGACCCTCGGATGTAATACCTATTGCTATGTAACTGCTGTGGCATGTCAATTTTCCCGTTGGCTGAAGGTGGCTCCATGTGTCCATAATGAGCCAAGGCAGAAGCCAGATTTCTGATGAATGAGGTATCCCCACGCTGGGATGTTTATGAATTGTTGAAATCCACCAATGGACAACACTAGCTCTGGCACATACAATATTGGATGCTGGCAGTGCTGCACAAGTTCTGGGGGAGGAATGCCAGGTTTAACTAAAACAGCTTACCGACTACTTCAAGTTTATTTCAAGACAGATGGTACCTCCTCAAAACCATCTAGCCACCTCCTCCACAGAAACTGCAACACCGCAAGAGGGAGATCCCTACTTCAGTAGCCTCCACTGTACCCAGGCAAGAAGATATACATCAGGAATATCACCCGGCTATGGAATCACCTATGCTTCCTCGGACCTTACCCAGCTACATAAGCCACCCTGATCGCAGTCAATGTGGATGGGTGATGCGTCTGGATCCATGTGTCGGACGTCCATCAAGACAAAGGGACCAAACTCAACCAGGAAGAAGACACAGGGGATGTGCTAAGGGTAGTATAAGTGAACTGACTTTTTAAACATCACTTGGTTTTTTCTGGAGGCCAGACTATTTTCTTTTGGTGATGCAGCGCGGATGACGAGCAGAAGATCAGAACAATATGAAGTTATTATATGTGTTAGGATTTTTCAGTGTTTTTCTGTTTTTCTCTCTTTCTTTCCTTTTGTGAAAAGTAGAATAGTGGTATTTACTCCCCCTGTGAATAATGTACATATGCCAGGGACTAACAACCTGTTTGTGGTTAGGAGGAAGATGGTGATTTTCAACCTAGATTTTTTTGTGGACAGCATCAAGGGCAGCATCAAGGGCATCAAGGGCTGTCCACAAAAAAACACCGACCCTGATAATATATGGTACTACCATATGAAAGCAGATGCATGATAGAGGGCAAATGACACATGTCATGTGTGCTCTCTCATCCCACACGTTACTGGTACACCCAAAATGTTCATTCCCCAGGAGGTACCAATACAGAGGCAAACTGCCTTGTGCATCTGACATTGTGCAAAGTTAGAGGGCTCTTCCAAGGACATAAGGTCCAAGTAAAATGGGTAGAAGAGGGGTGTTATATGTACAAGGACAATTATATTAAACTGAAAAAGATGGCAGAGCAGGGAGAAACCAAACATATAGTTCTACATTATGAGACCGAGGAGGTAAGAAGGGGGGAGCAATTATTGACTTCCCAGCACACACTGACTTGCATGAATGAAACAGGGTTTCCACTCCAAGGGGTAGAAAAAGGCCATAGATGAATATCGAGGGGGCAGTTTCTATAATGAAGCATGGGTGGAGGAGGCGATAGGTTGTGGGGCAGAGGGTGTATGTGGGATTTACTGAGGACATGATAGTTCACTTGAGTAGAAATTGTCACCCAATTTGGGAGAGTTAAATTAAGGCTCTGACAGGGATTGTTGACAGAAAGCAACCTGAACACATAAAGGCACTCACACAATAATCTTTATGTTTCAGATCAACAGGCGAAATTCAATTGGGCATTCACTCCACCCACACCTGGCATCCTCTCAGACGTTGACCTCTGGATGTCAAACAATCACCTCTTCCTCCCCCTGAAAAACTGAAGTCCTAATCTGTGGCAAAACAGCTCTCCTTCTCCAACCTATTGCTTGTCCGCATTCATTCAGACCTGCACCCACTGCATCTCCCCTCAGTCAAAAACCTAGGATACACTTTTTGCTTAGACCTGATACAATCCAGCCACATCAATGCAGTCTCCAGATAGTGCACCTCCCACCTCAGCATCCTCAAGCAGATCTTTTTTTATCCCTCCTACGTCCATAGAGTTTGTGCAATCATGGCCATCATACTCTCGCACCTAGACTACTGTAACTGCCTCTACCAAGGCACATCCATGTACCAACTCATAAAAATCCAACAATTCAAATCTTTGCAGCAAGGCTCCTCCTCACACTCTGCCTCAGAGAACACATCTCCCCCACCCTCGGGCCTCTCCTCTTGCTGCCGAACAGCCAATGGGCCTCCTTCAAAGCCATGTGCATTACCCACTGTGCAATTCACAAGAAAGGCCCGGAGTTCCAAGCTCACTCGCTACTGCCCCACCAGAACCCTCTGATCAGGTTTTGCACAACTCCTGATGGCCTCCCCTTCAAGTTCTCCATAGTAGGAGGTGCCCGTTTCTCTGTCCTCACATCTACTTTCTGGAAATCTCTCTCCCTCATGTCCTGCCTCATAGCGTACCACCCGGCCTTCAGGAGCCAACAAAACCTGATTGTTCCCCCTGACTTCCTGATCCTCTGCTGCCTGGTGCCCACTCTCTGCCTCACACAAATACATCATCCTGCAGTCTCCCCAGCCCCCCACAGACTCCCCCCACCTGCCTCTCTGTCAGCTACTAGCCGTTTCTTTCCTCTCAACCACCTTCCTTGTGGGATGCAGAGCCCACATGGAGGACTCATGCAGTCACTCCAGCAACTTGCACCTGGAACGAGTCCTGACAGTGGGCCAGATATTGCACTAATATGGGTTTGGAGGGTGGGCAATGCATCACATTTAAAATGCACCTTGGTAAAACCTTGCTGATAATTCTGTAGGAGGACAATTAGGCACCTCAGACTCCTTTCTCTTGGTTGGCACTCCATGAAACTCTAAAGGACAGGAGGGGCGGCTCTGCCGTTGCATGAAATCATGAAATGCAGACTTTGTTTTTGCACTCGAAGGAACTACGGATGGTAATTGTTCATTCTAAGAACTGCTTAGAGGGTGAGTATTCTGCATTCATCTAGCACTGAGATCACCTCTGAAATGTAGCACTGCTCCTTGTAAATAGATGGAACCCAGGAAGTAGACATGGTTGTTTGTACAGCTAACCCATTTCTCCTCTTATACACCTCAACGTTGCAACTGGGCAGAAGATTCTGGCTAACTGCACACACCTTGCACTCACATATAACACAAACAATGTTGCATATCACCTCTGCCATAATAATAAAGTAATGAAAACAATTCTAACTGCAGCTTCCCACAAAACTCTCTATCTCCTTAAACACAACCCCCCTTTAGTCTAGAGTATACCTCTGCTACGTCCATACACACTCATTCCGAGGGCGTTCAACCAAAAGTGCAGTTGGATCATCATTTTGGTGAAAGGTGCTATAACAAATGACACAATAAATGAATAAATGTATGAAGTAATAAGAGGCATTCAAGAGTAATGGAGCTCTCAAATCTCGATCAGTGACAGCAGCCCTTATGGACATGTATTGGGTATGTGGCACCTGAGCCTACGCCCAGCTCCCACCTTGCTGGGTCGAACAATGCTTTTGGGTCACCCTCTACTTGCCCACACTAGTAGTACCCCATTCAGACCTTGTGCATAGTCAGAACATCCAGCTCTTTGAGGGGTGTTATACACATGTGGCAAACTATCTTTGACTTTACAGAGGAAATGCTGAGCAAGCAATTATTGGTCCAAGGAGTTCGCAGATAGTCTGGCAGCAATGCCTATGGAACTTGGCATTTTGACCAAGGCTTTAGTGTTTTTCACATCTCTTCTTGCACTAGGTGTACAGACTGCTGCCAATGCAAAGTGGTTGCAGACAACTCACTATGAGTTGCTGCAGCTGGTTAATGGGACCAAGAGGAGATTGAACGCTATCATTGAGGATTTGCGAGCAGGAAGATTGACCACTCTCATAATCGCTACGTCCTTGATTTAATTACAGCTATGGTGGGAGGGGTCTGTGCTAAGATTGGCAGCAGTTGCTGCATGTAACACCAGCAAATTACATGGAGATTGGCATGTTATCAGAAGCTATCAAAGCTTTGCACACTCTCCATGAGACTATGGTAAAAGACACCAGCAGAGTGGTCAAACAGGATTGGTCTGATAAAATATTCACTTACGTGACAACATGGTTGTCAAATATCAACAATGTTCTTGCCCCGATTCTGTTAAATGACTTCAATTCAACATTCCCATTAAGTCAGTGCCTTGTCTGGGATTGCTCAAGGGAAGCCCTTATTTATATATATTTTATGACAAGTTATAATCTGGATGATGAACCCTTGTATAACGCCCCTCTCTTAGAATCCCCCTGACCCCACTGAGCCAAGAAGTAGTTTTGTTTTGCAAATTAAAAAGGTTTATTTGAAAAATTAAACAAAAGATATATATCACACTTTTATAATAAATTAATATTTTATATCACACTTAGACATATGACAGTGATCAACAATGGATGATGTTATACTAGCACACTGGTTTAATTACTTAGGAGTAGTATAGAGGATAAGGTAGCTGAGAATGCTTTATGGTTTCAAGGAGATGCAAAGATGAATAAAAGGCAGTACAGAAATAAACTTGATATGATTTCAGCAAAAGATAATATGATCACTTTTTCTCTGACAATTCACTCCTCCCCTATGCAATGTAAGGAGATGGAAGTAACACACACAGTCTTCAGGAATACAATCACAGTGCAATACGAATTCAGTTCCCCCTAGCAAGCTAATAGCACCAGGGATGATTTTGAAACACAGGAAAAAGATTTTCAGGTGATTTGCAAGGGAGTGAAATATGCTAAAATTGATTTTAATTCCCTCTAGAGGTTCAGGGTGAGTGAGATATACTTTAAATTAGTTCAGGTCCACACTAACAATGATTAATGAGGGATTATCAGGTTGAAAACGGATTTCGGTAATGGAAGCAAAGGACAGATCTTTCTACACGTGGTTGAAATGAAGCAAATGTCAAATCGCGGCACTTTTTACGGAGGCGCTATAAGGAGTAGCAAGTCGGTTGTTGGAAAGCTGGGAATCTTAGCTTCCAAATGAAAGTTAAATCTCGTTCCTAGCACAAACAGTTCAAGAGATACAGATTTTATGAAGGTAGTTTTTCAGAAATGAAATAATGATTCAAAATGGCAAATTACACTTTTACAGGTTTAACATCAGAGAAGGGACACACGATTCTATGATGCAGTTTTGGACAGGTTAAATGTTTTGAATCAGATTATTTTAAGCTAAGAGATAGGTTCTGCACAGTTCTAGCTGGGTACTCACACTATAAATTTGAAAGGAATGGCCTTGTCACGGATCTGGTCAACAAGTTTAGCTGCGGTTCTCTCTGCTCGGTGGGTCAATCAGGCACCAGTTCTGTTCACAGCGGTCTGGTCTGGGTCTCTGGTTCTGTTCTGGATACACAGGATTCTTAGCAAGCAGCAAACTGCACAGCCCGGCGGTTGAATAGTTTGCAAAAGATTTTGAGGCCTGCTGAAGAGTTCAGCTCTTGGGAGTTTTTGTTCTGGAGTTAGTCTGGATCTCCGGAGTTCTGGCTTCTGGAGTTCTCCATCAGCGTGCTGCGCAGGAATTCAGTTGAAGGTTGGAAAAATGAATGCACCTGTCTGGCTTCCAGTGGCTCTTTTTATGCCTTTTAAAAATGGGTGTAGGTGCTAACTTTCTATGCCCAACCCACTCACAATTTGATAGGTCAAGGATTTCTCTTTGACCTGATTTGAGAAGAGAGCAGTGAGTCAGAGTGAGTCAGAGTCTTACAGTCTATTGAAGAAACGCCCCTTTGCTTTTACTTAGAAAATTATTTTTTCATAACTAACAGGTTTCCCAGATAGACATGTCGTTGACATTACATGTACATATCATATATCACATAAGGTAGTCTATGTTCCAACTCTGATGTTTCTAAGAGCTTGCATTCAAAAATGACAACTTATTTTCATTTTTGGTAGCTTTTGCAACATTGGTTTTTCATCAAATCTTTACACAGACCTGTACCCTCTTCCTGAGCATATTAATCTAAATTATCGTGTCTCTAGCATAAATACAGTGTTTGCAGCATTTATAATTCCTGGGGTATTGCCTCAGAACATCACAGAGCGACCAGCCTAGTCTTGAACTGGGTGCGAATGTGTCATTTTAAAGATCCCAAAGTTGTACATTTCTGTCATCTGCTTACAATTAGTTATCAGTATTCTTATAAAACATATATTTGCCTTCAATCCACTTCACTTCAGTTTTTGGGTCCGCCCCCAGAAGCTTGGTGAGTCAGAGATCACATGTCTGGCTTCTCCCAGAGCAGTGTGTTGACAGTAAACACCTAAAATGTGCATACCCTATTCAATGGAAAGAGTCTATTGTGTTGACTGAGGTCAGCAGACCAGGGGGCCACTCTGCATTTGGTTAGCATGACCATGTGATCTCCTGGGCTGTTGCTGGTAAGGGCTGATGTGAATGCTTCCCATGGACAGAGGCCCTTTGAACTGTTTTAATTGAATCAGACTGCCTCCTGGGAACAAACCTTTGAAGTCCCTGCTAGCTCACGATGCTGTTTAGCTTCTGCAATACAGGTCCCCAGTCAGAGTTTAGACCACTAGCACCGGTTTGTGTCCAATGACGGTACTGCACCCATTTTTGGGATCTGTCTTGAATTAATTCCATTTCAAAAAGGGGATTTTACTTGATAGTATATGATCCTTGCTTAACATTGTTTTGATGGGAATCCTTACAGTAGAGTGGTGATGTGGAACACCCCACAAAAAGGTTGAATCTTTAGAGTGGTCTTGTGAGCCATGATTTTGGCACATTTTTGACATCAAGAAAATGAATTCCCAACAGCTCTGGGTTGCTTTTGGCAATCAGCATTGCCATTCCCAATGGTTTCAGGCTACTGTGTGTGTAGCCCAATGGTGGTTTTAGGAAGTGCCCTCCTGTGCTCACAAACATAGGCAAAAATAAGTGGCAGCCTATTCTTCATGTATCCCTGTGCACTTTCTGGGGCGTTCTGGCCATCATGATGTTTTCAATGCCATTAATGCACAGTTTTGTGGTAGGGCTTGGATGCATGGGTAAAAACATCCCACAAGCCCCCCCTCTTGTGATGGCCATTCCGATCTTTCACTGATGGAACTCGCAAGATCTGGGATGTCCGCCTCATCTTCTTTCAATTCCACAGATGACAAAGTTCAGCATCTTTTCCTCCATCAGGATGGATTGATCGGTTCTCCTCTTTTCCTTCATCAGGATGGATTGATCGGTTCTCCTTTCCGGTCCCGATGGGAGTACTGGGCGGTACCCCGGGCCCCTCGGATATTTGCTCCCGTCTCCAGGTCATCTTCCGTGGTCAGTCTCCGGGTTTTCTTTCTCCTAGGATGACAAAGCAAAGCAGCAATACACATTCCTAGACATTTTTCCACCACTATTAATGGTGTGGCGAACAGATACATTTTATACATCATGATACATTCGGCAGTCTTATTTTAAGAACAGGATATAATTAGGAGCCATTTACATCATATTACTATATTTTTGATATGTGGAATATTTTAGGGTTGGAACTGAATTACTCTGGAGCGGCCCACTCTGATATTTCAGAGCACTACTCCAGTTGTTGCAGAGCATGCCTGGGATGGCAACACTTTAACTGATTTATATGGACCCACTTGAATTCCCCTTCCGCCACACTACCTTTGGGGATGCGGATCTTGTAGGCAACTGGGGAGATCTTGTCCACGATTTCACAAGGTCCCTTCCATGTAGGCAAAAATGTTCGCTGTTTGGCCTGGTTCCTTTGGAAATTGTATAGATAGACCCGGTCCCCCACCTTTCTTTTTCCTTCCTGGTGGTTTTCAAATCATTGTACGGTTTCATACTCTCGGCTGATCTTTCTAGATTCCGCTGAGCATAGGCAAAAGCATGTTGGAGGTGTTTCCTCAAATTCTCCTAATACTCAAGAGTTGTGGAGGCATTTATCAATGTCTGCTCTTGGGTCCTGTAGAGCAAATGCTGGCGATGCACCATCTTGCGTCCAGTCATCAGCTCAAATGGTGACATTTTAGTTGCAGATGAAGGGGTAGGTCTGATGGCCATTAGGACCAGAGGTAATCGGATATCCCAACTTGGCCCAAAATCTGCCACAAACTTTTTAAGATGCTCACAATGGTTCTGTTGTATCTCCCCACTGCACCAGAAGAGGCTGGCCAGTAAACAATATGTAGCTTCCTTTTAACCCCCAGTATCTCCCACATCTTACTCATTACTTCGCTGGTGAAGAGGCTGCCTCTGTCTGACTCAATCCTTTGGGGTAGACCAAAACACGAAAAGATGTGGTTGATCATAAGGGCAGCTGCTGTTTCTGCCTTGCAGTTTTCGGCCGGGAGACATTCCACCCACTTGGTAAACAAGCATGTGACCATCAACATGTACTTGTTTCCCCTAGAGGAGTGAATCACGGGGCCTATGAAGTTGATTTGCAAATCTGACCATGGCAGTGTATCCCCCTCTTTTGGACAGACGCCCGGTGTGTGAGGGATGTTGGCTGAAATAGTACACACACAAGACACCCCTTCAAGTATTGGTCGAGGTCCTGCCCCATGTGTGGCCAGTATGCAACTTCTCTTAAGATCTCAAATGTTGTATGAAACCCCCTATGACCGGCGGTGGCCGCATCATGGGTGTGATTTAACATCAGGCTTTGGAATGAGGTAGGGAACACCCACTGATCATGGCCAGTTTGGGATTTCCTTACCAACAAACCGTCTTGGATTCGGTACATCTTTGGACATTTCATCAACAATCTAAGGTCCTCTTTCCCAATGCAATCAGTATCTGTCAGGGGAAAGTTCTCAGGGTCCTCAATGTGTTGGTAAAACTTACCAATTATTGGATCCCCCTTCTGAGCCATAATCAAATAAGCATCTGGGGTCTCCTTACTCCATTGTGCAGTTGAAAGATCATTGTGAGCATTTGTCTGGGACCTAGTGATAGAAGTCACCTGGATTTCCCCCAACAGGGACTCAATCTCTATTAGATCCCCTTGGATGGCCCCGGTTTTGGCCAGCTGATCAGCTAAGTCATTTCCAGTTTTGTCTGGTCACTCTACTTTGGAATGACCCTTGATCTTTTTCCAGTAGATGGTCATCCCATTCGATGTGACCAGATCATCAATATTTTGGATTAACTTCCCATGTTTCAGGGGTTTGTTATTAGCACATAACATGCCTTTGGTTTTCCAATTAAACAGGTGCTCCAAGAACCCATTCTGTCCATAATCTGAATCTGTGATTATGACCAGTTCGTGGAGTTGATGTTGGACAGCAGTGAGGATGCCTTGATGCACAGCCATCAACTCTAGCCACCTGGCTACTTCAGGGAACAATTTTGTATCCAGCGGAGTGTTCTGGGGACTCATTCACCCATGCATTCCCTACGCCGGCCACCAGTTATTTTTCCCCGTTGTTGTCAACATGGTAAGAGCATCCGTCCACATAGACAGTGGGCATCCCCTCACACTTGTCTTCTTCAAAGACTTTGTGTGGGGAATTAAGGTATGCCTCCATGTTGTCCTTGATTTTTAGACTTTCGTCCTTGAGACAGTTTTCTCTGGCACAAGCATGCAAGTCAGTCAGACCTTGCGCGAGGGGACTCTTCTTGTTTTGGCCATATCTGACCTCCACAGGAAAGCCTTGCATTGACAGAATCCAGGATGTAATTCGGGAATTACTCACTTTTCCAGCCCGGATCCTGTCACTTTCGCGGTATTGCAGAGGCTAGTGTGGAGTCTCCACTATGATGTGTTCCCCCGGATGAACGGGCGGTAATTCTTCAATGCCCACACCGTTGCCAGGAGTGCCTTCGCACAATCGTTGAATTTTTCCTCCACAGAGGATAAAGTTTTGCTCGCATAGGAGATTACTTTATTGACCTTGTCATGCTTTTGGTATAATACTGCTGTCAAGCACGTATTAGAGAACCCGGTCTCCAGGAAAAACTCCTTGTTTCTGACAGGGTAAGCTAGGCAGGGCGCTTGTGAGAGGCTTCTTTTGAGTTGTCTTACTGCCTCAGATTGTTCTGGACCCCATTCCCACTTGATCCCCCCTTCAAAACATGAATCAGTGGAGTGTTCTCTGCGTAGCCCTCAATGAACTTTCTCTGTAATTAGTCAGTCCAAAGAGGCTCCTTAGTTCCCGCAGAGTTGTGTGATCCTTCAATTTTTGGAGGGCTTCCACTTTCTTTTCCTGGGGACAGAGACCCTGAGGAGAAATCTCATGCCCCAAGAAATTAACATGGGTTCTACACCACTGTGCTTTCTGAAAGGAAAGTTTTGCTCTGGTGGCCCTCAACTGTGTCAGAACATAACAGATTTCCGCTATGTGTTCCTCCACAGTTGAACTTTTGATGAGGACATCATCTACATAAGCCAGGTTACCCCTCGCACCCAGGTCAGCCATGGCCTTGTGTAGGAAAATGTTGAATTAATTTCCGGAGTTGAGGTATCCGAAGGGATTCCGGGTCCATGTGTACTGCTGGCTCCCGAAGGTAAAAGCCAGCTTTATTGGTCATCCCTACTGACAGGCACAGTCCAGTATCCATTGGTCAGGTCTATTGCAGTGAATACCTGTGACCCCTGAATCTGGGCCAGTCCTTGGTCAATGTAGGGAAGAGGCCATCGGGAAGTATGGACCCGTTTGTTGAGCTCCCTAAGGTCGGCGCAGAGTCTCCACTGGCTGTTTGGCTTCAATATTCCCAGCACCGGATTATTGAAGGTGCTGTGTTCTGGACGGATTATTCCCCGGGACTCAAGGTTGTTAATTATTTCAGTAAGGGACTCCATGGATACGAGAGACAAGCGATATTGGTTCACAAACACTGGGGTCATGCCAGGGTCCGTGGGAATTGTTGTTGTGTGGATGTCGGTGCGACCACAGTCATATGAGTGTACGGCAAAGAGATCTTGGAAATCCAAGAAAACTTGTTTCAACTTTTGCTTCTGTTCCAGAGTCACGCAGGCATCGGCTAGGTTGACTCTCTCTTCCACCATCTGCCTGAAGCCTGGAAAGACTTCTGGTTTTGCTATCTCAGCGGCCTCCTCCAGCTGGGTGGAGAAGTCCCTGGTCAGAGTGCTGATTTGGACTGGAGGCTGAGGTGGGAAAGGCAGCCCTCATGGACCTGGAAAATCACCTCATCCCTTCTGAAGTCACATGTCACGTCTTCCTTACCATAAGGGCAGGAAGTGTACACCAGGAAGTTCCCCGCATGCTGGGTAAAGATCCTGTCTGGTGTTGTATTGTCCTCACTGTCACTGTCAAAACAGTCCTTGGGGATCGCTCCTAACAGTTAATTTCCTAGATCAATGGAAAGATGTCGGTCATCAACCGCCATTCCAATAATGGTTCCCGCGACTAGAGTAATACTCTTTAAGTCACTGTTATCCACCTCTATTGGGATGGTGTCATGTTCTAGATTGACTAGTGGAGTTGGGTTTACCCCCAACCCTTGCTGTTGGAGAGAAGCATTTAGATGCATATATCATTTTTGTCCTCTTTTAACTTTCACTTCCAGGGAGAATTGTCGGGTCCTTTCTCGGATGGTGACTTCCTCTTTAACCTGAATTTCAACTGCATAAGGTAGCAATTGAGCTGACCTAAATGCTTTTTCTGGAATATCAAAGCCCATGGGATTATCCGCTAATCGGGACCAAGCTTTGAAGTTTATTAGGTCCAAACTAATGGCAAAGCGATTGAGAATTTCACTGCCTAAGTAAAAGGTGGCAGTGACATCTCGCACAACCCAACAATTATGGACTATGCTCTTGTTGCCAATGGAGATTTTGAGCATACACCTGCTTGGCAGGAGATGTTTGGAATTAGGTGCTTCCAGGTCCATTTCCCATTTGTCTATCAGTTTGAATGCGGGTATGGCTGGATCTTTTGGGAGTTGGCGGAACATGGCTTCGCTGATGAAGCTCTTACCGTTGTTCACACTCACTCGGGCGAGAACAGAGTCCTTCCCATCATTTACCTGAACAGGGATGAACAACGACTCTCCAATTTGCTGAATATCAGCCAGGCTCTGAGCTGATTTCACATCTTTCTGCACTATCGGAGTGAGAATGTCTGATTGTGGATTAGTAAAGAATTTCAGAGTGTTTCCTTCCAGTGTGGAATACCACCTTAAATTGGAGGGAAGGTTGATTTTCAGAAATAGAGAGGACCCCCCCATCACCAGTCTGTTGTCCTACTGCTATTACTGTCACATCTGGAATTTGGTTATTTTGGAAGTGAAATTCTACTTGGTCAGATTTTTGTTCAACCATGTGGCAGGTGCCGTTTAAACTAACATGGTTGACACTCTGTTTTAATTTTATTGGTCGGCTAGTCTGAGTCCAAAGGACCTTGTTTATGCAATCTATTAGGAGTGACAACCTTCTCAGGAGGTCATTCCCCAGTAAACAAGGGGTGCCCTCTGGAGTCACTACTATGACCGGGTGTTTCACCTTGTGTCGCCCAATTTTAATGTCCAAATCTGAAGTCCCCTCGACGCGGATTTCCTTCCCGTCAAAGTTCTGGAGTTGTCCAGGAAGACAGGTGAGAGGAATACGGTAATTCTCCCTCGTCCTGCATTTAGTTCATCAAAGGCCCTTTTGGACAGAAGAGTAGCTTGGGATCCAGTGTCCACCAGTGCCAAAATTGTACCCTGCCCCTGAACTTGAACTGGGGCATAGTATCTTCCCTCATTCTCTGTAAGGCGGCACAGATAATGCACATTTTTGGACAACTGGGGAGATAATTTTCTGGTTTGGACATTGAGAGAGAAGAGATCTGGGCAGAGTTCGGCAGGGAGTTTTGGGAATCTGCAAGAAAAAGTTGGCAACTTGAAAGAGGATATTCGAGTTCCCCTGGTTCCGGTCCTGGGCCGCCCCCCCTTTTTGGAGGCAGTCACCAGGATGGGTTTGAACCAGGGGTTTTCGGTATTGTTGGTTCTGGGATAGAATGATGGGCGGCGACAGCTCAATCGCCATACAGTAGGGCTGGACAACTTCCAACCCTGGGTGAGCTCGCTCTCACTCCCCTCGACGGGTTTCAATTCCCTCTCATCAGTAATTTATGTTTCTTTCATTAAGTAATCCACCATTCTTGGTATGATATTACAAATATTTCAATTGTTTATTTATTCCTGGCCAATCAGTGTTTCAAAGTTATTGCCAATGCATTTCAGACCTCCGTCCATCTTCAGGGCTATCAACACTATTATTTACCAATCAGTGACATTCCCATCATCATGATCCATTCCCAAAGATTCACCAAAAAGTGAAATTAATAAAGTAAATACATGCACATACCAGGTTAAAGTTGTGTTCCATCATGGCGTTCAAATCAATATGACAAATCAAACAATACAAAAACATCCATTATAGATCAATGTTAAGCCTCATTTCACAATATGATTTCATAATATACCAAACGCTTTCTGCCTGTTTGGCTTTTTGTCCCCAGAGTGTACGTTCACCTCTGTTGTCAGTATCCTTATCTAGCTTGTGTTCTCTGAAACAGATATTTATATGTATGTATAGTTATTTCCTCGTCTGTGGTCTCCACCCTCTTGTATTTCCACTTAGCCTCCTCCTCCGTTGTGCTTACCTCTACTCTCCTGCTTTCCGTACGTGCCAGCTATCCGAAAAGAGCTGCCACCACGCATAATAGCGTTTATAGATGCTACTCATTCTCAGGCATGCTCCCAACTGCGCGTGATGTCGTATTACGTTTCACTATCTCCTCCGCGCATGCGCGGATGTGTCTTCTCCACAATTCGGAAGTGTATTGCATATATCTGCTCATGTGACTGTCTGTCTATTTTAATAGACTTGACTCTGAGACTCAAGGTCTATTTGGTTACGCAACAACTGGTACTCACTATGAAATCACATCTATTTAATGTGCGTACATTCGCATTAACAACTTGGATCATGGGGACCCCCGCTTACGCTGTGGTCCCGTTGGTAGTGTCTCCATATGTGTAGTGTGTAAATGTAAATGGTATGCTTATCAAAATATTAATTATATATCAAACAACTGCCATTACAACTTTAATCACTTTAACCGGAGAATCCCTTACCGGTCAATTTCCAATACATACTCCCAAAGGGGGGTGTTATTAAGTGAAAGAGTCCACTGTTAGGCAGTGATTAGCTGCCTTACGTCCCACAGGGAAATAAACCCCTGCGGGACATACCGTGAACTCCAACATTAAACACATTCATTGTCCACTGCTAGGCAGTGTTAAGCTGCCTTACGTCCCACAGGGCAATAATTCTCTACGGCGCATGCCGTGAATTTCAACATTCGACACTATATGTATATAGGTCATAATATTCCCTTCATTAACAGATCTTTCTCATGCGACACACATATCTTTCATCCTAGAAAACACATAAAGTTCAGCTCCTCATTGATGCCCCCTGGTCTCAGGGAGTCAAGCCGGTCAATCCAGAATGATTCTCGTTGATTCAATCTTCTTCCCAAATCCTCATGTGCATTGTTTTGTCTAATGACCTCCAAGATTTGAATCCTCATCTGGCTGATGTTGTGCTTCATTGTGTTCCAGTGTCTGGCTACTGTCGAGTTCGGATTGTTGTTCCGAATGCACGATCTGTGCTCGTTCCATCGCAACTTGCCAGGTCTTTTAGATTGTCCAACATAGTAAATGCCATACGGACATTTAATACTGTATGCAATGTTCGAAGTGTCACATGTTGCATATCCCTTCAGTTTTATTTTTTCGCCTGTGCGAGGATGATCAACTGTATCCCCTTTAGTTATAAAGTTACAGTTACTGCAATGCAGGCAGGGATAAGTTTATTTTCTCAATGTGTCTAATGCTCTCTTTTCAGGTCTTGTTTTGACCAATTGATCTCTCATGTTTGCACTCCTCTTGTACGCAAAAGTAGGTAATTCCCTGAACAAGTGTTCAACTCGCATGTCATTGGTCAGTGTACTCCAGTTCTTCTTGATTACACTCTTTATCTTGTTGCTTTGTACTGAGTAACATGACACATATACAATATTTGGTTCCTTCTTCTCTCTCCTTGTGCCACTCGCTGTGGGTTCCATTACTCGCTCTTTGGCTGATTCTATCTCTGCGGGATTGTACCCTCTTGCTTCAAACCTCCTCCCCATGTTCTCAATTTCTACCGCGCACGTTCTTGGGTCATTGATGATCCTTTTTACTCTCATCATTTGACTGTAGGGCAAATTTCTGATTAAACTCGGTTCGTGGAAAATTAGTCGATGAAGTAGATTATTGCGATCTGTTTCTTTTCTGTAGATGTTGGTCACAAATTTGTTGTTGTGAATACGTATTTCTACATCTAGGAAGTGGATACATGTTTTTGAAGTTTCTTTTGTAAATTGTATGCGTTGATCTATGTTGTTGAGATAGGTAAAAAAGTAATTGAGAGATTCCTCTGGGCCATTCCATATTCCAAAAATATCATCTATAAATCTGACCCACATCGTTATGTAGTTTCTCCATACTGCATGATCAAGTACATGTTCCTTTTCGAATTTGTGCATAAAAGTATTTGCATATGTGGGAGCCATTGAGGCCCCCATCGCTGTCCCAGATGGTTGGATAAAGAATTTGTTTCCATATTGAAAATATGAATTTTCAGATAGAAACTGTAATAATACCAAAATAAATTCCTTGATAACGGCGACAGCTCAATCCGCACATCTACCCAGTCTGGGTTGGAATCCCTTGGGACCCATTTTTTCCTTGGGAGGAGTTCCCCATCTCTGAAGCAGAAGATCCTTTCCCCAGGATCCTCTGAGGATCCCTCTCCCTCAAATTGGAAGACCTGTACCTCCTCCACAAAATGGGTCTGTTTGGGTCCTTTGTTTCTCCTACCTCCTCACTGCTCCTTGGGTGGCAGACTTCCAGGGGTAGGAGATTTTGTTTGCGGTTGCTGGGTTTCCAGGGCTGTTTACAAGTGGGGAAGGAAGCTTCCTCCAAGGCTTGACACCACCCTTCCCCTTGTGCCTCCTCCCTGGGAACCGGTGGGTTATTTGGGTGCTGCCCCGTCATTGTTCTGGAGCACCAGGCCCAGAGTTTGGGGCATTCTGCGGTGGCATGCTCATCTGAGGGTTCAGTTGAGCCCTCAGTATGTGACCCAGATCCCGTGCCATATTTTGGACTTGGCGATCTAACTGTGAAACCCGCTCAGGCTGATATGGGGTTCTATTTCCTCCCCTGGGCTGATCCCGGGAAGGGTAGCTATCCCTTCTCTGGTAGTAAACCGGGTTGGGAAGATTTGGGTACCCCTCCACCCTTGGCCTCCCCTCTCCCAGATCCGGTTGTCTGGGCTCAGGGAATTGGGTAAAGAAGGATGGATGATTTTGGGGCTGGAAGTTGGGTGGATACCTGGGGAACAACTTCTGCCCAGGATTTGGTGAATTTCTGCCCCCCTGTGGGAAGTTAGGAGGGAAGTTCCCTGGGTCAGGTGCTTGGCTGGATCCCCCCCTTGGGCTGGAGGAGTCCACACGTAAACCAGAATGGGTCTGTTTCCCTTGTAGCGGGGACTTACATAGTCAGGGGAGCGAGGGACCCCATTTGTGGGACTACCTCCTTGACTCCCTGTCTGTGACTGGCCCGAGGGCCTTTTGGGCTGTGAATTGTTCAGTGCAGGCAGGTTTTTAGGCCCCCACATCTCCAAATCTAAAATGAGGGCAACCTTTACCTCTGCCACCTTGGCAGCAGCAGGGGTGCTGTTGGTTTTGGGGGTTTTGGGCTGATTCTTATTTTCCACCAGTTTCTGCACCTCATAGATGCAGGTGGCTTGCTCAATGACCCAGTCTAAAGATCTTTTCTCGTGGAAGTCTCTCACGAGCTGGGTCATTATGTATTTGGGTAAGGCATGGAAAAACGTATTAACAAATTCTTTACTGTCCGTGCGTACCCTTTTTGTAGGTTGCACAAAAGCACGCTTTAACTCCTGCACAAATTCTTGTGGGACCTGATCCTCCCCACATTGCAAATTGTAGACTGCCTTGCGAGCCTCTTGAGTATTTATATGAACAGAAAAATGTTTCAAGATGGCCGCCCTATAGGTGGACCATATTGAATGATTTTGGTCCTCCAGCCCCGCAAAGAAACTGGAGTATTCTGGGGAGAATGTCCATTTGACGTACTGGATGCAGCTACTACTGTTCCTTCAAATGGAAAGTGTCCATCATTTGCTCAAAGAGATCCAAGTGTTCCCAAACAGAATACTTGGAGTTCTTGTGATAAGGCGTGATGACACTCCTGATTGCCTTAATCTGTTTTAAGGGGTCTTTGAGCAAGGCCCTTTTTGCCTTATTGGCCTTTTTGGGTCGGGTAACCCTGGTCCACTCATCCTCTGACTCAGAGGCACTGCTCCTAGAGGTGCCCGTCTGATCTTCCAGGTTTTCCCAGATTCTGTGAGCCTGGGAATGGCTGGCAGAATGTGGGGACCTGGTCTCCTGTGTCCTGGGCCGCTCAGAGGAGTATTCAGATCCCTCCTTGTTGCCAGGATTTGATGGGTACCCCCCACTGACCTAACTCAGCAGAGTTTTTTAGGATGCCCTTATTGGGTCTACTTTCCTGGAGTTCCCCCCTAAATTGCAGTGTGTTTGGGTGCCCATACCCGGATGCCTGCCCATCCATTCCTGGGAGGTACTGGCCTATGAACCCCCTACTTTCGGCTGGATAGTAATCTGCCATCCCTGTGGCCCTGTGCTCATGTGTGCCAGGGCACATGGGGGTGGCAGAGTCCAAGGACTGGGAGAGATGAAGGCCTCTGGTACTAGGGCTCCTGAGGTTATGCTCAGGTGTTTCCCTTTCCCAGAGAACTTCATCTCTGTCAGCCCCTGCTCCCTGTTGCAATGCAAGAGCCTGCACTTTCACTTCCTCGGTTAAGGCCTTACTAGACTCTATCAGTCTCTCCTGCATGGCTACCTGTTGCTGGAGCCTATCATTGTGCTGACAGGGAGCCTCATTTTCTTTCTGTGCCTCCTGATTGGTCCTGGAATACAGGGCCAGTCTTTGCTGCAAGGGTGGTTACCTCCTGGGTACCATCCTACTGGCCTGCTCCTTTCTTGCCAGAGCATCTTCCACCCTCCTGGTGTGCTCTAACAGATTCTGGTGCTCTTTTTGGAGGTCACCCAGTCCCTGGAGGGCCAGGTGATTTTCTTCCATTTTACTTTCTAAGTGGCAGACTTCCTGGCCTAAGGTATCCCTTTCCTGAGTAAGAGCCTGCATCTGTGCCGTCAGGTTGTCCCTCTGCTGTTGAAGGGCACCAGCTTTCTGGCGCTCTTCATCAAACTCTGCCTGGGTATCCAGGTCTTTCAAAATAATTTTATTGCTTTTCTCTTTCTCTCTGTCTAGTTAGATTTGCAGGGTGGCTACCTGCTCTGTGCACGCCATGTTGAAATTGATCGGTTGCTCCAGCTTTTTCGGGCTCTGCAGTAAGGAGTCCAAACTGTCTTGGTGCTCCTTCTGCAAGGCCAGAATTCTGGTATCCTGCTCAGCCTTTTCCTGTTGCAGGATATCCATATCCTCCTTTATTTTAATGATGTACTGTCTACTCTCATTTTCGGACTCCTGGCTTCTGTGCAGCCTCTGCTCAGAAGAATCCAGATCAGATTGGGCCTTCTGTAATGTCAGCAGTTGCCTACTTGCCAGGTCTTGGCCTTCAGCACATTTGTCCTGCATGGCTCCCATATATAGATATAAATACGCCACTATCCTGACAATCTTGTCGTGCTCATCTTTAGCTTTAGGAGCCATTTATAGTTCACTCATGGCCACATGTAAGGGACCCTGATCTCTCCAGATATCTGACCCAGTTGTAGTGACCTGTTGTGTGATCGCCTGCAACCATACATGTTGGTCCTGTTCAGACCATTCACCTCTCACAAACAGTTTATGTAAGAGGTGCTCTCTCGCTATTTTGATGTCTACCAGTGTCGTCATTCTGGAAATTGATTCCCTTCCTGACTTACCAAAGTTAGTATTTTATTTTGCAAAACAGACCATTTCTTGAGAGCGTTCCTTTTTGAGGGGTGTTTTCACAGCATAGCACAGCGTGGTGATCCAACAGGATTTATGTAGCCTATCTGTTAGAACACTGTATTAAGCTGCACAAGCGGTAGATCTAATCCAGAATCCCTGGCTACGATCCCCCACTCTGTTAAATGACTTCAATTCAACATTCCCACTAAGTCAGTGCCTTGTCTGGGATTGCTCAAGGGAAGCCCTTATTTATATATTTTTATAACAAGTTATAATCTGGATGATGAACCCTTGTATAACGCCCCTCTCGTAGAAACCCCCTGACCTCACTGAACCAAGAAGTAGGTTTGTTTTGCAAATTAAAAAGGTTTATTTGAAAAATTAAACAATAGATATATATCACACTTTTATAATAAATTAATATTTGATATCACACTTAGACATATGAAAGTGATCAACAATGGATGATGTTATACTAGGACACTGGTTTAATTACTTAGGAGTAGTATAGAGGATAAGGTATCTGAGAATGCTTTATGGTTTCAAGGAGATGCAAAGATGAATAAAAGGCAGTACAGAAATAAACTTGATATGATTTCGGCAAAAGATAATATGATTACTTTTTCTCTGACAATTCACTCCCCCCCCTATGCAATGTAAGGAGATGGAAGTAACACACACAGTCTTCAGGAATACAATCACAGTACAATACGAATTCAGTTCCCCCCTAGCAAGCTTATAGCACCAGGGATGATTTTGAAACACAGGCGAAAGACTTTCAGGTGATTTGCAAGGGAGTGAAATATGCTAAAATTGATTTTAATTCCCTCTAGAGGTTCAGGGTGAGTGAGAGATACTTTAAATCAGTTCAGGTCCACACTAACAATGATTAATGAGGGATTATCAGGTTGAAAACGGATTTCGGTAATGGAAGCAAAGGACAGATCTTTCTACACGTGGTTGAAATGAAGCAAATGTCAAATCGCGGCACTTTTTTACGGAGGTGCTATAAGGAGTAGCAAGTCGGTTTAGAGCTTGATGGAAAGCTGGGAATCTTAGCTTCCAAATCTCGTTCCTAGCAAAAACGGTTCAAGAGATACAGATGATTTTATGAAGGTAGTTTTTCAGAAATCAAATAATGATTCAAAATGACAAATGACACTTTTACAGGTTTAAAATTGGAGAAGGGACACACAATTCTATGATGCAGTTTTGGACAGGTTAAATGTTTTGAATCAGATTATATTTAGCTAAGAGACGGGTTCTGCACAGTTCTAGCTGGTTACTCACACTATACATTTGAAAGGAATGGCCTTGTCACGGATCTCGTCAACAAGTTTAGCTGTGGTTCTCTCTGCTCGGTGGGTCAATCAGGCCGCAGTTCTGTTCACAGCGGTCTGGTCTGGGTCTCTGATTCTGTTCTGGATACACAGGATTCTTAGCAAGCAGAAAACCGCGCAGCCCAGCGGTTGAATAGTTTGCAAAAGATTTTGAGGCCTGCTGAAGAGTTCAGCTCTTGGGAGTTTTTGTTCTGGAATTAGTCTGGATCTCTGGAGTTCTGGCTTCTGAAGTTCTCTGTCAGCGTGCTGCGCAGGAATTCAGTTGAAGGTTGGAAAAATGAATGTCCCTGTCCGGCTTCCAGTGGCTCTTTTTATGTCTTTTGAAAATGGGTGTGGATGCTAACTTTCTATGTCCAACCCACTCACGATTTGATAGGTCAAGGATTTCTCTTTGACCTGAATTGAGAAGGGAGCAGTGAGTCAGAGTGAGTCAGAGTCTTACAGTCTATTGAAGAAACGCCCCTTTGCTTTTACTTAGAAAATGAATTTTTCATAACTAACAGGTTTCCCAGATACACACGTCGTTGACATTACATGTACATATCATATATCACATAAGGTAGTCTCTTTTCCAACTCTGATGTTTCTATGAGCTTGCATTAAAAAATGACAACTTATTTTCATTTTTGGTAGCTTTTGTAACATTGGTTCTTCATCAAATTTTACACAGACCTGAACCCTCTTCCTGAGCATATTAATCTAAGTTATCGTGTCTCTAGCATAAATACAATGTTTGCATCATTCATAATTCCTGCGGTTTTGCCTCAGAACATCACAGAGTGACCAGCCTAGTCTTGAACTGGGAGTGAATGTGTCATTTTAAAGATCCCAAAGTTGTACATTTCTGTCATCTGGTTACAATTAGTTATCAGTATTCTTATAAAACATATATTTGCCTTCAATGGTGAGTCAGAGATCACATGTCTGGCATCTCCCAGACCAGTGTGTTGACAGTAAATACCTAAAATTTGCATACCCTATTCAATGGAAAGAGTCTTACGTGTTGACTGAGGTCAGCAGACCAGGGGGCAACTCTGCATTTGGTTAGCATGACCATCTCCTGGGCTGTTGCTGGTAAGGGCTGGTGTGAATGCTTCCCATGGACATAGGCCCTTTGAACTGGTTTAATTGAATCAGACTGCCTCCTGGGAACAAACCTTTGAAGTCCCAGCTAGCTCAGGATGCTGTTTAGCTTCTGCAATACAGGTCCCCAGTCAGAGTTTAGACCGCTAGCACCTGTTTGTGTCCAATGCCGGTACTGCACCCATTTTTGGGATCTGTCTTGAATTAATTCCATTTCAAAAAGGGGATTTTACTTGATAGTATATGATCCTTGCTTAGCATTGTTTTGATGGGAATCCTTACATTAGAGTGGTGATGTGGAACACCCCACAAGAAGGTTGAATCTTTAGAGTGGTCTTGTAAGGGATATTCAATCAACACTACAGCTAAGTCAATGCCTAGTCTGGGATGCTGAGGAAAACCCTTATTGATGTATTTTTATGTCCAGTTCAGTACTCTGGATGACAACCCTTGTATAACACCCCCCTCTTAGAATCCCCTGACCCCACTGAGCCAAGAAGTAGGTTTGCTTTGCAAATTAAAAGGTGTATTTGAAAAATTAAACAATATATATGTGTCACACTTTTATAACAAATTAATATCTGATAGTACACTTAGACAAATGATGTGGATCCACAATGGGCAATGTTACAGTGGTACGCTTGATTACTTGGGAGTAGTATAGAGGATGAGGTAACTGAAATGCTTTATGGTTTAAAGGAAATGCAATGATGAATGAAATGCAGTACAGAAAATAACTTGATATGGCTTCAACAAAAGACAATGTAATCACTTTTCCTTGACAATTCACTCCCCCCCTATGCAATGTAAGAAATGGAAGGGGAGCACACACAGTCTTCAGGAATACAATCAAATGCAATACGGAATTCAGTTCCCCCCAGCAAGCTTAGAGGAAACAGGTAGAAGTTTGAAACACAGGCCCAAAATGCTTTTAAATGTGATGGCAATGGATGGGAAAATGTGCTAACTGATTTTAATTCCCTCTAGAGATTCAGGGTGAGTGAGAGATGCTTGTTGGTATTAGTTCAGGCTCACTTTAGCAATGCTCTATGAGTTATAACCAGGTTGCAAACAAATTTTTAACAAAGGAAAGAATGGAGCAGCTATTTTGACAAGTGGAGAAATTGAGCCAAAATCGCAAATCGCGGTAAATTCTGCGAGTGCGTAAATCGCGATTGCGGAAAATGTATAGCGAGTAGGAAGTCTAGGTTCGTTGGAAAGCCTAGAATCACAGCTTTCCTAGCCCAAACGGTTCCAGAGATACGGACGATTTTGTGAAAGTAGTTTTTCGGATTTGAAATTTTAAAGCTCAGAATGACAGATGACAGTTCTCCGTTTTCAAGATGACAGAATGACACGATTCTAGGAGGCAGTTATAATAGGCTAAAATAGTTTGGATTAGATTATTTTAAACTAAGAGATTGGTTTTGGCACAGTGAGTACTCATACTATATTTTTGAAATAAGCAGTCAAGGTCTGGTCAGGTTGGACGGGACTTCTGCTCACAGCGGTCTGGTCTCTGGTTCTGCTCTCAGCACTGCACAGTTCTGGTCTCTCTGGATCTCTGGTCTCTGGAGGTTGACGGATTTGAAGTCTGGAGTCTCCCTGTCGGAATTGAAATAATATTATGCCTCCTATCACAACAATTGTATGTGTATTGGCCTACGCCAAGTTGTCTAAAACATCATATGCGAACAAACTCCACGACAAGGTCTTGACCTTAGAGAAAGTAAGGTAAGTCGCCATCTTGGATTAAGCCGCCATTTTAGGTTCTCTTGTTATATGGAAGTCACCCTGAACATCAAAATGGAGGCCGAATGACATTCTGAGTAAGATTCTGGCCGTTGTGACCTCCGTACACATGAATAATTAATATGCCTGCAGGCCACTTGTCGGGGTCGCGAACTGAGACCTTGTCCTACTGTTGACCTATGTGTAAATGTACAACCATATCAGCGAAACTAATCAAAATGCATATATTATAGGATTGACCTGGCAAAGAACCCATGGGCCCGGCTCGTACAATGGTTAACCTGCGAGAGGGTTGGCCAAGGGCTGGACAAATAGTATAAAAGACCCAAGTATTCAATGTATGGTCTCTCTTACTAATGCATCGAACCTTCGTTGAAGTTCGTTACGTTACTCTGAGAGCCGAATAGCTATCCGTTTGTGAATTGACTTTGGTAACTGTTGTAGCTTTTAAATAAAGCACTTGTATGTTCTTTGTAACCTTTGTTGGTGTGTTTCTTTTTGGGCTTCCCGGCCTCATATTATTTTTCTGTTTCCACAGTTGGCGCCCGAACAGGGACCCTCAAGGTTAATGCCGGATCATTGAAGGTTGACGCAGACTATCGAACCGGGATCGGACGGTGTGATACTGCGGGCCCGACCGAACGAGACGCGATACCTCGGCAGCGCTGCACGATCCGATCCTTGGACGATAGTTGTGTGGTCTGACACGGCATCTTGACGAGGGTCCATTTTTGAAGCGGGCAGATTTGTCGAAACCACCAAACACTAGGTAAAATTCGTTAGGTAAGTTCTTTGGTAAACCGTACGGTCCTCCTTAGGTTTGCTCAGGTGCAGTCGTGACCCGGCTCTTAATTTAACCCTGACAATTTGAATTTGGCGTATTGTATCTGCAGACACAATTATTGACCAGGTAACACCAATTTTTTGTGAAATACCTGGGAAATTGTCTAGCTACTTATGGCTCTGTTCCGCAGCGATTGACAATCTTTGGAATTTAGCCGCCCGGCACCACAGGAGGGGTCGCCGGCATGTACTATGTACTGTAAGTATGGCATTGGAAGTATAGTATTTAATGATATTTATCACAGACAAACCAGACATGCCTCTGAATTTCAGTGGCCAATCTATGGTATTCTCGAGATCCCCCGTATTCAATACAAAGAATTGGTCTTGCTAAAAAAGAAGTCCAGACCTGCAGCATTTGATGTTTTGCAGAAATGGAAAAAAGAAGCGTTGCAGCAGCTTAAAAGTAGGGATAAACATGCACGCTGTCATAAAATAAATGCCGAAAAGGCGTTGTTATATGATAAAGAAAAACATTCGGAGTCAGTTAGAAATATGGATAGGGCTTTCTCACTAGGTATCCAGAAAATGTATCCCTCTAAAGATTTCCATGTTTCTGAAGAATTTATTGAAAAATTATTGAACGAACACAGGCCTGGTGCCTCTGCGCCACCTTCATATGAACCTCTCCCGGGTGCTCTGCCCATTCCTGGTGTTATTCCTGTTCCCCCTGTCCAACCTATCGTTCCTATTCCTCTGGTTGTTGTTCCTCCACCTACCCCGCCACCCCTTCCTCTTGCACCGATAGTTGCACCCTCATTGAATTTGCCCACACCTCCGCTCCCGAGTGGTTCTGTATTGACTGAAGTTGATCAGGGTGCAGGGTCAAAGATTGTTACTCGTAATACTGTTTCTGCAGACAAGAAACGGGAATTATTTGCATGGGCTACGCACTGTATGGAGAAAGGTGATTAAGTTAACGTTTTTCCACATTATCAAGTATGGGCAATTTTTCCGAGAAAAATGTTTTTATCGAAGGTTTGGGGAATCATTTATGTGTAATGTGGGGTAAATTACATAATACGGATCTCCCACAAGGATTGAGGGATCTAAATACTTTAGCACTTTCGAGGGACACAGAGGAGAAAGTACATGGTCATGTTGAGAGATTGTTTGAGTATAGGAGGGACTTTGAAAAATTACGAGATGAGGATCAGGAAGACAACAGTATGTATGTACAGAAACGGTTCCTTCCGAAGACGCAATTCGATGGATCTCCTTCCAAAGACGCGATTCGATGGATCTCGGATTCATCGATACCGCCAGATGAAGTATATGACACGTATAGTCAGTATACAGTAGAAATGCAGAGGAAGGTGATTCAGGTAATGGCACAGTACCTGCAAGATGAATGTGTAAGGAAGAAGGTTAGTTGTCCTATAGAATTATTGGGTATTTGTAAAAGGGCTTTTTCGCCCGACACTTCTTCAGCTGCCTTAGCGCTCGACCTGGCTCTGTTGCTTAGTAAGCGGTCAGAGTTACCTACATCTCAGATGCCTATGAGAGAGGTTCCTCCGACATTTGTCCCTAAGGTATTCCCGCTAACGCTGGGACTGGTGCACCCGCTATGGACATCCCTGCACACTATGTATCGCAATTTGTTCACGTCCCGTTTTCACAACAGGAAGTGAACACTATTAGACAATCAATTCCCGATATTAGGAAAAACCCGACAGGATTCTACAAAGAGATAGAGTCCATTTTGCAGTCCTCTGTGTTCACCTTAAGTGACATTGACTTGCTATTTCCTGTACTCCTGCCCGTAGATTTATGGAAGCAGGTTCAAACAATAGACGATGTGCCAGGGTTAGGAGATACGTGGGCTAACATGACTAGGTTTGATGGGGAAAGACCAGCAGGTGAGAAACCACCTCAGGTAATACTTACTTTGCCTGATAGAATTGTCGCAAAATTGAAAACCATAATTCCTGAGAGAAGAATTATTTGGGACAAGCTTACGGCCTGTGTTCAAGGAAAAACTGAAGGTGCCACTGAGTTCTTTAATAGATTCAAACAGGTTTTCTCTGATTTCAGTGGACAGGACTTGGGCACAGAGTCTGGGAAAAGGTTGTTTGTGGACAAATTTGTACGTGGGTTGTTGCCCGACATCCAGTCACAGATTATGTCCTCTGAGAGCGCTTGGAAGGCGAAATCCCAATCTGAAGTTTTGCACATGGCTCAGTATTATGAGAACCGTGTTAATAATGAAAAAGAGAGAATAGAGAAGAGGAAAGGAGATTTGAAGACTAAATTATTGTTACAACAAATTGTTAGAAATCCCAGAGGAGGTACGTCACAGACCAGAGGTCAGTATGTCCCGAAAGGAAACGCTCCTTTGGGTCCTGTGAATGTTAATCAATGTGCCTATTGCCGCCAGGAAGGTCATTGGCGAGCACAGTGCCCCGTCCTTCGCCAAAGGTCGAACAATGCATTTGGGAGTATGCGTAAACGACCTAGAGGTCGCCCCGGAGTGGGGGGCCCTGATAGAGGTCAGTTTTCGCAAAATCCTCAGCAACCTTTTTCACGGGAAAATCAGATTCCGAGTGTGGACACAAGAAACATATTTGATCACCCTTCTGCTGCCTACCTTTCTGAAGAGCTTCCTTCCGATGACATTTTATTTCGTTAGGACTGCCCGAAGCAGTTTGGAACCTTCACCTATTCCCGTTAATCAGAAAGGTCCCTACATTGAATTGTTAGTGGGGAATGGGAAACATCAGTTTTTGAGAGACTGGAGCACAGAAGTGCTCCATTGATCATTCGCGGGTTCCAAACATTCCACTGTAAGGGCAAACAAATGTTTCTGTAGGGTTTTCTGGTATACCAACTGTTTGTCCGGTTTCTTCGCCGGTGTCTGTTTCTTTGGGTCCCTTTACGGACCATTGTCCCTTCCTTCTGACTTCGAACTGTGGAGAGAATTTGCTGGGGTTAAATCTGTTGAAGAAATTGAATGCAGTAATTCATTATTCCTCTGATGGAGTACGACTGACTGTTTCACCACAGCAACTTCCCAGTTCTCAGTTTCTGACTCGACCATTGCCTCCTGAGTTTAGTGTTGTTCTGGAATGTTTATGGGCGGTTGACGACAATGATGTCGGGGTATTACAGATTGATCCCGTTAGAATAGTTTTGAAACATGGAGTTAAACTACCACGCATTCTGCAATATAAAATATCAGTTGAGGGCGAGCGTGCTTTGAAGTGCATTGTCTTCGATTTTGTGCATAGAGGGGTGATTGAAGAGATTGCAGGTAGTTTATGTAACAGCCCGATTTTGCCTGTATACAAGAAAGGTGACAATGCAATCCCATACCGTTTTATAATTGATCTTCATGCTATTAACAAAGTTGTCACCCCACAATTTCCAATTGTGCCTGATGTAACAACGATACTAACAATGATCCCTGCTACAGCTACGCACTTTAGTGTTGTAGATTTAAAGAATGCTTTCGTTAGCATTCCTATACACAAGGAGAGTAGATATTTGTTCGCGTTCACCTTGGGAGGACGTTCATTTACATTTACTCGGGCACCTCAAGGGTACACTGAAAGTCCAAGCATTTATAGTAGAGCTTTGAAAGAGCAGCTTGACACCCTTGAATTGCCACCTACTTGTACACTACTTCAGTATGTCGATGATTTGCTTTTGGCTGCAGATTCTGAAAGTGCTTGTAAAGAAGGCACTGTATTGTTACTTATTCATCTGGCCGAAAACGGTCATAAAGCTTCGCTCAAGAAATTTCAATATTGTTGTCAGGAGGTCGCCTATTTAGGCTACCTCCTGTCAAAGGAGGGGAGAAGATTGACACCTGAAAGAATAAAACACATTTCTGGCATGTCTGTTCCAAATACACAGAAGGAAGTCAGGGCCTTAATAGGTATGGCTTCTTACTGTAGGTTGTGGATCCCAAACTTTTCTCTAGTGATAAAACCGATGTTGGCTTTGACAAAGAAGGGCATTTCTCTGCCGCTGCCATGGAAATCGGAACATCAACAATCATTTGAGCTATTCAAAACCGCGTTATGCTCTGCACCGGTTCTGGGTACTCCAAATTATGACAAGGCCTTTGTGTTGTTTGTGCATGAATGTGATGGATGTGCTTTGGCTGTGTTAACACAGGAACACGTAGGGAAGAATAGGCCGTGCGGCTACTACTCTTCCGCCCTTGATCCTGTCCCATGCGCTTTGCCAAGATGTTTGCGAGCTGTCGCTGCTGCTGCCGCGTCTGTAAAACAGAGTGAGGGGATGGTCCTAGGCCATGATTTAATTCTGATGGTACCTCACTCTGTAGATGTCCTATTGAATAAATCCCAAACGGAACACCTCACCTCTGCACGGCTGACAAGGTATGAATTAATTCTGTCCGCCCCTCACATTCAAATTAAGAGGTGTTGTCTTCTTAATCCGGCTGAACTCCTACCTTTCCCGCAAAATACTGTTTACGGTGACGAAGAATTACATGACTGCCTGTATACTACTGAACAGGAAAAGAAGGGCAGGATAGACCTTATAGATACTGCTTTGAATAATGCGGAAGGGGAGCTGTTTTGTGATGGCTCCTGCTTCAAACTCCCAGATGGTACATCCACAGCTGCTTACGCAGTTACTACGTTGAGTACGGTTGTTGAAAGTAAGAGAATTCCGCATAACTCCGCGCAGGCCGCAGAGATTATAGCGTTGACCCGAGCTTGTGAACTCTTCGAAGGGCATATTTTAAAAATATACTGATAGCCAGTATGCCTTTGGGGTAGTTCACAACTTCGGGAAGCTCTGGTCGGAAAGAGGGTTCCTAACCTCACATGGGACCAAGATCCAGCATGGTCCCCTGATAGTGCAATTGCTCTCGGCACTCTCACTCCCTAGGCAGTTAGCGATCATGAAATGTGCAGCACATCGTAAGGTCATAGATGATGTGGGAAAAGGGAACGCTTTTGCTGACCAGATAGCCAGGCAAACGGCTACAGACCTTAGCGCAGGCATATATGCTCTAAGGGAAACAAAAGATGCCTATGTAATGAATGAGGGTATCGGGTCTGTGTGAGATATCCAAACTGATGCCAAATTGAAGAGTCTAAAAAATGGGCCGAAGGAATGGGGAAACTGGATGACGATGGGTGTTGGGTGGATACATCTGAAGGAAAATGGTTGCTCCCTGATTCATATGTGCTGGCAATGGTTACGATGGCACACGGTCCCACGCATGTGTGTGCTGAGCAGATCACAAAAATGTTAGAACAAGTATGGGTGAATGATAAAATTTCGAAGATTGCACAGCGACATGTTCAGAATTGTATGATTTGCTGACAGCACAATGTGGGGAAGGGGACAGTAACTCCAAGGGGAAGCTTTGGGCCCCCTTCTGTTCCCTTCAAGGTCATCACTTTGATTTTATTGAGATGGAACAGTGTAACAATCTAAAATATGTTCTTGTGATTATTTGTGCTTTTAGTAAATGGGTCGAGGCTTTCCCCGTTAAAGATGCTACTGCCATGACCACTGCAAAGACTATGGTAAAAGAATTCTTTCCACGATTTGGGCTTCCAAGGGTAATTTGGTCGGACAATGGTCCCCACTTTGTTGCAGCAGTAATTTTGCAGATATGCACAGCGTTACACATTGAAACACGATTTCACTCAGCTAGACATCCTCAAAGTGCTGGGTTGGTAGAGAGACATAACGGCATCCTAAAGAATAAGCTTTCAAAAACATGTGCCGACACCAAACTAAAATGGCCAGATGCCTTACCTATTGTATTGTTAGCCATGCGTACCACACCTCAAACTAAGACTGGGCTCTCCCCATTTGAGGTAGTGATGGGGAGACCTGCTAACATTTGGGGCCTTCCGAAGCCCAAAATCTTGAGGGAGGTAGAAAATGTATTGCTTGTAGACTGCTGTAACCAGTTGACTAAAAATCTGTATCTCATTTATCATCAGGTCCAATCAGCTTTACCTGTACGGTTTACGGGCCCAGGACACAATATTCAGCCTGGAAGTTGGGTCCTAGTGAAGGCCTACGAAAGGTCTTCCTGTCTCGCTCCTCGCTGAAGGGGACACTACCAGGTACTGTTGGTCACCCAAACAGCAGTGCGGGTGGCTGGAAAGAAGCATTGGATCCACGCAATGCATGTCATTAAACTTCCTCACCCGATGCCACACGTTACAGAAGAAGCAGAATCCCTCGCTGATGCTACAATCTCTGATCCTGGAGTAGCAAACAGCACTGTGAGTGCGTCGGAGAATCTCTCTGAGCCCGTGGAGCTTGCGGAACAGCCCATTTCGTCTCCGCACTGTTTCAAAAAGTCACTTCCGGAAAATATTGTTTCAAGTTCTGCGACTTCCGTCGCCTCCGATATGTCGCTTCCCTCAGGAAGTGACGTTGCCTTGTTTTCGGATCAAACGGTTCTGGGTACCACCAGGTACGACCTTCAACGAAGAAAATAGAACTACGGCACGGGTCTTTTCCCTGCATCTGGAAAGAAGAAGTGATTGAAAGTTTTCTCTTGTAAAAGAAAGTTCCTTTCGAACAAAAAGGAAAAAAAAGGGATTCTGCTGGCTAGGGTTGGGAAGGACTAAGAAGTCGCGCGACCGTAGTGTCGCCAGCAACGAACATTGGGGTCGTCGACTGAGAAACTACGATGCCTGCCACCTCCACCGCTGCTCCCCGCATTGGACTTGTAAATAAGGGGGTGACCAACTCGGACAATGAACAATGTGCCTGGGCCCTGAAAAACGTATTACTGTGTTGTGTTAATAATAATTGGAATTTGTGTAATTACTGCTGTGGGACTTTGGTACTTTGAAGAAATTTTCCCTCTAAAACCTCTACTGCCAATTGAGATTGTACCTACTGCTTTGACTCCCTCTGTACACCTTCACACCTTGTCACCTAGAGACTCCCAGCATAGACAAAAGTATCATAATAACACTTTGATGATAGTAATGAATGCAACACATGCCATTTTTAACAAGAGTAATTGCTGGATTTGCACCCATTTACCGCAACATGGGAACAAGGGGCTAGGATGGTATATTCACCCTTTACCTTTAACGACTGCTTGCTATGCTTCTCTTAGAGCACTATTCTTTGGCCGTTGGAATGATAGCATCTCAGGGAACTTTGATGGAACTAATTTAAATGATTTTGAGAAACGTGAATTGACTCCCCTGGGATGCTCGCTTTACGCAAATAGCAGTAGACCTAATGTTGCTTCTATTAGGCCATCTGATAAACTATCTCTTCCTTTCCAAACTCTAATTTCCTTTAAAATGGCTCTGATAGGCAATAAGGACGCTGTGCCCCCTTCCTACTCTATTAATCACAGCCCCGATTCAGTCCCCTTTTGTGTACAAAGAAATGGCACTCGGCCAATGGGAGATTTTGAAGGTTGTGTGAACATTGTAAATTTGACCGGGGAGAGCAGGCCACTGTATGTCGGGGGGCCTGTTTATTTCGTTTGTGGTATTTCAGCATTTCCCTGGTTGCCCAAGGATTGGCAGGCAACCTGTTATTTAGGAATCCTGTTAACTGGGGTATTTATAGCTAGTACATTGGAAGTTTCTAAGGCTCGCCCACGGCGGGACGAGAACCGAGATACCCCTGGGCAAGTATTGGGAGATATAGCGAAATCAGTTGTGCCATTTTGGGGACAGATAGCAAACTCTGAAAACATTAGGGGGCTAGCAAGAGTACTGGAGAGAACCATCAACCGGACCACGGATATACTCTACAATATGACACTAGAAAAAAAGGCAATAAGATTGGTAGCGCTCCAGAATCAGATGGCATTAGATGTCATCCTGGCAGAACGTGGTGGAGTATGCAAATTAGTGGGGTCCGCTTGCTGTGTTTTCGTACCAGATTCCTCATCGACAATTTTTAAAGCAATACAGAACTTGCACATCCTTAGTTCTGAGGTGCATGTTCCTGTGGGAGATTGGAATATTAGCGCCTGGTTCTGGGATTCTCTACGAACCTGAGGTTGGAAGGTGCTTTCTGTTATCCTGGTTATTTTGGGAATCCTGCTATTCCTTTGTTGCTGTTTCCAATGTCTACCTAGTATATGTGTAATGCTAGGGGGATGTTGTGCTCAAGCGGTGAGAACAATAGGGCACAAAATGTATGCCCCAGACACAGCATCTAAAGAGTTTGTGTTACAAGAGGTTCTGATGAACGACCTACTGGCTATAGACATTACAGATAATGATTCAGGATGTATGGACGACAATGCATGGAGTTATTTACCGAAGTATTAGAAATGATATTAGCACTTGGCATAGGCCAAAAGGAGGGTTTGTCGGAATTGAAACAATATTATGCCTCCTATCACAACAATTGTATGTGTATTGGCCTACGCTAAGTTGTCTAAAACATCATATGCGAACAAACTCCACGGCAAGGTCTTGACCTTAGAGAAAGTAATGTAAGTAGCCATCTTGGATTAAGCCGCCATTTTAGGTTCTCTTGTTATATGGAAGTCACCCTGAACATCAAAATGGATGCCGAATGACATTCTGAGTAAGATTCTGGCCGTTGTGACCTCCGTACACATGAATAATTAATATGCCTGCAGGCCACTTGTCGGGGTCGCGAACTGAGACCTTGTCCTACTGTTGACCTATGTGTAAATGTACAACCATATCAGCGAAACTAATCAAAATGCATATATTATAGGATTGACCTGGCAAAGAACCCATGGGCCCGGCTCGTACAATGGTTAACCTGCGAGAGGGTTGGCCAAGGGATGGACAAATAGTATAAAAGACCCAAATATTGCAATGTACGGTCTCTCTCACTAATGCATCGAACCTTCGTTGAAGTTTGTTACGTTACTCTGAGAGCCGAATAGCTATCCGTTTGTGAATTGACTTTGGTAACTGTTGTAGCTTTTAAATAACGCACTTGTATGTTCTTTGTAACCTGTGTTGGTGTGTTTTTTTTTGCGCTTCCCGGCCTCATATTATTTTTCTGTTTCCACATCCCGGCAGAGCGTCCCGCAGAAAATGGAATTGAATCCCTCTACCTGTCCCAGCAGTCTCTTTTTATGTGTTTTGGAAGTGGGTGTGTGCGTGACATAACTGAGCCTGCCCCTCTCTACTTGTCATTGGCCCAATTCTCCCCACTCCCATGATTGGGGGAAGGAAATGGATTGTCATCATGATGAGGTCTGTTTATGGGTCAGAGGATCCTCCTCTGGTCAGTTTGCCCACAAATCTATATTTGATTCAAATACATATTTGCCAGATACACAATTTGTTGAAATTACATGTACACATTATATATTCCTTATGGTCCATGCTTGTCCGCCTCTGATCTTCCTGGGGGCTTGCATTCAAAAATGACAACATTTTGCGCTTTTTGACTGGTTTACCAATATCGGACATTTACCAAAAATTACACACATGTGCGCAAGGAGTATGGACATTAATTGATGAAGTGTCAGATTTTTAACATGCAGACATTTGGAGTAAGACCCTATTTTCCGCTAGCAACCCCCCAGAATACACCACAGGGTCCTAACGCCTCTTAAAACGTGCACAGAAAAATTACAAGAATAATGATATTACTTATATAATTTTGACCAGTCCGCACTATGAGTTATCTATCTTTTTAACTTATGCCCTGGTCAAAAAGGGGTGTGGCTTCCCACATCACATGGTAGAAGAACTGGTTTATCCACTTCCCCCAAGCTCAGCTGGCTCTCACAGGCACTTCTCCTCCCACTTCTCCCAAGAGGAAGCCACTTTACGGCCCCCCAATATAACATTTGCCTGAGTCCTTTGTTCAGTTTCCTGCAATCCCCAGGTAATTCAATCAGAGAGGTGTCACCTCCTTTTTGTGGGGGCAGGATGCAGCTAGGCCTGGGAAGAGGCCTGGGAAGAGTGGCTGAGCAGGTTTCTCCTGTCGGGGGTAGTTGTCAGGCAGAATTCAGCTAAATGTCACTTTAGTTCCCAGTTTAAATCAAACTTACACTTTTTACATATACATTAAATAATTACTTCCTTCAAGTCATTTCAGATTATAGTTTTACATTGTATCCACCTCTTAGCAAGTCTTTCCTTGGCCTGGTTTCGGTTCCTTTGTTCAGTTTTACACAAAAGTCTGGTGGTTTTAAAACGCCGGCTTTCTGATAGTGGTACCGGTATTGCAACCATTTTTGGGATTAAGAAAATGAATTCCCCACAGTTCTGAGTTGCTTTTTGGCAATCAGCATTGCCATTCCCAATGGTTTCAGGCTACTGTGTGTGTAGCCCAATGGTGGTTTTAGGCAGTGCCCTCCTGTGCTCACAACATAGGCAAAAATGGGTGGCAGCCTATTCTTCATGTTTTCCCTGTGCACTCTCTCAGGAGTTCTGGCCATCATGATGCTTTCCATGCCAGTGCTGCAGAGTTTTATGGTAGGGCTTGGATGCATGGGTAAAAACATCCCACCGTCTTGTGAGCCATGATTTTAGCACATTTTTGACATCATGAAAATGAATTCCCAACAGCTCTGGGTTGCTTTTGGCAATCAGCATTGCCATTCCCAATGGTTTCAGGCTACTGTGTGTGTAGCCCAATGGTGGTTTTAGGCAGTGCCCTCCTGTGCTCACAAACATAGGCAAAAATAGGTGGCAGCCTATTCTTCATGTTTCCCTGTGCACTTTCTGGGGAGTTCTGGCCATCATGATGTTTCCAAAGCCAGTAATGCACGGTTTTGTGGTAGGGCTTGGATGCATGGGTAAAAACATCCCACAATTCTCATAGTGGCTCTGAAGTGCTATAAGGGGGTGGGAATAGGGGGAAATATATGATGCCACTTCAGTTAAAATGGCCAGTGACGCCACACCCTTGTTCAGAACAATTAATACACAAACGCAATTGGAATGCTGACCCTCATGGTTGAATTAAGTGAACCAATTTGTCTTCCAGGGACCCTCTCTAGCCCACTAATAGAACCTCAAATTTACACTAAAATGGAATTTACACTCAAATTTACACTGAGCAAATTTACACTGTGTCACTGTATGCCAGTGGGGGTTGTTTCTTTATGACCTCCACACCAGAGGAATATGCAGCTAGGGGAAGAGTATGAGTGCAGTCTGTAAGATATGGATAACCAAGGACGAGTGTAACTGGAAGAAGGAGGATGTATCAATTAATACATTTATTGAGGGGGAGTGTAAAGATGCAGATCCAGCGTAATGAATGGCAGTACACGTACAATCTATGCAGATGATATGGTGACATAAGGGTCATGCGGTCAGTGACGTCAATAGAAACAAATATGCCTGCAAAAGGATAGGTTTTATAGGGTAGTTATTTTAGAACATGTACTTTGGTAGGTAGAGGGAATGCAGGTATATATATATATATATATATAGGTAGGGCTTAGTGTTATTATGGAGATTGGATTGATTAGTTGTTAGTGTTGCAGTGAACAAGGAGTTGTCAATTTTGTGTTAGGCCAGGGGTAAAAGCTGCAGAAGTTGTTGCCATTTAGCAAAAAGATTGAGCTTACATTTAATTGTAGGTTAGGATGCAAGGGGGGTACCAGATCATGTCAAATTAATTGTTGCAAGAGAGCTGTTCTCATGGGAGTAAAACTCATTTGTTTAGGTTTGTAGGCCCACACGTGTGAGCACAGGCCTGCAGGCCTTGATGTCGTGGGACCCTCGTGCCAGTACAGTGGGAGAGGTTGCATGGTCATGAGTATGGCTCGCCCTGCCCCCACTCAAGACCCTCTACATAGCTGATGTCCCATACCACTCTGGGGTGCTGTATGCCCATAGCAGGCCCTAATCGCCAGAGGCACTGGGCCTCGAAGGTGCTGATGCCCAATAGCACCATGGTGCCTGCTGGATGCCCACAGCAGTCCCCCTTTATACAACAATGGTGACAAGGGAAAGATCCCACGATGTGGTGCGGCCGGCTGCCTGGCTGCCGTGCTATGCTAGGACCGAGATCCCTGTGATGGGTCCCGCCCCGGGATGGATTTGTGCCTGTGGCAGCTAAATATGTTTATTGAATCTCCGCCGGGTGGAGAAAAAGCCCCTGTGGCCCCCTGCGCCGAGAGGATGGAGCGTGAAGTCAATAAAGCCACTTGGCAGTGAGGAGAAGAACAGCCCCCGTCCTGCTGATCCGGTGAGTGTTTGCACCCACCCCACTAGACATACTGTTGTGCTCCCACCTGGATGGCTGCTGCGGGTTCCCAGCCTGAAAGGGTGCCCGCACTGAAACACGGGCCAGTATTTTGCCTGCGGCAAAGCCGGACTGCATATGCAGTGAATATAATTAAGTGCTCCATGTTGGTGCAAGGTGTTGGGGGCCCTCCCCGGGTCACCGGAGCGGGCCACCCTGATGTCGGGATTACCCGACATGGCCATTAGGGCCGCGATCACGTGACCAGCAGGAGGCAGGGATCACCCGGCCTGCCCTGAATCACCGGAGCACCACAAACGGGCTGGGGGCACCCAGCTCGCACCAGCCTCGGCTCTGGGGGCACCCAGGCCGAGGATGGCAAACAGGCCATGGTCACATGGCTGAGACAGTTGTATGGAGGACAGGGTTGCCCAGCAGGGCCACCGTCCTAGGGCCAGGCCACATGGCTAGGCCCACGCACACTGCGCAGCACCAGCATGGTGCACCAAACCAGACGCAGGAGTCAGAGTGAGATTGACTGATGAACCGGAAGCGGCTTGTATCTTTTATTAAGTTGGTCACGTGGCTACTGCCACGTGTCCCATTCCAATGTCCTGGGAGCTACCACGCTCCCAGGAGGGGTGCCATGCAACACGAGGAAGCATCAATACTGCAGCTGCCTGCAATTATGTAGACACAGCGAGAGCACATCCATGTACACCTGCCATGCCGGCAAGCCCCACAGTAATCCTGGGGTGTTTGGAGCTGAAGTGAAACACGCTCCACCCCAGAACGTGTATAAGAATAAGGAGTGGCCCATCTGCAGGCCTCAGCACTCTGGCGGTACTATGTTTGAGCTCCCAACGTCGCAGCGAAAAAGAAAAGGAAACGCAGCACCCACGCCGCAATAAAAAGGGTAGAAAAAGAGGCCCCTTCTTAATATAGGTCCTGGGCCAGTCAGCGGGGTGTGTCCTGGGCTCTGTTAACTTGAGATCATAAAAGAAGGAAGAGGCAACAGCCAGCTGAGTGATCCTGGGCTAGCTGGCGGTGAAATTCTGTGTGCTCATTGCTGGGGCTGTCAAGAACGGAAGTCGTGCGAGTTTGGATGCTGCAATGGAAGCCCTAATCCTGCACGTTGCCATGTGCCATACTGGCAGTGCCACTGGTGCTGCACGTGTGGTGACGAATGCAGCACTCTGTTCGAAAAGATATATACCTGAATGTTGGTGCCGTTGCACACGCACTGCGTGCAGCCTCATAGCCATTCCAAGAGTGTTGTTTTTTCACGTGGGAGAAGCCTGATCTGGGAGGTTAACATTTCAGGCGCAGTCCTGCAACCTGAAAACAAAAGAAGACCTTTCCGAGAGGGAGAAGGAGATCCTGTGGGTTTCACAACAGAAGCTGCAAGTTCCGACAGCAGATGTTAAATAACACAACGTTACTATCAGGATGGGGAGTGAAGGAGTAAGGACAGTGAACTAGTACATTGTCTAGACAATCATCAGCATCCTTTCCACCGAGGGGTGTGCACGCACACAGAAATAACCCTGGGAGCTTGTTACTGTCATTATAGCAAGACACAAAATGATCTCGTCTTGGTGATGCAGAATTGGGACATATGGGAAGGTCCACAGGCCGACATTAACAACTGAAGAGGCATTAGGACAGGCATAAAACTAAGAGAAGGACACTTGGAATCACCATGGAGTGGACTTGGAAGGTTGCTTGGTGAAAGTGACTACTGGCCCAATACTGATGCAGGCAAGTGGCCCTCTGAAGATCCCAGGGCTCTGCCAGTGTACAATGTTTGCTTTGGTATGGAACGAGAAAAACAAAAAAGGGGGAACAGTTTGCCCGCCCTCAACAAGGATACAGGACAGTGCCTGCCAGCACTGTTCTGTGCAGGCACCCGTTCCTGCTAGAAGTCCTGGGCCACAGGGAGAACATGCAGCCCCTGGGACATGCAGAGCCCGTGGTGGAGCCAGTAAGAGTAGCTGCCCCTGCACAGAAGAGATCATGCGCTATGCGGCAGGGGCGTAGGAGAACCATAAAATCTGGGGGGGGACAGAGGACACCTTGGTACTTTGCTTTATTTATTTATTTATTTATTTATTTATTATATTTTAGTGACAGAACTCGACTTTTCACAAAATGAAAATAGCAGTATGTATTAAATCACATATATCATCACTGTATAAAACAAGAGAAAAGAAGAAAGAAAACAGAAGAAAATGAAGAAAAAGAAAAGCAGTTCAGAGTACAAAATCCTTCAATTCTGTCGTCCCTCTTAACACTAGTTTTCCTTTTTCAATGTTATAGTCGTATTCACCATTTTTTTAAAAATACAAGCACAATAGTTTCAGGGTGTTTAAACAGCAAGGGTTATTATAACATAACAGAATGGCATTTATTTTGGCAACCTCAGGAATAAAGCACAAATTCTAACCCACTCGCAATCAAACCTGTGGAACACATGATCGATAGACCTTTTATGTCTGCCCCAAAAACACCTGTTCTCAGGCTCCCTTCACTGGGGCACAAGCTAGGGGGAAACCAGCCAATTTTGCGCAATGAGGGGGGCAGGCTCTGTCTGCTGCGCTCCTCTGAGCAGTCTCTGCAGCCACATGACTGGAGGGACTGTCTCAGCTACCTCATCTGCCACGGCTGGAGTAGCCACCCAGCCAAATGTGACTTGCACGGATCCCTTTACGTTACCAAGAACAGTAAAGTACTTACATCTGGTGACGACAGTAAAATGACTTGAATTCTTGTAGGGACTTTAAAAAGCGTGGGCGAACATTGCTAAAAAAAACTGTAGGAGACGTTTGAAAAGGACAGGTTGCTTTCAACATGTATTAATCGTAGCGGGAACAAATCTGCCTCCAATGGGCCTAAACTGATTTACAACTAAAGGTAATGCACACACCTCCCCTCAGCCACAGTCACTGTCTTTTCCTGTTATCATGATTCATGAAATGAAACGAGGGTTCGCCCCTCAGGTTTCTCAATTCATGAAACAGTTTAAGAGGCCAGGATTCCTTCCCTGAAGTGCCCATCTTCCTGTAAATACCTGAACAAGCAACTTGTTTATTGGTCTCAGTCGCATCTCAAAATAACTCTGCACTCACCTACTACTCCATGCTCACACACTAGGGTGGGGACCGCTCTATAAGCTCCACTGGAGGAACCAATGCTTAAGCTTTACAACACATATTTAAGGTCTCCAAATCCTTATTGGAATCATCAACCATGGGAGTAAAGCCAACAAGGTCTCCTGCTGATACTTAAAAAGCTGCAGTCGCGCAGCAGCATTCTCAGTGACTGTTTGTCTGACATTGCTGCAATTAGATAACAGAACCCGAACCTGTGTACTTTCTGATTGGAATGCATAGTCTGTGCGCGCTTGGCTTCTGTTCAGTTGAAATGGGCTGGATGTGCTAAGGACTGGGAGTATCTAAGACTTCATAATGGTAGGTGATCCCCAATCAGGAAACACTCCTGCTTTCAATACAAAGTTTTGAAAGCTTCAAAGCAGTATCTAAAAGACACATATTACTATTTAACATATCGGACAATAAGAGGCAACCACTTCTGGCGAGGATACCATACACACACTTCTTACTCTGAGGTATGACTCAGAGTTTCCGATTATGGCGATTAACTGAGATGAACTATTAACAAACTTTAGAAACATGATACGCCGATGAAATGACAGAGCAGGATGTTAGGCCATGTCCTAGTGTGGTAGATTTTCCTGTATGTGCAGGCAAATAAATAGCCAATGGAAACAGTAAACAGCAAAATCGAGAGGAGAATGCTTAATGTAAAACTTTGGCTAATGCTGGTCTTTCATTGTGGTGTGAGCTGCTCCATCTAGTCCTAAACCTGCCAGGAGAATTGCCCCTTTTATCAGTTACATCTTGAAAAGATTTGAAAACACACAGCATTGTTTTGATGTTTGTTGTGATAGCCCAGGTTTGTTGGTGCGCGGCGTAACGTCTTCTTAATGGGTTTGAACTGCGCAACTTCAACAGAAAGCTTTTCAATTAAAGTTTTCGATGTGTTTCTCACTTACACAGATGTGAGTATAAATAGTGCACTACACGCTGTAGTGAGTGGACACATGGGGTGCAATGCAGTGGGCCTGCAGTGCATACACGCTCAATGAATTTCCTTCAACTTAGTTGCCATCGACTCATCAGAGCATGATACATCTCCACGACTTGTGGAAGTCTTGTGGAAAAATGTTTAATCACATCTTTGGATGTGACAGCCGGTGAGGGGGCCTCTGCCAGGTCGGGGGGGGGGTGGGCACTGCCAGGTGAGAACATCTCTGTGTATTCAGTCCAATAGACTTATTACTTGCACCATTTCAGTGTCCTGAATGAAGAGGAGGGGTCACAATGGGAAGAACACCCCTTTTGTAGTCAGCTATCACCCTACTTCCTCCCCATAAGGTGCGTGCTGCAAAACACACGTGTACAAGGGAGCACACGTATGTGACAGCAGTCAGAGCGGTAGGAAGGCATCTACTGCAGTGTGCAAGGCCCCTGTGCCCTGCGAGGCCTGCGGCAGTTTGCCGTCTGGCACCCACCTCATAACGGCCCTGTACATGATCAGTCATGCCAAGACGTTTGCATGTGTCAGAATGTAAACAATCACATTTTGCTTTGTGGCTAGCCAGTAGCAGATTGAAAAACTATGACTACACTGTGCGCAGTGCCCTAAGTAAAGTGAGGCGGGGGAACTTTCTAGTATGAAGAACAGAACATCAGGACTCATGCAATGGGACATTGTTTTGCCAAGGGTTGCTCCTAAGCAGAGGACACTGCATTATTGGTGGGTGAATGTCTTCCACCCATAAACTCTCCTCTCCCAGCCCAAGTGCGAGGCCTGGCAGTGGCCCACAGCCAAGCTTGGGCAACAGTCCAGTCAGCCTTCAGCATTCAGTGTTCTGGGGGTCCCAGGGCCTGTCCTGTGGGGGTCGGGGGACAGGCAAGCACAGGTGGGACATGGTTCATCCAAACCCTGGGCAGAACCCATCAGGGCATGGGCCTGTTCCACACCCAGTTTGGAGCTCGAGACACATCCCATCCACAGCTGTGCCAGAGAAGATATTCAGGGTTCTACTTGCCAACCACTGCCATCTTCTCTATAGGAGGGGAGGCCTGAGGATACCTCAACGAGGGGCATCAGAGCAACCAATACCCACAAGAAGAGCAGGGAAAAATGAAGGGGATGTTGGTCATTGCCTTTCTGGCGCTGTCACGTTTCTCTTTGGGTAAGAACAATGCAAATGGCACTCTCATCACCATCATTAGCAGCCGATAGGGGTTTGGGGATTTTTTGGCATGGTGAACGAAAAGAAGTCCCAATCGCTGTTTAACGTGCCTTATTCTTTTAATGTGCAGCTGACATGAGGAATGAAGAAAGGAAAAGGAAGGAAGGAAGGAAGGAAGGAAGGAAGGAAGGAAGGAAGGAAGGAAGGAAGGAAGGAAGGGAGGGAGGGAGGAAGGAAGGAAGGAAGGAAGGAAGGAAGGAAGGAAGGAAGGAAGGAAGGAAGGAAGGAAGGAAGGAAGGAAGGAAGGAAGGAAGGAAGGAAGGAAGGAAGGAAGGAAGGAAGGAAGGAAAAGGAAGGAAGGGAAGGGAAGGGAAGGAAAGGGAAGGAAGGAAGGAAGGAAGGAAGGAAGGAAGGAAGGAAGGAAGGAAGGAAGGAAGGAAGGAAGGAAGGAAGGAAGGAAGGAAGGAAGGAAGGAAGGAAGGAAGGGAGGGAGGGAGGGAGGGAGGGAGGGAGGAAGGAAGGAAGGAAGGAAGGAAGGAAGGAAGGAAGGAAGGAAGGAAGGAAGGAAGGAAGGAAGGAAGGAAAAGGAAAGGGAAGGAAGGGAAGGGAAGGGAAGGGAAGGAAAGGGAAGGAAGGAAGGAAGGAAGGAAGGAAGGAAGGAAGGAAGGAAGGAAGGAAGGAAGGAAGGAAGGAAGGAAGGAAGGAAGGAAGGAAGGAAGGAAGGGGAACGAATGAAAGGGAAAGAAAAGAAAAGAAGGGAGGGAGGAAGGGGGTGGAGGTAGGAAGGAAAGACCTTGTTTACCCGCTGCAGCTGTCTGAAGTTTGTTTCACACATCACTGCACAGGCTGCAGAGCGACACAAACTTAAACGACTTAAAATTGTGGGGGGAATTTGTCCCCCCTGTCCTTCCCATGTCCTACGCCCATGCTATGCAGACAGTGAAATATGAAGATGCTCTGTGGCCAGAGCGTGCAAAGGTAATGGAGGAAATGCAGGATGTAGTACTCTCGACCCAGCAATGCATGTGCATAACACCTTCATGAATATTGCACACCGTTAACTGGGTGGTCTTCGGTGCAAGAGTGACACCGAAAGACCATCTCAGAGCTGCAAGACAAGGGAAGGCAGAGAGGGCTGCAGCACAGAAAAAGACATAGGGGACATTACAAGTTGGGCGGTAAGGGATACCGTGCTCTTGTAAAGAGTCCGGTGCCGGTAATCCCTTACTGCCCAATTCCGAGGTCCCTAAGCGGGAACTGCAAGGGATGTGTGGTCGGACCACACGTCCCTTACGGGTCCCGTTAGGGGACCAGGGAACTAATTGCGGGCCTGCCATTAGCAGGCCCGTAATTAGCACCTTCCCCATTCCCATTGAGCCCTATGGGGGCTCAAATGGGAATGGGGAATGGTTGGTTCAATGGGGACTTACCGGTCCCTCCATGGTCGGAATGCACCGGTAAATCCCCATTGAACCAGACCGGTGCCAGGCCCAGTATTGGAGGCAACCATGGTGCAAATAGCAACATGGCTACCTGCAATCTCGGAATGAGGCCCATAGTTCGACACTCACCTGTTCCCCACCTCACGATTTCAAGGACTGGGAGCTTGCTCTATGTCCCAGTATGCTTGACCTCATTTGAGAATTCATGCACTCAGCAGAGGCTCTAACACAACAGGACTGTGGGGCACCTAAATCTGCCCACTGAGCTGGAATGCTCTTCATTGTTGTGCCCCTCATGCCCATCAGAGATTGGGAGGAAGCGTAGAGAAAGTGCAAAAGGTGGGGAAGCAAACTGTGTTTGTGCGCTGTCATAGGTATGGTGCAATATAAGAGGAAAGAAAGATCTGACCTGCTTAAGCAAAGTGACACAGGAGGGTTTCATCTCAATGTGAGTTCTTATGCACCCTCTGCAGCTGGTAGCACCCTGCCCGCAGTCCTGGCATTAGTGTCGCCCTGCCGGACTGGCAAGTGGATCTAACACCCTGCCACCAGTGACACCCTACCCCCAGTGTCACTCTACAGCTGGCGGGTGATCTCAGGCAATGGCAGTTTACGGCCCACACTCCTGCATGGGGGAGGGTACTAGGCAAGTGGCCTCATCACCTTGCCACTGGTGTGTGCCCTGCCGAGCCCCCAATACATGGACCAGGCCGACATGGCCCTGGGATTGGTTCCTGCCACCCCCGGCTGGTACATCACCGGACCTATCGTCCTGCCTGGAGGAAGGGAAGACTGGGTTGGCCAGGACTACTGCGCCCTCATCAGCAGCAGTGACTCCTGCCTGGGGGAGGAGAAGAAGTGGCCCAGAAACCCTGTCATCTGTGTCTGGTATCCCAATGTTTCGCAGCCCTCAAGCACACCACCCAGAAGAAGTGCTATGTGGCAATCGGGGTTGCAGCTCTGTATGAGTGCTTGTGCGCCCTCCTGTCCCTCCTGTCCCTCGACAGTGAAGAGACACTCCTTCCTGGTGGAGCATAGCCAAGAAAAAGCACAGTGAGTAATATGCTGCCACCCCTGCCCTGATCGACATTGTGTGGAGCAGCTGAGAGGCCCCAACTCTTGCCGCCTGTCCAAACACCAAGGCACTAAGCCAATGTGTCCCCTGGTTCACTCAGGTGCAGCTATACCGGCCTTTTGAACTGTATCATCAACAGACATGTACACGTTGAAATGACTATCCTGAAAGGATGGTGGAGCGAAGTGAACTGGTCAAGTGCAGTCCTGCAAGTGCTCGGAGAAGTCTCAGTAGACATGTGTTTGGATGCTGGGGGCCTGCATGTAAATTATGTGCTTAAAGTGCTCCCAGTTAAATGGATGTGAGGCTATACTCCAGTAAGTTTGGAGGCAGGCTGTAAATGGTGCCAGCAGTTAGCAATGGCGTCATTCAGTGGTGGAGGTTCTACTGACCCCAGGTTAATAAAGGGTTTTGTAACAGATGTTTGAACTGCCGACATTCCACCGGCGGTTCGCCAACTGCGACTGTCACTCATGGGTTATGTTTAGAGTGTGTTGATATGTGTTGTATGTCTATAAGGATGTGAGCCCCATGTGTTAGCAGCGGCATATCCGATTTGTTGTAGATCCTAAATTCTGAAGTAGCCCAAGTAATGTTCTTCTGTAACATGTGGGGAAGGAATCATGTATGTTTCAGTAACATTTGTTTATTTATAATAAAAAAGGAGGAGTGTGGTTTATGACCCTCCCAAGTGGGTTCCCCGTTTAAGGGAATGTGTCCCTCCCATGTCTATTGCCCTTTTAACATGTGCCATGATTGTGTCATGGTCCAAGCTAATAAAACGAGCCCCTGCATGCACGTGGAAAAGAACAGCTCCTGACTCCTGAAGAGGAACGTCTGAGTCCGTCTCTCATTCCTTCAGGCCTGGAGGCCCACACTGTGTGAGCACGGACCTGCAGGCTATGATGCCATGGGACCGTTGTGCCAGTATGGTGGCAGAGGTCTACACGGTCATGGCTATGGCTCACCTTGCCAAACACTCAACCCTCTACGGTGCTGATGCCACATAACACCCCTACGAGGTGTAAAGTCAATAGATTCCAATGGCCTAAGGCTCTCATTTAAACCTCGTAAATAGCAGGATAGACTACTGGAATCCATAGAAAATGACAATTGCACTGCATAATTTGCAGGGGCATTTTATTTCTCACAGTTAAGAGAGAAAACGTGAAGCATAAAGGCAGCTTTACTTTGATTTATGGTTTACGTTAATATCCAATTTTTTCCATCGTGCAATTAATATTTTTTTTAGAAATAGACAGCATATGCCTTTTTTATTGAAATGTGATACAAAACCACATGGTGCCACATGTATATTTTGCCATGTTATGTTGTAACATTTGACAATATTGCACCTATGTAACATCGTCTGTTAAAAGATTAGTTTTACTCCCACTATATAGCATTGTTCCCATATATTCAGTGACTGGAGTTTGTTTATCTAATTAAACCAATCCTAGAATGTGTTTGGAAGGCTGTATAATGAGATTTAATAAATAATTTAAAACAACTACATTGTTTCCTTTTTAACTTTGAGCGATATTAATAAGGTGTGGTGTTTTATCATACTGCCGTAACATGTTGTGCAACTTTGTGCCTTTTTGTGACTTAAAAAGCATTCTTAATCTTTAATACACCATGCTGATCTAGTTTATGTAATGTGAAGCTGTGTCATGGTATGTCTGTTTGAACTCTGCCAAACATATGACAATCGTATCCCGATGGCTATGTTTCCCTTCGACTTTCCACTAACCCCTCACAGATACTCCAAATGCAGTCCAGTGTGCCTTACATAGGGGTTACACTATTGTTCACTTCCTTAAAATCTTCTTTCTTGCTTTCTTTCTTTCTCAAGTGTGTACTGCCTTTGATGGTATTGCGCTGGTTTAATGTGCCTACTGCAGAGATCAGTTTATACATTGTAGGTCATAGCTATACAACTCTAGATTGTGGACTTTTTCCACTTGAGGATAAAGTACCAATTACTCTTCTCCAGCCCAAGCAACATTTTATTGTCAATGGACTGTCAGGCCATCTTCCCGTTTTTGAACCTGCTGATGCCTGAGAAAAGGAGGTAGCGCTGGTGAAAAGCAGCTAAAGACTAGTGCCAGATTCATGGAATTATGTGCGCTGAAAATAGGGAACGTGAATGCCAAACTGCATGCAAATCTACATTTGTCGTATCATGGAACCGATTGCGCTGGACTTTCTTGGGATTTGCGTGGGGTTCGCACAGGCCCGGCACGTCTGCGCAGGTAAACAAGAGCCTTGTGTGAGACTCATGCAGAGTGTGGTTCAGGCCTGCACATCCACCAAAATAGGGGGCGGAAAATGAGGAATGAGGAAGAAAATGCGAAAATGTGGGCATGTTGAGGGATGGTGCATGGCCAAGCAATCACACGCCCATCACCGTGCAAACACAACCATATTCATGGATTTGAAATGGGAATGTCAGCTTGCAAAAAAGTACATGCAAATCCCGGAACCCATATGCCACATGATGGCAGGCATAAACGTCAAAGCGCATTCAACGTGCATAGGAACAAATGTGTATAAAACATACAATACAGGCCAAAAGAACGTCTACAGCCATGATGAATCCAGCAGTACTCGGAGCTATTGTGCATGAACACTGCACGAGGAGCAGGATATCCAGGGCCCGGATCTTCACAAAATGCACCACACTCTTTGGGATGCTCGATCATCAGGTCTATGGCAGTCACAGGTGCCCTCCATATGATCCTAGACCTTGTAGGGAGTGGGACAATGGCCTAACATCACCCACTATTGCTCCCAGATCCTCAGCCTATTAGAAAAAGTGTTGACTGTGCTCCATTTCCTTGCCATTAGGGCCTTCCAGTGAACCACTGCAGTAGTTGGGGGGATATCACAGGCCACCCAGTCACGCTGTCTACATCAGGTGCTGTCCTGTATGATAGCATGTGCACGGGTGTGCAGGCACAAATATATTCCCTGAACACTGCCGGAAAGACAGACAGTCCTGCAGGATTTCTATGCTGTTGCACACTTCCCCTGTGTACTATGTGAAATAGACTGCACACATGTTGCGCTATGGACACCCCGATTATCAGAGCACATCTACCGGAACAGAAAACACTGTCACTCCGTCAATGTGCAGGTAGTTTGTGATGCCAAGAGAATCATCATGAAAGTCTATGCTGATTACCCGGGCAGCACACAGGACAGCTACATATTGCGGATGTCACCTCTGCACCGGGCCTTGGTATCTGTTAAATATGGTAATGCATGTCTCATTGGTGAGTATGAACGCTCATACACATGGATGCTTGTCATAAACTGAACAATATACCCTGCCAATGAATGACAATGCCAACCATGTACACATTTACAGGGGGCAGTGACTATATGATGACTAACTTTATGATGACGGGGGGTAGTTTGGGCTCTAGGGTGGAACCAACCTCGCTGAGCTCTGGTAGTGAGGTTCCTTAGTTGCTGTGGCAAGATCACAGGTTGTGGTTGAGGTGCAGCCCACACCACGTGTGTTTGGTAGAAAGTTGAAGGAAACCCGGATACCTTGACTTTGTAATTTTATAAAAAAATATATTTTCCATGCAGTTTTGTGTTTTGAGGTGCTGCTTTGTAGCAGGTTTGTTAATTTTCTTGAGGTATCGATACCCGTGCTGGATAAAAATAGGGAGGGTTCAATGCCCCATGTGGTTAGCCGACACGTGTTTTGACCCATAGGTCCTTCTCAAGGCTATGTTGGTTCGGTCTGGCGACCCCTATAGGGTTCTGGTTTCGTTTGGTTGGTCCTGTGTATACAGTGTCTCTGTCTGGGCCCTTTCGTCTGGTGACTCCTTCCTGAACCACGTTTGGTGCGGTTCAGGAAGGAGTCACCAGACCAAACGAAACCAGACATGACCACATGGGGCATTGAAAATCCCCCCTCCTATTTTTATCCAACAGGGGTATTGATACCCCAAGAAAATAAACAAACCTGCTACAAAGCAGCACCTCAAAACACAAAACTGTGTGAAAAATATATTTTATAAAATTACAAAGACAAGGGGCCTCATTATGACCCTGGCGTTAAGGGTTTAACGGCGCCGTAAAAGGTGTCGGCGCCGTTAAACCCTTAACGCCTGATTACGAGGTCCCTTTGCGGGACCCGACCTTAACGGCTGGTTTTTTCAGCCGTTAAAGTAGGGACCCGCAAAGGGACCTTGGTGCTAATTACGGTACTGCAATTTGCGGTACCGTAATTAGCGCCTTCCCCATTCCCATTGAGCCTTAAGGGGCAAAAATGGGAATGGGGAAGGGCCATGGCGGCATGGGGAATTACTGCCCCGCCAACCTCAGAATGGGGTGGTAATTCCCCATTCCGCCATGGCGGACTCCGGCATGGACCATGGTGCTAAAAGCACCATGGTCCTCCACCTGGGTCGTAATGAGGCCCAAGGTATCCAGGTTTCCTTCAATTTTCTACCTTTATGATGACACCCATCTGGAACCCCACAACACCAGCTCAGATGAGATACATAACTGTGCATGTAGCTACTAGGGGCATAGTTGAGAGCACATTTGGCATGTTAAAATCCTGGTTCCCGCTGCCTTGACCAGTCTGGCAGGCTGTTGCTATATGCACCACCAGTAGTCTGTAGAATCATTGTGGCTGCATGCATCCTGCACAATGTAGCCACATGGCACAGTGTATCAGTGGACATACATGTGGGACACTGGCCGCACCCACAGGCACCACCCTTGCCCAAGCCTGTCCAAGGGCACATGGCGAGGCTGCATGCACACAGCTGGTGCAATCATACTTCAGATAAATTCCAGCCCCTGTGGAGTACAAACAGTAAAGCCACCTCACAGGTGCCATTCACTGTTGAATTGGGGCTCATCCTCCGTGGCAAGAACAACACCATGAGAATGTGCCATTGGGAGTGCAAAAATGTGTGTGTACATTAGACATAAACAACATTCCCAAGCAGAGGCCCCAAACAAAACCTGCAATTGGGAGTATACCACTACCATTTTGTGATGTGTGGGTGTAATCATTCTGAAGGCTCAACAACTGTACAAATGCAAAGATTATAAGGACAATTAAAATATTTTTAGAATGAAAAATGCATGAACTAGGCAACAATTAAATATTAGCACCCAGCCATTCATGGCCACCAAAACAACAATTCCACCAATTCACACAATCAAAAAAACAATCTGATCGAAGACCTGTGCGACCGTGTGGACTACAGGCACAAACATATCCATGTAGCTGTGAGCGTGAAGCAGGGGTGCACTATTGCACATGTGACACACATATTGGGAATATGGATACATTGCACCCAATATCAAAACAACCACTGAATAAGACACAATTTGTAAGTGACCAAAAGTGGTTTTCACACCCCAAGGACCACATTTACAGAAGCGTAAAATAATGATGCAATCAAACATGACAACAGCCTGACTCATGGCCCAATATGTATGGTAATCCTGAAATTAACACCGGCATAGCATTGTGCACCACAATGTTCATGTAATGCACCCAAAAGCACACACCACAAGCAAGAAAAACCCCTACCACCATCACATGGACAACAACAACTGTACTGCATGTAGACACTAAACCACACACATCAGACCACAAGTAGGAAGATGTAGTACAATATAGATGCTAACAAACTCAGGTGATGACATCCCTGGACCCACATCATGTGTTACACAACAATGAACATGTTCATTGGCCAACCCATTCCCTCACAATACATAGTCAAATCAAAGCATTCATGTTGAATCTTTTTAAAAAATGTACTGCAAGAGAAATGCACATTTTTCCTCAGCCAACTTAAGCCAACAGCAGCTGGACTGTGCAGTCCTCAGAAATTCAGCCAGACTGTAAATCAACAAACAAGATGGCAGTGTCCTGTGTACACGTCGAGCATGAACTTCCTCCACAATTGCTTCATCCATCATTCCATGAAAAATTAATCTTTAGAGAAATACAAATTAATGTGAGGGCAGGTAACACATATATGCACCCAAACATACATCAACAAGAGCCCCCCTGAGTGACCTGCAACACATGCATACAAGAACTCACCAGCCACCGATTACCATGTGTCCTGGCACACATGCAGCCACATCCGCTTACTTCACGCCAATGAAACAATTACCATACCCACAGTGACACATTACCCACCCATCCGCACAGTGACACCGTACCCACCCATCCCCACAGTGACACCTTACACACCCAAAACACTTACACGGCCCCTCGAGTGCCATGCAGTGAATGACCATGTCACACTTATCCAGCGTTACACTGAGAGCACCTCTCAAAAGAGACCACATAGAGGAAGGAAACCCAGGAGCACCTTCATAGTATTTTAAATGCCATAACATGCCATAACATCATTAATGTGGCAGTGGGACAATGCAGCAAACACTGTCAGGGTAGACGTTGATGAAAATCCCATGAAGAAGTGAAACAAAAATCTCACCAATTGCACAGAAGACAGGATCTTGCAGAAACCAGTGCTTCACAGAGGCAGCTGTCAGAATGGAAGGCGGGGCACCAAGTCAACTGGCCTAAATGACCCAATCAGACATGATAAAACAATGAAAAATAGAGGCGAAGGATAAATACACACAAGATGGAACAAGTAACAGGAAAGTGCAAGTGAACACTCCCAACCTTAAACATGTATCACAGCACACAACAAGCCAGGCATGCCACCCTCATGACAACTCATCAACAAAGGCCCTACAGTGATAGCCACTCCCCAATACAAAGAATCCTGCAACCCGAACCACCATCAATGTGTGTCGAAAACCTCAAGCACATAAACATCCAACCCAATAACACTATGTTTTGCATGGGAATTATCCAATTTGTTTGAATGTTTTTGTTCACATGCAACATTTAATCATTGTTTGCATGTCTGATTTGAGCTTTGGTGCACTTTGCCTGCATACTTTCCAAAATACCGAACATGGAGAGCAGAGTTACAGTGGTGGCCCTGCTCCCCATGTTCAGTATTTTGGGGGTTCAGGAGTGCAGGTGTATCCCCTGCTTCCTTAATATTGGCTGCAGGGAACAAACAAAAGGAATATTTAAAACATGGGCCAGAGCAGTTATACTGAGGGCGGATTGCCACAAACAAAAATAAATTAACAAACAACCCCTATCGTGACATGCACCCACAAATCTGGGCACCTACCCACAAAAAAGGAAAAGAAAACCAAGCACACACAGTGCAAGACTACCTGCCACAAACCACAAGACAACTGACACCCTGAGTGCCCTTCAATTAATTGCAGAGTGTACCCACCTGGCTTGCATCATGTGCATCACACGTGGAAATAAATTTACAAATTGCAAAGACATGCATTGCAACACTCAAAACATACTGGACATCCCTAACAAATCATGTAGTGAACAAGAAATGTTGCTTGTAACACCCATTGTACTTGGCTCACAGCGTGCAAGAGGTAGACAGGACACAGAGTGATGATTGACTAGCAGTGGAATGGAGCAAGAGAGGCAGAGAGGAACAGGAGAAACGCATGTCAAGGAGGAGAAGGCTGTCTGCAGCAGAGAAGTGGACACACATGTCTGAAACCACAGTGGGCGACAGCATAGATGAGGCAACCCTGGGATGAAGATGGAGACATGAACATCTCTGGAAGTAGCATCCTAGTTTGAGACCATGGAACGTACAGAGATGGAATAGAACCACATGTAATGGTCCATGAAGGACACAAGAGGTTGAAGCTGAATATAAGACTGGCAAAGAACATGCACATGTGAAAGATCAATCATAAGCTCTAAATCAGAAACAACTCGGGCAATACCCAGCATGGAATGTAAATCCCAAAAAGACCTACGTACGTCACATTCCCGCTAAGAAGGCACTCCAAACATATATCCAGACCATACAACAAACATAGACACCTGTGCACAACACTGCAAATGGACCTCCAGACAACATGCAGCCGTTCACTCAACTCGGAACCCACCACACACCCTGATTGTGACACGTGCATGGGTCCCCAATGAGGTCACACAACGTTCACTCACTGACAGGGGGAGTTGAAGGGTGGCAGTAAGGACACATCATAACTGTTGGTTATGCAGATGCAGAGTGAATGAATAGCATTCATCAATACATACATTCAGACTGAATGAAACACTGCCAACGGGTAAAGTGTGTATAGTGTTGTCCATTCACTTCCTATTATGGTGTCACTTATCTAAGTGCATCCACCCAAAAAATGCACATGCATTGAGTGTAACTTCACATACTCACACATGCATGTGTACGGACACATATCTGACCATACATTCCCTGTGACCCAAGGTTAACTGACCAGTATCTCAAGATGTGTACTGCATGCACATACCATGGTGAGCAATAACACTGACACAACATGCAAGGCAGTGCACATGCGTAACTGCTTACTGAGCTGGCATGATGTGATTCCACTAGGAACTGTTCCTCAGAATGAGTGAGAGGAGGGCCAATGCCTGGCAGAGGGCATGAGGACAAGGGATGTGAAAGTGTGAAGACTGAACCTCCCATTGAGTGCAGTCACTTCATGGTACTGTAACACTGCAGAAAAATGAAGCAATGAATTACGACAGCTTTATTTCATACTCATGCATACAGCAGACATGCATAAGATTTACTCAACCCAATGTCACCTGCACATACCCTTCAGTTGACCACAATGCAACCACACCAGTCAACGTCACTGTGCTTGGCTGCTTGTCCACAACTGCATTCATCATGCCCCCAAGAGTGCAATGCACATCTCAAGGAAAAAAAAAACACCTTTAAAAGTGCAAAACAAAAACACATGCCAACATCTGGACCAAGGGAATACCAAAAAATATGTCCATGGCTAAATCAAGGGAACCAAAATGAAAAATATAACACTGGCCATAGCCAAAAAAAGAGAAAATAGTCCAACATGGACTGGCAGGAGGTGGAGTCAGCCCAGGAGGGGTCAGTGGTAGGGTGCATGTCAATGTCCACACGAGGGACAGAAAAATAAGACAAAAAGAAATTAACGTCCATGGGCTCATAGACCTCATGGCAACAGTGGACGAGGAGGCTGGTATGTGCTGGGACCCCCATCCTACATTTAATCTGCAGGTGGCTATGGTGTTATAGCCCTACCATGCAGTGCTGTGTCCTTGTCTTCAGTGGCCATGGCCAGCCGTTACACGGTCAAATGCACCATCACAGTGAGGTTGTTGATGTCTCCAAGCATTTCCTCACTGATGGCTACAGAGTCTGTATGCATGCACATATGTGATGCATTGAGTTGTTTAGAGAGTGTCTGCCTGAAGACATCCATCTCCTCATGGATCAATGTCCTTGAGGCTGAGATTTCCTCATGGATGGCAATTCTCATGACCTGCATCTCAAGCCTCAGGGCCTCTCTGTGTGACTGAGTATCTGCAGACACCTCTGATCAGCCCATCGGCTATTGATGTTTGCCTTCATGCGCAGTCTGTGGGAGCGGCATGAGGACAGCATTACTTGCAGCTGTTGTTCTACCCAGGCCGGTGGCGGGCTCATGGACTTGGCCATCTCATAAATCCTCTCTGATAACTTGTCCAACACATTCCCATGTTGGAGGGCGGCACACAACATCTGCTGCTCCCCAGCCTGCACATGTTCCCCACGTGTGCAGGGCGCACGGCGCCCTGATGCAAGGGACAATGCCCTTTGCTTTGGTGCCCCTGTCATTGGTTACAGGTACGCAACCATCCCTTCAACATCAGCCAAATCATGAGAACCTGAACTTGAAGCCATAACCACCACAGGCCGGGGTACAACCACTGACTGAGATGTGAAGCCAGCTGGCCCACCACAGACTCACAGGCTCCATCTGACCCACCCATTGGGCAACTCACCTTTGCCCTCTTTGAGGAATGCATCAGGTTCAGCATCAAAGCCAGCTGAGTCAGAAGAGTCCAAAGAGTAACCAGCACGACTCAGGATGGTCTGGAGAACCAAAGGGTGCTCATGGCATAAAACACAACATCCCCCACTGGTGGTCTGACCACCATGAACTCTTCCTGCTCCTGCTCCTCCTCTGAATCTGGTGCATCCTCACCTGCACATGGACAGAGAAAGACAGATTGAGACAGGTTAAAAAGACAATACACATATGCTTCAAGGTGCACTCTAACAACAAATGGCAGGTCGAGCACTCATGACATATTGTGCATTGACACACATTGTTCAGTAAGAAACAGATGCATGGCATTTGCTGACAAGTGACCCTAGCCATCAAGTCCATGCCAGCATTGGACACATGCTATTCAGCAGTGACATAAACACATGATGATGGGCCAATCAACTGTCAATTTGCCACACATAGCAGTGGAAAAGTAATGCACATGTGACATTTCAATGTTCAATGACATCACATGACAACAGCCAGACATCCATATGAACAGACAAAACCACAGTGAACACATGACACACTAATCAGGCCTGGGACAGAGAACTGAATACCACGAGGACCTGCAGGAAGGTGTGGAAAGGGAAAAAGCACATGAGTAGGTACAGTCGAAAGTTTGTCTTATACTCACACTCTGTGAAGTCAGAGAGATGGAGAGTGAATTGGACAATGTAAATAAGGTCCACTGAGCCACAATATGGTGAGGGGAGTGGCCCCATGGAGTGAGCCCAGAGTGTGGGAGTCTTAAAGGGAGCAGTTATCACAATGAATTGGCTCTCTGGGTTACAGGAATTGAGTTACTGTGGATGTTGTCTGTGGACCCTTGTGCAACTTCAATCTGGGAACACCACAATGTGCATTGACAGACAGCTGTTATATGCATCATGCCAAGTAAACAGATACATTCAGGTGACAAATGGAACATGCAACTCTGCATGATATGACGTGAAAGTTAAACTTTGTCTGCATGCACCTGTCTAGCAGTGCAGAGTGAAACACAACAAGAATGTAGGACACAACAGAACATGTGGGTTTCATATGGTGCACATGCACTGGGGGAGGGGGTACCCTGTGGGTGATGTGTCCTGTTACAGAGACATGTGCCACCAATGGCAGCCACACAGGGTACCCCCAGTATGATGGCCATTTGACATGAGTCTGTATGTCACAGGACCTGCCTTTCCTAGAGATGTCATACAAATGCAGCCAAATGTGCCAATACACAAATGATGTGGGTGATGCATGACTGGCAAAACACAGGAGGTGAAATGACGGACACTCACCTAATATGTCCTCATAATTCTCCAGGCCTCCCACTCCATGTACCTGCTCAAGGAGTATGAATTGGCTTGTGGCCTCCTCATGGGGTGTCAGCTTCTCCTCCTCTGCTGGACCCCTCCGATTGTCAGTGCAGATGGCAGTCTGACACTCAAATTTTGCTTGGATCACTAGGTGAAATTATTCCAGTGTTTCTGAACCTGTTCAGCATTGTGCATCTCCAACCCTAAGGTGTTTATCTGTTCCATGACATGCTGCCAATGCACTAAACGTTTTGCAGCTGTATGTTTGCTTCCCGCATACAGGCACATGGCATGATGGTGATTGGTCATGTAGTCAATGAGGACCTGTAGCTCCTCATCAGTGAAGTGTTTCTTTCTCTGCAGGCCAGTGTCCTGAGCTGTGTCTTGGGGTTGATCATGTTCATGCTGTGCAGGGCGTCCCTTCCTGCCACAAGTGCACTGGGTTTTGGAGCTGCCTGTCTGGATGGAACCATGTTAGCATCCAGGTGCTAGGCCACATGTGGACTGGGGACTGCTATGTCCTCCTTGGGCTGGGGCAGTTGTCTCCACACCAAGTCCCTGACCCCCCGGAGCTGGGGCAAGTGTCTCCACACCATGCCCCTGACCTGCTGGGGCAGGGGCAGATGTTTCACCACCACATCCCCCAACCCTGTCTTCCCTCTTTCCCTCTTGGGGCCTTTCCACTCATGTCTGAGGTGTAAGGGATGAATGGAAGGCACACTAAGGTATTGTCCTGGGCATTATAAGTCAGGGAACAGTCTACGTGATGTACGATACAGAAGTGGGGTACATTAAGGCTCAAATGTACCCCAAAAGGGACAAAAATGGTAGGCAATAATCAGTGGAACCCTTAAAAAAGAAATGCATATGCGGTACCTGGAAAGCATCTGATGACTGGAAAAGCAGTATGTAATATACAGTGGCACCCCCAAACACAAAAATTGCATATGTGGTACTCAAATGCCTCTGTCAAGTAAAATGAGTGGTACACGATACACAGAGGTACCCAGATATACACAAATTGTGTATTTGACACACTGTACGCCTCAGAAAGTACACAAATACATGCAAGTATGCACAGAGGCAAACACCAGCCCAAAGAATAATGGGTATGTGATATTTTGTAGCAAAAACACATTTGAATCGCTAACTTCTCCAGATCGTAACCTTCCCATGCACAACTAGTGATGCATGTCGCTTGACTTATATTACACAGTTATTGCCATGAGCCCAGTAGGCGTGTTGTGTAGGTGCACAGCATCAATGCACGCAGGATGTAACTTACACGTTAAGGGCCTTTATTCTGCTATCGGCTGCTGCAGATGCAAGGCGCACACCAAAGTTCCTCCTGCCTAAACTGCTGCTGATTTTGCCTCCTCTGGCCCTAAATTGCATCATTCAGTCCTATAGTGCTGCTGACTGCTCGAGAGTGTGTGCCTGTCTGCAACCTGTACTGTCTTGGTGTGTCAGCTGCCCCACCTTTGCCTGGACCTTTGTGTTGACCCTGCAACCACCTCCTCTGTACTCTGCAGAACACCACTGCAGCTCCATAACATCTACCCAGGACCCAGGAAACCCATACGTGCCTCGGGTGTGCCAACTTCACCAACACCGAACTTGGTATCCTGGTGGATCAGATCCTGGGCATCGTATGATGCCCTCTTCTACCCAACTGTACAGATGGGCACCAAAGAAAGGCAAAAGATCGGGGACCACATCACGGATGCCATCAAGATGGAGGTGTGTCAGTCCAGACTTGGGAGATGGTCTGGAAATGCTGGGATGACCCCAAGAACCGTAGCCATACCAAGGTGTTGCCAGCCCTCTCCATATAACCCACTGTGGAGGTGTGCTGTGCTGGCTGCCAACGGTTCACCCAAATAGAGCTGTAGGTACTTCAGAGGCTCTATCCAGACCTCCACTCTTGGCTCTATGCCGGGAAAAGTCATCTGGATGCAGCTGGTGAGTACCTATGTCGGACAATGCTCTAGGACTTATGTGTGGCATGCATTTTAGCAGATGCCACACCGTTTGTGGCTTGTGTGTGTTGTGAGATGCAACTGATTTCTGTCTTATGCCAATGCCAGCCATTTGTGGCATCCGCATTGTTTGCTGCCATTTGCACGAGGCAAGGATTCCTGGGTTATGCATTCATGGCTTGTTGCTGCTGTGCACATGCAGTGTGTGGGCATGCAGCAACTGCTTGGACATAACCGATGTGGACATTGTATTCTGTGGGCATGTGAGTGATGTGCATGATGTCCGAGTCTATTTGTGACACAACTGACAGTGCAGCCATGCAGGCACATATAATGATAGAGCCACGTGTGCTTTGATGCCTGCATTTGAGGGGTTCATGCATTGACGCCTCTGGGATGTGAAATATAATTCCACTGAATTTGTTAGGCAAGTGTATGTGTGTACATGTTGCATGTTTGCAGCTCATGCTGCGGCAAGTGGACATTGGTGACTGTGTTTGTATGGGCACGTGCCATGGTGCTGTCTCCATGACCATTGCTGCAGGTAGTTCTTGTGTTGGTTGCTGATTGGTCTGGTGGTGTTGCCTGTTGTAAGGGAAGTGTTGTTGGGCACTGTACAATGAACGTTGCTCACATGTGCATGGGTCATGACTGTGATTGAGCCTTGACACTACAATCATGCCACATTTTCTATGCAGTTTGCTAGGGCACATACATGTCTGTGTGCATTGTGTGTGTCAGTTTATGGTTCATGGTTGTGATATAATGCATGATTTCTCTTGTTAAGTTTGTGCATGCTAGACATCCATTGATGACGATTACTGATGTCAATGTTTTTTTTTAAATGTCTAAAGTTACTGCAGCTCATAAAGAGGGTGGAGACATTGTTGTAGACCGGAAGGGCAGGGACAAAGCCAACCAGCAAAAGCGCACACACTGGCCAGCGCTACTTGAGTCTACATCATCCGAGGGTGAGTTGACTGGGGGAGCACTAGTTACATGGGCGGAGCTGATGGGGGTATGTCCCAGGAGGCTGTTGTGGAGGGGGACTCCTCAGTGGCTATGGGCCAGGGTGCAGGAATTGAGGGTCCATCCAGGGAGGAAGGCTCTCTGGAGTCAACCAGGGGGATGGATGTGGCGGTGGAGGAGGAGGAAGATGAAGGCCCTCACACAGAGTCAGGTGGGGACAGCCAGGAGGGTGTTCAGGCTGCACCACTGGGTCAGGGACAGGAGGATGTGCAGTGCACCATGGAGGGCGCTGACCAACCTCATGTCCCTGCTCCATCTAATTCAGCAGTGACCACCATTGTGGATGCCTCTACCCAGTTCGGGGCTGCCTTTGTGGTCACAGAGATAACCCCTTAGGTGTTGCATTCCCTGCTGGCTGGGATTTTGAGGTGGACAGGAGCGATTTGTGATGTTGTGAGAGAGATTCATGAGCTCCACTCACATCATCACTGTGATGCTGGAAATGCATCGGAGGGACAGGGCCTCAGTATCCTTGTCCTTTACTGCCTATTTATGGTGTGTTCTGTCGTATTTTCCACGCAGGAGTTCATGTGGGACTCCTGGCGGTGCAGCTCTCTTTTGGTTTGGTGAACAGACCCATGGGATACCCTTACGGCACCCATGGGTGGGGGTACAAGCCTGTTCCCATAGTGTATGTTTTTGGGCACCTTTGGGTGGCCCGCAGAGCAGCTCCATGCTGAATTTGACAGGTGCGCTGAGTATCCTCCATTTTGGGATACCCAGGCCCTGCCATTGGAATCAGTTGATTCCTGATGGAAAACAAGATGGCCCATGTGGCCTCTTGCTTTCCATTGCCTGTTACCTTGTTTTCCCAAAGTCCTGGGAAGCCCTGACTCTGTCCCTTCCCCCTGACTGGCTGTTGGGTGGAATTTCCATGTATGGTGTTGTTGTGAAGTCCAGTCCAGATTGGCTGGAGCCTTCCCAGTGACTGTATGTTGTGGGTACACCCTGTGGGTGGGACCTGGGTGAATGGAGTGGGTGACCAATATGCACTTCTTGTTATGGCTGTCTGCTTTCTGGTATGAGTGACAAAGACTGAGACAGCCCTGCCCGAAACTGGCCTGAATGCAGTGTGTAGTGTTGAATGGCTGGGTACTTGTCCCAATCCACATTCCTTGTTGTGAGTGTCTGAGAGGGAGGAGGATGGCCTGAATGCACTGTGTGCCTGATTGGCTGACTGACTGCATGAATGCCCTTCTGTATGATTGGCTGTTGCGTGTGACCCAGCAGTGTGGATGAGAGACAGGATATATATCTGGGGACCTCTCACCACTAGAAATTGTTCAGAAGCTGTGTCTATGTTTGAAGAATAACTGGAACTGCTGATCCTCGACGCCCAGCTGGAAGAAGAAGACTTGCTGTTGCATTTGCTTCAACCTGATCTGAAAGCTGACAAACTCATCCAGGACTGATCCGAGAGAGGACCTGGTAACGTGCCCTCTTCCCGTGTTGCGAGGGACTATCGAGCACTGCTAACCTTCACCGAAACTCCCTGGAAGTCAGACCCTCGAAAGCCTGCCGACCGGAGATGGGACCACTGAGGAGAATGAAGTGAAGCACCAGGACTTTGCCGCTGTTGAAATCCATTGCCGTCGACCAGGGTTCACAGGTTTGTGTAAACGCTGGAGGCCCGTCGAAGTTGTGTTGCCCAGCCATGGGGACCACTTGATGCCATGCCGCAAACGACTGGAGCCGCCCGCTCCTTTGCCTAAGAACATTTGAATCAAAGGACTCCCTTCTCCGCGACGTCGACCGCTTTGTCCCGCCGGAGAAAGTCGAGGATGACCAACGTGCTGAGGCGAATCCGCTTGTGGGTTTTCCCGACACCTGAAGGCCACAAAGACTTCGACGACTCGATGCCCTTGCTGGGCCACAGTCCTTCTGAAACGCTTTGCGGTCCTGAACAATCAATCGCCGAGGTGCCCCGCACACCTCATCCTCACAGGACGTCGCTGACGAGCACCACCTGGATCGACATCGGGGTCTCAGCAACCTTGAACTTCTCATCGCCGCCATCAACGACAAGTTCACCATCTTTGATGCCTCTCGACGATCCGTGGCTCCTGCTTTAAAGGGAGTCACTCAGGAAGGATCCTTTGACACGTCTTCAAAGAACTCTACTCCACCAGGTACATTGGGGGTATAACATTATAGGAGGAAATAAGACTAATGAACAATATATGGACTGGGCTTGTGCTATATATCTTTATTTTACAGGTTGCCCAGGTGGGGGGATCTACACACAGAACTGTGTCTAAAGGTAGAGGCTAGTATTCTGCCTATTGTTTCAACCATCTTGCGTTCCTTCCTATCTCTATTGCTGGTTTCCTCGTTATTGATCTGTGTGACATTTTAACCGTTCAGTTGATGCACTATAATGGAATTTGATAACATTTGTGGTACCACTTTAGAATTGTATATATTTATCATTGTTGATTTCCGAGTACAAAGTGTGTTATTGATATCGTGTACATACCTTTGAATATTAATTATATAAAGACTGTGTTTTCAGTAATACAGTGTGTGGACATTCCTTTGTGGGGATTTGGGGACTACACTGTACTTAAGAACCAGCCTGCATCACCTCCTGAGAAGCTAGGCCTTGATTGCTTGTCCATTGCTACCAAATAGAGAATCTTGGCTGGGGTACTCTGTGCTTCTCCTCTACCATATAGAGAGCAGAAGTACAGGCACCCCCCACCAGTATCTTTACACTGGTGGCTGCGGTGGGATGCTTATGGTTTTAAGAATCAGTGTATAACCGTGCCACTTACAAAAATATCTGCACTTTATTAAATTAAGGTTTAGTTGTGTACAAAATAACTGCATTACAAGCAATGGAGTCTATTGCAAATGGTAAATTGACTAGGATGAGCTTAGAGGCTCTCCAGAATGCTTGTGAAGCCAGGGAGTTAGACTTTGTGGATAAGTCTAGGGCTGAGCTGATAGCTGCCCTGGTGGACTACCAGACTGATGGTGAAACTCTTGATGAGGGGGGGAATGCAACCAATGAAGACTCTGCCCCTGGGGGTTCTACTGAATCGGTTTCTGGGAATGCCACCATTCCTGCTGCCTCTGTTCCGAACCCCAGCACTGCTCTTCAGGGGTAAGCCCTGAAGATTGAACTTTTAAAATTGGAGCTACAACGGGAATAGTTAGCCTTCCAATACAAAAAGTTGGCAACAGAAGCTGAGTTGAAGAAAGAGGAGTAGGCACAGCAAGTGATACTCAAAGATAGGGACACTGAGCACCAATGAATCCATCTAGAGAAAACTAGAGTGGAGACTTCAGCTAAACCAGTTGAGAGTGGCAGGTCCCCAGCCACCAAGTTTAAGAAAGATTTGGTTGGTGTGTTTGTGGAGGTTTCTGATATCCTCCAATGGATCGAAGCGTTTGAAATAGCTTGTGCAATTCATGATGTTGACAAAAGAGATTGGGCTAAGTGTTTGTTAAGCAGAGTGCCTCAGACTAGCTATGACTGTATTCTGAAGCTGAGTGTGGAAGACAAGGGTCAGTATGAGTGTAGGAAGTCTGCTTTAATTGCCAAGTTTGGCAAGACACCTACCCAATACCTTAAAAGATTCAGGGATTTTAAGAAAAGAGAGAATGTGTCTTGGGTTGACTGGGTGAGTGCTGTGCACATGAACATGATGGGGTCGATTGATGGTTTCAAGGTGAAAACTTTTGTTGAATTGTCCCGCCTGTTGTTTTTTGAGCATTTTTATGAAGCCTGTTCACTGGAGCTGCGTCAGTATGTTGCTGACTAGAACATTTTGGATCCCTTTAAGCTGGCTAGGCTGGCTGACAAGTGGGTCTCCCACCGGGTGTCCCCTAAGGACTCCAGTGGGAAAGACAAGGGCAAAGAAAAGGGGGTCTCTCAGAAAGCTGTCAAAGTCGGGAAAACCTAAACCCTCCTCTCCTAAGACCCAAAAATCTAGTGGGGATAAGTCATCTGTGGGTGGGAATAAGAGTAGTGGTCCACCTGCTGCAAAGCAGGCTCCCAGTGGTTCCAGTAGCGTACCCCGCACTCCCGGCACTTGTTGGGATTGTGGGGCTCTGGATCACAAGAGTGGTGACTCCAAGTGTAAAGGTAAGGCAGCCTGACCTACCCTTACCCCATGTCTGAGGTAGAGGACACCATCCTCCCCTCCTCTACAGGGATCACATTTGGTTCTCCTGTACAGATTTCCTTAGTGTCCCTTGGGGCCTGGGACCAGTATGCTGAAGTACTGGCGACTATCACAGAACACCTGTAGATTTTTGAGAAGTGTCCTCCTGAATGACCAGCCTTCTACTGGTTTGAGAGAAACTGGGGCAAGCATGACATTATTGGACAGGACCCTGCTCAAGCCAGAGGACTATGTAGGTGCTCCTCTTAGAACCATCAGGTTAGCTGGTGGGCCTCCCAAATGATCGCCTGTAGCCTTAGTCGCACTCGTAATTGGAGACAAGACAGCACAGCTTCCTGTCCTGGTTCAGGGCAATGTCCCTGCTAACATTTTGTTGGGAAATGATCTAGTAGAGTTGGGATTGATCTTGGATGGTCTTCCCATGACTGCTGCTGCGGTCACTAGGTCACAGGTGACACAGGGTCTTGCTGTGAGTCAGGTACCCGAGCCAAAGGCAAGACGACGGAAGAACAAGAAGGCCACCTCTGTGGAGGGAGCACCGTCTCTTCCTGCTGTTCCTACAGCACCCATTGGGATCCATGCTCCGGACGGGCTGAGTCCAGTGGTAAACCCTGTCTCAAATCCTGTGGGAGAAGAGCCAGAAGACTCTCCTGTGGGAGAGGTTCTCAACCGGGAGGATCATCCCGATCTTCAATGCTTGTAAACTGAAGGGGGACCCTCCCGGGCAGACTTCTGTAAGGGACAGAGAGAGTGCCACTCTCTCGAGGGTCTAAGGAAACAGGCCCTGTCCCAGGCACAAGGAGAAGTGCCTAGGACATTCCGGATTTATTGGGAGGGTGAGCTTTGTGTTAGTGAGCCCACTAAGCCTGAACCTGGTGCCCTCAAGAGGTTGGTGGTACCCCAGGTTTACAGGCCCTTCCTACTGCAGTTGGCGCATGAGGTGCCCTTAGCTGGTCATCTTGGTACCAAGAAGACTAAGCAGAGGCTCTCTGCCCATTTCTACTGGCCTCGGATGGGAGTAGAAGTGGAGTCCCACTGCAGGACCTGCCCAACTTGTCAGTTGTCTGGCAAGACTGTAGGCAGTGTTATTGCCCCACTGCAGCCATTGCCTGTGGTTGGCACACCATTGGAGAAGGTGGGCATCAACATTGTCGGTCCCCTAGACCAGCCCACTTCAGGTGGACATCGGTTCATCCTGGTCTTGGTAGATAATGCCACCAGGTACCCTGAGGCTATATCACTTCAGACTGTAACTGCCAAGGTGGTTGCCAGGGCTCTCCTGGGCATTTTCACCCGTGTTGGATTCCCTAAGGAGGTTATCTCTGACAGAGGATCCAACTTCATGTCTAGTTACATGAAGACCATGTGGAAAGAGTGCAGGGTAACCTACAAGTTCTCCACCTCTTACCATCCCAGTCCAATGGTCTGGTTGAGAGATTTAATAAAACTCTCAAGGGAATGATAGGTGCTTTGGAAGAGCCCCTAAGGAGGAAATGGGATCTCCTCCTGTCATGCCTGCTGTTTGCTTACAGAGAGGTACCTCAAGAGGATGTTGGTTTCAGCCCCTTTGAGTTACTCTTTGGACATACCGTGAGGAGGCCCCTTGCCTTGATCAGAGAAGGTTTGGAAGCCACCCCTCCAGGTCCTGCCAAGCAAGTGGGGGACTATGTGTTAGGCCTCAGACAGAGGATGACACAGATGATGGGTTAGGCAACAGTGAATCTCAAGGCCAGCCAGGAATTGAACAAGTACTGGCATGACCTTAAAGCATCGCAAGTGGATTGGACTACATGACTGGAGGTCCTCGTGATGGAGCCCACCAAGCCTCGGCATTGCCAGATAAATGGACTGGACCCTTCAGGATAATCTCCAAGATGGGCGAGGTCAATTATCTGGTTGACATGGGAATCCCAGGGGTAGCCCCTCAGGTATTCCATGTTAATAGGCTCAAGCATTTCCAGAGGCAAGCAAAAGGCTCATGTCTCTTGCTAGCTTCAGAGCAAGAAGAGGATGAGAGTGAGCCCCTTCCTGATTTGCTGTATACCAACCCTCAGGATGGATCAGTGGAGGGAGTGCATCTCTCTCCAGATTTGACAACAGAGCAGCAGAGGGCCTGCAGGACTTTGCTCCAGCAGTATGCCTCTCTGTTTTCACTGACACCGGGCCTTACACCGTCGTGTAAGCACAAGATTGACACTGATGACAGTGTGCCTATCAAAATCAGGAGCTACCGTATGTCGGATACTGTTAAGAACCACATCCAGGTAGAGGTCACCAAGATGTTGGATCTGGGTGTTATTGAACCCTCAACCAGTCCCTGGTCCAATCCCGTGGTCCTTGTCCCCAAGGCAAGTTCCCAGGCAGGTAACAAGGATTGCAGGTTCTGTGTGGACTACAGAGGAGTCAATGCCATCACCAAGACTGATGTGCACCCATTGCCCCTGTCTGATGAGCTAGTGGACACCATAGGTGCTGCCAGATTTGTGAGCACCTTTGACCTTACCTCCAGCTATTGGCAAATAGCTCTGACGGACCATGCCAAGGAAAAGTCGGTGTTCTCAACACCAGAGGGACTTGACCAGTTTAGGGTCATGCCTTTTGGGTTGAAGAATGCCCCTGCCACCTTCCAGAGATTGGTCAACCATGCGCTCAGTGTGCTGGAAGCCTTTTGTGTGGCTTATTTAGATGACATTGCCGTCTACAGTTCCACTTGGAAAGAGCATTTGACACATCTGGGTAAGGTGTTGCAGGCCTTAAAAAGGGCTAACCTCACTATCAAAGCCACCAAGTGCCAGATAGCTCAGGGGAAAGTCACATATCTTGGTCATGAGGTAGGAGGGGGTCAAATCCAACCTCTCCCCAGAAAGGTACAGGATGTACAGGACTGGGAGACTCCCACTACTCAAACCCAGGTGAGAGCCGTTTTGGGCCTCACTGGGTATTATCGCAATTTCATGGCGGACTATGGAATCCTAGCTGCACCCCTGACAGCTCTGACTTCACCCAAACAACCTAGGAAGGTTAATTGGACTGAAGACTGTCAGAGGGCCTTTGATGGCTTGAAAGAGAGCCTGTGTAGGGCACCTGTGTTGTGTCCGCCTGACTACAGCCGACCTTTTATCGTCCAGACGGATCCCTGCGACACCGCAATTAGAGCTGTCTTGTCCCAGTTAGATGACAAAGGGAGGGAACATCTTATCATCTTCATCAGTAAACAACTCAAGGGTAGAGAATTTAGGTGGGCTACTGTTGAGAAGGAATGTTTCAGTATAGTTTGGACCCTTAGGCGTTTTAGGCCCTACCTTACAGGGTCTACCTTCAAGGTCCAAACAGATCATAAGCCCCTGAAGTGGCTTATGCAGATGAAGGGTGAAAACCCAAAACTGCTCAGGTGGTCCATTAGCCTGCAAGGGATAGACTTCACCATAGAGCACAGAAGGTATGTTGACCATCTGGATGAGGGTGTCTATCCCGTGTGAGATTAGGCACCCTCCACCTCAGTCTGGGGGAGCTACTGTGATGCTGGAAATGCATCAGAGGGACAGGGCCTCTGTATCCTTGTCCTTTACTGGCTTTTTATCATGTGTACTGTCGTGTTTTCCGTGCAGGAGTTCATGTGGGACTCCTGGCGGTGCAGCTCTCTCTCTTTTGGTTTGGTGAACAGACCCATGGGATACCCTTACGGCATTCATGGGTGGGGGTACAACCCTGTGCCCCTAGTGTATGTTTTTGGGCACCTGTGGTTGGCCCGCAGAGCAGGGTACTGTCTGGTGGCAGCTCCATGCTGAATTTGACAGGTGCGCTGAGTATCCTCCATTTTGGGATACCCAGGCCCTGCCATTGGAATCAGTTGATTCCTGATGGAAAACAAGATGGCCCCTGTGGCCTCTTGCTTTCTATTGCCTGTTACCTTGTTTTCCCAAAGTCCTGGTAAGCCCTGGCTCTGTCCCTTCCCCCTGACTGGCTGTTGGGTGGAAGTTCCATATATGGTGTTGTTGTGAAGTCCAGTCCAGACTGGCTGGAGCCTTCCCACTGACTGTATGTTGTGGGTACACCCTGTGGGTGGGACCTGGGTGAATGGTGTGTGTGACAAATATGCACTTCTTGTTGTGGCTGTCTGGTTTCTGGTATGAGAGACAAAGACTGAGGCAGCCCTGCCCGAAACTGGCCTGAATGCAGTGTGTGGTGTTGAATGGCTGGGTACTTGTCCCAATCCACATTCCTTGTTTTGAGTGTCTGAGAGGGAGGAGGATGGCCTGAATGCACTGTGTTACTGATTGGCTGACTGACTGCTTGAATGCCCTTCTATATGATTGGCTGCTGCGTGTGACCCAGCAGTGTGGATGAGAGACAGGATAGTCTAGCTGGGGACCTCTCACCACTAGAATTTGTTCAGAAGCTGTGTCTACACTTGAAGAGTAACTGGAACTGCTGACCCTCGAAACCCAGCTGGAAGAAGAAGACTTGCTGTTGCATTTGCTTCAACCTGATCTGAAAGCTGCCGAACTCGTCCAGGAGTGATCCGAGAGAGGACCTGGTAAGGCACCCTCTTCCTGTGCTCCGAGGGACTATCGAGCACTGCTAACCTTCGCCGAAGCTCCCTGGATGTCAGACCCTCGAAAGGCTGCCGACCCGAGACAGGACTGCTGTGGAGAACGAAGTGAATCACCAGGACTTTGCTGCTGTTGAAATCCATTGCCGTCGACCATGGTTTGCAGGTTTGTGTAACCGCTGGAGGCCCGTCGAAGTTGTGTTGCCCAGACATGGGGACCACTTGATGCCGTGCCGCCAACGACCAGAGCCGCCCGCTCTTTTGCCTAAGAACATTTGAATCAAAGGACTCCCTTGTCCACAACGTCAACCGCTTTGTCCCACCGGAGAAAGTCGAGGACGACCAACGCGCCGAGGAGAATCCGCCGGTGGGTTTTCCCGCCACCTGAAGGCCACAAAGACTTCGACGACTCGAAGCCCTTGTTGGGCCACAGTCCTTCTGAAACTTTTTGCGGTCCTGAACAATCAATCACCGAGGTGCCCCGCACACCTCATCCTCACAGGACGTCACCGACGAGCACCGCCTGGATCAACATCGGGGTCTCGGCGCCCTAGAATTTCTCATTGCTGCTGTCAATGACAAGTTCACCATCTTCAACGCCTCTCGACGATCCATGGCTCCTGCTTTAAAGGGAGTCACTCAAGAAGGATCCTTCGACGCGTCTTCGAAGAACTCTAATCCACCAGGTACATTGGGGGGGTAAAACATTATGGGAGGAAATAAGACTAGTGAACAATATATGGACTGGGCTTGTGCTATATACCTTTATTTTACAGGTTGCTCAGGTGGGGGGATCTCCTCACAGAACTGTGTCCAAAGGTAGAGGCCAGTAATCTGCCTATTGTTTCAACCATCTTGCGTTCCTTCCTAGCTCTATTGCTGGTTACCTCGTGACTGATCGGTGTGACATTTTAACCGTACAGTTGATGCACTTTAATGGGATTTGATAACATTGGTGGTATCACTTTAGAATTGTATATATTTATCATTGTTGATTTCCGAGTACAAAGTGCGTTATTGTGATCGTGTACATACCTTATAATATTAATTATATAAAGACTGTGTTTTCAGTAATACAGTGTGTGGACATTCCTTTGTGGGGGTTCGTGGACTACACTGTACCTAGAAACCAGCCTGCATCACCTCCTGAGAAGCTAGGCCTTGATTGCTCGTCCATTGCTATCGAATAGAGAATCTTGGCTGGGGTCCTCTGTGCCTCTCCTCTACCATATATAGAGCAGAAGTACAGGCACCCCCCACCAGTATCTTTACAATCACCAAACAATATGTGTCACAATGTCCCAGCTGTCACTTACGCTGCTCTCAGGTGTTCTCTCTGCGCTAGCAGATTCAGCTGCCCTCCACTGCCTCCTCTGTACCACAGTCACCCTGTGGTGGGCATTGCTTGCCACTTCCCCTCATGGCCCTCTTTGCTCCTGTCCTACCCACACCCCCCAGTTGGTCAGAACGTCCCTGCCTACGGTGGAAGTCCAAAAACGTACAGCAGAGGTGGCCGCTGTGCCTGTCCTGGCACATGCACAGAAAAAGGTATCAGTGGGGAAGCTGGCACATCAGGACAGTGCTGGTACTGTACCCCCTGCTGTGCAGCATCCAGCTGGCAGGGGGGCAGGTGCAGAGTACGCTTGGCCAGGCGGGAGCTCTATAGTATTATCCATAGGCAAGCAACACAGGCCCCAACAACATTGGGGAGGCAAGCTACACATCAAGGTTTAGACAACTGGCAGGAGGAGAGCCGCTGGTTCAGGCATATGGTGTGCGCCATGATGGATTTGAGAATGCAGCTGATGGCGGAGAGAGAACAGGCTGGGGAGGCATGGGTTGCCAGGGCAAGGGCAGTAGTGGTGGAAAGAAGGATACTGAGGTGGGTTGAGATTCTGTAGGAGGAGTTCAGGGATGCAGGGGAGGAGGAGAACTTCATGAGGGAATGCTTGCAAGCCATTCAGGACCGGACATTGGCCCGCCTCCAAGTGGAGGATGAAGAATGTGACTCTGCCCTGGAGAACATAATTGCTTAGTATTGAAACTGCTGCCTATGTAAATGGTTGATTGTGTGGTTTATTGTTCTGGTTAATTTTTTTCCCTTGGACATTTCCACTTTGCACATAGTGATTTTTGATAGTGTATATATTTTTAATACAGTTTCTCTTTGTTCATCACACAGTTGTTGTTGTCTCTTTGTTCATGTGTTTTTGTTTTATTTTGCAATGCATTTGTTATGTGACTCTCACGTGGGTTGCGGCCCAAACTGTGGAGGGATGGCATATGCTCAACAATAATTTATGGGGTGATGGGGGGCTCACAGTGCATTGACACCCACCAACACACATCAGCTAACAGACGGCGTGTGGTCTCTTGTCATGCAGCACCACTGCCACTGTATTGCTTCTTCATAGCATGTGAGATTGGTTATATTTGGCTACACACATCATATGTCTGCTTGTCTGCTTGGCTCAAACACTCTCAGAATTCCTTCACCTCACCCCAACACATGCCTGTTCATATATTGTTAGTTGTAGGGGCTTAGAATGTTGTGCTTTCTGACCTCAGTTCCTTGATTCATTGCATTTTGTTTGCTACTATGCACTGATATCACATGCCACTCTGTCCTGTCAGTGATGTCGTGGACTAGTGTCCTCCTAGGTCATTCACCTACAAGAGTTTGAGGAAATGGCAATGACACATGTACACAATGATACATCACATTGCATCACATTGCTTTACTGTGTAACAAGTACATGGTGGTTTCACTGTGTAGCTGCTGCTGAATGCAGCTGTCCCATTGCTGAGCCACTGGTGGTGATGTAACATGGAGTTCTGTGATGAGGTAAGTGACTTGAATTCTGCACCAGTGCAACCAGTGGTTTGAGGTATGGGTGGGTATGTGCCCAGTGTGCTTCATGTTGGTGGCGGGCCAGTGGAATTGAGGTAAGTTGTTGTGCAATATTGCACTGTTAGGGGGTGATGTGGCAGGGCCAGGCTGTGTTGTATCAGGTGTGAGGGGGACAGATGGGTGGTGGAGGGCTTCCTGGGGTAGTGCAGAGCTGAAGATGGCTGGTGGGTGCTGTGAGGGCTGACTGGGGTAATATCAGAGGTGGTGGGGGCTGGTGGGTGGTGGCTGTACGTGAGGGGGTGGCCTGGGGTAGTGTTGGATGTGAGAGGACCTGGAGGGAGGTGTGAGGGCTACCTGGGTAGTGACAGAGCTGAGGAGGGCTGGTGGGTGGTGTGAGGGCTTTTTGAGGTAGTGGCAGAGGTGAGGGGGCTGGTGGGTGGTGTGTGGATTGGAGGGGGCTGCCGGGTAGTGACAGAGTAGTGGAGGGCTGGTGGGTGGTGTGGGTGCTGCCTGGGGTCATGTGGGAGCTGAGGGGGGCTGTTGGGAGGTGTCAGGACTTGAGCAGGCTGCCTTGGGTGGTGCAGAAGGTGAGGAGGGCTGGTAATTTCTGTGAGGGCTGGCTGGGGTAGTGGTGGAGGTGAGGAAGGCTGGTGGCTGCAATGATGGTTGCCTGTGGTTGTGTCAGAGGTGAGGAGGGCTGCTGGGTGGTGTGAGGGATGTCTGGGGTAGTGGAGGTGGTGAGGGAGGACTGGTGGGGGCTGGTCGGTGGTGTCTAAACCTGCGGGGCTGATGTGCAGCTGGGGTATGTGCCAGCACTTTTTGTGCAGTGGGAGTAGCGGGGATGGTTCGCAGAGGTGCAACCATTAGTTACCTGGGACCTCATGCAGAGTAGGTGCAGCAGTTACTTACATGAATCCTCAAGCAGAGTTGCTGGGGAGCAGCAGTTACTTGTGTGGAACCTCACGGAGAGTAGTTGGTGTGCTGGATGTTGTGTCAGAGGTGGACACAGAGCTTAGCAGAAAGGTGGGTGTTGGGCTATGTTTTTGGTTTGAGTGGGGCGTGTTGTGGGCATTCCCCATGCAGCTTGAATCCCTTTCTGTGCCTGCTGGAAATGCACATCTGGATCCATGAATACATGGAGCACACAGATTTACTTATGTGCGCAGACTCGCGCAGTGACGTTCCAGTAGCTCGGCCCTTGAAGGATGAATGCGCTCTTTTCCATGAATCAGGTCCATAGAGCATGATACATGAAATTATTAGCATGGTACAAAGTGGATTTGCACTGGTACAAAGTCACTTTGCACTGCCAACAAACCCCCTGATTCACGGAGTGGTGCAAAGTGTATTTTTGTGGTGCAAATTTACTTTGCACTAGTGCAAAGTCAGTGCAAAGTCAGTGCAAATTCTGTGCAAAATCAGTGCAAAGTCACTTTGAACTGAATAAATACACTTTGGTCCTCATTCTGAGTTTGGAGGTAAGTACCGTCCCTTCCCGGCACGACGCAAATAGCGTGTCCGTGCTGGCGCCAGCCCGCTAATAAAGGACTATTACAACTTTGCAGGCACAAGCTTTGCACCATGCCAGTAAGGGACATAGCACCATGCTGCAAAAGGCCACCAAAAAGCACTTACCGGCATGAAGCGAGGCGCAGATTACACCTCCGACATAGTCCAATGCGACAATAGCGGTGACCGTAATTAGCGGTCACCGCTATTTACAGTCACCGCTAAATAGCGGAACCGGAAATAGCGTCATCGCACAGGAACGGGAAGGAACACGGCGGCCATATTTAAAAACACAATCCATTGCCATCCTCAGCACACAGAACCCCTGGGACACTACAAATCGAACGAAAAGTTCATCCTACCACCCAAGAATGCCTAAAGCACTCAAGAAGGGATCTGCCCACCTCCGAAAGGAGAGATTCAGCCAGGATGAACTGCAGATGCTCGTCGACACCTTGCATGAGCATGCAGGGACAGTGTTCAGCAGTAACCTGAGGAGGGAGGCCGTGTTGCGCAAAAAGGAGATTAGGGCACTAGTTGGCAAGAAGGTCAGTGCAGTGGGCAACACACCCTGCACGGTGAAGTATTGATGTAAGTGGTGGGATGATCTGTGCCTGAGGGTGCGCAACATTCTATCTGTAAATCGTACCCAGGTAATGGAAACCAGAGGAGGACCAAGCTCTCCCATCAAGCTCACCCCATGGGAGAAAACATGTGCAAGCATGATTGGGCTGGAATCAATAGAAGGCGTAGGCGAGATGGAGTATGGCGCCACAACATCTGCTGATGGAGGTGAGTGTCCAAAGTAAAAACTGCTAAGACAAATCTGATGAAAGTCAATGCCAATGTCATTCCAAAGAATGACACCATGGTCGGCCACACACACACTCCCTGTAAAGTATGCCAAAGCAATTGAGACACATGCCGATGCTGGTGCAAGGCCTTAACGTACATGACACATACCACACAAAGTAGGAAATTCCATGAGGCACACAGCGTGCATGACCTAAATTGTGAGCGGGTCAGACAGCACAGTACCTGGCCAATATGAGTGACACCGACATATGGCTGCATTTACCACCCATGTATGAAATGACATGCCCTTCCCAACACAGAAGCCTATTAGCCACAATTGTGTGGATGTGAAATCGTACCAATGTATGAAATGACATGCCTATCCAAACATCACTCATGCCGTCCTTCTCTTTCACCCCCACAGGCAGTGAGCATGACAGTGAAGAGCAGGACACCACCCCTGCACAGGACAGCAACCGTCCATCTACATCCAGGGGACAAGCCCGGGGGTGCCGTGTCCCAGCAAGGAAGCCACCACATGGACACATACCACCTGTAACACCAAAGCCCGTGGAGGCCACACAACCCCCACCCCCCACTGTTCTGCCTGCAGACACCTATCCGACACCCTGTTTCGGAGGAGTCCAGTGTGGAGGTGGCAGCCATGGCACCACTCACAGTTGAAGACAGCCCTGATGACATCTGGGGCACCATTGAGGATGATTCAGTGGATGTTGTCCACACCCCAACACAATTATCATCCCCCCAGGTATCCATGAGTGATACCGTTGATACCAACACCCCGGAGCAGTCTGGGCAAGACCACACCCAGGGACAAATCAGGCCGGTATTCAGTCCCGGGGAGGATGAGCAGGCTGGGCATGCCAGCCAGATTCCCAGTACGGCCTCAGGAGCACAGCGGGCTGACCTGCTGACTGCACTCATCCGCAAATTCTTGCAGGACAAACGTCAGGCCAGGGAGGAGTGGCGCACAGAGCTGTCAGCACTGGGCCGGTCCTTCATGGAGAACACCAACCATCTCTGCAAGGTGCTAGGGCGCATCGCTGATGCTTTGGAGGCAGGTCTTTCCGCCCTACAGCCTCAGCATGAGACCACACCATCCACCAGCAGTTCGACACAAACCACCCCGCTCCGCCGGTCGGTCCGTGTGCTGCACCGAGGGGACATGCCACCCCCTGGCCCTGGGAGTGCTGAGTGACTGTTCTGCCAGTCACATGTAGGCTTCGTGGACTCTATGGGACTTGTGTGGGGGAATTGTGGGGGGTGCGGGGTGAAGATGTGTGGGGGAGTTGTGGGGGGAGGGGGTGAGGGTGTGTGGGGGAGTTTTGGTGGGGAGGGGGAAGGGGTGAGGGTGTGTGGGGGAGTTGTGAGGGGAGTTGTGGGGGCGAGGTTGTGTGGGGGAGTTGTGGGGGATGGGGGAGGGTGGTGGAGGGTTTTGTCATTCACGTTAATAATGTTACTTTCAATACACCAGTTGTGTAAAAAAAAAGACCAGAGTGGAAATTCATCATTGCGCATGTGTCATTTAATCTCTCACAGTGCATATTGTACATGTACCTCCACACCCAGTGCCCTATGTCCAACCATTATGTCACCCTCTGCTGACATATATGTCAGAAATATTGTGCGATCCCTGACTGGCGCACAGCACGTCCCTCCTGTGCATCGCCACCGTGATGATGTCCTACCACATCGTCATCATCCCCTTCATCATCATCAGGTGGTAGCAGTTCCATGTCAGGGGGCAGGGGCACGTTCCGGCGGATGCACATATTGTGCAGCATTACACATGCCATGGTGATCTTGGCCACCTTCTCATGTCTGTAGAGGAGTTCCCCATCCGACCGGCTGAGGCAGCGAAATCGTGCCTTCAAAAGGCCAAAGGTCTGCTCAATTACCAGACGTGTATGGGTATGGGAACAATTGTAGTCCTCCTTGTGCCTGTTCTGTGGGATTCGGACAGTGGTCAGGAGCCATGGCTTCAAGGGTAGCCACCATCACCTGCATGATCGGGTAAAGAAGGTAAATGTTTGCAATTTCATGTTGGAGCAACTGTACTAGTCTCACATGCCTGCAGGTAATTGGTGCCCACATGCACATGTCCCTGGATGCATTGCTCCCATTTCAGGTCCCTCTATGTGTCCTTTGCCATGGACTAATGGTGTGGGTTGCATCTTCAAGATAATACCTGGTGTGCACTGTCATTCTTGTTGCACGTGCATCGTATATGCATACAGCAGTGTTGGAGTCAAATTAGTGATGTGTTGTGTTCTGTGAGATTTACTAGTAGGGAGCGTTGGCAGTAGTCTCTAAAATATTGGGCATTCTGCGCTGATCATTCCCATGGTGACATGCAGCACTCCTATGGGTGGGCCGACACGGTGACACACTGTGGAATCCGTAGTTGGTTCAGTTCAACGCACTCCCAGGGATGATTGTCCTGTGTGGTGTTATGCTGGAGACAGCAACCTAGTGCATATGCACTGCATGGAGCAGGATGCCCTTACGGTGGGTGAGGGCTGCTGATGAGTGGTGCATGTGTTGTGGGATGTGGGCTGGTTACCTGTTAGTCATGTAGTGATAGGTGTCGACCTTACTTCATCACTATGGGAATTGGCTGTCATGTTCCGTTTCTGATGCTTTGGGGCATAGTGTTCGGTGATGTGCACATCATGCAGTCACATCAACATTCCCACCCAGGTGGAGTATGCACCCCCCCCATTCCCACCCAGGTGGAGTATGCACCCCCCCATTCCAACCCAGTTGGAATATGCATCCCCCCCATTCCCACCCAAGTGGAGTATGCACCCCCTCATTCCCACCCAGGTGGAGTATGCATCCCCCCCATTCCCACCCAAGTGGAGTATGCATCCTCCTCATTCCCACCCAGGTGGAGTATGCATCCACCCACCTCACAACCCCAAAGCACTGCCATGGCCCATTCAGGCCACTCACCAAGCAGCCAGACACGTCGTCCAGCATGTCGCTCCTTGAAGCGTGGTAGCGTGGAGTTCCCCAGGACCACGGAGTCATGAGTTGATCCAGGATATCGAGCACAGCAATGTGTGATGACCTTGCTGGCGTCACATACCATCTGCACATTGATGGAGTGGTATTGCTTGCGGTTGCGATACACCTCCTTCATGGCATGCGGCACCACCAACTCCACGTGGGTGCAGTCGAGGGCACCTACACCATTTGGCATGCCTGCTAGTGCATAGAAGGCAACTTTTGTATCGAATATCTCCTGGGGAGTCCGTGGTAGGGATATGTAGTCCCTTGTGTGCTTGAGGAGGACATCCAGCACTTATTTTAGAATCCGGGAAAATAAGGGTTGTGATATGCCATGCATGTGCCCCACTGTGTGCTGGTAGGTGCCTGTGGCAGAGAAGTGGAGCACAGACACTACCTTGAGTAGACGGGGGATGGTGGTGCGCATTTCTATGAGGCTCACTATGTCGTCGTGTATCAGGTCCACTATGGTGGTGATGGTGACCCGGTGAAGCCGGTACAGGTTGTGGATCTGCTCAGGGGTTAGATTGAATGGACTGGCTCTGATGCGAGGGATTGTGGGGTGCCAGGGTGGTAATGGTGGCAGCACTGGTGGGGCATGCTGGGCCTGTCTCTCTCTCCTTCTCCTCCTGCATCTCCTCTGTTGCAGCGGCTGTTGTTGATGTTGTGACAATACAAACAAGTCCTCCAGCTCCAGTAATGCTACTACTATTGGAATCATCTTGGTGTGGGAGGGGGTGTGGTGTGTGGGTGTGCTCCTTTTGTACTGGGCCTGACTCCATTGCCTCCACCTGTGCTGAATATGTGCACCTGTGGCAGTTTGGGACACTGCTCAGGGATTTTTACGGCATGTCAGCGATGCCGGTATTTACGCTGTGCCGGTAAGCACTTTTTTTCGGCTTCATGAGGCCATTATTTGCATGTCCGCCTCACTTGTGTTCTACTCCGGTTTACGGCATGCCGCTAATGCCGGCATGGTGGGTCACGTGCGCGTGACCAGACCGCTATTAACTACATCGTACTTTACGATGGCGTTAATAGCGGTCTGGTTGGTCAGAAAATGCCATAGCGGTAATCAATGCCAGTATTCCTTTACCGGCATCGTTTTTCCCTTTGCAACAACCTCGGAATGAGGGCCTTTGCCTGCTCTGTGAGTCGGGGTGTTTGTTGGCAGTGCAAAGTGACTTTTTGAACCAGTGCAATGCCACTTTGCCCCACGCTACAAATTCCATGAATCAGGCCCTGGGCACAATTCATGTCATTTTTATCATGGTGCAAAGTTACTTTGTACTGCCAAAAAAACACTGCACTAAAAATTCCATGAATCAGGCCCTATTGGTGGTATTTCACTCCGGTTCAAAACATTGCTATAGTGCAATAAACATATGCACATGTGCACCAGTGAAAAGTTAGCTCTAGTGCTAGACCTATGCCCTGGTTCAAAAATACGCTGAGAAAAAGTTTGCTAATTGTACCTGCGTCGATGCACATTTTCTGTAGTCTGGGTCTGCACCTATTGAGATTCGTTGTAATTAAAGGGGTGAACCAAGCACTCCTGCTTAGATTGGTGGAGCATAGATGGGATTAATTAGGAGGACATGAGATCTTGTGGTTTCGTGATCTTGACTGCTATTTAGAGCTCCACAGACTCCCACCTGACACACATGATATTTCTGGCTCTGGCAGAACCCATGCTCAGCCAGCCACGTGGCTTTGCTGTAGTCGTCTATAGGATCGAGTGAGCACCTTCTTTCTCTTGCAGGGTCGAGATGGGTAGCTTCAGAAAATACACATTTCAGAGACATATCACACACAGGCATAGATATTAGTCAATGCCCAAGTGAAAATATGTGAAGCGGTCATGGTATACTAACATTAATTATATGCACCGCTCTCCTCCCGACTCTGCACAGGTTACAGAGATGCTGGAAGGGAAAACCTACCAATATTGTGCACAGATCAGTGGTCCAGATAGTCCTGCAGTGAGTATTCCGACCGGTAGTCAAGGGGAAAAGGGAAGATACCAGGTTCAGATGGTCTCCTGGTCCAGTACTATCTGACATCCACAGTTATTTGACGTACAGCTGACATTTACCTCTTCGACCTCAGCCATTAAACACATGAAACTCATTCGAAATATTTCGTAGCATTGTCCCAGGCAATGCATCCTCACACCCAGGGCTCAGACTGGCATGTAGACCAAAAACACAAAATGCTGGTGTGGGCCCGTTTTTTTGTTCAAAATGGGCCACTTTTTTAGTCAATTTGGGCGAGTTTGATGAGTTAATTCACTCTTCCGCTAGTAGTTTGGAGCAGTGTTGCTGAATACATTTTGTTAAAAATGAACAATTTGCATCACGCTTTATCAAAAACTCCCCCTTGGTTGCTATTCAAACAGTGCCACAAAAGGAATGATTGGTCATTTGCAACTGTGGGCCACGTTTTCATTGATGACCGAGACAATGTTGTGGACCAGTCCGACCCTGCTAGCACAACGGACAAAGCTCCTCTGGCCACAAACGCATATATGGGCTCCACGCAGACAATCTAGAAACATACCTGCTTGCAGGGCCCAGAGAACTTGTGTTCTGCACACCTCAACAAAATAGCAAATCTAACCTACATTTTATCTATCTCCCCACTAACCTAACATCCACCTCTTTTAGATCTACCCAGGCACCTGGAAACACTCCAGTTGGCAGAGGGCTGTGGTACAACACCCCCCCCCCCCGCCCCGCCCCAAACATAACATAACGGTACAAAGACAACTATGAAGAAAATAATTGTCTGTTATGGGAAACCACATTTGCAGGCATAGTGTTCTCAGCAATACAGGGCACCTTGAATCCAAGTGTTGAAGCTTAGGGTCATAATACCAAAAAGCACAACTCTAATAAAGATGTGTATCTCATAGAAACCAGCCTTACACTTCAAGTCAGCAAACTGAGCACATTCAACCACATCCCCCCACGCTAAAGGAACCGGGTTGGTTACCCCTGAAAGCCTTCATCCCTTTCACAGGAGCCTTTGTCAACCAAGACACCCGCCTACCTGGCTCTGAAACTCGCCATCTCAGGAGGACAACCCAATACGGGGAGCAAAGCGATCCCCAGATTGGGATCCAGGAAGTAAACGGAGCACGATATAAAGCAAGCATTCTGCTCCTCTACGTCTCTGGAGAAACTTTCCTACACATGTCTGTCTGGCTTCTTCCCTCCTGCTCCGCTATCCAAGCAGCACTGCAGCGACCAAAGATGCCAGGCCACTGGCACCCATGGCACTTTGCTCATCCCATCTTCTTCTCACCACTGTGTGCTCCTCTGCTCTCTAGCTCTAGCTACGTACTAGATACATGCTTAATAAATCCCTGGCCAAAAGAAATGCGTTCTTACACTGGGTATTTTTTTAATCATAAATCCTTACACACCTATTCGTGATGATATGAAGAAATAAACCTGTCAGAAATCCTGCTCTTTGCTGCATTATGGCTTGCAGCTTTAAAAAAAAAGAAACATACATTTAAAATAATCAATACGTTTTTCCCAGTGGCTTAATTCCATGCTGCTCCAGATGTTTTAAATACACTTTGGTGGCACGATTCTAGTCTTTCGTATCGTTCAGTTATTTGGGTTATTAATTTGGATGTATAGATATGGAGCCCGATTCATGGAATTATTTCCACAGTTCAAAGTGATTTTACTCTGCTGAAAAGTGACTTTGCATTGCCAACACAAACCCTGATTCATGGAACGGTGCAAAATTTATTTTTGCAGTGCAAAGTCATGTTGCACTGCAAAATGGCCACTTGCACTGACTTTGCACGGATTTTGTAATGCAGTAATACACTTTGTTCAGTTCCATGAATCAGGATTTGTATTGGCAGTGCAGTCACTTTTCAGCAGTGCAAAGGCACTTTGAACCGTGCAAATAATTCCATGAATCGGGCTCCACTGGTTTGTTGTAATCCCACGCTTCAGTAGTCGAGTATCACTGGGGGCAGGAAAGCAACGTTTATTTTGAAGGTTTGGTAAAATAATGCATGTGCTTCTATCGCCATCTAGTGTCATGTAGACAGATTGCTCATATGTTCATTTTATTTCTTATTGCTTACCATTCAATCCAGTTTATATAATAATACAAACACCAAAGTATGTGTATTTTGAGAAATATCTTATTTGAATAAAAATGAATTCATACATTTAGAGAAAACGCTGAAAGAATTGCTTAAGTTCAAGTTGCAGTGTTTTAAAAGTCGTATTATTCCAAGACAGTTGGTTGGAACTATTGAAGTCATTCCAAACAGAAGTATCTCCTATTGTAATCGCGGATGTATGCATGGTAGTAATTGGGAGAAAGCACCCCACAGGTCTGCCACCAAGAACTCCTTCTAAATGCCTCACCTTAATTGTCATATTTGAAGTACAGCCTGTTTTAAATGCTGACATTGTTGTATTTTGTAGAGACTTTCCAGCATAAGGAGAACAGTAATGATCTAGAAGCATATCTGGCTGCTTCCACTCCTCCTTCTCCCTCTTTTCAATGAGGCACACCACAGTATCCACGAGCAACTCAGACATGGTATAGTATTGTTAATTTATATAGCGCATATACACAGGCACGTCTTTCAAAGCACACAAGGAGGGTGGGAACATGGGGAAAAAACAAACAGTCGCTCAGAGCCCTTGAAATTCGGAGAAAATAATATTCTGCACAGGCAGAGTAAATGCGTAAAGAATACATTTAACAGTTTCGGGCAGCAAATAGGCCTGACAGCGATTCTGCCATTTTCCGAGTACAATTAAGGGGTGAATACAATGGAGAGACAGACAATCTTCAGGTGCGGTGTGTACAGATCGAGCAAGTGCATAGAGGATAACAGGGAGGGGGAGGATCAAGTGCACCTGGCCGGTTAAGACTGGGGTAAGTGCAGAGAGAGCCACTCTTTTGAGTTAATTTCTCAAGTGCATTGAGTGTGGGTGGGGTGTAGGGCCCTGAGGCAAGTGCAAGAGAAGATGGCGGGGCTGCCGGGGACCAGTGAGACTCTGAGGTACACACGGTGGCCAGTTAGCATGCTGTAAGAAACAGGAGAGAGAGAGGTAAAGAACAGAGAACTAGGTAAGCAGTATAGAGGCTCAACCTGCAAATACCTTGGGGCTGCCCATGAAGGAAGAGGCCCCATGTGTGGGCCCTGTCAGTGTTTTGGGGAATCCCGATACTACGGCACAATTAGTTGCTGAATCCATGGAGACTGATTATCGTCCTTAGCCTCAAACAAGAAATGTGGTGAAAAAACTAATTTTAGCCTCTGTAAGGGCACAGAGATGTGCTTTAAGTTAGTAGAGGTGCAGACAGGGCAGAGGGAGGTACTAAGAGTGGAGAAGGATGGGGATTCCAACAGTGTGGTTAGGAATTACATATTGGGAACAGATAATGAAAACCTCACTCGGCACACACCATTTCACTCTCTCTTTAGGCCAAAGGATGTGTATGTTTCTGAGCAGAGTACGAGTGGGTGACACACTACTCTGAAGTCGACTGCTTCACCTGTTACAACGGTTGAGGAGTTGAAAGTTGGACGACAAAGAACCCTTCCTAGTCTGCCAGGGAAAAACAGAGTAATGACCTGGGGTTACAATCAGCAATCAAAAAATTAAAAAAATATTTACAATGCCACTAAGTACACAATCTAGGGGTCAAGAAAGTCTCGAAGGAATCTTTGCTGGTACTTAAGTGAGGGTGTGACTTAAGCAGATGAAATGTTGGTGCTCAGTTTCCGCTTAACAGGCAGCTCATCTTAGCCGTTTTCAAAGAAATTCCAAAACTAAGGATGATAGACTCTTCAGGTATTAGGCTCGTTGATTTTGTACAGGAAAGTAGAATTGACTGATTCTACTCTACTTCTTTTATAACTTGGTGAAAACATTGGTGCTGGAGGAGGCACACATATTACTATCTATAGGCTCTGAGCTTTTTGAAGACATGGGTCTTTTCAGGCTCATGCAACGTTGCACTCTAACACAGCAACAGATAGCAGGAGAGAGAGTATCGGGAACCCTGCAAAGAAGCAATTTCTGACAGAACCCACAAAGGGTATAATGCCCAAGAAGATAAGTTGCGTTTAAAGGGTTAATGTGCCCTTGGTGGTTCAAACTGGTTCAATGGTTTATTTTGCAGGGGATAAGCTGGGTAACATGTCAAGTATTCAGAACAACTCGCCTAACACCTCATAGTCCTTACAATAAAGGCCATTGTCATGGTTTAAAGAACAGCGATGGGGGATAACAATGTAATATTAGTCAGCGGGAATAGTCAGTGTGGTTGCTCACACCTGTGATTTGATACCTTTGGGAGGTTTGATGATGAAGAAGCTGACATTGTACGCTTCCAAGGAACCTGGCTGGAGTCAGCTCACATTATTGATGGATTTACGCATACGTATCCTTGGCTGCTAAAGGGCCCTCAGGGTGTTGATCTGGTGGACAGCTGCGTGCGATTCATAATAATGTGGGCTTTCTTACACAGAAAATTGAAACTAAGGGCCTCATTACACGGATGGCGGTGAACCATGGCGCTATTAGCGCCATGGTTCATGCCGGTAAAATACCGGCACCGCTTTGGTGGAAAGGGGAATTACCGCCCTATTCCAAGGTTGGCGGGGCGGTAAATTCCCCTTCCACCATTGCCCTTCCCCATTCCCATTTTTGCCCCATAGGGCTCTATGGGAATGGGGAAGGCGCTAATTACGAAAAAGCAGGCGTTAAATTCCCCAACCCGCAAAGGGACCTCGTAGTAAGGCGGTAAGGATTTACCGGTACCGGTAAAATACCGGTACCGGTAAACCCTTACCGCCATCCGTGTAATGAGGCCCTAAGTCTTCAGAAATATTGGTAGTAACGATACAACAGCACAGGGAGGGTGATTCTGGCCTTGACACATGTATTCTGATCAATGTATATTTTTACATCAGCAAGTCTACCTTTTCTGCCTTTTTGGAGGACATTTCGGAAATTGTATCTTATTGGTTGGTTGAACCTGGTTCAGTACTTGTTGGGACTTCCACTGTGAGTGTCCAGATCGAGTGTGGTATGAACAACAGCCGAGTGTGAGAACTAACTTGGATCAAATAGGGCGTGGCCTATTAATCCGCCAATAATCTGAGTCATGGGATTTACATATTGGCACAATGTGTTTTGGAAATCTACCATTGATTACATTTTTGTTTCTAGGAAAATCTGTTTGTAAGCGAGACTGATGTCAGTGATGGCAAATGTATGTTACTAAAATTCAAACACAAGATCAGGACTGGAAATAGGCTTGAGACCCCACTGTTAGTTGAAGCCAGAGAAAACAACAGTTCACTGATCTAGCTTGCAAAGTTAGGTAATTATTTTAAAGCTCAAATAAACAAAATGTTGGGAAATGGTGATGTTGAACTTGTACTATCCAAGCAAGATCCAACAATTATTAGACAAATCTGTAGACAGGCCAGACCCTAAGATGGGTTTGAACGAAACAAACACATGTACATTAATACAATGGACAGATACAAGTCAAGAAGAAAGAACTATGTCACAATCTTAAGGCTTTGATATATTGAAACACAGAAGATCGTTAAGCTAAGGGATATATTCTGCACCCGTGCACTCAGTTGTTGGGGGTATGGGTGGGCATGCGCCCAGTGTGCTTCATGATGGTGGCAGGTCTGTGAATTGAGGTAAGATGTTGTGTAATATTGCACTGTTAGGGGGGTGATGTGGCATGGCCACGCTGTGTTGGTGTTGGTGTGGGGTGTGAGGGGTCCTGGTGGCTGGTGTGAGGGCTGCCGGGGGTAGTGTTGGAGGTGAGGAGGGTGGGTGGGTTGTGTGTGGACTTGAGGGCGCCACCTGGGGTAGTGGCAGAGGTGAGAGGGACTAATGGGTGGGGTGAGGGTTGCCTGGGGTAGTATCGGAGGTGATGGGGGCTGGTGGGTGGTGTGAGGGCTGCCTGGGGTGGTGGCCGAGGTGAAGAGGGCTGGTGGGTGGTGTGAGGGCTTCTTGAGGTAGTGGCAGAGGTGATGGGGACTGGTGGGGGCTGGTCAGTGGTGGCCTCACCGGTGGGGGCTAATGTGCAGCTGGTGTATGTGCCAGCACTTTGTATGTGGTGGGAGTAGGTGGGATGGTTTGCAGGGTTGCAACCATTATTTACATGGAATCTCGTGCAGAGTAGGTGCAGCAGTTACTTACATGGGACCTCGCGCAGAGTAGCTGGGGTGCAGCAGTTACTTAACTGGAACCTCACGTAGAGTAGGTGGGGTGCAGCCGTCACGGTGGACCTCACGCAGAGTTGAATCGAGATGGGTATCTTCAGAAAATGCACATTTCAGAGATGTATCACACACATGCATAGATATTAGTCAATGCCCAAGTAAAAATATGTGAAGCAGTTATGGAATACTAGCATTAATTATATGCACCCATGCAGGTTACAGAGATGCTGGAAGGGATAAGCCTACCCACATTGTCCACAGATCAGAGGTCTAGACAGTTCTGCAGTGAGTATTCCTAGTTGTAGTCAAGGGGTAAAGGGAAAGTACCAGGTTCAGATGGCCTCCTTGTTGAGTACTGTGTGACATCCACAGTTATTTGCCATACAGCTTACATTTACCTCTTCTACTTCAACCATTAAACACATGAAACTCATTTGAAATAAGCCACACACACGCCAGTGCAATAAACTTCCGACCAGACACCAAACTACAGACTGCTACACCTCTATAATCAACTTTCGTAGCATTGCCCCAGCAAATGCATCCTCGCACCACTGACACAGCTCCTCTGGCCACAAACGCATGTTTTGTCTCCACACAGGCAACATACCTGCTTGTAGGGCTCAGGGAACCTGTGTTCTGCACACCTCAACAAAATAGCAAATCTAACCTACATTGTCCCTATCTCCCCACTAACCTAACTTCCACCTCTTTTAGTTCTACAAAGGTACCTGGAAACACTGTAATTGGCAGGGGTCTGTGGTACAAATCCCTAAAACATAACATAACAGTACAACCACAACTATGAAGAAAATAATTGTCTGTTTTGGGAAACCACATTTGCAGGCATTTTTTTCTCAGCAAAACATGGCAACTTGTTGGTCAGATTGCATCCATGTGTTGAATCATAGGAGTCATAATACCCAAAGCACACCTCCAGCAACAATGTGTATCTCCTAGAAACCAGCCTTATACTTCAAGTCAGCAAACTGAGCACATTCAACCACATCACCCCCACACTCAAGGAACCTGATTGGTTACCTCTGCAAGCCTGCACCCCCTTCAAGGAAGCCTTTGTCACCTGCAAAGCAGTGGCAACAAAGACACCCGCCTACCTTGCCAAGAAACACGCCATCTCAGGAGGACAACCCAATACGGGGAGTAAAGCAATCCCAAGATTGCGATCCAAGAGGTAGTTGGAGAAGGATATAAAGCAAGCATTCTGCTGCTCTCCATCTCTGGAGGAACTTTCCTACAAATGTCTGTCCGGCTTCTTCCCTCCTGCTCCTCTAGTCAAGCAGCACTGCAACGACCAACAATGCTAGGCCACTGGCACCCATGGCACTTTGCTCATCCCATCTCCTTCTTACCACTGTGTGCTCCTTTGCTCTCTAGCTATGTTTGTTGGAACATAGCTAGAGAGCAAAGGAGCACACTCCACTACTCTAAGAAATCCAGATTGTCTTGACATTGTCACCTCCAGAACTATGGGTTACTTCCCCCCTTCTGGATTCACTCCTACCACCTTTGACAATCACTGTTCTTTCTGCTTGTTACTCTCATGTTTTCATCCTGAAGCGCAGTGCTTCTTCAAACCCGTTGCTAACATCTGAATCCCTGATTGGAAACTCAAATCTAGCTTTTTGCTAGAAAGTCAAATCTTGCTGTTTTTGCTTTTTGGTAGAAAGTCAAATCTTGCTGTTTATGCTTTTTGCTAGAAAGTCAAATCTTGCTGCCCATTGCTAAATTCTCTGTATTTTGCTAGTATACTTTTGCTTCTCTGTAACTTCCAAGCCCAGTGACCACACCACTCTCTTTTGTCCCGGTTCCTCAGTTTCTCCATCCTCTCCTCGCTTCCACCCCATGGCGCTTTCTGTTTCTCTTATCTTTTCCAACTGTTTCTCCATTGACGATCCTTCCCTTCTCACTAAGTCTAGTAGGAAGACATTCAAAAAGGATATATTGGCCTCTAACCCTGGTCTTCCTATCACTGACACCTACTCCAATACTTCCTCCAGACAGACCCACACCAACATCCTCTTTGTTGTTCCTTCGCTAGATCTATGGACTCTTCATATGATCTATGTGCTCTGTCCTATCTCCTCCTTTCCCATTAATTTTGAAACTCGCTGGGAAGTTCTTATGGCTTCCTTCAACTCCTCTAAAGTCATCATTAATGTCTACCTTAATGGCACTGTCATGGTCCAAGGCCCTCAGGCCAATCTCCTCCTCTTTGATAGGCGCTTCCCTCACCTCATCAATTTCCTCTCATCTCCTGTTGTCCCCTCCACTCCCCCTTGGCTACCCTGCCCTCTCTCTCCTCCTCCTCTGCCCCTCCTAGGGCTCTTTCTCCTCCGCAAGGCATACCTCTTATCTGTACCCCTCCCCAGAAGGTCTTTAAGGCTGGCAACCTTCTTCCTATTGCCACTCTCAACTTTCGCTCTACTGCCAGACACACCTCTGACATCTGCTACCTCTTGATGAACTAGACCTTGATGTCGTTGGTCTTACTGAGACATGGTTCACGGCCTGCTCTGTCCCGAGCTTTGACATTCTCCTTCCTGATGGCTACAAGATCCTTTCTGCACCCAGATCCTCCCGGTCAAGTGGGGCGGGGGGGTTGCCCTGATCTTTCCTGAGTGAATTCAGGTCTCTATCGTTCCCACTCAGACCTACTCCTCTTTGAATGCCTTGTATGTAGGCTCTCTCTCTCTCTCCTACCAATTCTCTTACTGTGGCTACCATCTACCGGCCTCCTGGTCAAATCACCTCATTTCTCTCTGAGTGGGCGGCCCTCTACCTCCTCTCTCCTGGCCTCTACCACTCAACTCCTCGGTGACCCCAATATCAATTTAGACTCTTCCTATTCCTCTTCTGTACTCTTCCGTGACCTCTGCAACTCCTTCTCCCTCCTCCCCTCTGGCACGACTCACTCTGCAGGGCACACACTCGATGTCTTGATCTCCTCTGAGCTCCCCCTCTCCATCCTTCTGACCACTCCTCTCTCCTGAAGCGATCACTCCCTCCTCTCCTCTCATCTCTCTCTCTATTCCCCCCAAGCCAATCCTACCCCAACACTGCCACATACCTTCTCGGACATCCGGCCCATGAAGCGTGTGTCAGTTGAGGCTTTCGCCGCCACCCTCTCCCCCACTTCCACCTCTGGCTGTCTCACATCCTGACACAGCCCTGTCTCTCCACTACACTTCAATTTATGATACTCTTGATGCTCTTGCCACTGTCATGAGAATCCGTTTGAAGTCAAAAGCCAAATGCAATTCCTGGTATGACTCTGACCTAGCTACACTTAAACTTAAGTGTAGGGCGGCTGAGAGGAAATGGAGGACTTCTTGTTCATCCTCTGACAAACTGACCTGTCACCTGCTCCAAAGCCAATGCCGACTCTCTGTCCTCACCAAGAAGAGAGTCCACATTCAAGCTTGTGTCTCTGCAGCATCTAACAACTCAGTCAAACTCTTTAAAATTTGCAAGGAGCTCGCCATCCCTGCTGCAGTCTCTACCCCTCCTGTTACCTCCCAGGCTCTTAGCAATTCCCTTGCCTCTCACTTTACCTCAAAAACCCAGGACATCCTGTCCATCCTCACCACCCCTCCCCCTCCTCTCCCCTCTATGTCTGTGCTTGCTAACCCTCCTTCAGCCACCCCCACCCTCCTTCTCGGCTTTTACTCTTTTTTCCCCTGATGAGGTCGCTAGACAAGTCCGATCTATAAAAGCCTCATCAAATCAGGTTCATCCCTGTTCCTCTAAAACCATCAAGGACCACATTGACACCCTCGCTCCAGCCCTTGCTGATTTTTGCAACCACTCCTTTGCCTCATAGTCCTTCCCCTCCCCTCTGAAGCACTCCCTTGTACATCCTCTTCTCAAGAAACCCACAGCTGATCCTTCTTGTCCAGCTAACTATCGCCCAATTTCCATTACTCCGTTTCTGGGCAAACTCCTGGAAAAGCTGGCCATCACTCAGCTTAACCTTAATTCCAATTCTGTTAGATGTCTCCATGACCTCTGTCTTCAGAGCTGCCAGAAGCACAGAAACTGCTCTACTGAACATCCGTGCAGATCTGCTCTCGAACCTTAACTCTAGCATTGCCTCTCTCCTCATCCTACTCGATCTCTGCCTGTCTTCGACATGGTAAACCACATCACCCTGCTCAACTGTCTCTGTGACAACCTGGGTATCACCGATCAGTCTCTATCCTGGCTGACCTCTTTCCTCTCTGACCGACCATCTCAGGTCCAACGTGGGTCCTTCCTATCATTTATCTTCCTCTGTACCTGTGGTGTTCCCCAGGGGTCTAACCTCTCGCCCTGGCTTTTCAACAAATACCTGGCAACTCTCACCCACTGCATTGCCATTTTCTGCTCAAATTTCCATTGCTACATTGACAACACCCAACTTATTTTCATGCTGCCCTCGGCCACCTCAACTCCCTCTTTCATCTCTAATTGCCTAACTGCCATTCAAGATTGGTGTGCCGTCAATGATCTTTGTCTGAATGCCAGCAAGACATAGATCCTCCTCATCAGCACACCTTCAATATCCTTCCCCTCACTCTCTGGCAGGCCTCCCTTGGCCCTCCTCCTACCCCCACCTGCGAGGCTAAGAACCCTGGGGTCATCTTTGACTCCACACTTTCCTTCTCCACCAACATCTCTGACGACTCTAAAAAGTCAAATTTACTACTGAAACTCCTCAGAGGTACTCTGCCTTTCCTCTCCTTCCCCCAGAAGTTCAAGGTCTCCCAAGCTCTGACTCTCTCTAGGTTGGACTATAGTAACAGCCTCTTTCTAAATCTACCTACCTCTACTCTCCTCCCTCTGCAACTAATCCAGAACAGGACTGCAAGGCTTGTCCTTGGCCTCAAGCCCTGGGATCGTATATCTCCAGCTCTGAAATCTCTCCATTGGCACCCAGTGGATGCAAGGATTAAATTCAAAACCCTCTGCATTGTCCACAAGGCTTTCTGGGGCCTGGGTCCAAAATACCTTCAGCTATACCTCCACAAATACCTCCCCTCTCGAGCTCTTCGCTCCTCTACCTCTAACTTCCTAAGGGTCAGTTGTTTTTCAAAGAAACAAGCTGGGGATAGATCTCTGTCTTTGGCTGGGGCCTCCCTCTGGGACAGCCTCCCTGACATTCTAAAACTTGAGAACTATCTCTGGTTCCGTAAGCACCTGAAGACCTTCCTCTTTGCTTCTGCCTTCGCTCCCCCTTTCCCCTGCTGATCTGTTCTCTCTTGGCACTGTGCACCTAGCCACCCTCTGTCCCACGGGCACAGGTACCTGCTCAACCTGCCACCCTCCTGCACTGCCTCCGGGCCACCACTTGCACTGGAGTCTGCATTTGGACCCATACAGTCCCCCCTTTTTTCTTCCTGCACTTATCAGACCTACCCAGTCTGCTGCCTTAAACCGAGCACTTGCCACTTGCTGGCTGCACTACCGCTGTTTGTTGCCTTTATTATTTATTTATCATTATTTATCTGTTTCTCCTCTGCTCCGCACTTTCCACTTCTCCCCCATTCCATGCACCATTCCCCTCCACCTCTCCCATGCACGTACACATTCTCAATGTCACTGGGCCTAGTAAGATTGTTGTTTTGTTCTCCCCTGTTCCCTTCTCTTGTTGCGCTCTGAAACACTTGTGTATGAGCGCAATAGAAATAAAATACCAATATCGATAGATATGCTTAAGCAATCCTTAGCCAAAAGAAATGCGTTCTTACACTTGGTATTTTACTTTTTTAATAATAAACCTTTTCACAACTATTCGTGATTATACGCAGAAATAAACCTGTGAGAAATGCTGATCTTTCCTGCATTATGGCGGCTTGCAACTTAAAAAAATGAAACATACATTTAAAAAAATCAGTACGTATTGGCCAGTGGAATAATTCCATGCTGCTCCAGATGTTTTAAATACGCAAGATTCTAGTCTTTCGAATCGTTCAGTGATTTGGGTTATTAATTGGATGTAGAGACATGGGCCCGATTCATCAAATTATTTGCACAGTTCAAAGGGATTTTGCACTGCTGAAAAGTGACTTTGCACTGCCGACACAAACCCTGATGCATGGAACTGTGCAACATTTATTTTTGCAGTGCCAAGTCATTTTGCACTGCAAAAATGACCACTCTCACTGACTTTGCACGGACTTTACACAGACTTTTCACTGCAATAATATAATTTGCACAGTTCCATGAATCAGGGTTTGTATTGGCAGCGCAAAGTCACTTTTCAGCAGTGCAAAGTCACTTTCAACCATGCAAATAATTCCATGAATCGGGCTCCACTGGTTTGTTGTAATCACGTGCTTCAGTAGTACAGTATCACTGCAGGCAGGAAAGCAACGTTTATTTTGAAGGTTTGGTAAAATAATACTTTTGCTTCTATTGCCATCTAGTGTCAAGTAGACAGATTGCTCATATGTTCTTTTAGTATGTGTAGTTTGAAAAATATCTTATTTGAATAAAAATGAATGTATCTATTTTGGGAAAAATCTGAAAGCATTGCTTAAGTTCAAGTTTCAGTGTTTTACAAGTTGTATGCATAGGTTTATAGTCATAATGTCGACAACAAAAATGTCGACAGTCAAAAAGTCGAAAAAAAAATGTCGAAAAAAAAAATGTCGACTTTTTTTTTCAATGCATTTTTTTTTCGAAATGGGGGGATTCCCCCCAAGCCCCCCTTTTTTTTATTTTTTTTTTATTTTTCCCTTTTTTTTTTACTCCCGAACCCCTAAAATAAATATATAATTAAAAAAAACGAAAGTCGACATTTTTTTTTTCGACATTATTTTGTCGACATTTTTGTCTGTCGACATTTTTTTTTCGACATTATGACTCCCCATCGTATCATACCACGACTGTTGGTTGGAACTATTTAAGTTATTCCAAATAGAAGTATTCCCTATTAAACAACAGGTAGGTCTCTTATCATGCTAACCATACAGTTTGGACAGCAACAACCAGACCTAGTGTAATCGAGGATGTTTGTATGGTAGTAGTTGGAAGAAGGCACTCCACAGGTCTGTCCCAAGAACACCTTCTAAATGACTCGCCTTAATTGTCATATTCGAAGGAAGCCTGTTTTAAATGCAGACATTGTTGTGTTTTGTGGGAATTTCCAGCATGAGGAGAACAGTAGTGATCTGGAAGCAAATCTGGCTGCTTCCACTCCTCCTTCTCCCTCTTTACAATCCGGCAAACCACACCATCAACAAGCAACTCAGGCATGGCATGGTATGGTATTGTTCATTTATACAGCGCCTATACACAGGGAAGTGTTTCAAAGCGCAAAAAGAGGGTGGGAACATGGGTGAAAAAACAGTCGCTCAGAGCCCTTGAAATTCGGAGACAATAATAGTCTGCCCAGGCAGAGTAAGTGCGTAAACAATACATTTAACAGTCTGGGACAACAAATAGGGCTGACAGCGATTCTGCATTTTTCACAGTGCAATTAAGGGGTGAAGACATGGGAGAAACAGACGATCTTCAGGCGCGGTGCATACAAACTGAGCAAGTGTAAAGCGGGTAACAGGGAGGGGGAGGATCAAGTGCACCTGGCCGGTTCAGACTGGGGTAAGAGCAGAGGGAGCCACTCGTTTGGGTTAATTTCTCAAGTGCATTTAGTGTGGGTTGGGTGTAGGGCCCTCAGGCAAGAGGAATAGAGGACTGGCGGGGCTGCCGGGGACCAGTGAGACTCTGAGGTACACCCGGTAGCCAGTCAGCATGCTGTAAGGAAGAGGAGGGAGAGAGGGAGAGGACAGAGAACTAGGTAAGCAGGATAGAGAGAGAGAGAAGGAAGAGGAGAAGAGGAAAGTCTTAAGGAGTTTCCGGAATTTGAGGAGATACAGCTCAAGACAGAGGGCGGCAGGGAGACTATTCCAGTGGGAGGCACCTACTGAGGATAAGGATCTCCCTCCAAATTTCTGCTTGGAGAACCGGCTCACTCGCAGAAGGATGGCTATAGATGAGCAAAGAGCTTGTGAAGGACAGTATTTAGGTAGGCAGCATTGCAGATAGGTAGGTCCCAGGCCCCAGAAAGCATTGAGAACAATGCAAAAGGTCTTGAATTTGATCCCTGCAGCCATGGGGAGCCAGTGAAGGGATTTCAGTGACATAGAGATGCAGTTTCTGGGCTTGAGGCCGAGGATAAGTCTTGCAGTTCTATTCTGGATGAGTTGCAGAGGGTGCAGGGCAGAAGAAGGAAGGTTGAGGAAGAAGTTGTTGCAATAGTCCAGCCTGGAGAGAACCGTGGCTTTCGAGACAGTGAGCCTCTGGGGGAAAGTGAGAAAAGGTAGAGTATCTCTAAGGAGGTGTAGCTGATAGACCTTTTCAGAGATGTCTGAAATGAGAGAAGGAGAGAGTGGAGTCAAAGATGACCCCAAGGCTTCTTGCTTCACAGATGGGTGCTGTTGAAGGGCCAAAGGAGGCCGGCCAGAGTGCTAGTGGGAAAGCGGGAGCAGGGGTCCCAATGTGAACGATCTCAGTCTTAGTGGTGTTGAGCCAGAGCTTGTTAGGGCATAGCATGACTGAATAGCAGACAGACAGTCAGAAATGTGCGAGGAGGATGAAGTGGCTGAGGGTAGCTTGAAAGATAGTTGTGTGTCATCTGTGTAGCACTGGAAGTTAGAGGTGAAAGTGGCAATGACACATTTCAGGGCAGCCGTATAGACATTGAAGAACCAGGGGGATAGGTTAGATCCCTTGGGAACGCCACTGGTTGGGAGAGTGATAGTCGAGTAAACGGCACCATAAAAGCACACTGCATCATTGTTTAGCTATGAGAGATAGAATGATTTATAAACGTTCCACTTTCTCAAACACAAGGACAAGGCAACATATTTTCAAAGAACAATTTAGCAAAACTAAAAGAAGAGCAGGTGGCAGCTGAAAATTGGGTTGGGTGGTGTGTGCAATGTACAAACACAAGTTAGAATCCGGTCATGGTCAACACGAACATTGGGTCTCACTCTGAGTTTGGCGGCTCAACATAAAATGGTACTAAAGTTGCAGTAATTCCATAACTCTTTATTGTCACTGTTCCACATTGCCAAATTATGAGCTCCACAGATTTACTGCCACAAAATGAGGATTTACTGCAACCAAATTACCACCCACGATAATTCGCCCCGATCCTGCATGGAGTCCTATGAACTCCATAAATGGGGCTTAACTTCAATGTTATCCCACTCCTAATCTGGCAGGTCATACACCAAAGTGTCTGAGTATCCTCCGCACTTACAGTCAAACTCATAATGAGTCTCAAAATAGTAACTTCGATTGTGAAACAACACCTTTTCCTACATCATTCAAAATCCACAGATTTGAACACTTTTTAAAAACACAAGGTTATAGCTATTGTTTCTTATTTACTTTTAAATAAATCCTTGTTTCCAACATTCTCATATTGCGAAATCATACCATGTTTGTATTTTACGTGATCTCTGACTACCATTTTTTTAAAAAAAGTAGTACAACATGATTACCAGCATCAATTAAAAAGTTATAGTGATGGCCACTTTGGGGTGGTAAATAAGCCTTCGTGAATACATTTGGCAGTACCAAGAACCACCTGAATTGCATTGCATTCGGGTAATTCGGGTTCGGCCAAACCTCTAAGTGATTTGTGTGACAGATTTTGGTCAAGTTTATGGTAATTCATGCTTACACTGGGTATTTTAGCAAAGTGCTGCAGAAGTGTTTGGAAGTGTTTGGCAGTGCTAGTGGAAGGACATACTACCTGTATTCCCAGCAACATCTTACAAATTCAGAAAAGCATGCGAAGCACAGTAAAGTGCTGCTGAAGTGTTTGGCCGTGTTCGGCAGAGATTGGGCTTCTGGACTAGCACACAGAGTTTGCTTTCTAGGGCCTGTGTGCATCTGTTTGCCCTGTTTTTTCACGAGCACAGGACCTGCCTTTGGAGCTAAGATCAATGTTGCGAGAGGTGTCTTTCGGTTTCCTCGAATCTGTCTACATGAAGAAAGGTAAGTGAAATCGGTTATTACAGTGGCTATAGTATATACTCGAGCGGGGTGCATGTTTCAGATTCTTCTCGCTTTAACTGTGCCTCTAACATTTACTCCTTACGCACGGCCAGAACACGATTTGCATGCTTTAGGCATGGCACATACCCTCTGCTCTAACATGCCGTGTCACAGACCTGCCCAGCCGGAGATTGGAAGGTCAGATACTTGTTTATCTGATTCCTTGAACTCAGTTAGAATTGTGGCACAGACGAACACAGGCCCCAAGGAAACGATTAACTTGGAAGAAACAGTTGTGACATTTAAAACATGGAAACAAGAGCCCTTTCCTCATTATTTTGCCTAAGCTGTAAGTGGGATGCGGGATGTTCTCAAGAAGGCACCATTGTTAACGGTGATGACTGTACAGATTAGTGACCTTTTGACAAATTCGTCAGTTGCAGTGGATTAGGCGGAACATCTGGTTAATATGTCACTGAATGTCCTGGAGGCTTCATATTCCCTGGAACACTTAAGTATACAAGATCTTGAAAACTGTGAATACACATATCTGAATTGTTAGCTCCTACTGTTTCCAGGAAATTGGCAAAGCGGTCCGTCTGTCATTGGATCTGGAAAATGCATAATCCCCCACATGGTATAGGAGGGAGAGTACCTGTCTGCACCATATTCCTACACTTTTTAGAGGGAACTGACCCCTAAGAATGTATGTGCGTTGACGATTGGGATGGCTCCACTAAGCAGGCACCCATAAGGCTATGTTGCTCAACACAAACTCAGCGGGATGTCAAGTAGAGTCATTCTGGCATGGACATGCTCTATGACAATGGACAAACTAATACTAAGAGTAAAGACATAATAGATATATTTGCTTTTCCGGTCCCGGCAAAAATCCTGGACGCTATAGATGAGGGTCATTATACCGTACAATTTGAAGTGTGGGAAGTTAGACACGTTCTGAAAGAGCTATCAGTAAATATATCCTTTCTAGAGTGCTTCATTTTGGCTGCAGCAAACTGTACAATACTGCTTCATGGGCGGGGTTCCCCAATGAAACTATTACTGTAAAGGCTCAACCCGCAAATACCTTGGGGCTGCCCATGAAGGAAGAGGCCCCATGTATGGGCCCTGTCAGTGCTTTGGGGAATCCCGATGCTATTGGCACAATTAGTAGCTGACTCCATGGAGACTGATCATCTTCCCTTAGCCTTGGCCTCAAACAAGAAATGTGGTGAAAAAACACATTTTAGCTTCTGTAAGGGCACAGAGATGTGTTTTAAGTTAGCCGAGCTGCAAACAGGGCAGAGGGAGGATCTAACGGTAGAGAAGGATGGGGATTCCAACAGTGTGGTTAGGAATGACATTTTGGGAACAGATAATGAACACTTCACCCAGCACACATCATCTCACTCTCTCTTTAGGCCGGAGGATGTGAATGTTTGTGAGCAGAGTACGGGTGGGTGACACACTCCAGTGAAGTCGACCGCTTCACCTGTTACGATGGCTGAGGAGTTGAAAGTTGGAGGACAAAGAACCCTGCCTAGTCTGGCAGTGAAAAATAGAGCCTGCGGTTACAATAAACAATCAAAAAAGTCCAAAAATATTTAAACTGCCAATAAGTACAACATCAAGCAGACAAGAAATGTTCTAAGGAATCTTTGCGGGAATTTAAGTGAGGGTGTGGCTGAAGCAGATTAAATGTTCGCTTGCTCAAAAGAAACGTGTAGAAGTTACGAATAAGAATGCTATCAGATTGGACGTTGATGAGGTAACCCCAAATTCTCTGTTGATTATGTATAATAACCCTATGCCCATGGTTAACAAAAAGAAGGGTAAAAAGAAAAGTAATGATCTTTTGAAGGGAAACTATGCAATTACAAATTACCTACAGCCAAAATTTGTGAAAATGACATACAGAGCAATGATGGATGATGGATGAAGGGGGTGGGCCATGTGAGGTTGGAGAGGAATCTAGGTCGTGGGGATGTGGGTACAGTGGTTAACTTGTCTATTTGTGGGGTTCTGTCAGGTTGGATGTGCAAGTTAGTCAAGCGGGGATGACCAATTCTGAATTGACCTCTGTGTCTCTAGCCTTTTTGACTTTAGTAGCAAGGCGCTGCAAGATTTTGGGGCAGGCACCTAGGATGAATTTTCCTGCTACCTAGGTGGGGACGAGTAATAATGAATCAATCCCTCTGTCCCTAGCATTTCAGACCTTAGAAGAGAGGCGTTGTAAGATTTTGGGGCCAGCCTCAATACGGTGCAGCTTTAAGGATCCTGATTATGGCCCTCTAGACAGAGACGAAGAATCAAAATATTCTCAAGCCAGATGTCATCCCCTTCTTATGGAACAGTTATTTAAGGATGGTGCTCAGTTTCCATTTAACAGGCAGCACATTTTAGCCATTTTCAAGGAAATCCCAGAACTAAGGATGATAGACTCTTCAGATATTAGGCTAGTTGATGTTGTACAGGAAAGTAGAATTGACCTGGTCCTCTACTTCTTTTATAACTTGGTGAAAACAGCAGTGCTGGAGGAGGCAAACTTATTACTATTAATGGGATATGAGGTTTCTGAAGAAATGGGGTCATTTCAGGGTCCTGGAAGGTTGCACTCTAACAAAGCAACAGATAGCAGGAGAGAGAGTATTGAGAAGACTGCAAAAGAGGCAATTTTACTGACAGAACCCACAAAGGGTAAAACGCCCAAGGAGATACCTTGCTTTTAAGGGTTTATGTGCCCTTGGTGGGTCAATCTTGTTCAGTGGTTTATTTTGCAGGGGCGTAAGCTGGGTAACATGTCAAGTATTCAGAACAACTGGCCCAACATCTCATAGTCCTTATATGAAAGTGCATTTTCACGGTTTAAAGAACAGTGATGGGGGATAATAATGTAATATTAGTCAGCTGGAGTACTCATGGTTGCTAGCACCTGCAATTTGATACCTTTGAGAGGTTTGGTAATGAAGAAGCTGAAATTGTATTCTTCCAAGGAACCTGGCAGGAGTCAGCCCCCATTATCGATGGATTTACTCATACATATACTTGGCTGCTAAAGGGCCCAGGGGATGTCAATCTGGTGGACTATTGTGTGCAATTTGGAAACATTTGGGCTTTCCTCACAGAACATTGACACTAATAGCCTCATTACGACTCAGGCGGTAAGGGGTTTACGGCAGCGTAAACAGCGCCGACCCTTACCGCCTGAGTACGAGGTCCCTTAGCGCCATGGCGGATTTAACACCTGCTTTTAGCAGGTGTTAAAATCCATGGCGCTAAGGGACCATGGAGTTAATTACGCCACCGTAATTTACGGTGGCGTAATTAACGCCTTCCCCACTCCCATTATGCCCTATGGGGCAAAAATGGGAATGGGGAAGGGTAAATGGGGATTGGGGACTTACCGCCCCGCCGACCTCGGAATGGGGCGGTAAGTCCGCCTACCACCATAGCGTAAACGTATTTTACGCCATGGTGGTAAAGTCACAGCCCAGGCGGTAACTTACCGCCTGGGTCGTAATCTTCAGAAATATTGGTAGTTAGGATACAACACCACACAAAGGGTGATTCTGGCCTTGACACATGTATTCTGATCAAAGTATATTTTAACGTCAGAAAGTCTACCTTTCCTGCCTTTTTGGAAGACAGTTCGGAAATTGTATCATATACTGTGAGTGTCAGGATCGAGTGTGATATGAACAACAACCGAGTGTGAGAACTAACTTGGACCGAGTAGGGCGTAGCCTATTAATCTGCCAAGAATTGGAGTCATGGGATTTACATATTTTAAACTGAAACATTGAGGTTGAACAGCCTCTGAATTTTACCTGGCACAATGTGTTTTTGAAATCTACCATTGATTACATTTTTGTTTCTAGGAAAATCTATTTAAACTATGTTAAGCTGTTTGTAAGCGAGACTGGTGTCAGTAATGTCAAATTTATGTTACTAAAAATAGAACACAAGATAAGGACTGGAAATAGCCTTGAAACCCCACTGTTAGTTGAAGCCAGAGAAAAGAACAGTTCACAGATCTAGCTTGCACAGTTAGGTAATTATTTTAACGCTCAAATAAACAAAATGTTGGGAAATGGTGCTGTTGAACTTGGTAACCCCTTCTACTATCCAAGCAAGATCCAACAATTGTGAGGCAAATCTGTAGACAGGTCAGACCCAAAGAAGGGTTTGAATTAAACAAACACATGTACATTAATACAATGGACAGATATAAGTCAAGAAGAAAGAACTATGTCACAATCATAAGGCTTTTATCAATTCAAGCAAGGACGATCTTTTAGCTAAGAGATGTAAGTTTAGGTTACCTAGTCACAATGCACTTATGATTCAGAGAGACTCAGAAAGTTTGTTTAGCGCTATTTCATCCAAAGATTCTAACCTATTCTGGTCCCTAATTAAGAATGCGGGGATCCAATTTGCTTGTCAACGCTATTTCAATTAATGAAGCTAATTGGATTAAGCACGTTTCCACTTTATACTATGGAACGGTATCTGATATCATGCAACATGATGTGACTGCTGACTGGGGTTTGAAATTTGACCTGCATGACATTCTATATACAACAATGAAGTATAATCCCTCTAGGGCTCTTGGACCAGATGTTTTCTCTAACTGTACATTTAAATTTAACCCCTCAATTTGGGGGACCTTCATGTTTAAGTTATTTAATAATATTGTGTGCCTTTGCCGTTTATCCTATTCCTGGATAGATGCTCAGTAGTGCTTATCTTTTTAAAAAGGGGATAAGGGCAATTCGATAAACTACCGACCCATTTCCTTGATAGACAACGGAAGCAAGATTTTTTCAAAATTCTTTTCAAGAACTTAAACAATGGGCCCTTTAAGAGGGTGCCATGGAAAGGTTTCAACTTGGTTTTAAAAAAAGGAGGGAGGACATCTCAGAATTGTTTTATTTTCTGATTATTGATTTTGCAAGTTAGAGCCCAAAATAATTAGCTTTTCCATGCTCTCTTAGACTTGTCCCATGCAGTTGCATGAGCAGATTCAAGCTCTGAGCGAAGTTGAAATGAAAAATCTGCCTGAATAATTAACTAAATATCTTAATTGCCCTCCACAAGGGAACTCGTATCTGCATCAGACTTAATAATAAAAGTGTATTCAGTAAATGGGTTGAGACCAACCATGGATTACAGAAAGGGTGCGTATTAGCCCCCTTTTAACTTTTATATACATGACATACAGTCAGATTTTAAGAATCTTAATACTTACCCTCCTCGACTTGGACCATTTCCCATACAATACTTGGTTTACACTGATCATATTGTGATCTGCAACCAAACAGCCATAGGTCTTCAGAGAAGTGTGGCAGCGGTTAATTAATGAAGGACTTGGAGATAGCAATTAATTCAGCGAAAACTAAAGTTATAGTTCTACCAAGGCAAACGGTGTGTAAAAGCATAATATTTAAATGTATACTAAATGTGATGAATTTGGGGCCAACTGACAAGTTTAAATATTTGGGGATGATATTTTCTGTGGTTAAAAATAAGCAGAACGTTATCTCTCATGAAGCAAGTGGACAGTGCAGCCAATCAAATTTGCACTTTGGGTACATGATTTGGATGATTTTCTATTAGACCACTGCTTACGTTCTATAACCAAAACATTGCCCCAAAACAAATTCATGGTGCTCACTTGAGGGAGTGTGATGTGGTTTGGGATAGATTTAAAGCCTCGATTTGGGGGAAGACTCAGAACCTTCCACAGTGCACCTCTATCTGCACTATACAACATGAATCAGGATTGATTTCGTTGGCCACTCATGTTGCTTGGCAAAAGCTCTAACTTTACTCAAAAATCTCAATGTCTCCTCGCTGCTCGATGTTTTCTGAAATTCATCTCTGCATTATGACACTTAATGGCCCAGTACTATTAAAATAGAATCAAGAGTGCAATATTCTATTAGACAAGATACAAAAAAATCAGGAAGAACTGGTTACCAATCCTGAGAAAGTGAAACAAAAGCTGTTCAAATTGAATTGTTCTGATCATCATGCCTCTGTGTCAGGTCTGTGGATTTGGGACCATTTTATCTATGATATTAGAGGTTTTAACATTTTACCTGCTTATCTTTTTACACACCCATCTTGTGGTTTCAGGTCAGAATTTTTAAGGTTGAGATTTATTGTATACCCTGTGAATGAAGTGGTGGGGGCAATAACTCAGGCACCTACAGCAGAAAGACTGTTTTGGCTTTGTAACAACAGTATTGAAAATCTAAAACATCTAATTCCTTTTTTTTCTTTTAAGAAGGAACCTGTTCCCTTATTATGACAGTGATGAAATGCGTATTAATATTGACTATTTGTGGTTTTACATTTTGGACTCTCCAAAATGATCACCTTGCTTTATTTTATTTATTTTAATTTTATTGTGCTTTCAAAGCACCCACAGGGTGGCAGGGAGGGAACATGGGAACGAAAGGCAAGTGTACTAACAATGAAGAGAAAGAAAGAGTGCAGAGAGGAAGAATGGACTAAAGAAAGGGGTAAGTGATTGGCGTTCCACTGAGGAAGTGCTAGAAGGTAAGTTGCAAACAGTTGTTAAGTGCCTGGCATAGATCACTTGGTGAGAGTGGTCAACTGACAATAATAAGTGCAGGCCGTTGAGACTGCACAGGCCAGTGGGAGCCGAAGACAGATAGGAAGGGGAGGTTGTTCCAGAGGAGGGATACAGCCAAGGAAAGGAATTGGCCACCAGCTCACTGTTTTGAGAACTGCTTGACACACAGAGAGTTGGTGCCAGAGGAGTGTCAAATTTGGAGGGAGTGTATTTGGTGAGAGCCAGATGTAGATAGCATGGCTCTCTACCCCAGACAGCTTTGTGGAGGATGCAGAGGGATTTGAATGGTAATTGAAGCAACTTGTAGCCAGTGGAGAAATGTTAGGGCTGGGGGGATGTTGTCCCTGCGCTTGAGGCCAAAGATAAGTAGTGCAGTCCTATTCTGTATAAGCTGGAGAGGACGTAGAAAGGAAGAGGGTAGGTTAAGGAAGCGGCTGTTGCAGTAGTCCAGACAAGAGAGCACCAGAGCTCTAGACATTGAGCTTCTGTGGGAAAGTGAGGAAAGGAAGTAGGCCTTTGAGGAGGTGGAGTGGAAAGTGGGCCTTCTTAGCAAGGTCCTGTATGTGAGGGAGGAAGGATAGAGAGGAGTTGAAGATGACTCCAGGGTTTCTGTCTTAGGATGCAGGAGAAGGAGAAGATCCCATAGAGGGAGGCCAGAGTGAAGGGAAGAAATACAGAGCAGCAGTCCCTATGGGAAGGATCTCAGTCCTCCTGGCATTGAGGCAGGGATCATTGGAGGTACACCAGTACAGGATGGCAGAAAGGCAGTTGGGAATGATGGAGGAAGTAAGGAGAAGATCAGAGGAAAGTTTGAAGAATAGTTGTGTGTCATCTGCATAACACCGGAAGTAAGGGGAGAAAGTGGAAATTTGGTGTGCAGGCAGAGAAAGATAGATGTTAAAGAGCCAGGGAGAGAGATTGCAGCCCTGGGAAACACCACAGGTGGTGAAAACTGTGGGAGAGGAGAAAGATCCCGGGATAACCAGGTAGGGATGGTCAGTGAGGAAGGATGTCATCCAGTCCAGTACCCGCTCAGAGATATCTAAGGTATCATGGAGCTGTTTTATGAGAAGGGAGTGGTTGACGGTATCAAATGCAGAGAAGAGATCAAGTACAATGAGAACAGTGCTGAGTTAGAATCAAGAGATGCACGCAGTTCTTCATGGGTGTTCAGAAGAGCAATTTTCGTAACTCTGGATGTTCGGAATCCAGATTGATGGTCGTGTAGTCAACCAACAAGCTCAGTATGTTGGGCCAGTTGGGGGTCGACCAGCTGCAAGGGGTGATAGAGATGGGGCGGTAGTTAGCCGGACATGAGGGGTTGCTGGAAGGTTTTTTCAGGAGGGGGCGCACAAGAGAGTGCTTGAGGGAATAGGGAAAAGACCCAGTAGAAAGAGAGTGATTGCAGAAATCAGCAAGTGCATGAACAATGGAGCCTATATTGTCCCTGATAGATCTGGAAGAACAGTGAAGAGCTGTTTGGAGGAGACCTTCACAGAGCAGACCACTCTATTGGCCTTATCAGATGTGATAGGAGAGCAGGAGGAGAGAAAGGCAGAGGGAGGATGGGAGGCCATAGGTGGGAGGGGGAGGTGGAGAAGGAAGAGAGAGTACTCAGAATGTCCTGAGTTTTTCCAGTGAAGTGAGTGGCCAATGCATTCTAGAGGGTCTGAGAGGGAAGAGGCGGGGTGGAGGCTGATGAAAGGTTGGCTAGTTTCTTGCAGATTTTACAGAGTTCAGCTGTGTTGTTGGAAGCGACAGAGATATGTACCTGGATGTGTGCCCTTTTCTTTGAATGGATGGAAAGTCAGTAATGTCTTCGGAAAAGGTGATAGGCCAGTTTGTCAGCGGGTGTGCCTGAGGTCTGCCACTTCCTTCCGCATCTCTGCACTTGTGTTTCAGGGCTGCAAGTTCAGAGTCGTGCCAGTTGTTAAACTTGCTCTAATGTTTCAGGCAGATCCTCATGACTGTGGCAAAAATGTCGAGAGTCTTAGTGATGGCAAGTGGGATATTGCTGAGAGCCGAGTAAGAGCTAGAGTCTGCGGGGGGGAAGGGGGATGACAGTGGATGCAAAGGCAGCAGCTGACACTTGTTTCATCAGGCAGATGTCTGTGAACAAGGTTGGCAGAGCTGGCGGAGGTGCGGTTGGGTGGCAGAGAGGACCCAGGTGAGAGGAGAGGATGGGGTGGTCTGACCAGGAGAGTGGTGCGGTAAATGGGGTGGAAAGCAAAAGATAATTGTGGATAAAGTCATTGAGAGTGTGTCCAGCTGTGTGGGTAGGACGAGAGGGAAGAATGGATAGGGAACGCGAGGTGCAGAGGTCGCAGAATGGAGTGGATGCTGTGACTGATGAGTCAAGATGGATATTGAAATCACCCAGCAGAAAGAGTCTAGAGGTGGTTGTGAGGAGAGAGAAGGAGAAATCAGCCCATTCTGAGAGTAACAGGGTGATAAAGCCAGGTGGCCTGTAAATAGTGTCAATGGTCAGGGAGGAAGTAGGAGAGATCGGGTGCTTGCAGGATAGGCTCTAAAAGGAGGTGTATGGCTGGGTGTGTATGAGGGAAGAAGGGACCCAGTCAGGGAAGATCAGGTAAACCCCACCTCCAGCACAGTTAGGGCCGGGCTTGGAGATGATCTTGTAGCCATCGGGGAGAAGGGAGTCAAAAGCAGTGACAGAACTTGCCTTGAACCACATCTCAGTGAGAGCGAAGATATCAATTTCAAGGTCTTCAAGGAGGAGGCAGATGTGGGCAGAGTGTTTGATAGCAGAGTGAGCATTAAGCATGGCTAGAGGCAGCTGGTCACTGCCTTGAAGGTTTTCCAATGAGGGGTATAGGGGTGTGGTACACCAGTTGGAGGAGGGGGGACAGAGAGAGAGGAAGAAGCAGTAGCAGGTGTAGGAAGGAAGTTGATGAGGAATGGCAAGCACAGGTCGCAGAGAAGGAGGTTGGGTGGAGGACCCTGATTCACATTTATGCCATTTCGATTGACATTAATGATACACCTGGATGAGGAGAAGCCAGCCAAGAGTACTTCCCATCTAGTGCCACCATTAATCATTGTAATTCACTTTGGTGGCAAAGGTTTGGGATATGCATTGAAGGATATGTTTTCAAAGTTGATGGAACAGCTCCCATAGCCTCCTGTATGGCCTGTGAGGCAGTGGGCGGGATCCTCTGTGCCACAGGAGTAGCCTGTGTGGTGGCAGGAGAATTTGAGGAAGTTGGGATAAAGGACGTTAACTGCATCTCTATGAGGACGGAACAGACATTCTCAGAGCACCTGAGTGGTTGGATCTGGTGGGGTGTTGCATGGAGGTAGACCCCAAGGAGTACTGCCCAGGTTGTCCATGACTAAGTAGGACCCCACAGTCAACCCATTTCACCTGGGCAGTCTGAGCCTTCAGTACTCTCCCAGTGGGTAAAAAAAAGCGAAACCTGTGACTCTCTGGGGACTGGAGCTAAGCACTTCCTCTACCTCCTGTTCCTGTTCCTATCCTTGTCCACATCACTGTGCCAGTTGCCCTCTCCAGGCCCTGCACTTGGTGGTTGTGGCAGTGGACCCTGGGAAGGAAGAAGGGATGGCCATGAGAGATGCCATTGTTACATTTTTGGACTTCTCTTGGAAATAGCTGTCCTGTAAGATGATCTCTCCTGGTGTGCCAGATTAAGAATGACTAAAAGTAATGGGTGGGTCCCTTTATAGGAAGCGTCTGTGGACTGCGCGGCTATCTGCTGACTACTTAACTCAAAATAAGCCTTAGAAAGATTAAAAAAGTTGATATATCAACTAAGAATGGATCTAAGAGCTCCTAAAGGGTAGACTTTCAACTTGAAACATAGTAGATTGTCCAAGAATGCAGTTTCAAACTATCCACTGTGATGGACACCATCTGCAGACACACCATCAGGCCCATGGGCATCATCTCATGATGACATCTGGAGACAAGTACAGTGGTTGCAGGTGTTTGTGGAACCCATTCAGCGTCAGACCCCAGGTGCCTTCACATGAATGTATGCAAATTAGCGCAAGGTCCATGGACTAATTAAAAGTGTGTCATGTGAGACCAGACATGTGAATACACAGCGGACAACCTATTTCATGAATGAACCCCGAATAGTCATGCAGTCCGCAGACTATTAACTGGGGTTTAAAAGAAAGGAATGTATTACAGAATAATATAGAAGAAATGTATAGTATAGAAAATACATGTATTTATCAAAGTGATGGGGGATCAGAATGAGAAACATACGTGGGAGAATTTGTAATTAGGTAAAGTAATCATGGGGGAGGGAGCGAGGGATGTTTATACAATTAATGATAATCATATTATTGGTAAAGTTGCTCAACTTATGGAAAGAGTACATTTTGGGCAGCTTATAACTTTAGCGGCTTTCAATGTATGGTCACCAAACTTTGTAGAGAGGCATTCGATTGGATGTTTAAAAAAAGGTGAGGTGAGGTGCGTCATAATTTTTGAAAGAGTGGCCATATTGGATGGGCGGATCATGGCCTTTGTCCACAGACAGTGCGGCGAGGAAAAAAAAGTCTGGAACATTTATTTGGGTTCATTTTGTGAACTAAAGAGGGCCTGGAAAGGGTGGTGGATTGATATTTTCTGTTTGTGGATGTTATTTGGAGTGGGGTTCTGTGGGTGAGTCTTGTTATTTCAAGGTGTATTGTACATACTTGTTATTTGATGTAATTCTATTATGGTAGGTGTGGCCAGTGACCAGATTCTTGGGAGAGGTGGCTCCAAAAGGAACCTTTTATTTTGCTGTATTTGTATTTTGTATTTTTGTTTGTATTTTTTGTTGTTGTTGCAAGAGAGGCCAGGAAGTAAGGTGGGGGAAGGAAATGAGGGTAGGGGCACCAACCACAGATACAGAGGGGCAGGTGGACAGGGGAAGATGTTGGGTGTGCCTTAAATCTAAGGTAAGGGGCAGTGTTTCTAATGCTCCTTGATTGCAGCCTCAAAAGTACTTTGACACTGCTCCCCCATTCAGAGTGGTGTGTTGCAGTATATACCGAGTACTGTTGTCTTGGAAAGATATGGATCAATAGCTTATTGTATGGCTTGTAAGTTAGCTGGTAGGATCTTCTGTCCCACAGGAGTAGCCTGTGTGGTGGCAGGATCGGTTGAGGAAGATGATGTAGAGGAAGACACCCTACTACTTCCTGAGAAAGGAGCAGCCTTTCTCAGTGCTTTCTGGTGGTTGGATTTGGTGTGGTGGCTCTTGGAGGTGGCCCCGTAGGAGTACTGCCCAGGTTGTCTATGACTGAGTACAACGTAGCACTCAGTGCATTTCACCATGGCGACTGGAGCCTTCGGTACACCCCCAATGGTGGTGAAGGACTGCCACACTCATGATTCTCTCTGGGAGCTGGAGGTAGGCATTTCCTCTATCTCATCTTCCTTGTCCTCTTGATTCTTCTCTGCATCTATATTGGGGGTGAGAAGGAAATGAGTAAGTTGGAGCACATTAGAGTGCACTGGTAAGAACCCATGAAATTCAGTGAAAAAACGTTTTTAAAGGGACGATATGGTTACAAGTAAAAACAAAAAATACCATAAATTTGCGAGTAATGGTAAGCTATGCCACCATACCTCGTGTCACCACTGTGCACTGCTAAAATGAACACCCTGGACATCAATGATGACATCACAAATGTAATTGATGACATCTTATGAAAAGTTCCTACAAGGGGTTCTGTTTACAATGTTGGTAGCAAGATGTCAAGTGTGATTGGGCGACCTTTCATGTAATAAAGAATGTATTCATCTAAACAAAATATTATATTGGATTGTTGTTGTTAATACACAAACCTAATCATACAGACACATAGGCAATAGCTGCAGCATGCACCATAGAAGTACAATATGTTTAATCTGCCAATTTTGGCTACTAGAATAATGAATGCCACCTTAACAGAGTTTTCAGTAATGTTAAACATGGAAGAAATAGTAATAATTCACAACTTACTACATAATTGTGTTAGTACACAAAATACATATGAAGACCCACAATGCATACAAATCAGAGGCACACACAGGAAAAGTAAAGTAAGCAAAAAAAGAAATATCAACCAGAAAATGTCAATAACATTAAAGTTGATCATCATGTATGCCAATGAATTGTGTGTTTGAAGCTTGCTTGTTGCTCAATATATGTGCACCATCAGTTGAGAACAAACATAAGAAAAGTAATTTAAGAACATAAAAGTAGGTTAACCTCTACATATATAGCACCGCTTCAATTTTCATATTCTGACTGTGAACAAACATAGCCGCCTGGCCTAGATATGTCAATCAACAAAACCAAGTGGGCCAGATATGTCATTTAATCAGTGATGTCATTAATGATATTGTGATGTCATTGTTGATATCCTGGGTATTAGTCTTGGCAGTGCATGGTTGTGGCGCGAGTTATGGTTGCTTAGCTTACCATAACTGGCAAATTTCTGGTGTTTTGGGGTTTTACTTGTAACCATAACGTACATTTAACATAGTTTTTTCACTGAATATATATTTATATACTATTCACTGAAAGAACTGTGTAAAAGGGATGTTATAGTTAATTTGCACTTATAAAAACCTATGAAATTCAATGCGGCTAGAACGGGGGATAATGACCCACCAGCCCAAGTTATCGGCCCAAGTGAAGAGAAGGTGGATAACGAGGGCTCTGGCCTGTTATCCCCCATTCCAGCCCCTGCAATGGGGGATGAAGGCCATTAGCACCTAAGCGCTAAACTGGGGAGCTAAAGAAAAGGATTTTCCTTCCTACAGTGGGACCCATGCAGTGTCGCACTTTAGGAAGGAAAATCCTTTTCCAAGATGGCCACCATGGAAAGCGAAGGCAAGGCTCCATAAGGGAGTACCTCTTCCCTTTCCATGGCACCCTGCGGGAGGCAAGGAGAAGGAGTGAATGTGCTGCCATCGAAATAGTGTAAGTAGGGGTCGAGGGGTAAAAAAAAAGAAATAGAACGTGGGGGTGGGGGTGACGGCGGTGGGGAGGGCTGGCCGTCAGGCGTATTAGAACACGGGCTTGTACTAGCAGTTAAAGCCCACGCTCATAGCCACCTGATTAGCTGGCTGGCCTGCCCAGGATGATAATGGACAAGAGAAAAATATAAAAGGACAGAAACAATTTTCTGTTCCAAATACTTTTCTCTAGCATACAATAAGGACCAAAATCGATGGACCTTTATAACTATCCATGGTCTCCACAGTCCCCTTTCCAGGCCATTGATCATTAAAAGACCTGGATGGCACATGTACACCATCGCACAGGACAGCCCTTCTTCCCTTTTTAATTTTATATTTGTAATACTGCCACAATGCCTGTTTTCAAACAGTCACACAACCATCCACCAATCACTTCCAAAAATGTACATATAACCCTATGACCACATTAAGCTTCCACACACCAACAGCCACTTAACAATCTTCTACAAACCTTTTGGATCTACATTTCAGATGCCACAGTGGGACGCAACTGGCTAACTACTGCAAGAGTGGAGTCCAAAGGGTGGGAAGCATCTTAACGGTAACATCCCTTTAACAATGTTTTTTCTGTAACCTCTGTCAATTTAATTTGTTTCTATGAGTGAAAATGTTTCATGGTGTTACAACACTGTATATATGTTATTAATAACTATAAACCTCTTTTAAGAAATATATTTTTTGCAACACATTCTTATGTCTGACATTATCACCAGTGCATGCTGGAGATGGAACTTATTGCTCAATTGCCTACAGCATAATGCTCCACCATGACCCCAGCCAAACCAGAACACCCCTATTATTCACTGCACCTACTCTGCATCCTAGCTCAGAGTCCATTATACCCTAATAATTTAACCAATGCCCAGTGCTCATGGCTTGCAGCCAAGGCTAGTCTCCAAATATATGCCACATTCCCCAAAGAGCAAATCAGAGTACACATTTGGGTTTGCAGAGGGCCAGGCCCACTACCCAGACACCTAATATATATCACTAGTTTTTCTACTTACATTCTTACACTTTGGAAAAATAAAACACAAGACATATTTCCACAAACATGCTTTTAGGTCCTTACTAATGCTTGTCATGCAGGTTTGTAGTACTTTAGTCCACCACAGCACTTTCCACTCACCCCTGACCCTTTTCCATTTCCCTCTCCCCTGCACTTGCGCATTCTCAATGTCACTGGGCCTAGTAAGATTATTGTGTTGTCTTTCCTTTTACCGCTCCCTTGCCTTGTCATGCCTTGAAACACTTGTGTATGGGCACGGTATAAATAAAATATCATATCATATCATATCATGCTGTAACCGCAAGCAGAATATGTTTTCCCATTTAAACCTACCACTTTGTCCATTCCACATGCCCCAATAAGCAAATGACAGTAAACATTTCTCCTTGATTATTTCCAGGATCATTTCTGAGACACGAATATTATATCACTGTTTTGTGTACTTACATTTTCACACTTTCAAAAAAAAAAAATACAGGACATATTTTCAAAACCATGCTTTGAAATTCTTGCTGACCCTCCTCGTGCATATTTAAAGCAATCCCATCCATCATTTCAACCTTTAGCCTGTTGGATATATTTTGGGGTTATATCTATTACTACATGGTTTTATTTTATTATGGTGGTATTTGGTGGTATTTTATACTTCTTTGTAATATATTTTGGTAACTTAGGGTATTTTCATAGTGGTGAGACTCATTTCAGAATATTGCCTAATAACTGTTTTGACCAGTGTCACTAACAACAAACAAAATACTCGACTTGATACACTCTGGATGGATGGCTCATGCCTTCCTGTATTACCTTATGTACAATACCAGACTATGCCCTTTTGGTTGAGTTTCAACAATTGTAAAGCATGCAATTGAAATACTGCATATTCATTCAATCTCTCTAGATAAAAAGTTACTTTGGAATCTGTTTTTTTATCATATAATACATATATGCAATTTACACAGAATGATGCTTATGCTTTTAGCTCTTCATCAGTGCCAAGTCTTGCCAACTGCCCTTGGCATCGTGGAACTTGGCAAGAGAAATACACTTTTAAACAAACACAGTGAGACTTTCCAAAACATAAACGCAGGATTACATGTATGTTACAAATACACAGCATCTAAAAATGAAGTGACCTACTTAATCTGGACTACCTGATCTCATTCAAAACAGCAGCCCCTCACTTAAAATCATATCTACCTAGATGTGTTGGCAGTATTTCTGATTCATTTTGGCATGGAGCTCTTCCCCAGTCTTTCCGCCTGCTTCACCCAGGGTCAACCCAGATAAGGACCGCTTCAGCATCAGACAGCATGCCAGCACTGAATTCCTTCTCTAGCCAGACCCTGCTCCTTCATCTCCCAGTGCCCGAAGATGACTGAATGCTACTCCCTCTCAAATCCCCTTGTCACTCAAGGGAAACATCTCCCTTTGAGCAGATTATTCCACTGAAATGGCACGTGATGTCATTCCTGGAGATCTTTTTATCTTTTGATCACCTTTATCATTTATCTTTTCAATTGGACCATTTTTGTATCTTCTTTTTTTTTATAAAATGAAAGCATTATCATTTTCAGAAAACATACATCCAACAAATACTGTCTCAACGGCTTCAGTCAAATGCAAAAAACAGTGAAAGAAATCAGTTTGAGATATGAATCAATTTGTGATAAACGTAGTCTGTGATAAAAATAGTCTTTGTAGATAACAGTCTGTAATGAAATAGTTTGTGATAAAAATAGTCTGTGTACAAATAATTCACTCAGGAAATCATTTTTGGTGGAACTCCTACATTCCGGGACTCCATGGGACTTCTTTCGGGTCATCATCTTCCCATCTTTTGGAATCATCATCTTCACCGCCTTCTTCATTCCTGGGATCTATCCATGGAACTCCAATCCAGTGGTATCCTCCAGGGATCCGTAACCCCAAGGATCCAATGCTGACAGGGAAAACAATTATATTTCTAGAGTAAAGAAAAGACAACATACGTATCAAACACATCAAATCTTTTAATTTCCTTTCTCACTGGAACATCTGAAACCAAATTTAGTTATGCACACAAATGTAAATTATAGAAATAACATGGCATGCAGCCAAGACATTTTCTGAATGGCTACTGAAAAATAACATGAAGTAATCACACTACTATCCCATGGTATGTTTCAGATAACATTCTCAAACACAAAACTTCTTTTTGTAGAACCATCTACCTACACAGTTGGTAAATCCTTACATGTCTCTTTCGTTACATGCTTTATGGGGGGATTGCTCAAATTTCATTCAAATGTGTTTCTAGCTCTGCGCCATCAGGTGCACATAAAGCTGCACAATCATGCAATTCTGCTACAGCTTGAGCAAATGGACTCGTTTTATTCTGTCCATATTCCACTTCTATGGAAATCCCTGAAGTGCTAATGTCCAGGAAGTAATTCTTGACCGGACCAAATTCCCTGATGTGATTTGCTTACTTTGCAAAAATTACAGAAGCTGGTGATTTGTTTCAACAATCACCTAGTCCCCTTGAATTGTGGGGCACAAATGTACAGTGGTCAAAAGCGCTTTTTCGTATTGACTAAATTTGGTCTCTAATTGTGACAATGCTTTCCTAGGATGTGCAATGGTTTTGTTATTCACATCATGTTTTTGATATAACACTACTGACATGCATTGATCTGTAACACCTATTTCTACAAAGAAATATTGGATTTTCATTGAATATGCCAAACATGGTGCTTTCATCACTCACTCTTTTAGCCTGAACAAAGTCTCATTTTGTTCCTTTTCCCCTGCTTTCGTAGACTTGTTAAAGGTTGTTTAATCTCTGCATAATTCTAAATCAAATTACTGTTGTAACTTGTCATTCCTAACAAAATCTTTAAACTTTTCAAATTAGTGGGATCTTTTAGTTTATGAATCACCTCCACCTTTGTCTTTTGTGGGTTTAATCCATGCTCTGTCACTTCATGACCTAGGAAGTTTACCTTTTTTCTACACTATTGTGCTTTCTGTAAAGATACTTTTACCCCAGCTGCTGTAGCTGAATAAGAATGTCTAATCTCATTGAAGTGGCTTTTCAGATCTTCATTTTTGATTAGCACATCATCCACATAAAATATTGTCCCCCTTTCAGCTGCATACGGGAGTGCCTTGCTCATGAATATCACAAAATCACTCCCACTATTGATGTATCCAAAAGGTGTCCGGGAGCATGCATATTGTGATTTGTCAAAAGAAATTGCAAATACATTTTGAATATCTTCAGCTAGTGGCATACACCAGTATCCAGCTGTAAGGTCTAATGTGATAAGCACCTTTGACCCTGATCAATAAATGAAAGGTGGCACCTTGAAGTTGGTACCTTTTAGTTAAATGCTCATAGCTCTGCACACAAGCGCCATTGGCCATTAGGTTTTAGCACACCTAATATAGGGGTATTTGATGTGCTATGAATATGCCTAATGATTCCTCTAGATTCTAAATGTTTGATTGTTTCAGCTGGTGATTCCAAACATGCCATTGGTAGCCTATAATGTTGCACAATTACTGGCTACCTAACATGTCCTTCTGGTAGTGTGGAAATGTGCAAATCGGTTAACCCACAATCATAGGCATCTTTGGCAAAAACATGTTTGAATTCCATCAATATTTTTCTCAATTGGTCTTTTTCTCCTTCACTTGTGCGAGCATCTGCAGCTTGAATTTGCTCTGCGACCATTTTAGAAAACTCTGGGAAGTCCTCCAAAGGAGTAACCTCTGTACTTTCCTCTAATCGTGTGGCAGTATCTTTTTGGAGGGTCGCTACATTCAAATATTTTGGAACTTTGACTTCCATTTCAATATGCTGCTATTCTCTTTTAGATTCACTTAATTCAAATAGAATACAATCATCTTGATGACAAGACACTATTTCAATTGGCTCATATTGGTACACAGACTGAACTTTAAAGATTGCTTTAGGCTTAGAATCCAAGGATTCTGGTAACTCACACTGGGCAGTCACATAGCTTTCAGGAATGTTCCCAATCACTGGGTTTCTGAAATCGTCAGTGTAGTAAGACTTCTGTATTACCATTCCTATTGCTGAATTATCTTCCAAATTAATGTCTTGACACCCTTTATTGTCCACAAGGATTTGAATGGGTCCATTCCCAATCTCTATCAGTGGTGTATATTTGCATTCTAACCCTTGCTGCCTCATGAATTCATTTAGGCATACAAATGCATCAGAACCATTATATCTGTTGACCCTTTCTGTATTTTGGCACTACTATAACTTGAAAATGATTGTGGAATGGTCACATCCCTTTTCACATGCAGTTCAACTGCATATGGTGTCATTTGATCGTAATGGTAAGCTTGTCTTTTGTCTTCAAATTCAGGTGCGGCTCCACATAACCTGGGACAAACCTTTTGATTTAGAATGTCGAATACCATGCACATCATGTGCATGATGTACTTCCCAAATAGAATTTATTTTGTGTCCCGCTCACGATCCACACATTGTGATGAATACTGTTAGGACCAATTGTAATCTTTGACATGCATCTTCCTACAATCCTTTGTCCTGACCTGGGGTCATCTAGGCTGAAAATGTGTTGATGTTTTACTTTGAACTTTGGAATCTACTCCCTGTAAAACATTTGCTGGAGTACCTTCCCATTAATTAAACCTGTTTTATATTCAAGCACTATAATTGCTTCAATCATTTCAGGATGCCCATTCACATGAAGAGGTATCCATGGTTGCCCATCTCCCATGTGCATTTCTGAGATACCTGAAATGTGCATTTCTTTATTTACTGCTGGAGTGACATTTGGTTTGTGTTTTTCTTCTTTTAGATAAAAATGCAATGTGTTTTTATCTATTTCTGTTTGCCATTTTTTCTTGGGGTGCAAATAAATCTCCAAAGACTGTGTCTCTTTTTCACCTCACATTTCATTCTGGCACATGCGAATGACAGTGACGTTGCGCACACAGACATTGTGAAGATATACTTCCACTGCACTTTCTGATTTAGCAAAGGTGTGGCATTGTTTTACACTTTTGCTTTGCATCCTTATTTTCTTAGGTCTCAATAGATATTTAGCTAAGGAACACGATACTCTATTTACCCCATCAATGAGGGGTGACAGCCTCTTCAGGCACTACGGCAAAAGCTATTTCATTAATGGATGTGATCAACACTTCCTGTCTCATCCGTTGCTTCCACATCTTTATGTCAACCTCAGTGACAACTTCGATAGGTATTTCTTCCCCATTGAAATTGTGCACAGAGCCTTCGTTTTGTCTCACCTTTATGTGATTTTGTGGGGCTCTCCCTTCATTGATACTTTTCACTAGTTCTGTTACATTATTGTTGCTTGGGCACCTGTATCAATGATTGCAAATGCCCTCAATGTTTCTTCAATAGTAATAGGAGCATAGTACCTATCTTCAACATCTTCTAGCACACATAAAAAGTGTGATTTTTTTCTTATTTCAGGACTTACTTTCCTTAGCTCTTGTTTACTCTTTGCAAATAGGCATATGAAATGACATCTTTCCCTCCTTTCTGCCCACTTCTTTTTGAATTTCGTTGTCTATTCTCTTGGGCCCAGAACTCATTTGGAGTGTAGTAACTGAACGCCCCTCTGACTTGGGACCACTAGTGTTCACACCCCAATTTATTATTGTATTTTTCTCATTGTATGGGTTCCCTACAATGCACCTTTTGATTGGGTATTTTCACAAGTATCACATGACAGCCCGTTAACTTCTGGAACATGAACCCTTATCTGTGTTTCACATGTAGCCTGTCATTTCTGTTCCTTGGAATATCTGTGGTTCAAAATGCTCCTCAGGTGACTGACATGCACCCTCCTTTTGAGCTACTGTTTCCTCTGTGTGGGTATCAACAGTATTGTGACTATCAAGTGAGGATAATCTATCTGTTGATCCTAAACATTCATGTTGTGTTTTATTTTCAATTTGGATGCTCTTTTTAAATATGTTGCTCTGTTCTTTGTATTTGTCTTGTTCATGTTCCCCCTTTTCCTGTCTACCTTTCATTGGTTTGTTTTCTTATTTTTTAAATCAGTAAGCAATTCAGAACCGTTATTAAAAGGTGATTCACAGATATCTGTGTTTTCATCAGTGCACAGATTATTAACTAGTCACTAATTGTTAGAAAACACAAGATCACTCCTGTGACATTCTGCACCTTCACATGGCTGTTCCTTTTGAACTGCATATAACTTTCCTATCTTTTCAGACAACATTTTGACTTGGGCCTCTAAGCATTGAAACCTGTCCATGGGCCTCATTACAAGTATGCCGGTCCGGAAACAGCATTGCTGGTATATACAGACCGGCACCTTTTTCTGGACCGATATAGTCCGAGTTGTGATGCTGGTAACATCGACATCGCAAGTGACCCACCGCACCAGAAACACTGTTGCCAGTATCTGCGGAGACACGTGGCATCTGTGCCTGAGATACCGGCAAGTCGCCAGTAAGTGCACATTCCGAGGTGCTCAGAAACGCAATCACTGGCATGGACATGCCGGTAACAATGTGAAAACGATGCCGATATACTGGATTCACAGACCAGGCATTAAGTGGTTTCTAGAGTGTAGAAACATGCCACAGGTACTCAAAATCAGCAAAGGTGGCCCCACTGGGCTGTGCCAGAGCACAAAAGGACCACTCCCACACCCCACCCCCTTCCAACACCACAATGCCAGCAGTAGCTGTAGCTCTACTGGAGCTGGAGGCCATGCATACAGAGCTATTACTTGAAGAGGCAGTGAGGCAGAGAATGCAGCGGAGGTGCTACAGGAGAAGGAGGGCTATCATGGCCCAGCATATCGCCAATGTCCAGCAGGTTGCAGCCCGCAGGCAGCAACCAATCCCTCGCTTAAGGGCCACACCATTCAACCTCAGCCCAGGTCAGATCCACACCATGTACCTGCTAGACAGGAACACCATAGTGGACCTGATCCGTGATGACCTGGTCAGCCTCATCAATATACACACAGCCATCCCCTCTTGCTGAAGGAAGTGTCTGTGCTACACTTTCTAGCCACAGGCACATACCAGCACACTGTTGGTGAGCTGAACAGGATTTTGCAACCCTGTTTTTCCTGTGTGCTATTCCAGGTGATTGATGCACTCCTGTGTAGAGAAGGAGCCCCACCTCAACCACCTTGCCCAGTGTTAGGCAGAATTATATGCAGTACCCTTTGGGAACATCACACACAATTAAGACTACAAGTCACAATGCAAATTCACCTTTGGTACAAGCCTGTACTACACAGTAAAAGTGGTAGCGATGGCTGAGCAGCAAGACTTATCTCAAGAGCAAGTGGGCAGTATCAATAGTTACACAAAGGACAGCAATTACTATGTTTCAAACAAACACTGACTCAGGGTTTCTGAGTAAAAGAATATACATTTATTTACACATCAGTTGTATAACATTTCACTAAAGTAAAGCAGTTAAAAAGCACACTCTTAATACACTACAGCACACCCAATAGATTCTTGACAAGTCAGGCTCAAAATAAAGTCTGAGCAAAATGGCACTCGAGCAATTTAAAAGGGAGGCAAAGACAAAGTTAGACGAAAATTGAATAACACCAACAGGTAAGTAAGCAGGGTAATCTAGAAAGACGAACTACAGTGATGGAATCAAATGAAAAAGGCTTAGGGCGAAAGCCAATAGGACAAAAGTCTTTCGCTCAAGATCACACGGATCAGGGTAGTTCGTGGTTAAGTCTTTGCCAAGTGTTCCGGATGAAGTTGGTCAGCAGAAAAGTTAGCTTAAAGAGTAGAGAAGGACAAGCCGTCGGATTGGCAAAAGGTTTCACACACCTTCAACGCGGCTGGACGAAACGAACAACCGGATTTGCACACTACTCGTTAAATGGAGAAGAAGCTGTAGCTGAGGTGGACGTTCCTGGCAGTTCCTGCAGGCTCACGGTTCCTGTCGGCCTGACATGAAGTATGAAGACTGGAGGGTCCTGCACTGCCCTGGGAAGAAACCAGCAGCAGAGCAAAGCAACAAATAAAAGGTGCGCTCCATAAAACCCAAGCATGGTCCGACCTTCCTGGCTATCCGGTTCACTGCAGCTCTGTACAGCAAATTCGACCCCAGGAGGTAGTCCTGGCTTGCATTTTGGGTGAACTGGTTGGTCCCACCAGCTCAGGGGAAGAAGATTCCAGGTAGATCTTCTCTGTCATTGGAGCTTGATGATTCGGACCTGCAGCAGGGATTCACCGGGCAGTTCAGTCATTGTAGGGGTCCTCTTCCATCAGCTCGTTGTCGGTTCTTTTGTTCCAGTGGCAACCCTGCCTTTCCAGACCCAGAGGCCTGCTTTTTACGCAGCTTTCCCCCATTCACAATGCCTGGCTGTCAATCACACAGCAGGTTGGCTGTCCCTCCGGACAGTCAACACTGCCAATCAGATCAGAGTGCGACATGGGTCTCCAAGGAGACCCTGTGCAGGGAGTCCTAAACCCCTCCCTCACATCCTGTCCCCCCCAGACATGCAGGCACCTAAGAAGGGCTTCTGTGTAGAAGGCCACAAAAAGACGGTGAACAAAGGAACCATACATTGTTTGGTGCACAGTAAAACACGAGAAAGACATTTTCAAAAAGAAATGTCGGATATACCCAGCTGGAACCTTATGAAAACCTATATGGTCTAGCGGGTTTAAGTACGAGGCTACCAAGATAGCCTAAAACAATACCAAGGTTAAGGCCACCAGCCAAGTCTTGCTGAAAAAGGAGCGAAACAATGCTCCAAGAGAAACGGACAAAAACGGATAAATATTAACCCTTTCCAGTACTCTATGTAAGACAGGTTGCACTGGGTCTGTGGATTTTAAAGAGACTAATACATTTAATGGCAACTTTACTTGTTCTGGGAGACAATAGTCAGTCCCAGAAAATGGAGTCTGAGTTGGGAAGTCTAAAAGACAACCCTGTGTCACTGCACTGAGGGTGCTGTGTAACACATAGTAAAAAGATGATGCCTGTGGAGTATGTGAGGCTCCACAGTCTATAAACACAAGAAAATGCAAACACACACAGCAAAACACATGTAAGAGTGGGAAAAAAGGGCTCACACTCTTACCAGGTGAACAAAGTAAATCCTAGAAATCCAGCAAAGCTGCTGAGGGACTCAGTAGGTAAGTGAAATTGGCCATTTTGGAGAATTCTCCCTAACACCCAGAATGCCTATATGTTGGAAACCAGAGTATGTGACCTATACAGAACAACTAAAATGACAAATGCCATAGGAAATGCTGGAGGCTAGGTTCCTATTGAGAAAACCATTCCAGCATTCAAGACAGTTTGATGACTGTTTAAATGAAATTCCAGAAGAAGCAGGACCCCTGACGGACAAAGCAGATTGGGGACGTCATGTGAGAATTGAGATGACGTAAATTGAAGAGATTCAAAGACAAGAAAATGTGGATATTCTATAAGGCATCAATAAAGTATCAAAGATAGGCAACATTTTGGGCTCAAGATTAAGAGGCTTATGCTTAAGAAACGATATTAATCCAGTTCCCATGTGTACAAACGCAAAGTGACACAAGCAGACAAAGTTTTCATGAGGCTAGCTTTATAGTAAATAGATTGCGGCAAACACCATTGTATGGATGCATGGGAATTAGTATAGAATCGATGGTCCCATTATGATCTATAAGAAGAGCTGAGATAAAGGAGAAAGATGTTCTTTTCCAAGTGTGGCGCAGTTAGAAAACAAATGAATTACAAGCGAAGTTCAGAAAGGCGAGGTTGAACAAGCCAAGAAGCCAAGGTAGTATCTGGCTTAGGAGAACAAAAATTAGTTACAATCTTGTGAAGGAATGAACCTCCAGATCAGAAGCTTGGAGAGAACAAAGAAGATGTCAAAGACTCATTGGTTAATAGCCTTTTAAATACACTGAAAGCTCAAATTTGTGGTCTTCAGTCAAGTGGGGAGAAGGAGCTGGACGAACAGGATGGTCACACCTACGCACGAGGGCAGAGCGTTCCTCTACTCCCCTGTATCTTTTAGAGCAAAAGAACACTCCCAAGGACAAATTTAAAGGCCCTAATTGACAACCGATCACTGAGGTGTTCATGCAAGATGTTCTAATTGGTGGGAAGCGGATGTATAAGACTAACTCACCAGCACCTGGATGCTTGGCCTGCATGCGGCTAGCATGGGCTGAAGGATGCTGATGGAGGTTAGAAGCCAAACAATGATAGAAGATTGCATGATTTAGGGTCCTACAGTTAAGTAGCCAATGGGACTTTTGTATTTAGTGACATTCATAGTGACCTGTTTTGAGGGAAGGGCTTAGTTGCCCCACCTGATGTTAAGAAACCTATCACCTTTCTCACGCCTATTAGACCAGTACGAATTGTATACTTAGATATTCCCTTAGACCCTATCACTCTCTTCAGTAGGTTTTTGTAATTTGCCACATTGGATGACGTTAGTAATACGCAGGTTGTATGTCTCCTAGGATGAGATTTTAGTATAAAAGAGTACTTTTTTATGAAGTTTGTTGAGATCATGATGTGAGATGTCTGTTGATGTCCGTTGTACTCCCTGTTTTAGATAATTTATATGAAAACAGTTATCTTTTTGCCAATTTCCTGAGTCGTTTCTTTAATTAATGTTTCAGTAACCTCTGCATCCCCATTCCTCTCGAATGTATTGCTGACCTATCTTATAGGTCTGGAAGTTCTCCAGTTCACCTCTGTCATGTATTAGACCACATCAGCCTACCCAGGACTGCTGACCAGGTAAATGGCACAGAAATAGCCTTCCATGCCTTTGCAGGCATGCCTAACATCATTGGTGCCTTGGACTGCACACATGTGGAACTGGTGGCCACGCATGCTGTGGAGGCAGTGTACCGCAACAGGAAGCTTTTTCATTCACTGAATGTGCAGGTGGTGTGTGATGCCCGCCACCTCACCACCCATTGCTGTGCAAGATATCCAAGGTCAACCCATGATTCCATGGTGCTGTGGAACTCCATGCTGCCTCGGTACATGGCACGACACGCTGGACAGCGTACCTGGCTTCTGGGTGAGTCTAACTACAAGGCCATGTGCAGAGTTGAATTGGAGGGGCAGTAAACGGCATAGCATAACTTGCTGCTGGTTCAGTCTAACTAAAAGGCCACGTGCAGTGTTGAATTGTGAGGGAGCAGTAAACAGCATAGCATGCCTAGCTGCTGGGTGAGTCTAACTACACAGCAATGTGCAGTGGTGAATTGGGGAGGGCAGTAAACAGCATAGAATAACTGGCTGCTGGGTGAGTCTAACTACAAGGCCATGAGCAGTGTTGAATTGGGGGTTGAGGGGAGGCAGTCAACAGCACAACATACCTGGCTGCTGGATCAGTCTAACTACAAGGCCATGTGCAGTGTTGTATTATGGTCCAGTGTGACAGCCATGACCAGAGGATATGCACACTGCATGCATTACTCCCATAGTGATTTCCTGAAATAGTTAGAAAACCTCCATGTAAGTTCACAGAGGCCAGATAGGGTGGCAAAAGCGGAAGGATGGTAAAGAATAAGAGCAAGGAGCATTATTACGGACAACTACAGAACAAGTACACCTCAAACATTGAAGTGTAGATGACCCCACTCAGTGTTGGGAGTGCATGAAATGTGCAACTGCTTAGGTGTTACTCGAGGTGCAACACAGTAGTAGCAGGCCAGTCGGCAAGGCCTTGACAGGTGTGTCTCCATGTATGAAAAATATCCACTGCATACATAACCACATCTATCCTCTAACACAAAAAAAATAAGAAATACATGTACCAGAATGCACCACACCATAGTGACAATGACAAGCACAAACACAGTCAAGCAAATCCGCAACTCATTATGTACAGCAAGAGAATACAGAACCACCCACCCACAAAACACCTTTGACTGCACAAATGTTGGACAGGTACACTGCCTTTTAGAACCACACAATCACACATGCATATTATAGAAATGCTAAATGTACCATCGTACATGCCCATATAGCTGGAATTCATTAGTAAGACATGAATGACATTTACATCAATTTCATGTGGCACTTGTGCAAAAATGGTCAGAGGTCATGTTGTCTGTGAATTGCCCATGTGAATGCCACTGCACAACACACACCCGCACACACATTCTGAAAAAGAGCCGTTCTGCTTCCCGAAAACTGACATATGCTACCTACACACAATTTTGATTGTGCATGTGTGTCCACTCAAATGAACACTGTACAGCCTGTTCCAGCACGAAATGACCAGGAAATTGACATGTACACTTTCTGAGGCTCACTTGCAGGTGATGTGGGTATCCCCTGAAGCCAAGGTGGATGATCCCCATCAGGCGACCCCACAACATCCACGAGCAGGCATACAATCATGTCCATGTATGTACTTGGTGCACCATAGAACAGACATGTGTACTGTTGAAGGCCAGGTACCACTGCCTCAGCAGATTGGGGGGAGAACTGATGTACAGCCCTGAAGAGTTATGGAAAATAGTGCTTGCCTGTGCCATGTTGCACAACATGTGCATCAGGCGCAACATCCCCCTCCCCCCAGACATGGAAATGCAGCCACCAGATACTGATGAAGACAGTGACGATGAGCTGGTAATTGCACAGCGCTGCAATGGCATGGATGGACGTGTCACATGTGAAGACTTCATACACCACTACTTTTGAGCACCTGTCACACACATGCACAGGACATCATGCACACTGGGCACTGGGCACTGTACATGAATAAATGCACTCACACTGAAAGATCAATGTCCAGTCATGATTTCTTTTGGAACATCAAGTATATTGTGTGAGAAAAAACATATGTACATTTGTGGAAATACTTAACACACTATACTATTCCACCCAATTTCTCCTTCCCACCCACTCCCCAACTTTACCTCACCACCCCCAACCCCCAACTATCCCCACACCCCATCACCAAACTGTCTACGTGCATGTCATGTCCTACAAAACAATTTACATAGGCAGATTACCCGGACAGGCCAGCCATGTCGCAATGTACTATTTACGGCCCCTTTTGGGTTCTAGGGTGCAGCCTTCAGCAGGCCGAGACAGCCACTCCGAGTGACACCTGGGGATTCCCTGTAGCAAACTACCCATTGTTTAACTCATGAAGGGTGCCATAGGTATTGCCAGGTGCCATTGGTCCGCTAAGGCATGGACCAACATGGACATTGACTCAGCCATGGTGGACATTACACTATTCCTCTCCCTCACACAGCATGAGATCTGCAAGATGCCACTGGTGCATCTGCCCAGGGCCCGTCCGCTCCTCCACGAGCTGGTCTTTAGACCCTCACAATGAGTTGGGCCTCATGCAGGTGCTGTTGGACGAGTGTAGTTGGGGCTTCCTGCCTTTGCTCGATTCTCGTCAGGAGTCAATCAATGTCCCTGACACTGCATTGTCATGACCCTTGCCCCTGGCCCTCAATGGCAAGTCAGCCTTCCAGTTAGGGCCCGGTCAAAGGCCTTAAAACCTCATCCAAGACTCTCTTGGAGTCAATCCTGGAGCCTTTGGCGCCATGCTCATAACCATCATGAAGACCAATATTAGAATGGGACTATTTACTTTGGACAATTTAACTTGGGATTGTTCAGCCAACATGGAGGCACACACATAGCTCAGTTACAAGAAACTGAGCTATGCGGTCTAGTCTTTTGGCAGGCCTGCATGCATCCTGGAATACCATAACCTGGAAAGAGGAGAAAGAAAGACAGCAATAGTAAGCGTTTGCTGACGTTTCCTCCCGAATGAAGAAAGCCACACAATTCTTACCTGGGTAGTCATCTCCTGGTCAGTATCATTGCTGGAACATCACGGTGCTCGGCGAGGAACATCGCAACCTGCAAGGAGAGAAAAGACACGGTTAGCAATATAAAAGGCGAAACAGCTCTGTGCATCGCACATTACTCACCGGACAGCATCGCGCACACTGCGATTTCGCCTACAGGCCCATGCTCATCTTCAAACTGCATGAAAACACCAAAATACCTTTCCATACCTAAAAGGAAAGAAGCAAGACATTATTATTCGAACTAAGAGGAACATAAGAACTGCATATAAAGACTGTAAAGCAGCAAACCCACGGAGTCGCAGCAGGTCTGGATTCCCACAGGGGGGCTTGCACCAGTGAACTAACTTGGTCGCTGCTCGCCCCCACATCTACGCACCCCTGCCACAAGGAGCAGGACAGATAATCCACCTTTTACAATATTAAGGTGAGGAGAGGGTCCAAGGGGCGGGGGGTTGAGGCCAAGGGAGGTGGGAAAACATAAAGACAATCTGGTATTGAATCCAGCTCTCCTATATTGCAGACCCATCTTTAACCAGAGGCATTACCAGGGCACCGGGAGAGGGTTCGAGAGTGCAAATCATCCAACCAGGGCTGGGTGGCATCCCCGTAGATACCAGGTGAGCGTAACAGCATAGGGGTGGGGTTTGGGGGCTCATTCGGCCCACAGGACTAAATGCTATGGCCTCCTTGTGGCTCAGGTCTGATGCAATACATTCTGCTCCACCATCCTCCCCAGTGTTCTCATCTGGACAACCTTATGTACCCCCTTACGGAAGGGGTGCAGGTGCCTCCTGGTTGGGGGGTGTCAGGGGTGCAGGTGCTTCCTGGTTGGGGGTTGGCAGGGTTGTAGGTGCCTCCTGGTTGGGGGGTGGCTGGGGTGCAGGTGCCTCCTGGTTGGGGGGTGGCTTTGGTGCAGGGGCCTCCTGGTTGGTCGGTGGCCAGGGTGTAGGTGCGTCCTGTTTGGGGGTGGCTGGGGTGCAGGTGCCTCCTGTTTTGTGGGCCGGATAGGGGGTAGCTGGTGGGATACACATGTTGTTGCCCTCTCACATCTGCTGGAGGATGCAGTTCAGTCCTGTTTGGGCATGGTAGTGGTCGGTCGGCAGCATGGCCTGGTGGCCTGGAATGTACTCGGCTTTTCAGCCTCATTGCCAGATGATGTGCATCAGGGGGTCAGAAAGGCAGGGCATCAGTGATGGGTGTATATTGATGAGACAGACATAGGTGCTAGTACTTTCTGATGACAATGCTGATAATACTGTGTCATGGACATGGTGGTGGCCAAGGCATGATGCACACGTGCCTGTGTCGGGGATGCTGTGCGGGTGCATGTGTGGTGTGCCAACATGGTGTATGCAGTGGCTGCTGGGTGGTGTACTGGTGTTTCCCGGTTAGGGTGTTATGGGTATGCCACACAAACTGTATGATATGGTGTTGTGGCTGGTTGCGACATGGTTGTGTTACAGATGTGACTGCTGCCTGTGGCACTTAATGAGTTGGTGGTGATTTTGCAGGATGGTCCGTGGTGGATGGGATGAGTTGCCCAAATGTATCATTGATGTGTGCAGCAGGTCATTTGCTGGTGGTGGAGGTGCTTGACACTGACGTACCTTTAGGCATGTGCTAGCACAGCGGTGGCAACAGAAGTTGGACTGTATCAGAGGGGGGGGTGTCTGAGTGTCAGCAGGTGCATCTTGTGAGGGAAATACAGGGGGTCTGTGTGATGAGTGAGTGGTGTATGAATGTGGTTTGGGTGCAAGGTCTATGTGGATGTATGCAATCAGGTTATACTTGTCATTACTTGTCATGTTTTCCGACTCTTTTATATACAGGGTACAAGGTGTATAATCTGACATTGGGATTACGGGTACTGAACAGCCTCCTCCGATGTCACACTTCCAGCCTCCGCTACACCAACTCCCTCAAAGCCCTCTAGGTGCAGTACGCTACTGCATGTCTCCTCCCATGGCTGCAGGTGGATGGGAGCTGCAGGACCGCCTCCTGTGCCCATGCCCTGGGTATGCTGGGCCGACATTAGGTCTCGCACACTCAGCAGAAGGTTGTCCCACCTTTTATGGCAGTCCTGTACTGTCCGAGGTGTTGTCCGGACTGCAGTGACCTTCTGCGCCACCTCGTCCCAGATTGCCTTCTTGCGCATCTGTGCCTGCCTTTGGAGGTTGCTGCTGAAAACTTCATCTGCATGCTCAGCTAAGCATGTTTAATTCAGCCTCGCTGCACCGCAGCTTTCGCCTCCATGTTGCAAGTAGCCTGGCACTCATGTATCCTGTTGATAATCTGTGCTCGGGATGTGGCTGTCACTCCTGTGCACAGACAATTGCAATGGATTGTGTTTTGTTAATATCCGCCGTCCATTTCCTGTTCTGGCAAGCATGTTATTTCCGGTCATAGTAATAATGGCACCATTGTTACTGGTGCCGGTGAGTCTGGTAGTGTGGAACTGGTGTGTTTTTTTCTCGGGAGAGTTTGGTGGTATTACCGGCATGCCGGTGCAACCGTTTCCGGCATGCTGGAATGCGCATGCACGCAGACACGGAATCAACCGTTGATTCCGGCAGCAGTGCTCCAGACACAGTAGCAACGGCATGCTGGTAATAACATTTTCTTTTACTGGCGGAATTGTAATGAGGCCCCATTTCTCCGAATTCCTCTCTTTGCGACCTGGATGGTAATGATTAAACTTACCATGATTAGGATCGTTCTGGTACCTCTCAGGAGATTGATTTCTATTTGTGTTACCTCTGAATTGATGTGATACAGGAGGTGGAGAACGCAGAGTGACCATCCTTTGACCATGATCGACTGGTGGTGGTGATTCATATTTTGTCGTCCATTTCTTGGAAATTGTGCCCTATGCTGGTTTCCATTTTCAATTAATCTATCCACATATCTTGGTCTTTCTTGGTGGCCAGATACCATTGTATTAGGGCCAAATCTACTCTGAGTCCCTAGTGTCTGGTATGCGCCATTGTACATTTGACTTTGATTGTTATTTAGGCCTGACATATTGTGGCAAATTCCCACTCTGGGAGAAATACCCACACATCCAGGGCTAATGTTAGAATCCCTATTGCTGGGATCAATGGATTGGAACATAGGGTGACGTCCTCTGTGGAGGCATGCCCCTTTGGGTAGGTGTCATGTTGTTTCTTGCCTGAGTTTGGGCTCATTCTAACAGCACCTTTACAGATGTTTCCTCCAGAATCACTGGCATGGGTTCTTTAGACTTTGGTTTTGTCTCCTTATTCTTAGGCCCTTTCTCTCTCTGACCAAATATAACTTTAGTTTTGTCCCGTGCTCAATTATCCATTCTAATGGTTTTTCCCTGTCAAATTCACAAATTAACTGGGATACAATTTATTTTTGGAGTCCATAAAAGTATGCAGTCTTAAAATTCTACAGAGTAAGGGTTAAAGCCCACATCAAAGCGTGAAAATGCTGTTTTCAAATTTTGAAGGTATTGGCGAGGGGACATATCTGGTTTTGCCATCATAGTATAAGCTGCTTTTTTGGCATCCTGTATAAACTGATAAGGTGATAATTGATCTTCAACCTCTTTCTCAAAGACCGCCCATGACATATTTTCCTGTTCATTGAGACCACAAATGACATTAGCAGCTGTTGAATCTAGGGTCAGGTGAAATTACTGTCTATATTGTTCCCTAGGTATCTGGAGGGCTTTCAATATATTGTGAACGGTTTCTAAATGGTCTTCCATGGAACAATCACCTGCCTTTTTGAATAGTTTAATCAAAGTCTTGATAGATTTCATAATTTTGATAGGACAACATGATACATTCTGGTGTGTGTCATTCTGTCACTCATTTCTGTTCTCTTGTGGGTCGGACAGATTGTGAACATTTGCCTGTGATACAGACTCCACCATCGGGTTATAACCAGGTCCGGCCACAGGAGCAGCTGTTGATACATTGTTTCTTTTTCCAGAGTTGTGATTGAGTTCATTTCCATTCCATGTAGTGCCTTGTCACCTTTCCTGAGACTTGAGACAACATGTTTGCTTTTCTAAGTTCTTGCAATGTCCATGAAGCTGTGCTGGCTCATGACAGAGACAAGAATTATCATCCCTGACCTTATTGCAATTCATTGATTTGTGTCTGATACTGATTAAGAGATTTGTCATTGCTGTCATTTGTTTCCAATAATTTAAATATCTCCTGTTCCATAGCATGGAATTCTCTCTCTTTCTCCCTGTTATCTTCTCTAATGGTTTGTATTTCTGAAATGGCAACATCTTTGTCTTGTCTTATTTCATCTAAAATTGCTTTTAAGTGGGATACTTCTTGCTCACTCTCATTAAATTGTTTCTCTCTTTGAGGCAAATGAACAGCCAGATTTCTACATTTAGCTTGCAATTCTGTGTCTAGCGCTCTCTGTTTCAATTCTGCTTTTAACCACTGTACCTTATCACATTCATTGTCCCAAACGAAATGTAACTTGCTAATAACTTCCCTGTCATTCCCTTGCATCTTTATGGACCAGTGTATCAAGAACCACAATTTTGCGCCTAACCTGATGATGCGGTTTTTCCTATCCTTGCGTTCTGGTGCTTGGAATATCCTCAGGAGGCACACATGCACAATGCTACCTTCATCAAAAAAATGTTTGAATGCTTCCCGTTCTACCTCAGTGGTAATTTAGTCTTTTAATTTTGTTGCATTTTCTGAGGATCAAACTGCATGGGCATTAAGCTTTGCTTCAAGATAGTTTGCCAATTCAGAAAAAGTCAGCCTGGATTTGGGACATGGTGACACTATTGTGTAAGTCAAATGAGCACACAGTACTGCACTACCTCACAGCACTAATTCAATGAATGAGTGCACAATATGGTTATGCTTTAGAATGCAAGGCCACTCCCAGTAACGTTTTTAAAATGTCCCAATGGCCAACGCACCAAATATGTTGGATACATTTTGGGGTTATAGCTATTAGTATGTGGTATTTTTTATGATGGTGGTATTTGGTGGTATTTTATAATCCTTTGTAATATATTGCGGTAACACGTTGGGGTATTTTTATAGCTGTGAGACACATTTCAGAATATTGCTTAATCATTTCTTTTACCAGGGTCACTAACAACAAACAAAATACTGGACTTCATACATTCTGGGTGGATGGATCATGCCTTCCTGTGGTCCCTTATTTACAATAACACACTATGCCCTTTTGGCTGAGTTTCAACAATTGTAAAGCATGCAATTGAAATACTGCATATTCATTCAATCTCTCTAGATAAACAACTCACAGCAGTTACTTTACTTTGGGATATCTCTTACCACACCTTTGTCTCTTTATGCATGTTAAACAAAAAAGGACTGCCTGTGGAAAAAAATGTAATGAAACTAAAAGTTACTTTGGAATCTGCTTTTTAAATCATAAAATAGAAATATGCAATTAACACAGAATGACAATTATGCTGCCCACATTGTATTTCACAGTGCAATAGCTTGTAGCGCTTCATCAGTGCCAAGTCTTCCCAACTGTCCTTGGCATTGTGGAACTTGGCAAGAGAAATGCACTGTTTTTTAAAACACAGTGAGACTTTATAAAACATAACCGCAGGATTACATGCACATTAAAAATAGGCATCACCTAAAATAAAGTGACCTACATAATCTCAACCACCTGATCTCATTCACAACCGCAACCCCACACATAACTTCATATTTACCTAGATATCCTGGCAGTATTTCTGATTCAGTTTGGCATCGAGATCTTCCCTAATATTTCAGCCTACCTCGCCCAGGGTAAACCCGATAAGGACCGCTTCCGCATCAGACAGCCTGCCAGCACTGAATTCTGTCACTAGCCAGTCCCTGCTCATTCATCTCCCAGTGCCCAAAGATTACTGAATGCTACTCCCTCTCAAAACCCTTTTTATCAAATCCCCTTGTCAGTCTAGGGAAACATCTCCTCTTGACAGATTATTCCAATGAAATGGCACGTGATGTCATTGCTGGAGAGCAAAGGCTAGTTCTCTCCTTGAGCTTCCTGCTCTAATACAATGCCCTGTTTTCCGTAGAACAGATCTTCACATTTTTCCCAAGCATCATGTATTTTTCCAATCTGCATTCAGTTTATTTTATCATGGACTAATGTGCACAACATGCTGTTAAGGGATTCAGTAACATGATAACTGGGGTTGGGTTAGTATGTTAATTTATGTTAGCATTATATTCAGTGCAGCTCAGTTCATTGAAATATCATCCTGAAGCAATGTGCAATTTCAATAATGCGCTCTGTGCTTTGTCATCTATTTAATGCTGCCTGAGACTCAAACTCCTGAGTCCAGTAGTAAGTTTCGCACTGGGTCCCAGTTGCAGTTCAAACCCACGCTAACATGTGCATGCTACAATGCTGAGTCTAACTGTTAAAATTCAGAGTCCCTACTCATACAACCCACAAGCAGATATTTTTTCCCGTTCAAACCTATCCCAATGTTGAAAAACTTTACCACATAGCCAGTCCCTAGTGCCATGCCCACTTTAACCCCATTGCTAGTGCCTGGTGGTCATGGCCGGTAGCCAGACTGTCTGGGTCATTGCCTTAGGCCATGATCCAGACAGCCTGTCCACTACCCATGGCCACAGTCTATTACTCAGTCACCAAAGGTATTTCAATTTTTTTTGTACATTATGACACTTTACAAAAAATAAAACACTTACACATTTGCAAAACCATGCTTTCAGGTCCTTGCACAAGTTTGCTGCAAATCCACCAATGTTTTATTTTTTGAAATGTGTAAAAATGTACATACATAAAATAGTCATAGAACTTAGGCTCCACTTAAGAAAATCCATTCAGACTTAGCATAAAAATTCAAGGTTGGGTCTATAATCTGTGTGAAAGCTTTTCTGCAAATTTGTCAAACAACAACAAAGTTATAAGCCATCTAAACATTTTGAGACCCTCACTCTAATTTTGCCCCCTTGACAAAATCCCACCAAACCTTGCTGCAACATTTATATCTAGGTCCAAAATCTGTTTACAAACATTTGTCCAGTTTCCACAAATGGCACCACATTTATAAGCATTGACATATTTTGGCACCCCCCCTCTAATTTGGTTTGCTCGTGAAAAAACAGCACCACAGTTTCATTGAATGGCACCAAAGTTATAAGCCATTCAAAAGCTGCTTTTCACCAACCATGTAATTCAGAAATACGCATATATCTCAGATGTTTGTGAACATCACAGCACCACCCCAGACATCCAGACTGTTCGCAGACATCAGAGTATAAAAGAAACCTGTTTTTCCGGGCTTTATAAGGCCATATCCCATCTCATCCTCATAGCTCCTCACCTCCCCAGTGATTGTTTCATTAGTTTGACAAGTGCAATGTTGAGTTTTTTAATATATTTTTAGCATGCTGTCCAAGGACACTGGCCGATGACTGCAAATCCAACATGGTGGGCACCTATTGGGAAAAACCAAACATTTTGGGACACCACTATAACTTTGCTCCCCCTGCACAAGACCTCAACAAACTTCGCAGGATCAATCAAATGGGGTCTTTTTTTGCAAAGTTATGTGAGGATTCGTCCAGGGGAGGCAAAGTTATAAGCCACACAAAAAGTGTTCTTCCTATGAGTTGAGCAACTTAACCAGAACTACAGGCTAAAGGGCTATATTCAGTAAAAAAAACTTTGTTAAAGGGACGTTATGGTTAAGTTGCGCTACTAAAAACCTATCAGATTCAGTAAAAAAACTTTGTTAAAGGGACGTTATGGTTCCAAGTAAAATAAAAAAAAAACTGAAATTCTCCAGTTATGGTAAGCTAAACAACCATAACTCGCACCACCACCGTGCACTGCTAAGACTAACACCCAGGACATCAAAGATGACATCACAAATGTCATTGATGACATTTTTTGAAACTTTTTTGGTGTTCGATCTGTCTTGCGGACGGCGCGCATGTCCGCGAACCACGTACAAGCACCCCTATAAAAGACCACGCCCTAGAGCTCATTCTCATTGTGTTTCTGGCTATTCCACAGAGCACACTGCATTTTGCTGAATACTTTGCAGATTTTGAGATTTCCATCTCCAAGCCTAGGACATCCATGGTTCGACTATTGCCACCTGGTGCAACATCTGCCTCAGCACCATCCCCACCCACTCCACCACCACCATCTCCCCAAGGGCCTGAAGAGGGGAACAGGAATGAGGATACAGAGGAGGAAGAAGAGGATGACGAAAATGAGGTAGAGGAAATCCCTACTACCCGCCCTCGGTGTGATTCTTGGGTGTGGCGGTTGTTTACCGTTCATGGGGTCCTAAGGCTCTTGAAAACCGTGTCACCTGCAATGAGTGCAAAATAGTACTCAGTCGTGGGAGGCATGGTTCGTGCAGCTTTGGGACCACTACCATTAAGCGACACCTCAACTCATTCCACACTGGGGCCATTCGCGAGGTTGTACCTTTGCGAAGAGCTTAGTAGGTTGATTGCCTCTACTTCATCCTCTGGTCCTGATCCTGTCACCACAAGGAACACCTCTGTGGGACAGCGTCTTCCTCAAGCTGCCTCACCGGCCATACAGAATTCTGATGACCCTTACCTTTCGAGGGTCACAGTTGTATGTATGTACTGTGACACAGTACTCTGTGGGGGGAAGCAACTTCGGAGTGCTTTTGAGACTATCGTCTCACAGCACAAGAAGAGCTGCTCACTACCCAAATAAAACCCACTCTACATCTTCCTCTCTCAGCTCGCCCTTTCTTATCCATGTGGTTGGTTTCCCCCCTTTACCCTCCTTTCCCCTCCCCTCCTAGTGTGTGTCGTTTATGAAAAAACAAAAAAAATACAAAATAACAAAAATCTAAAAAAATCTAAAAAAATAAGGCTCTTTTCAGAGCCACCTTTCACAGTTAAAAAATAGAAGTGAAGATAAATAAAGCAGGGCCCTTTGTATTTCTTGAAAGTCTGCAGACAGTTTGCGAACATAAAGAAAATTGGGGTGCTACCCTATTGTAACCATTGCATTTTTCTCTGGGAGGAAGTGGTGGCTCTGAAAAGAGCCTTTGGGAGGTGTTTGTATGTCAAAAATTATAAATACTTAACACCTACTTCAAAATGGATGCTGTATTTCTAAAAAAAGTTGCAATGCATTTTGTACATTTCGCAGAAAAATCTGATTGCCAGCATAAGTAAGATGGACTCCATCTCTACGAAAAATGTATGTACTACGAAACATAATATTTTCATTGTGAAAAGAGGACATGCCAAAATCTCTTAGGAAGGCACAAACAGCCTTATTAACATTACGCCTTGCTTTCTCCATTTGTGGACCACATGAGAAAGAACAAAGCCAAACTTATCTCTGCGCAATCCCTGAAAAAATTACTTTGGAGTTTGGAAACATGTCCGTGATCTTCTGAAGTCCTTTTTTCATTGCAAATTGCAAAGAAATTCCAGACACATGTCCTAAGCTGTTCCCTCCACAATGAATTACAATTATGTCTGGATGTTCCTCTATCTTCAAAGTTGCACAGAGAGGTAGCAAGTCCAACTACTTAATTCCACGCACTCCATGCCAGTGCACTTCCACATGTGTGAATCCAAGATCTATAGATACTCCACAGCTTTCTGCATGCACCTTCAACCAATGTATCCACGAGTCTCCCAAAATCCACACAATCTGTTCTTTGAAACACTCAGCCATAGCTATCTGTTCTTCTCTCAGCAAAAAGAATATCTGAGAAAACCTCTCCTAGCACAACACACTCACTAAACTTTACTGACCAATCCCTTGCCACATTCAGTCTCATTTGTATGCCTCCCCACAACAAATTCCCCAGATGTAATACGCGGTGTCCTAGAACTAGTGCCATGTCCGCGAACATACCGTAACATGGACAGCCCTTCTACCATTTCCACTTCACTCTCTATGCCATTCCCTCATTGGATGTAGCTAAAAAATCACATGACCATCAACCAATCAAATCCAAGACCTCTACATGTAACTACATCATCATAGATCAGCACTGCAAATGTACGGTGAATCTCTCGGAGTACAAGTCTCATACCATTGGCAAGCACGATCTACGAGAAATACTATAAAAGTCTACAAGATTTCTACTTGCAGCTTCGTCCATATCCATATTCATGAACACAAACTACAAGTATGCATATTTTCTATACAGTGGATGAACACATTTTCTAACCGACTTTTACCTTGTATAATCTGTAAAATGAATCTACGATCATTTTTTCATTGTCCTAAAATGAACTGTGACTTACAAACCTTTATACCGTTTAATTTCTTCATACACACACACACGCAAATAATGTTAAACTAAAATTTTTGAAATAAAATATATAGACTACATATAATCAAACAAAATTACATGCACACTCTATGAGCAAATCTCAAACAATAATATTTGTACAAACACATAATTGGTTTTAATTTTTTTAATTTATATAATTACTTACATTTATATAGGACAAGCAGGCTATGACATTGACTCACTATTACGTGGAAAAGTTTAGTTACAGGAATAGTGATATACAGTGGTACATTATGAATTTCACAAGCCATAGTAAAGATATTTTCTTTCCTACAGTTAGTCATAAGATAGTTTTAATGGTTTTGAGGAAGGCGCTGAGCATTTCAATTTAAAAAATCTATGTCTAAATTAAAAACAGTGCTATATACAAACCAAATTACTAATTTCTTTCTTTTACAATTGCAGTGAAGACCATTCTCCTGAAAAGAAGCAGCCGAATTTGAAGTACAAAGAACAACTAAGAAGCAAACTGCTCATTTTAGAAAAAAAGTAAGTAGAATGTTACCATAATATTTGAATTATTACTCAAACACACTGTAAGGTTAACTCATGGTATTTCTGTGCCTAAAAATAGAGATTCTGCACCATTATGACCAAAAATCCCCCCATCTTAAACAGTGATTTACTGGCAGAATGGCCCACAAATTCCTATTTTTCGACACACAAATTACCCAACTCAGCCGCTAGAATTTAGATGTTGTAGAACAAACAACTGTTTTAATTGTATAGCTTTAGATATACTATTGATACTTCTCCACACCACTGGCTTACTTTTTTCTGTCATCTGAACCCCAGTTTAGTAACACATTAATTCAAGAATACCCATCCCTAGTAGTTGTACTTCCCAATGCACAATCACACACCATTACATACATCTTTATCATCTTACTCAAACACTCATGCACACAACACACATGCATTGCAGAACACCCCAACCCATACCTTCTGTATTTTTTTCAACAAATGAAAAGAAAAGTCTTCAACATAAACGTCCATCTATAGCAGAATTTGTAAAAAAAAGTTGAAACACAACAGCTAATACAGTCATGTAGTGAAACAGAAGAACTTTCAAGTACAAACACCTTGCCCCCTCTATCAAAAAGTAAAACAACCCAAAAAACAATTAACAGAAAATCAACTATCACTACAAATAAAACTTCTTCTATAAATCTTGATATAGTACAAAGTAAGCATACCAAGAAAAGTATTTCAGCCAAAATGTTCCGTTCTTCAAAATCTTATAAAAACAGGAGAGAAACCAGGTTCAACACTTCAAACCTATTGTAGGAAAGTAATCTTATAAGCATTGATAGACATTGTAATTCTTCTCAAATGAAAGTTATTTATTTTAGTGTTAAACAGAATGAAATGACTAACAAAACTAATAACTAAATTACAAAAAAGTCTTCTCAATAAATGAAATGTCAACAGAAATAACTTCTTAAATATCTGTGGAGGTGAATGGAGTCACACTACAAGCACACAACCATACAATTGCCATACATAGCAGTGGTCGAGGTTATGAAAAAGTTAATAATACAATAATGGAACAAGAAGTACTCCTTACAAAAATATGCCCTGAAAACGTAGATTTACCCCTCCATTCAACTGAATCAGAACATCTAGTGTACAAATGGCCATGCACGTCAATGTGTAACATTCGCAAAAAAATGTTCAAGTCTTCACGCCAATTCCTCAATCAATATGTGAAAAACAAAGACAAAATCAAAATTAAACTACTGCAAAATATGGATGCTTGTCCAGTACGCAAGTACACAGGACTACAAGGAGATTCATTGGCCTGCATTACAGGACCTACTTGCAAAACAACCTTACATGATATCAAAAGGATATCAACAAATCATGCAAATATAATAAATCTAGTTTATAAACTGTACTATGCTAAAAGTCCTGCTTTAGCACTAGCAAATTTAAATAACATTCTTCTACATGGTACAGCAAAAGACCTACTAGAAAAAAATTGACTATATCCAGACAAAATATTTTGGAAGTGAAACCCACTTACAAGATGAATAAGCTGCAAACCAACTTTCTAACAATTCTGCACATGGCAACCTTTCACTACACACATACAAAAAAGAAATACTAACATTTGAAAGTACTTCAGCTGAAGTACCAAACCACGTGTGTGTATGTTGCCGCAGAACTTTTTATAAAAGTAACACAAAAACTGTAGACCTATCATACAAAATAGAAGACAATGAAGATTCTAAATGGTTTGAATTAGCTCTCTACCTTATAGCAGAAAACAAATACGAAATAACTGACCCCATAATACTTTGCAGTTACTGCACTACAAAACTTGACAACAACCAAACTCCTCCACGTGCTATCACAAATAACTTGGAATTATATCCACTACCAAAACCCCTTCAACAACTTAATTTATATGAGTGCATCATAATTCAAACAGTGCACCCATTTCAAGCAATAATACGCCTTCAACCAAAAACTGTAAAATTACCTCCCTCTGAATTAGTGAAAGGTATTCGTGGAAAAGTAGTGTATTTACCATTGGATCTAAAAGGAATGTGTACACTCTAGTAGTGCAACGTCCAATGCAACAATCTTTAATTATGTTGGTAAATGGAGTACCTACAAAAGACAAACAAATTAGGCAACAACTGGTAGATTTACATAAAGTTAGAGAAGCCATGCAATATCTTAAAGAGAATAATGAATTTTACAAAGAAATTAATATTGAAGAAAACTTGAAAGATACAACTGAAATAATTCAAGAGACACAAGAGGCTGGTCAATTTGAGCTCGTAGATCCGGCTACAATATCAAACACTTTAGACCTTTATACAATTCATCCATTGCACTCTAATGACACCATAGAAGATGCACTGGAAACGTACCAAATGATCACCAATCAGCATATGGGAAAAAAGTATAGAAGCATGTGCTTTTCCTCTACTCTTTCCTACTGGCAAAGGAGGAAGATACAATGATAGACCTATTCAAATATCAGCATCAGAATATCGCTCATTACGAATGTATTCTGAAGATCCCAGATTTCGACAAAATGTGGAATACATATTCCACCTACTCTTTGAAAGTGAACTAGCAACTTTATGTTACAGAGTTGCACACATATTAAAATCAGGATCAAACTTTCAAAACATGACAGCTACACAATTATTACAAAAAGTTCAACAAAAAGATGAGGTTTTACAAGCAAATCTTACAAATCTATTAGCAAATATGCGTGGTACTAAAGAGAACTGGTTTAGACATCATGGAGGTGTACGTTGTATGATCAGAAACTTTGGCCCACCCACTTGGTTTGTTACATTAAGTTGTGCAGAAAATGCATGGGAAGATTTACATGATTTCCTAGGCGTAGCAAACGAAAACAAAACAAACATAGATATACTAATACCTGGAGAACTTTGTTCTCAGGATCCTGTTAATGTTTCAAGATATTTTCACCATCGCTTCATTGCAATGCTACATTTTATTTGTAATAAAACTGTTCCTCCCCTTGGAGAAGTGCAACACTTCTTTTGGAGAAAAGAATACCAAGCCGGAGGAGCACCACATGTCCACATGCTTTTATGGATTAAAGATGCTCCTAAATGTGGTCAAGACAGTGATGCCACTGTTTTACAGTTTATTGAAAGATATGTCACTTGTGAAATTCCATCAGAATCCACATATAGTGATCTTCATGCAAAAATGTTACAATTCCAAAGACACAAATGTGGCAAATACTGTTGTCGCAAATACAAAAACAAAGGGAAATACTACACCAAATGCCGATTTGGTTTCCCTAGACCAGTTACAAATACAGGTCAAGTGAACAACCTCATGTCTTCAGTTAGACTTAGTGTTAAAGGTAAGTCACCTAAAAATACATATTGCATAAAAAGAAAAGAAGAAGACAAATATATCAATGATTACAATGCAATCATTGCCCACTTATGGAATGCAAACATAGATGTGCAGTACATTGCAGACAATTCTACTGCAGTTGCACGATATGTCCCAGCATACTTAACCAAATCAGAAAAGACAGAGCTCCAAGACCTCTGGAATGACCTGTCATCAGATAGAACAGTGTCTCAGAAATTATACAGCTTGGGCATAAAAATGCTGTCCCATAGAAAATGTGGATCCTACGAAGCAGCTGATCGATTAACTGCTACTACATTGTATGGTAAATCTGAAAATATAGTATGGCTAATTCTTGGTCCAGCTAAATCTAGAAAAAGAATTCTAAAATCATACGAAGATATAGAAACAATAGCCAAACATGATCCCAACAGCCAAGACATTTTAAAAAACAATGTATTGGACACATACTACCCAAACAGGAGTACCACTTTTCAAACCATGTGTCTATACCACATAGCCCAAAACTACACATACAAAAATAATATAAAACCTGATGAACAAAACAGTAAATACAAAGTGACAAACTGTGAAGGCAGTTTAGTAAAACTCACCAAACCAAATTTAATTAATCATATCAAATTGTCATTAAAGACTGCTCAACATAAAGAAGTATATTACATGTCCCTGCTACAACTCTTTAAAACATGGAGAAAAGAAGAAGAAATACTAGATAACTATGACTCATATGAAGACGCTTTCAAAGCAAATGAAAGCAGTATAACTGATGTAAACTTTGCACAGTACAAAACAATGTTGCACAATGAACAGCAACACGAAGAAGAACTCCAGGCCCAACTAGATAAGGACACTCCTGACAGTAGTCAACCTTCTGTCACAGGAAGCCAAGAACCACTGGGAGACCCACTAATAACAAATGAGGCAGAATTATCTATGATAGAAGTAGAAAACACCATGTGTCAGTATGAAGATGAAGAAGACTTAACTATACTACAATCAAAGCTAAACAATGAGCAACGTAGAATTTTTCAAGAAGTAACAAAAGAAATTGCACATGGTGTACAACATGAAAACAAAGAATGCACCTGTCAAAATTACAAACCTATACTATTGTATGTCAGTGGTGAAGCTGGTTCTGGCAAAACATTCCTAATCAAAATCATCAGTAAGTTCCTTCAACAATTGACAAACAACAAACTGTCAGCTGTTGTCACTGCCCCCACAGGTTTAGCTGCCTACAACATAGGTGGTGTCACTTTACACCTATTACTACTCCTGCCAGTAGAACACCAAAGCAAATTAGATTATTATAACTTTCTGCAGAAGCTGCAATGGAACTATGCAGAGTATTGAAACAAATGAAAATGCTACTAATAGATGAAGTGAGCATGGTGTCCAACCTAATGTTGGCTTGATTCACCTCAGATTACAAGAAGTACTCAAAACAAACTATGAAAAGCTCTTTGCAGGAAAACATATTATTGTTTTCGGAGATCTTCTTCAATTGACACCAGTAAAAGGTGAGCCTATTTTTAAAACATTAGGACACAAACTCTGCCGTAAAACTGTTGGCAGCGTTGGAAATGTCAACCTTTGGCAACATTTCCAATACGGAGAATTAACAGAAAACATGCACCAATCTGCAGATCTCACTTATGCCAAATTCTTAAGAAGTATCAGAGTTGGTATACTTTCTAAAGAAGCAGAAGCAATATTGAAAACCCGGCACATTCATGCACTTTATGGTGATAATGCATGTGCTACAGATGTTATGGAACAATTAGCCCACAAAAATGTCAATTTTATGGCCTTAATTCCAACTCTTGCAAGCTGTTTCAATTTCAATGAAATAATGTTAAGTAAAGAAATGCAACCAATAATGGAAATTAGCGCCACAGACAAACTAGATGTACATGGAATGACACTACCCATGTGTGACCAAGCCACAACAAGACTAAATAGTTTAGAAAAATCAAACTCAAACACAGCAGGTTTGGAAAAGATATTAAAATTATCCTTAAATTGCAGAGTAATGCTGAAACGTAACCTTGACGTGGACCAAAGACTAGTTAATGGAGCACTGGGTACAGTTGTTGGCTTTCAAACATACCCACGTGACAACAAAATTCAGTTTGTCAATATTCTCTTTGACAAACTTTCAGAAGTAAAAAGAATAGGACGCTCAACAGCTCGATTCCTTCTCTTCAAAGACATGTATGTACGCAGAGAACAATTTTCTCTAACTCTTGCATACGCAGTCACCATTCATAAATCACAAGGTCTTACCCTAGACAAAGCAATGATAGACATTGGTAACACAGTCTTTAAAGAAGAAGGCATGAGCTACGTAGCACTATCACGCTTACGTACACTTGACGGTCTATTTGTAATCAACTTTGATGCAAGTAAAATAAACGCTGATATTCCTTGCATTTTAGAATACAATAGACTGTGTTCACTATACACTCCCCATCTAAACACATATTCTGTTCCACAAAAAGTAAAACATTATAAAAGAAAAAATAAATCAAAAAGAAAAGCAACATAATGTCACTGCAAATCCTCCAGAGAGATTAAAACAAAGTTATACTTCATCAAGTGCCTCAAGCAAAAAATAATCAATTAGGGAAAGTAAACCAGTTACTTCTTCAAAGAAGGAAGACAAACTCCAAAAAAAGCAGTCAGATACAGAACTGCCTGGTCCATTTAAACTCTCAAATATAGTTGGTGTAAGTTGCTACGCAAATGTAGCAATTAATATTCTATTTCAATTACCACCAATTGTTGAGAACATTTACTTACACAGTACAGACCCATTGTGTTTGTAAATGTTAGTACTTCACAGAAATGCAGCAAACAATCCTGACAACACGTATAGTGTTTATGGAATAAGCCAACAATTGGACTACTGTGCTGGAATGGTGAAATTCACTATAAACTCACAGGAAGATCCACTAGAATTTCTAATGTACTTACTATTAGTACTGGAAAACAAAAACATACCTATAAATTAAATCTTTTAGATTTCATACATGTGGAAACATACATGCACTCTCTGCAACAATGTGACACAAGAACAAATCCCCAATGAACGCTTTGTGTGTATATCAATACCAAATTGTGAATCCGTTCCATTTCAGCAACTTGTACAAAATGCAAACCATGGTAGATTATGTTCGACCTGCAATTCAGATAATCGCTCCACGTTAGTAATACAAAACATAGTAAATATGTAATACTAATGCTTCTAAATTACAATGCAGATGGTACCAAAAACAACTGCAAGCTGAATGGATTCACACATGGTCAAATATCACTTGGTAGGAAAACCTTCACAACAATAGGTATAATCTACCACGCAGGAGCCATAACCAATTCAGGGCACTAAACTGCATATATAAAAAAGAAATGTGGATGGTTTAAATGTAATGATAGTACCATTACTCTAAAGCAGAGATTACCAGCAAATCTTACAAATGCTAATTTAATGTTCTTAAAACCAAAATTTGATAACTAAACTGTACTTAAACCTTAAGTACACTGGTAGTAAAAAATATTAACTTTCACAATATTCCAAAAGCTATCTAACTGCCCAAAGATGCTACAACAACTAATCAGATAAATTAATACCACTCAAATAGAGAAAGAAATAGACAGTTAGAATACACCAATTGATATCTAACTGTCCCAAAATTTAGAAATATCCAAACAGATAAACCAATATAACTAAATTATATTAAAAAAAAATAAACAGTTAGAATATGCCTACTGGCATCTAACTGCTCCAAAATTTTACAATATCCAAACAAATACCTAATATCTTACTGCTCCCAAAAATTAGAACAATCCAATGTATAAAGCATTAGCCAGAAACAACAAGTAAACACTGAAAACAAACAAACAAATAAACTGTAGCATAACAGAAAAAAGTTTTTTTTTTAATCCAACATAGATTTTTTTCTCCCACAGACCCAATGATTTTAGCAGCAAACACAGAAACTGAGCACATTGCACAGTACTCTGGTTTGTCATCTACTAAATATGAGGGTCAAAAAAAAGAAGAAAATGTTGATTTAACAATGTAATAAGTCTTTATAAAATACTAATACTACCATGCTATTTTCTTTTATCACAGAAATGAACAAGTAAAACATGGACTCTGGTTACTAAACTAAATAGTAAGTATAACATGATAAATACAACCATCGCAGCATATCACACCCATACTGGCTTATAACATTGTTCCTTATACATTTGTTTTTGACCCAAAGTTATAAGCCACTATGTGTGTGATAGCTGCGGTGCTTGTGGCCAGGGCATAGAGTCTTCGGTGCATGGCCAAATGACCATGCACCCAACATTCTATACCCTGGCCACAACCACCGCAGCATATCACACCCATAGATTCACGCATTGCAACCATTTTAATGTCTGCGGACACAAGGAAGTTCCTAGAACACATTCATCTTGCCAGAGGATGATACGGACAATGTCCTCAGGACACCCCCATTTTCTTTATGTACGAACATTTCAGGACACCACAAGTGTTCTTAGAACACTTTCAGCTTGCCAACGAACAATACAGACAACATCTTCAGGACACTCCCTGCGAACATTCCAGGACCCCACGAGGGTTCTAAGAACACTTTCAACTTGACACTGAATCCATTCTGTTTATTTACGAACATTTCAGAACAGCCGTGTTGTCCGCAGACAAATCGAACACAACAAAAGCATCTAGCACATAAAAGAAATACAACATTGCACCTATCTCATACTCCCCCACCCTCCCCAAACACTCTTACACACCAACACACTCCACTAAATACAATGTTTAAACCAAGTTTCACCTCGCTGTCCGCGGTCGTCCGCGAATGCAAGATGTCGGGCGCCACCAAAAATCTGACGCGCTCCACGCCCCACGCCCCCCAATCAGCAAAAACGTTGGATGTCCTCGGACATCACGCAAGCCGCTCGGCCAATTAGGGCACTGTCCGCGGAGCGAACCGGGAAGTCCGTCCGCGGAGCGAACAGAGATGTCACCAATTTTTTTGCCTTACGTTTTGGTCATTTTAAAAAAAACTACTGGATGGATTTACACCAAATTTGCAAAAGCACGCTTTCAGGACCAAGCCCCCGCTCATGCAGCAAATTTGGTGTAAATCCGTCGAGCGGTTTTTCGGCTGTAGGCGTGCACAAAGTTTTTTCCCATTATGTCTATGGGAAAAAACAAAAGTTTTGGGACCCCCCATAACTTTGCCCCCCCTGGACCAAACCTCTCCAAACTTTGCAAAAAATGTCAGAGTGCGCGAACGGCTGGACGGATTTGCACAAAATTTGCAGCAGGAGTGGGGGCTTGCCCCTGAAAGCATGCTTGTGTGTGTTTGGTGGAAATCGGACCAGTACTTTTGTTGCAAAGGACTGAAATGTTCATCCCAAAAAATGTGTGATATCTGGGTTCACTCCGCTGACCCATTTCCCTGTTTGCTCCGGGGACTGAAGTCTTATTGGCCTGTGGTACGCCGTGCTGTTGCTGAACAGTGGACGCGGCTGGTGGTTGGCTGGAGGGAAGCGTGCTGTGCGTCAAAGGTTTTGGGAACAGCTGCCAGGGTTCTCAGAGGATAGTGTTGCAGTGTGTGTGGCAAGGCTCTAAGCTATTGTGTGCATGGCTGAGCCTCTTGAACCTAGCAGTGTGTGCACTCAAATTAGTCATATCTGGCACCGCTCCGGCGTCCCATTTCCCTGTTTGCAGCACGGTCAAAGTTTTGATTGCACTGCAGTGTGCAGTGACGCGACATGTGAAAAGTGTTCAATGATGGCGGTATGTTGTATCGGAGGACAATGTGGTGGCAAAAGGATCTGAAAAACATAGTGTACAGCATCTGGCGGTGGGACAAAGGGATGGAAAGGGTACAGGAGTGAGAAGAGCTTCATATGATATATGTCATTATTCAAGTAGACAGTGGATTGCCACCGCTATCCGTGCATGCTCCGCGAATGTGGGAATACCTCAACAGGCAACTATCTTGTGAGGTCATTGTAGGCAGCTTTCGTTATGGCATGCAAGCTACAGTGGCGATGTCTTTCTGTCAGGAGTGGTGGCAGGCGCATTTGCAGGAGGGGAGTGTATTGCACGAGACATGAGGATTTAAACATAGCTTGTACTATGGTGTGCTGTGTGATGTAAGCCAATAGAACCTTGGATGCATAGTTGCAGCGCTAGCACAGAAAATTATGGCCACTGCTTGAAAAGGTAAAAAGGTATGTCCACTGGTTTAAAATAGGTGCCACAATGTTGCTTATTGTGTGCGGTTTGGCTGAGGTGCACACAATGTTGGTTTCATGTTTGTGGTAATTAGTAGAACAACCTACAGTTGTCAGTGTATGGGTGGAGATGGTGCAGTGACCAGTCATGCAGTGTGTACACTGGGTGTATTAACGGAATAGTGTACATATGGATGAGGTCCCTGTGCAAATGTTTCTTCTATGTGTTTGCGTAGTGTCCATTGCGCAAATCAGTAAGTGTTGCAGTGCAGTATGCACCATTGGTTCTATAACGTACTAGAGCATTGGGAGCAGGCTCAATGTTGTGAAGATTGTCTTGTTTGGTTGGCATGCTTATAATGCTTTGTGATTGGAAGTAGGTAGCGGTGCCAAACAGAGCGATATGTTGCAGCATTACGTTAAGTGGAACACGTGTCCTTGCATCCCTACTTTATGGTGTGGCGGTTGGGTTGAAGTTCTGGTGTGTATGTTGTCTTTGTGATTCATGGCACATGCCTACCTTGTCGCCTGCATGGCTCTGTTATTTTGTGGTGAGTATGGACTAAGCCTAGACTGTTGGGTGCACTGCCGAAGGCCGTGGGCTGTAGGCCATACACCCAACAGCCTAGGCCTTCATCATAGCCTCCACAATATAATGCAGCAATGTAGTTGTTACTGTGCATGCATTTGGAGTAGATGAGGACTTTGTGCACTTGGTGGAACAGCAGAAGTGAGCTCCTAAGCGTTCATTACTATATTGTGCACATCATTGCCCCTGTTGCAGAATAGGGAGCCACTTGTCACTATGTGCGTTTGCTATGGTTTTGCCCTTATAACAACCTTGCTTTAGGAAGAGTTTTACCACATCGCACCAGTTGTGGAGGACTTTGTGAACTTGGAGGAACGGCAGAAGTCAGCTCCTATGCGTACATTACCATATAGTGCATATCATTGCCCCTATTGCACAATAGGAAGCCACTTGTCACCAGGTGCATTTGCTATGGTTTGGCCCTTATAAGACCCTTGCTTGAGGAAGTGTTTTACTACATTGCACCATGAAAGGAAGTGATCAGCATTAGAAAGTTGCAATATGGACAATGTACACAGCCACTCACATATCATTCAGCACAGGCAACACAATGTCATTGAGCGATGTATGTAAAGATGTGGCCAGGGTGAAAGTTAGCAGGCGCATTTGCAGATGGACCCTGCATTACACATGACATGAGAAGTAAAACACGGCTTGTACAAGGGTGTGCTGTGTGTGGTGGGGCCCCAGCGGTCAGTGATGGTAGAGCAATGGCATAAGGGGAGTACAATGGAGACTACATAAACCTTGCAACATACACTGGATGTGCTGGTGTGTATGTTACTTTTGTGATTTCTGGCACATGCGTACCTGGTTGAGTGCATTGCTCTGTTATGTTTTGGTGAGTGTGGCCTAGGCCTAGGCTTAGAGTGTTGGGTGCATGGCCGAAGGCCATGCACCCAACAGCCTAGGCCTTCATCACAGCCCCCACAATATAATGCAGAAATGCAGATGTTACTGTGCATGCATTTGGAGTTGGTGAGTAGCACACAATGGTTGCGGAGGACATTGTGCACTTGGTGGAACAGCAGAAGTGAGCTGCTATGCGTACATTACCATATGATGTACATCATTGCACCTGTTGCACAATAGAGATCCACATGACATCATGTGTGTTTGCTATGGTTAGGCCCTTATAATACCCTAGCTTGAGGAAGTGTTTCATGTGAAGATGTGGCCAGGGTGAAAGTTGGCATGCACACATGCAGATGGAGCCTGCATTACACATGACATGAGAAGTAAAACATGGCTTGTACTAGGTTGTGCTGTGTGTGGTGAGGACCCAGTGGTCAGTGATGGTAGAGCAATGGCAGAAGGGGAGTACAATGGAGACCACATGAAACTTGCAACGTACACTGGAAGTGCTGGTGCATATGTTTCCTTTGTGCTTTCTGGCACCTGCGTACCTGGTCGCCTGCATGGCTCTGTTATGTTTTGGTGAGTGTGGCCTAGGCCTAGACTGTTGGGTGCATGGCCGAATGGTACTACAGACCCAATTCCATATCCTGTTTTACATTTATCCCCCAACCCACCCACTACCCCCTCCCTCCCTATCACGAAAGACTCAGTGGTTTACGCTGTACTTTCACTCTGACACGTGCCACATCGAGCCATTTTCTGAATGTGAGCCATGGAAAGGAAACTGTGGAGCAAAAGACACTGTTTATAAGGTTGGTGGATCAGGTGTGTACTCAAACAGTGTGCCAGAAGATCTCTTTGCAGAAAGAAGTGCAGAAGGCTATGGTGGAAGTGAGCCATCTAAGGAGCAGGCATCTTGGCTGTATGCATCAACTGTATGTATTTCTTTGCAGTTAGTAACATGCAAGGTGTGCTGCGTGTGCCCAATATTTTGTGAAAAGTGTGCAGTAAGTGGGGTAGTGTGGAAAATAAAAAACAACTTTGCAGTGTACGCAGTAAGTGGCAGGCATCCTACTGTTGTGCATGCATTGTGTGTATGATATCATATGATGTGCGATTGAATGCTACGGCATTCGTAATGCACCTGCACACACGTCTAGCAAAGCACAAAGGGGCAAAGGCGGGCAAACAGAGGGGAGACAGAGGCAAGGAACCTACCAGGGGCAGGTTTGACTTAGATCGCCCAAGGGCATGGGTGTAGGGGAAGGTACAGTACATGGGAAGAAGAACAAATGACAATAAGTAAAAATACGGGCCAATTGCGCCAAGTGCACGGTAAAGTGTACACACGAGGTGGTGGGTGCACTGTTAGGCAAACAGGAAACAGTCCTCAACTGCGGGGTTTGCTAGAAAGCCAGTGTAGGGATTTACCTGGCAGGGGGAGGTAACATGGGTCCGACATCACAGAATCTTCAGGTAAGTAGTGCAGATTCAGTTTATGTCATGCCGTTAGCCGGGGGAGATGAGCAGAAAAAGCAGAGGCTAAGAGGAAAACTTTGAGGTGATTCAGAAACTGGTGATGGCTCCCCTCAAGTGTCAGGGAGACAGGGAGCCTATTGCACAGGCAGCCCCCAGGCGAAAATGCACATGTACCAACAACTGGTTTTTTTGCAGAGGTACGTGTTTCTGAGGAAGTTGGAGATGGATGAAAGAAGAGCTCAAGCACAGAGATATATAGGGAGTTAGATTTGTAGGTATTGTGGTCACAGGGGTCAGTACACCTACTGCATAATGCAGAGTCTTCTCACTTTCTTCCTCGCAGCCGCTGGAAGCTAGTGGCAACATTTCAGTGCAGGAGAGATACCATCTGAAGTCGCGCACTCCTCTTCTGGATGCGTTCCAGAGGACGGAGAGTAGAAGGGGGCAGATTTAAAAAGAGCCTGCTGTGATAGTGCAGCCTACACAGAAGTACAGCTCTGCAGACAATGATCTTTTGGAAAGTTGCTTTCCCTTGGTATGATACATTCAATGCTGCTATTGATACCATTTTTTAATGATTTTTGTAGGAGTTGGGTTAGTGGGGAAACCATTTTGTAGCATTGTCGGAAGCAAAGCAGGGAGTTCCTGTGTCAATATTAAACTGTATGATATGAGCAATAAGAACGTTGCAAGCATATATCACTAATGTGCCACTTCATGGTAGGGGATGGGGAAAAAAAAGAATTCTTTTAAAGAATGTAATGGCTGCTCAGTGGCATATACTGTGCGCAGAGGCACTTATAACACAGTAATATGCTTAGTGCCGAAAAGGTTTGTGAATCTTCAATTTGTGGTAGTGGGTGCGCAAGTGGATGAATGTGGGTAAACAAATGTTGCAATCTATTATTGAAATGTGTACTGGACGTGCTGGTAAGTGACTTTACACTAGCAGGCTGATTTTCTAACGGTAACTATGAAGTGTTGTGCAGCACAGACTGTGTTAGATGGTAACGTCTTGGATGGCATTGGTGGAATTTTTCCAAGCAGATGGCATTTCTTTGTCGTCCATTGGCAAAGCTGTTTTGTGTGCCCGTCTACAAGATGCAGTGATGAGTTTACTGTAACAATGGGCCTCATTCCAAGTTGGGCGGTAATGGTTTACGGTCACCGGTAAGGAGACAGGTGCCGTTAAACCCTTACTGCCCTATTCCGAGATCCCTTAGCAGGAACCGCAAAGGACGTGTGGTCAGACCACACGTCCTTAGCGGGTCCCGCTAAGCGACCAGGGCGCTAATTACGGGCCCGCTATTTGCGGGCCCGTAATTAGCGCCTTCCCCATTCCCATTGAGCCCTATGGGGGCTCAAATGGGAATGGGGAATTGTTTGCTGAATGGGGACTTACCGAGTCCTCCAGGGTCGGAATGGCCTGGTAAGTCCCCATTCAGCCATACCGGACCCGGTATTGGAGGCAGCCATGGCGCTAATAGCGCCATGGCTACCTCCAAACTAGGAATGAGGCCCACTGTCTGCACAATAAAACACAAAATCAAATAAAAAATGAAAAAAGGTGTTCCTCTAGAAGAATTTTAACAAAAAACAAAAACAGAAAAAGCTCTATTAAGAGCCGTCCCTTATAACAAACTTCCCCTACCCTGGTTGCACGTTGTGGTCCCACGCAGCACGAAAGCCACATCCAGGGATTTTCAGGATGGCAGCAATGAAAATGGGACTGTGGAGCCACAGGGATTGCCCAACAAAGTTTATGGGCATGGTGTGTATGCAGAGGACTGTTGTACAGAACTGATACTGTTACATGGTGAGCTGTTCAATGTCATTGGTGGAAGTGTGTGGAACTTTTTAACAGTAAGCAATGATGGTTTTCTGCAAAGAACAAACTGGAAAGGGAAGAAGGAATGTTTCTGCTTCATTGGAACACGGTTCTAGCCGTCCTTGGGGAAACGCACATGTGCTTACTACGCTTTGTTGCTAGCTACCCATGTGATTGGGACAATGGGGAATATTGCAGCTGCGGTTTCATGTGTCAGAGCAAGGTCCGTTCATAATTTTGGGCATTACTGTGTGTACTCAGCCGGACTAACATGGTTGCTATTAGTTGCAGACACACTGTAGCACATCAGATTTGGTGCACCATTACTTACAGGGCAAACTTATGTGGCCTGCTACTTTGTTCAGCAGAGCTGAAAACAGATTGCACAGAACCTCTGTGGTATGCCCTTTTGTAGGGCTGTTGTGGACAACTTTCACCTGGAAAGCAGGCCTACATTTTTCCAAACCATACATACATGTGCAAAAGCACATTGTGGTGTTTCTGTAAGCGTGTACTTTCAAAAAACATAGTTTGCTCAACACTGCACTTTCCCGCTGTTTGAGGCTCTGGCCGATGTCCCCGAAAGTCGGTGCAGTCACATGGTGACAGCGCCACTGTTCTCCTTTTGGACGACTGTCAGCTGAACGCGTGTTGGGAGGAATATGTTGTACAAACATGCATGGGTGTTTTATGCACGCCGTTGCCTTTTCTCTACTGACTAAAATTGTGCCATACGTGCGCCAACAATTTAGGGAAACGCTGGGTATTTATATGGTACAGCAGGTGGGATGTTTATCTGCATAGCTACCTTTAGGACATGGGTGGACCCCCAACCTAATTAACCTTACTTTGCATATTCTGCAAAGTGGCGATGTTCGCAGGACACAGAAGAACAGGTACACATGCGTGTATTTGCATTACGCATAAACGTCTGGGCCTACACGCATTGATAGGTGGTGGACAACCTGCAGATGTGCGCAGCATGCTGGCATTGTAAGGATATCTCCATTGTGATTGTGGATAGGCCGGACAGCTGCAGTGTGCGTAGGACACCTACCTTTTTCTTACTTGCGGTCATTGCAATGAGGACTTTGTGCCGCTGAGTCAGAACCCCATTTCAGGTAAAAATAGATTACCAGCCAAACATTCAGCAACGTTCTCATTATTATTGTTTCCCTGTACACATGCATACACCTCATTTGGAAAGGAAGGGCCAGCCGAAGTACTTATTGTGGGGAAATGGGGATTTGCACAATTTGTTGAGAGGGGAGGAAGAGATTGATGTATTACCGTAATATGTCTCCTATGAAACGGTTTCTGAGGAAATAGCGGGCTCCGACATGGGGAAGGAGTACACATGCAGGTATGCCAGTGCTGTGTTATTTTGTCCAAATGATATCCTTGTATGCAACCTTTAAAGCGGCACAATTGTTCAGCAATTTCTCCAATTTGACTTCCACGCTGTCCATTTCCCTATTCAGAGTTTCTTTCCTTTCCTATGCCCGTATGCTGTCGTGGAAGGGTTACCGCCTGTAATGCCTTGCTTTCCTTTCCAATATGTTGTCATACCGAAAAGAAAATGTGTTTGATGTACATGCAGCAATATATATTACATATTTTACGGTTCACAGCACTGTGCGTACCAAAGGGGTTAATATAGAAAGTACTCGAGTCATTAGGGAAATTTTCTTTCTGCCCCTGTAAGGTGCTTGCCATTGCTGCACTACACCAAGACATGTTATGCTTCTGTACTATTGCGTATTGCAGCACCTGTGCCATTTTTTTTACAAAGTTTAGGGTCCTTACTACATTGTCCTGACGTCCAGGCCTTTGCATTTTCCAGTAGTTACTCTGGCAGTTTGTTCTTTGTTCCCCTTTAAAGTAGCAGTGCGGTAAGATTGGTGAAGGCAGACTTCCCTTCTGTTGTTAATGGATTCCGTTATGGTGTACTCCCTATGCCTTTGTCCTGTTTGCTTCATGAGTGCAGAATTTGCAAATCAACACTGATTTCCCTGCCAATTTTTTGCACATGGTGCCATTTGTCTATGTTGTTTGCGTTTGCTGATTGGTAACACTATGTAAGAGAGCACCTGCCTTCATCAGCCTGTGGATGCAACACTATATCTGCAAACAGACGCATAGTCTGCGACTGCTGTCTGCATTAACATGGTGCCAGCAGTTGCACTATGTTGCACAGTTCTTTACAAACTAAGGGTATCCTGCTAAAAAACAATGAAATTCACTGACAAAAAACGTTGTTAAAGGGACGTTATGGATAAGTTGCACTAGTAAAAACCTATAAAATGCAATGGAAAACCATTGTTACAGGGACGTTATGGTTACAGGTAAAACCGAAATTCTCCAGTTAGATTAAGCTAAGCAACCATAACCCGTGCCACCACTGTGCACTGCTAAGACTAACACCCATAACATCAAAGATGACATCACAACTGTCATTGATGACATCACTGGTGACATCACATGTGCATTTACATTTCACGAAGAGCCTCCACAAGGGATTGTCAATATAATGTTTGCAGGAAACTATCAAAGGTAATTGTAAGAAATATCATGAGATACATCATTCATTACACAATGCATTGCTATAAACACCATTGCAGTACACAGTTCTTTCCAGTATAGGAAACAGGACATGCACAAATGTAGTCATTGTCTGCAGCATGCACCATACAGGTGCAATAATGATATGTTTGCCATGTGTAAGGCAGAATTACATGCGGTACCCTTTGGGAACACTACACACAAGTGAGACTACAGGTGTAAGCACAATCTCACCGTTGGTAGAAGTCTGTACTACATAGTTTTGTGGTAGCAGGGCTGAGCAGCTAGGCTTATCTCAAGAGGGATATGAGCAGTACAAGGTGTTAAACAAAGGAATTGCAATCACAGTGGTTCAAACAAACACTTATTCTAGGTTTCTTGGAAAAACAATATTAATTTATTTACACAGTCATTTAGAAAACATTCCACTAGCAATAAGCAGCTCAATATCACACTATAATACACTCCAGTACCAAACCAATACGTTTCTGAACACGTTAGGCTCCCCAGAAGTGGGAGCAAAATGGCACTTCAATAAATTTAAATGGGAGGAAAAGACACAAGAATTAAACAGAAATACTTTCTTAGGCAGGGCAAATAGTTTCAGTTCACGACAAGAGGCAGTTTGATTTAATAGGCCTGGGCCAAAGTCAATGGATCAGTCTCTTGGATAGGATAGCACAGTTCTGGTAGTAAACAGTTAAGTCTTTGCCAATGTTCTTAGAAGTAGTTTGCACGAAAAATAGTTATATGTCGGATTAGGCGCGAACAAGACTCCAAAGTCGGGAAAGTTTGCTCAGTACCTTGGTAATGAAGAAAAGCTGTAGCTGAGGCAATTGTTCCTCGTAGTTCCTGCAGATCTCGTTGTTCCTGGGCCTCAGTCATGGGGACAAAAGGGAGGGAGGATGTTGTGAAGTTCCTGCACTGCACGGGGACGGATCCACAAGCTTGGCAAAACGTTGATTTATGGTGTGAATGCCTTAAAGTCCACAAACTGGTATCCTTCTCACTGGCTATCCAGTTTTCAACAGCTCTCTGAAGAAAATTTGACCAGTATGGATATGGTTTCCAGGTGGCTTGCGAGTTGGTTGTTCCCATTAGCTCAAGGGAAAAAGTCATCCTTCAAGGGGCTTCTCTGCCGAGGGAGTTTCGGGCTATTCAGACCTGCAGCAGGGCTTCACCAGGCAAACCAATGGTCCAGGATTTGCAGCAGTCATCTTCCTTCAGCTCGTCTTTGGTTCTTTCCTTCCAGTGGTCGACTCTGCCTTCCAAGTCCCAGAGACCTGCCTTTTAAACAGTTTTCTCCCATTCATTCCAGCCTAGCTGCCACTCACCCAGCAGGGTGGCTGTCCTTGCCGGACAGTCAGCCAGCCAATCATGCCAAAGTGCATTCAGGTCTCCTAGGAGACTAAGCACAGGGAGTTTTGGGCACCTCTGTCACTTCCTGTCATCCCCAGACACTCAGGCGCCAGAGACAGTCTTCAGTACTGAAGTCCACCAAAGTCAAATGAACAAAGGGACCAAACCTGGTTAGGTGTGCAGAGACAAACACTAGAAGGACCTTTCCAAAAAGAAATGGCAGAAAAAGTCAATCAGAACCTGTTTTTACAGAGGGGGCTCAGACGCCATCTTGAAAAACATGGCTCCGGTGGATTTCAGCTACCGGAGTGTTTAAATGGGTCGCGGTTGGGAAAATCATGGTAATACCACTGCCACCAGCCATTCTGAGAGGGTAGCATTTGAGTGCTATATGAGTTTTGTAGGCATAGAAAATACAAGGTATTCCCTCCAGCACTCTGCTGTAAGGCAGTGTGTGCTGGGTCTAGCAATTTAAAAAGACTAGCAAAGTCAATTTTTACATTCACTGGGAGAAAGTAGTCAGTCCCAGAGAAGGTATTTAAACCTTAGGAAGTCTGAAAGACACCCCTGTGCCACTGCCCTTAGGGTGCTGTGTGACACACAAGAAAAGATGATGCCTATGGAGTTGTCTAAAACTCCATATCCAAAGAACATAAAAGTAAAACACACACCAAAATACATGAAAGAGTGGGGAAAAAGGCTCACACTCTTTCCGGGTAAAAATTAAAGTCCTAAAAATCCAGCAAAGTTGCTGGGGGTTTCAAAAGGTAAGGGAAATTAGCACGTATATGAGAATTCCCACTAACACCATGTTAAATAGTAAAATGATGAATGCTTTAGTGTCAGAGTTGTGTGTACTGTGAAACATGTAATAAGTAGCTAATAACACCTCACTTACTACATATTTGTACTTCTACACACAAAACACAAATAAGCCCATATACAGGGAAAGAAAAGTAGGCAAAAAAGCTGCAGTATTAACAGAAAGTGTTCATAACCTAACTGGTTATCCTCATGCCCAGAAATGATTGCTGTGTGTCATGCCTGCTTCTTCCCTTATGTATATGTATCATATGCTGTCACTGAACCCTTAGGAAAGTAGTGTAGAAACATATGAGAAGGGTAAGGTCTACAAACATAGTACCTTTTGAATGTTTACTTCCTGACTGTCAGGGAAGAAAACCACCTGCCCTACATATGTCAGTAAACAAAAAAAGAGGGAGCCAGACATGTCATGTCATCACTGATGCAAAAGCAAAAGTGAGTCAAAGCTACCCTAACCAAAGGCGTGACATAGGGTCACAAGTTTGCAGCAGAGCTAGGTAACTGCTAGCTCAAGAGAAAACACCTTTAGATACAGGAATATCAAAAAAAAGGCTTTAATTTACAAAAAACAAGACATATTTACAAACTGCGCCGTAGTGCTGAAGATATGCATTATTGAGTACATTATGGTCTGCATATTTGTGGGTTAGTAGGCAGGGTAACAGAGGTATTTTATGTATATATGTTTGTAAATATGTCTTGTTTTTTGTAAATTAAAGCCTTTTTTTGATATTCCTGTATCTAAAGGTGTTTTCTCTTGAGCTAGCAGTTACCTAGCTCCACTGCAAACTTGTGATCCTATGTCACGCCTTTGGTTAGGGTAGCTTTGACTCACTTTTGCTTTTACTGTACTTCCTACCCTCTTGAGTCAAGCCCCCTTCAAAAAAGAGGGAACCGCCCATTTACTTCTCACATGTCATCAGTGATGTCATCAATAACATTTGTGAGTTTATCTTTAATGTTATTGGGTGTTACTCTTTGCAGTGCACAATGGTGGCACGAGTTATGGTTGCTTAGCTTACCATATCTTGGTGAATTTCTGAGGTTATTCGGTTTTACCTGTAACCATAACGTCCCTGTAACAACGTTTTTCCATTGAATATTATAGGTTTTTACTTGTGCAACTTAACCTAAAGTCCCTTTAACAACGTGTTTTATCAGTGATATATATATATATATATATATACTACATGGACACGGTAGCGTCCATGTAGTTATGGTTAAGTTGGTGTTTCCATAGGAAGAGCATTTTTTTGGTGCCTTATAACTTCGCTTCCTCTGGACGAATCCTCACCAAACTTTGCAAAAAAAGTATATGGCCCACTCTGAATTTTTGGAGAGGTTTGGTCCAGGGGGGGCAAAGTTATAGGGGGGGGGGCCCAAAACTTTTGTTTTTTCCCATAGACATAATGGGAAAAAACTTTGTGCACCTTGCATTCGCCGACGACCGCGGACAGCGCAGTGAAACTTGGATTAAAAATTGTATTTAGTGGAGTGTGTTGGTGTGTAAGAGTGTTTGGGGAGGGTGGGGGAGTATGAGATAGGTTCAATGTTCTGTTTTTTTTATGTGCTAGACGCTTTTGTTGTGTTCGATTTGTCTGCGGACAACACGGTTGTTCTGAAATGTTCTATATAAACTAAATGGTGGGGTTTTTCTGAGGACGGAGTATGTGCCAGTTTTGTTCGCAAGCAAGCTAAAATTGAGCTAAGAACACTTGCGGTGTCCTTAAATGTTCATACATAAACAAAATGGGGGTGTCCTGAGGATGCTGTCCGTATTGTACTCTGGCAAGTTGAATGTGTTCTAAGAACACTCACGGTGTCCTGAAATGTTTGCAATTAAACAAAATGGGGGTGTTCTGAGAATGCTGTTCGTATTGTTCGTTGTCAGGTTGAAAGTGTTCTAAGAACCCTCTTTATGTCCGCTGACATTACAATTTCCTATGCGCCTTACCTGACTTTTTGTCCACTAAACAAAACGATAAATCAGGCTGCTGTGCGCCGACATTATGTGATAATCCTATCACTTGCCCCATCGACCAGGCTGACCTGCTTTTGCGACACTAAATCATATCTCTCGCCCCTAAGCCTGACATTATCAAAGCATTCATATTCCCCCTCTCTCTCCTTGACCTTACAGGGTGCGTAGCCAAATGCGCCCAGTCGTCTCCAGTCCTACGCGACTTTACACAGAACCCGGAAAACAACACACATCATCTCACAACACAGCGCGCCACAATTAGGAATATGAAACTGTGATTTTAAAGCAAACAGCAACATTGTACATTTCGTAAAGTACATTTATTTGATATCAAATGTTTAGAGAATATTCAGCGATTTGCATTTGTCTTTGCTGTCGATCCGCAAAAGTTCATCTTGAGTCACGCGCTGTTCCTTTGCGCTACACAGGGTTTTGGTTTATGATAAAAGAAGCACTATGGTCGCACTAATAATCGGAAGGCTGTTCCAACAACGAGGCATTATGGATTATAAAATACTAGCATATTAAAAATGGCACTACACGTTTAAGAAGCGACAACAGAACAACCTAATCACTGTGGGGTTTATTTAAATACTACTGCATTTGCTTGTGGATGTATTCATAGGGATGTAATGAGTTTGCATCTGTGTATTCGCGACTTTCATTACAAAAAAGGGGTGAGCTCAATGAGAGGCTATAACAACCATGCCCTCGGCAATCACCCATCATGCACCTGGTGAATTATGCAAATTAGGTTATGACGTCATTTAGCTACTTCTAGCTACTTTTATGATGGCCAATAGCTACTTTTCTTACTAAGGAGTTGCCAACACTGCTCCTACGCGACTTCATACAGAATCTGGAAAACAACACAGATCATCTCACAACACAGCGCTCCACAATTCGGAATATGAAACTGCGATTTAAAAGCAAACAGAAAGATTGTATGTTTCGTAAAGTACATTTATTTGACATCAAATGTTTAGAGAATATTCAGCGATTTGCATTTGTCTTTGCTGTCGATCCGCAAAAGTTCATCTTGAGTCACGCGCTGTTCCTTTGCGCTACACAGGGTGTTGGTTTATGATAAAAGAAGGACTGTGGTTGCACTGATAATCGGAAGGCTGTTCCAACAACGAGGCATTAGACCACCATAACGGTTGGTATGTTGCTTCTAGCCGCTAGTACCGCGTAAGGGCATATTGGTCCTTGGCGATTGTCCCATAAAATGGTGAGGGTCATGAAGTTGTTTACTAGGAGCTGCACCTGGCAGTTAAAAAATCCGTCGGCCGGGGTCTGAAAATCGTGGCATTGACTGTAGGGAAGGATGTACCTGTTTTAAAAACATAAATTAGTCTCACCAGCCGATCTTCATTAAAAATATTCATTTTATTTATTAGGGCGTGAAACTATTTGCTAGCGAGGATAGTGCAACGGAGTATGTTAACTTATTCCCACTAACCCACCCTCTCTACTATGCCTTTTTCAGAGCCATCTGAGCGCCAGGGGACAACTTCGGCGGTGATAGTGCACAGTACAAAACAATATGCCACATTGAACGAACAAGTACAACTTAACCGGGCTTTAACGCCACGCTATTGTTATTATATTCCGGTATAAAATAATCTAAAGGGTTACTTACATTTTATTGGCATTTTCCATTGTCTACGCATAATGCAGTCCCTAAATACGACTCTGTCTGTGCCAACGATCTTTCTCATAGTGATATAATATATAAAAGCGGTTTCGTTTCAGAAATTTCATCCTTATCGTCTCTTCCATTACTGCACCCCTACTTCAAAAGAAGTCTTTTGGCATGATCCCTGTCTGTCAAGGTCAAAAAACAATAGAACCTTATAGTGCGAGTCGTGGGCCAAAAAATGGAAGCAGCTGACCCTCACTGTGAACAAGCATAAATTCTTACTTTGCAACATTCTGTGTAAAGCCATCCCTGAGAAGTTGCTTTTTACACTCCATCTTTGTATATTGTCTGCGTGCTAATGAAAAAAGTTTGTTAAAGGGAGGTTATGGGTATGTTGCGCAACTAAAAACCTATGAAATTCAGTAAAAAAACTTTGTTAAAGGGACGTTATGGTTAAGTTGCGCTACTAAAATCCTATGAAATTCAGTGAAAAAACTTTGTTAAAGGGACGTTATGGTTCCAAGTAAAACCGAAAAACCCCTGAAATTCACCAGTTATGGTAAGATAAGCAACCATAACTCGCGCCACCACCGTGCACTGCTAAGACTAACACCCAGGACATCAAAGATGACATCACAAAGGTCATTGATGACATCACTGATGACATCACATGTGCATTTACCTCTCATGAAAAGTCTGCACAAGGGATTCTTATTGTATTGTTAATAAAAAAGTGTCAAGGATCATAGGAGTAAATATCATGAAGTACGTAGTGTATTAAGTAATGCATTAACACAAATAGCATTGTATTATGAAGCTTTTTCCACTATAGTAAGGTACACATGTAGTAACATAGCCATAGTGTGCAGCAGACATGATGGAGCTGCAATATTAATAGTCTTGCCATGTAAAATACAAAAATTATAGATGCTTTCTTATTAGTGTCTTGCATACTGTGAAATATTTAATAAGTACCTAATCAATCCCACTTACTACATTATTGCATTACTGCACACAAAACACACACAGACAACAACACATACAAATAGAGCATATACAGGGAAACTGAAGTGAACAAGAAAACAGCAGTATTACCCAAGAGTCTTCATAACCTAACTGATTATCTTCATGCACAGAAATGATTGCTTTGCTTCAAAGCTAGTACTTCCCTATGTATAACTATCACATATTGTGACGAGACCCTAAGGAAAGTAGTGTAAGTGCAATGTGTACAGATATGAGCATATCCAGGGAAAGTACAGTAATAAAAAAACAACAGAAATATAAGGCAGTGTTGATAACCTTACTAATCATCTACATACATAGAAAGCATTGCTGTCTTCCAAGTCTGTGTTTCCCCTTTGTATATGTTTCATATGCTTTGAGTGGACCCTAAGTGAATTGCTGTAAAAACATATTTGAAGTCTACAAATATTGTATTTTGTACTATAATATAGTCACATTTTAGTTCCTGACGTTTGATGTCCTGGGTGTAAGTCTTAGCAGTGCACAGTGGTTGCTTAGTTTACCATAACTGGCGAATTTCAGGGGGTTTTCGGTTTTATTTGGAACCATAAGGTCCCTTTAACAAAGATTGTTCACTAAATTTCATAGGTTTTTTAGTTGCGCAACTTAACCATAACGTCCCTTTAACAAAGTTTTTTTACTGAATTTCATAGGTTTTTAGTAGCACAACTTAACCATAATATCCCTGACTTTATATACATGTAACATAGAACATACTGAACCCCCAGCTAGTGTTGTTGATGTCCGCGGACTGTGCGTATGTCCGCGGACGGACGCGGACAACAGCAACACTACTCAAAAACTCAGGGGGTATCTTAAATTGTTATGTCATACCATATGAGCAGTGCACAAGTTCAAAAACCAGCACACAAACACATTATATGTAGTAATAAATAAGAAGTGGAACCTACATATCTAACACATCAACCATCCATTTAAATACCATATGTATGAACATGAAATATACCAAAAGAAGAAAGATAGGCTTCCAACATAATTACCTCACAGAAACTGCACAACTAGGAGCAACAGCAGATCTACAGACCAGTAAGAACACAATTTACCAGAAGCTAGTAAGTGTACTGCATTTTTCTTATATATTTCTAAAATTTCTGTATTAGATACAATAAAAGAAATAAATATATATATTTTTTTCACAGAAATGTCCAGTACTTTGGAGTGGCTTGAGGATAATTTCCCACGTGAGGAAATGTCTGAAGATAGTGATACTAATGGTAGACACTTCTCTATATAACCAAATTAATAAGCATTACTTTATGTACACTTAAAATATATATAATATATATATATATATATATATATATATATATATATATATATATATATATATATATATATATATTTTTTTTTTAACAGACCATACAAAAATTGAAAATAGTACACCAAAAGATACATTAGAAAAGACTCTCCAGCGCGTGGAAGAAAAAATGGACATGCTCATGGCAAATTTCAACCATTTGAAAAACTTTGTGGAAGACCACATATAAGAAAAGATTAAATACCATTGTCCCACATGTACCTGTCCCCCTCTCCATATCCCAGTCAATTATCCCCACACCCTCTCCACGAAGAAAAACTTTTTGATGAGATTTCCATCCCTTCATCTCCTCCTATCCATCCTCTTGAAACCCCCAATTCCCCTGTGTTTGTGTCAGTTCCTGCTTCCCCTTCCCTTTCATAAATTGTACATCTATATATAATAAAAGAAAAATATTATGAGGGTAATTTATAGAATTTGGCGTACAAGTGGTGCACGCAGGTGGCGCACAGTGTGCGCGTGCGGCAGTCTGTGCTAGCCGCGTGTGCCAAAACCCATAACAGCGCACAGCATATTCATGGATTTTAACATACAAAACCAGCCGTGGCGTAGAGTGGAGCAGCGACCCTGCAGCAGCGCCAGTTACGCCCCCAACCCGCCCTGTGCGCCATGAACAGCGCACAAATCCAGTACATGGTGCAAAGGCCAGTGGACCAGCATACAGCCCCCCAACCACGAAAACGCGTGTAAAACACCCCGCGCACCCCTCAAAATACACATCCCCCTCTCGCACTAGCGAAATCACGTGTAAAACACCCCACGCACCCCTCAGAATACACTCACCCCCTCGCACTAGCGAAATCGCATGTAAAACTCCCCACGCACCCCTCAGAATGCACGTACCCCCCTTTGCGCTAGCGAAATTGCGTGTAAAACTCCACTCTGTGGTGTGGGCAGCCAGTGGGGCATACACTGGGGTGATGGGCTGCCTGTGGGTAATGTTGAGGGTGGCTGGGGTGCATACGTGTAATCCTGGGGTGCGCAGGGAGTTTCACACACGATTTCACTTGGAGAGTGGGGTACGTGTATCCTGAGGGGTGCGCATGGAGTCCCACACGCGATTTTGCTTGGAGAGTGGGGTACATCTATTCCGAGGGATGCGCGGGGAGTTTCACACACGATTTCGCCAGTGCGAGGGGGGTGCATGTATTCTGAGGGGTGCGCGGGGAGTTTCACATGCGATTTCGCTTGGAGAGCGGGGTACGTCTATTCTGAGGGGTGCGCGTGGAGTTTCACACGTGATTTCACTTGGAGATCGGGGCACGTGTATTTTGAGGGGTACGCGGGGAGTTTCACACACGATTTCGCCTGGAGAGTGGGGTACGTGTATACTGAGGGGTGTGCAGGGAGTTTCACACGCGATTTCGCTAGTGCGAGGGGGGTGTGTGTATTCTGAGGGGTGCGCGGGGAGTTTCACACGTGATTTCGCTTGGAGAACGGAGTACATGTATATTGAGGGGTGCGCAGGGAGTTTCACACGCGATTTCACTAGTGCAAGGGGGGGTGCGTGTATTCTGAGGGGTGCACAGGGGGTTTCACACGTGATTTCGCTTGGAGAGCGGGGTACGTGTGTCCTGAGGGTTGTGCGGGGAGTTTCACATGCGATTTCGCTTGGAGAGCGGGGTACGTCTATTCTGAGGGGTGCGCAGGAAGGTTTCACACGCGATTTCGCTAGTGCGAGGGGGGTGCGTGTATTCTGAGGGGTGCGCTGGGAGTTTCACATGCGATTTTGAAGTCTGAGCGGGGTACGTGTATTCTCTGGGGTGAGCGGGGAGTTTCACACGTGAATTGGCAGTGTGGGTCCTCCCAGGTGTGCCCTCTACCCCCTCCCCAGCCCCTGCAGGCAGTCCACACCACAGGGGACTACCCTGCACCCCTGGCCATGTCTGGCAGGCAGCCAATCCACCATGGGCATGCCCCGCAGGAAGCTCATCCACCCTGGGCATGCCCCCAGCCAGCCCACAAGTCACCATGCACTAGTGAGCACTGACTCATGTCCCCCTCTACCCCACCCCCCAGCAGTGACGGGCACCTGCAAGCAGGCCCTGACTCATGTCCCCCTGCACCCCCCACCCAGCATTGACGGGCACCTGCCAGCAGGCCCCGACTCATGTCCCCCTGCACCCCCCTCACCCAGCATTGATGGGCACCTGCCAGCAGGGCCTGACTCATGTCCCCCTGCACCCCCCCACCATTGACAGGCACCTGCCTGCAGGCTCCGACTCATGTCCCCCTGCACCCCCCCACCCAGCATTTACGGGCACCTGCCAGCAGGCCCTGACTCATGTCCTCCTGCACCCCCCACCCAGGATTGATGGGCACCTGCCAGCAGGCCCCGACTCATGTCCCCCTGCACCCCCCCACCCAGCAGCATTGACGTGCACCTGCCAGCAGGCCCCGACTCATGTCCCCCTGCACCCCTCCACCCAGCATTGACTGGCACCTGCCAGCAGGCCCCGACTCATGTCCCCCTGCACCCCCCCACCCAGCATTGACGGGCACCTGTCAGCAGGTCCCGACTCATGTCCCCCTGCACCCCCCACCCAGCATTGACGGGCACCTGCCAGCAGGCCCCAACTCATGTCGCCCTGCACCCCCCCACCCAGCATTGACGGGCACCTGCCAGCAGGCCCCGACTCATGTCCCCCCGCACATCCCCCTACCCAGCATTGACGGGCACCTGCCAGCATGCCCCGACTCATGTCCCCCTGCACCACCCCACCCAGCATTGACGGGCACCTGCCAGCAGGCCCCGACTCATGTCCCCCTGCACATCCCCCTACCCAGCATTGACGGGCACCTGCCAGCATGCCCCGACTCATGTCCCCCTGCACCACCCCACCCAGCATTGACGGGCACCTGCCAGCAGGCCCCGACTCATGTCCCCTGCACCCCCCCACCCAGCATTGACAGGCACCTGCCAGCAGGCCCCGACTCATGCCCCCCAACACGTCATCAAGATGCACAATCATGGGCCTGATGTCCACCAAAATTCCACTGCACGCCACCCCAGTCTAAAAACCCAATCAAGTATTCCATCCACCCCACATTGAAATGCCTATTTCATGACACAACCCAAAAGTCAACTATTTACATCAACACATGTCTGTCACACACACACAATGGGTGCCAGTGATTGTGAAAACCCACAATGTGACATGCATTAAACGAATGAGCGAATTCCACACATGGAAGTAATAAATCAAAATGCATTTTACACTAAATGAAGGTGATGAAATGAAAACATAAACATTTTTTAAACAAGAAATGAAATGCATGTCCAAAACAGAAAAAAAAAATAAAGAAGTCTCAATCCAAAGTTATCCAAATGAAAATTAGTCCAAAGTCTCCGCCCAGCAAAGCAAATCCAAAGGAAATGAAAATTCAAAATCCATTGCTCCACGGTGATCAATAAAATAAGAAATAAATGAGAAATCCACTGTTCAACTATGTACAACGAAGAAATCCAGGATCCATGAGCCCAACGAATGAAATGAAACCTATAAAAAAAACTACCTAAGAAATAACTATATACAAAAGGGTGGGGCATAGTCCAAGCGCCCCAAAATAATGCAAAACGAAAAGGAAACCTAACACTACAAACTATATACAATGGCGGCGGGCGAGTCCGACGGCTCACTTTTCGATATCCTAGGCCAGGGCATCATCAAACTCCTATGTCCTGGAGGCGGGCCTGTTCCATGGCCCCGATGTTTCGCAGGGACGATGCCATGTTCAACTCCAACTCCCTGCGAATTGCCTCGAGGCACTCGGCCCACCTCAGCGCCCTGTGCATGGAGTTCTCCGCCCTGACCATTGTGAGCCGTGACTCTTCCGCCTGCCGCCGCTCCGCATCTATCCACTGGCCCAACCGATGCCACAAGGAAGACCCTCCCAATCGAGGGTCCTCCTGCCCTCCGGCCGATGCCTGCCCCTCTGATGTTGTTGGCCCAGAGCCATCATCGCTCCCACCTTGAGCCTGCTGCATGTGCCCTGCCTGTTGTTGCCTGCACGTCATCGTCCCGCTGGGGTCCTGTTGTTGGGGTGGCCACCCCTGCTGGACCTCCGACTCCCGACTGTGGCAGGGATGTGTCCTCCACCAGCCTGGCCGCTGGGTCAGGGACAGCTCCACAGGGTGCCCGGATGACACTTGGGCAGGAAGATGGCACGGAGGATGACTGGCGCATAGGGGGTTCAATTGAGGAGGGGGTCGGCAGAAGCTCCAGCACACAGAGGAACCCAGCACTGGTGACCCTGCCTAGTAGGTTGATGCGGTCTTCGAGACATTCGAAATGCTATGCACTGTCCTCACGAGAACCCTGCACATCATCCCGAATGTCACGAACACGCATCACCACCCCACCCAGGACAGGCTCAAGCCAGTCCCGGATTGCCACGTCTGCAGGGAGAGGAAGGCCAGTTGTTGTGCGGCTATTCCCTCCCTGAAAACGGGTCTAGACGAAGGCATCCCTCCTGGTGCAGGATGATGCAGTCACAGGATCGGGGACAGGATTACACAAAGGCACCCCCGCGGCGGCCTGTGCTGCCTCCTGTCCCTGGCCCTGGACTGCACCACTGGCACCAGTGGAATCCCCGCCTCCAGGCCCCGTGTGTGTGACTTCCAAGGCCTCCTCCTCAACCAAACCACCCACCAACCTGGATGACTCTGTGCCATCTTTCTCCATAGGTCCCTGTGGGGTCTCAGCTTCTCCTTCTGCTGCCGAGGAGTCCACCTCCGACCTCCGCCTCTTGGACCTATCCCCGGCTGTGCGGCCGCACAGGTGGCACCAGACTCCTCATTCCCTGACAAGATGACAACCTGGGAGGAGAGCTGGGCCTTGCCTCTACGGCTGGCGGTGGGATCCATGCCTCTGTTCTCCACAGCACTGTCTCCGCCCTCTTCCTCAGTTGACGCTGCAGACAGGGAGAGACAGTACACAGGCATCAGGGCATTGTACAATGGTCTGATACACACATCACCGTTACACATGAGTGGCAGTTCCAAAATGCACACATGCCATCACACTCCCCAACCCACATATCATTTGAGGACACATCCATGTGCAATTTAACATGATTCGTGCAGCAGGCAGCAGCATCCATACACATACACCAGCATGTACATCCGCAGGTCAGCCTGATGTCACATGCTACATGGGAACTGCCAAACACATGCACACACAACACCGGACATAAAAGCATCAGTACAACCCCACCACCTGTCACAGTGAAATCATCGCCATCCATGTCACATCTGCAAATTTATCTCCTACATGTGGGTATCACATGCATCCATGGTGTATCACAGTTGCACTTTTCGCAAATACACACAAGCACATGTGCATGTTGCTGATACATGCCGGTGGAACCGGCATCCTTGTGTGACACCACAACCATGCCACAGTACATAAACCGAAATTCCAACATGGGTGCACCCACCCATGCATTTGGCCAGCATGCATTTCAACACATACACCATTGATGTGTTTCACATATGACATTACTCAGATGCGGCAGGCTCATGTCCCTGTACATAAACATTCACATATGGCCCTACAAACACATTTGTCCAACATGCACACTCCTGGCACACCTCTACACGCACAGTGTCCAAACAGTATGCATGTACACTTACCACTTGACTCCAGACGGGACTGCCTCTCAAGGACCTGCATGTGGAGTGCTGGGCGTATACGTTCCAGGACCCTCATCTGGATGTTGGTTAGGCAGACCTGGCACCCCTCAGCATCCGCTGCTTTCAAGAGGCGCCGGGCTTTGCTGAGGGTCCTGGACCTGAGGTCCTCCCAGCGCTTCCAGACGTGTTGAATGTCTCGTGGTTGTCGCCCCCTCCATGTTGATGACAGCCACAATGTCCATCCAGTTCCTCTTCCGTCCTTCATTGTCGGCGCGTGAACTTCCAAAGAGGGCATCATACTGCCACAGGACTTGCTCCACCAGGATACCAACCTCATTGGCACTGAAGCTGGTAGCCCTCTGCCTCTCTGGCTGGGGGTTGCCAGTGGTGTCCGATGGTTTTTGCCCCAACATGGCAACCCCCGAGGCAGGTGTGGGTGGGCAACTGGGTCCTGGGGCTAGGCTGTGGAGCGAAGGTACTCCAGTCGGGAGTCTTCAGTTCCAGAAGGGGTGGTCACAGCAACTGGACCCCTGCAGATGGCTGGGCTGACGTGCAGGCACCAAATAGCAGGGCATGTGGCCAGCAGGCAGGCAGGCAGCAGCAGATGGCAGGTGGGAGCGTGCTCGGCGCTCTGGGGGCCGTAGTTCGGCCTTCTGGGCAGGAGCCTGGTCTTCTGTGTGTTGTCGCGTGGCCAGCTTGATAAGGAGTGAATAGGCACATGAAAAAACAGCACGTCAGCGTGTAATTCGAGGAAAGGCCCTTAGCGCGTAAGCGCATCTGTGATGTAACGCGCACAGGCGTTTCCCTCGTGACGGGCGCATAGTGGATCAGCACATGAAAAAACAACACGTCCGCATGTGAATGCGTGCAATCCGAGGAAAGGGCCTAAGCGCGTAAGTGACGTGATGCGCGCAGGAGTCACCCTCAGCACGGTTAAAAGGTGACCATGTCCAGCAGTTCACTGTATGTGCCTTTCGTGGAGACCGATGTGTGTGTTGCTAATTCGTGTTGTTTCACGTGCCATCACAACTTCACAGCGGATCAAGGACGTATCTCTTCTTTTGGCATGGGTATTGGCTACAAGTGATTTTCATTATCACTCTAGTCTGATGGTGAGTCGCACACACTATTTTTCCCACTGCGGGTGCCCCTGTGTATCGCATACCCGTTTTCGAGGTCATAGTAGCCTGTGTATCCCACGCAATTTTCGTGTTCCTGGGTGCCACTGCGTACTGCAGGAGGTTAATTCCACGCACGTAGGCTGCAGGGGTTGCGTGCACGGTTTTACAGCAGTTTTGGGGTGCCTGAGCATTGCGTGACCCGTCACTTAATCACCGGGGTCACATAGAGCCCTGCAGGTGCAGGGGTGCTGTTAACATCTTGCATCCCACCCCCTTCACCCCAATTGCCCAGGACAATTGCCATGTACACCTCCCATTGGCACCACTACATCTGTGCTGGCACTACTCCATCTGTGCCATGGTTGGGAGCCCACGTAAGGTGAGGGGTGCCTCTGCTGGGTGTACTCCATGTGGTGGGCATGGTAAGGAACATGGTCGGGGTGACCAGGGAGTAGGGGGACTCCAGGGTGTCCAGGGTGGCTGCAGAGGGGGAAGAGGCAGGGGTGGGCCAGCTCGGCATGATGTTGTGCCACATGTTGGTGCAGTCATGCCACCACCCCCTGCGGCTCCAGGAGATGCAGTTCTTGCATCTGACACTGGCACCCATGTGACCCGGCAGTCCGTTTCATCGACTGCCACAGGCCCAAGGGTAGTGGTAGCTGCAGGTGCAGCTGTGGACACCACCACCCAAGCTCATGGTCTGCCAGCGCAGGCTGCGTTGGCACATGAAGAGTCCATGGAAGAATTCCAGGTGGTCAGGAGGCACACCGTAGGTGCACGCAGGGCTTCCCTGACCGAGGCACGTGTCCCTGGGGCAGCTATGTCATCTGCTGCCCCAACCAGCCGGCTGTTGGCAAGTGCAGGGGCAGATGCAGCCGACACGACCCCAGTTGTGAGTCTACCAACCAGGACAGTCCCGGTTAATGACCCTGACACAGCAGATGTTGCTGCGCAGGGTGCATTCCAGGGCACCCAGCAGCCACTGACAGAAGTCAGGGCTTCACTCCATGTTCCACCTGCCACTTCCTCGGCTCATTCCACCAGCGCCACTGCCCATACTGATCAGGGCGGCATTTGTATGCCAGTGTTCCGGAACAGTGTCCAAGAGGAGGATGGTTGCACCAGCAGTAGAGGCTGGGACCCCAGACACAGCTACAGCCTCCAGCACGTCGAGGAAGAAGCCTTTCTGCAAGCAGGAACTGTACTTCCTTGTGGACTACTTGCGGGAACACAACCATGACATGCTAGTGGGGCCGAATTGTCAAACTACGGCTGCCCATCGGAGTACCCACTGGAAGCAAGTTGTGGATGATGTGAGTGCATTCGGCCATGAGGTGCGCACAGCGCAAGAGTTCAAAAAGCGTTGGTATGACCCCAAACGCACCGCTAAGGCAAACCGTGCCTCAAATTACAACATGACTCTGGTGACTGGCGGTGGGCCACCACCAGAGGAGGAAGACCGCACTCCGCACGAGGCTCTCGTTGCGGAGTTCATACCAACAGAATTGGCCGAAGGAGTGGGAGAGATGCTGGACTTTGATGCCCAGTCCAGTGACTGTCGATGCCTGTTGGCTGACGACATGTGTGTTTTGCATGTGTGATGTGTTGTGCTTGACTGCCACAGCATCTCCTGTTTACATGGTTCTCATGTGCAAGTAATGGAATGCTTGTATGATACGTGCCTGCTGTGCAGGATAGTGGACATGTAGAGCAGACAGGGATTGTCCTCACTACCACACTTGCACCGTAATCACATGCAACTCACCCAGCTGCCCCTACAGTCCATGTTTCATCTCTATGGCCCTTCTGCATGTAGCATGGGGTGTGTTTCCTCTCAGCACTGGGACTGACGTGCATGTGTCCTCTGCATGCATGTGGGTACTCCACAAAGGCATGCTTCCTTGCCCCTCAACCAACCCTGTGCCCCAATTTCGTCATTGCAGAGGTGTGCATCACATTGGTGTACTGCAATGGCCTGTTCAAGACTCCTGTGTACATGCAAACTTCCACCAGCCAACCTGCCAGACACATGCAGTGGTGTACATCCTCTGCACTTCATGCAGGTTGTATCACTTGGACTGTGCAGCTGGCAGATGCTCCGCTGGAACATGATTTCACATTCATGCTCCATGTGTATTACATGCATCCCCCTATGTGTCCTTGACTGGATGATCATTGTAGTACGTGTCCAGGATGACATACATTTCTTTGATTTTGATCATCCATTCCATGCCCACTATGGATCAGTCCCACACCACACACATGTTTTGGGTGTCACAGTCTGTGCAGTGCACAGGCCTCACCACGTTTCAGGCCCACTGACTCTGTTCAACTGGTGTGGGGGCTTCTGCACACATGTCTGTACTACTGAGGGGTCATCATATGTCCTGCTTTCTGGCCCTTCATCATCTGCTGTGTTGTCAGTTGAGTGAGATGATGCAATTGATGTTAGACAGCACTGTCTGCCAATGCACAGGTCTCTGGTCGCCCTTTAGCTGACAAGCAATGCATTGCTGAATTTTCACTTGGGTGGGTTCTTGCAGCAATGCAACACATTGCATGCACATTGCACGTGATGCCTGGACTTTCCCTTGCACTGCCTTCAAGTTAATTGATACACACCATTATGTGCTTGTTCATGTGGCTAGTGGATAACGTACGCATGTCCTGCACTGAATCAACCACTTCACAACCATGTTACAACTTTCTGCAAGCCCAGTCCCTGATGCTATGTCAAAGTGACTGGCCATGCATGCAAGGTTCACATATGTGTGATTCATCTGTTTGCTGTCAGTATGATGTCTATGTCTGTGTGTGTTATGTGCTTCAGACATGTGTAATAATGAGATATTTTTCTGCACTTTCCAGATGATGATGATGCAGTGGAGCCAGAGGGTGGTGTTGTCATGCCAGACACAGGTTTGCTATCACACCAGCAACCCGGCACAAGTGGGGGTCGTGTGGTGGTAGGCCACGAGAACCCACATGTGTTACAGACCATCTTGTCTGTGGCTGGCAATGAGTCAAGCCCGGATGATCACACTGATGAACATGTCGAGCTGGATGTGCATCGGGTCCATTCGTCTGGGGTAAGTGATTCTGATGTGGACGCTCCTCTGTCCGTGACACCTGCGCTGAGGGGCCAGATGGTGGTGGCACCTCCGCCTGTGGTGGATCGGGATACAGGGTCACCCTCCACAACAGTTTCTGATGTGCCTGGGGCATCATGTAGACGGGGGCTGTAGTCCTGCAGCCGTGGGTGGTGCCAACCCAACAAGGTCGTCAGCGCCTTGGGCACTGCAGGTGTCAAGCCCAGCAACGCAGTGGCTGCGTGCCACATAGGTATACTGAGTGGGAGCAAGACATGACTGCCAATTCAGAACGCCAGGGGGCAGCAATGGAAAACATCGCTATGAGCATGGAGCGTGTGGCCCAATCCGTGCTCCCCCCTGCTAGGCAGGTGCTTCTCCAGCAGCGGGCAGCACAGTCCATGGTCCGCTCGCTCAGGCTGGGCATGGCGGCCTCAGATAGTGCACGCCGGGCTGAAATGTTGTCTTTGCGGCAAGCAATTGCTGCTCACGCACAGGCACACATGGAGGCCCTGAGGGAGGAGTATGCTTCCCTCAGATTCACTCTGGGTGTCCTCCTGATGTCCCAGAGGGAGCGGTCAGAGGAGAGGTTTGCGCAACTTGAGCGTACCATCTTGGCTGAGCTACATGCTTGCCGAGAGGTGCATCAGTTGTCCAGCCAGGCCATGCAGGAAGAACTCAGTGTTACACGTGCTACCTTGCAAGAGGAAGCATGCGTATCACGAGAGGTTCTGCATGCTGACCTACGTGTCATCGCCGCACAGAACCAGGCTCAGCAGTCCGGCAGTCTTGCTGCCAACGAGGGGCAAGCTGTGCCTAGGCGTGGTCAGACTCCTGTACCACGTCTACCCTTTCAGCAGGATACTGACTCGGACGATGAGATATCTCCCACACAAGTCTAGCTGTGCTGGCATTGAGCACATGGAGGTTTTTTTTTTTCCTCAACATCATCGCATGTAGGTGTTGAGCTGCACCCTGTACCTCCCCCTTCCTGGGTGCCTCCCCCCGGGTCGTATGTGGCCGTTTTTGATTTTTATATTAGTTTAGTTAGTTAACATTCTATTTGATAGTTAGTTTAAATAAGTAAGGTAGGTTTTTCATAGTTAGTTTAATTAGTTAATATAGTTTAAAATTGCTTGTCTATTGTGCTTTCATGTGACAGTGTGGTGCTTTGTGGCTTTTGAAAGCATCCACTGTCTGTTCCAGCTGGGCCCTTCAAGCTTGTCTCGTGTATGTGTTTGCAGCTTGGGGTCCTGACTCACATAAGCCACTCCTGCTTCCCTTATCCATGGGCTCACAAGGATGGTTCGGTGTTACAGTCTATTTCACAAGGGCTTTGGACTGTCATATCTGTGTCCTGTCTGCTGCTGTGCTACTTGTGTTAACACCCCTAGTGGGGATTTTAGGGGTCTTATTTACCACATTTCTGCATTAGAGATGGGTGGTTTAATGATTCATATGTCCATTGATTGCTATACATTGTGTTGTATGTTTATTTTGTTTCATGTACATGTGCTTGATGCACTTCATGCTGTAGACAGTGGCCACCACACTTTGCCTGTCAATGTCACACTGACGGTGGATGGAATAGTGATGTATGCCTCTGACATGCAAAGTCACAACCTGCATGAAGAGACACACACAGGGAACTTTCCAGCATTAATTATGAGTTTTGTGCCCTTTCTGCAGGAGATTGAGCCTACAGACCACCTTTGCCGGCAGACATTGCCCATTGTACGTCTGGCAGCTGGACACGTTTGGTGGTGCAGACATGCGCATATGTGCGCAAGCAGAGCCACAGAGATTGTGCTCATACATCCAACAGAAGCAGACGTCTTTCCAGGAACTCCAGGCAAGGTGAGCAGCACAAGGGGCACATACCAAACCCAACCTTCCACCGGGCCAGTTGCACATGCATGCTAAGTAGGGCCACTGGCGGTGAGCTTGGACAGATATTGGTGTTGAAGCGCACAGTACAGCTAAGATGCTTTGGTGGACTAATGGCAAGTTGCCTTCCGAGTTGTCAGGGGCACATGCAGGGGCATTCACACATATCCTCCGGTCAACCATGCTCCATTGAGGCAGATGTATTAGCCCTGTAATGTTCTGAGCCTGAAACAGGAGCAGCACACAGGGACATCCAGCAAGGGACAGACTTGTGTGCAGTGCATATCATTTGCATGTTTCAATTGACACATCCACTACCTATTTTATTTTGGGGATGGCGGGACACGACTTGTACTGAAGTCGTACCTCCCTATATGCGTCTAGCTGCTTATCCAGGGGCCATTGCATGATGTGTGCATCTTGACACATTGGTCTTCCATTTGCCACGCACCCACGTGCGCCTGCCTTAATGCATTGACAGTGTATGCATCATCAGGGGGGGAATCTTACATATGGGTACAAAGCAGCAGACAAGACTGTTTGTTTGTGGAGGAGTTACTTACTTTGGGGCATGTATGATGGTGTGGGAGTGTGTTATAGACACACACAGATTAGTAACTCTGACTCTCTTTGCAGCATTGAACTTATCCTGTTACCGGACCTGAGAGTGCGCAGGCAGGAGGCCAGCACTTACCCCAGAGATAAGTCTCTCTTTGACTTCCATTTGACTCATTTGGTACAATGCGCATGATGGACACGTTTTGTCTGATTGAGTATGTGTTAATGTGTATAGTATATTTTTGTATTTTCCCTACTTTCCCTTGACAATCCGACTCACCTCTCCTGCCCCTCTTTCCGGTTATCCAGAATACCAATGCCTTCCAGACAACATATCCCTGACCCTCCTTCCCCACCGGGGTCTCAGAGGCCTGTGTAAGTTTGACCTTGCAGGCGCCCAGACCACAGTGGGAGTGGTTGGTTTGTGCCACTCCTGCACCTGTACACCGGAGCTGTGACACTACACATCAGTTGGTGCTGCATCATTGTATATTATGTACCAAACATGGTACACATCCTGTTGTGGCATTGTTTAAATATGCTACCTTGGTTGTTCCATCATAGTGCTTGTACTTGTGCTTTGTGATTTACTGATACTTCAAGTCATCTACTGGAGACTCTTCAGGTGTTTTCGCTGCCTACAGGCTTTTTGCCTGGCTTGTGTGTTTGGCTCCTTTGAGTTCTCTTCAATTTGGTTTTTTTGCCAGTAGAGGTGGCCTCTGAGGGTGCTGTACACTATTCAGACACAAGGTGGAAGATGGAGACAAAGGTGTAGGGTCATCCTGTGACAAGGTAGACTTCAAGGAAGAAGGCTATGTTAGGGAGAAATCTCTATTTAGGCTGAATTTCCTAACCTAGTGAGTCCCCCAGCAGCTTTGCTGGATTTCTGGAGTTTGTTTTTTTCCATCCTGCCAAGAGTGAGACTCTTTTTCTCCCACTCTTGGACATGAATGTGTGTAATTCCTTTGAATGTCCATGTGTTCTATAGGCTATGGGGTCTTTTACTCCATAGGGTCTCAGATGTTTTACTATGTGTGTTACAACGCACCCTCCGTGCCGTAGCACTGGGGCGTCCTAGCGGACCTCCATCATAGACTCCATACCCGGGGACTGACTACTGTCTCCCCGGGCATGTAAAGTCACCATTGACTTTACTAGACCTAAATTTACTAACAGAACTAGTACAAATCATCCTATTGTGGACATACTAGTAGGGGTAATTCGATTACTCCTGGGTCTGTTATTCGAGGGGGCACTCTCCCGTCCCCCATCGGTGAGTTCTGACTGGTGGCAGTGGAAACTACTTGTTATATTCGACCCCGAATATAACCCTATGGGATTCTTCCCATTGTTGGAAATTGATACTTTTTTCTCTCGTTAATCTCTAACATACCACCGATTTACTTATCTTAAATAGGTCTATCGGATGGTATTTTCTGCCAGAACTCGGTTCGTAAAATGGCGCCTGTGTTCGTCTCTGTGACTCCTAAACCAAAGGTTAAGCACTTTGTTCCACTTTTGGCGGGCTTCTGTACAGAGACCCTCCAAAGTGGTGCCATTCTATCTGGGTTACCACAGGGGTGTGGGAGGGGGTTTAGGCACCCTGGACCGAGTTGCCTTGCCAACTCCGGTCGCACTCTGGTGTGATTGGCCCAAGTGGTGAGCCACCCCGCTCACCACTTAGCGTGTTTTGATTGACAGCTAGGCTGAATGAATGGGGGTTTTCTGCATAAAAGCAGGGCTTTTGGGACTGGATCTTTAGAAGTCGCCACAGGACCTAAGAATCCGACGAGGGTAAAGCTGATCTGACCTGCAACGACGACACCTCCAGTGGAGCCCTGCGGAACCAACTCACCACTTCCCGACAACAGAGGAGATCTCCCTGCCGGAGAGTCTCTTCCCCTGACTGGTGGGAACAACCAGTCCCCTTTGCTTTTTCTTCGCTCCAGGACGCAGTGGTCGAATTGCCCGTGCAGAGCACCTCGGCAACCGGATAGCCACTACCCCTGTACCGCAACCAAAAGGTGGTGCCTTGTGACGGAGCACTCCGCGGCTGGTCTCTTCCCTGGTGGTGCACCGGACTTCACTTTTCTTCAACAACGAGATCATCTCTACTCTTGGCAAAGACCCGACGTGCATCCACCACCAGGAACAACTGCCCCCGCTGGAGCTGTCTCTCCACAAACAAGGTACCGTGTCCGCCTGGCTTCCCTTTCTGCCGGATAGAGTGAGGTGTCTTAATCCTCGCCTTTCCATTGGGTCGCCTCCAAGCTTTCTTTAACGTGTTGTTCTGAACTGGTCCAATCTTTCCATAACAATTTGCGATAAAGACTCGAAGCGCATTTCCACTGAGACACTTTTTGGGACATATCGCCTTGCCTCTCTCCGAGTGGGCCTGGCCTCTGAACCTTGTGATCTGCAGTAGACCCTGCCTTACTTGCCTTGAATTTGTCTGTAAAGTATTGGTACTGAGTTGATTTCGTAACCTGCCTTATTTTCTTTCTCTCCCGTCCTAACGAATACTAGAGTGCCATCTAGGTTAAAGCATACACCTCTGTCTGCAAATAAGTGATGCCGGTGAACCTAGACTTGTCGAACTATTGTTAGGGGGATTGATCTTTTTCTTCGTATAGTAATTGTGATTGAAGTTGTTTGCCGTATTAGTGCCAGAGTGTTTTCTATAGATGTGTTGTTATAAATAAATACCTTTATATCTTTACACCGAAGCCTTGTTCCGTGTTTGCTTGTTCTACTGTGTAGATTGCCCTATCGTGTATACTCCACATACTGCCTAACTCTTCTTGAGGGAAGTCTGACTGCTCAGCCACAGCTACCAAGTGAATCTGTGTGCTACAGACTGCTACCAAGTGGGTTTACTGCCAAACACCTGTAGTCCTAAATCTTGTGCAGTGGTCCCAGAGGGAACTGCACAGGTTTCCGCCTAACAGGCAACATACCCCAGACACAGTTTCTCAGTAGGTCAGGGTGATATGTGAATGAGGGAGGGTCTTTGGTTGTTGGACAGTTGTCTTGGCCTGCAGTGTGATGGGCACCCTGACATTGTAAATGTGGTGTCCTATGTACATGATGTGTTCTACTGGTCAATGACTGTTCCTGTGATGTGTTTGACTTTCAGGTGTGAGGGGATTGGTGTGATTTGACATGCTGGCGTGTACACTTGGGGAATGTTCACATGTGATGTTTGGAGGGCACTGATGGTCACTTGATTGCACATGCATGTATTGAGTGCATGTCCCTACTGACACACACAGTCCCACTATGATCCACAACATGTACAACCACCCTTCCATGTCCACATGTGCACACAGTTAGCCTTCTGGGGACCACTGTGTCCCTGCAGCACATGATCTATGACCATTTGTGGACCCTGTACATGCGTCAATTGTTTTTCATGTGATGCTCAATATGTGCCTCACACACATTGGCTGGTCACTGTGCTGTGTGCTGAGCAGTGTGTTGCAGGAGACGCACACAGCACACGGATTCAGGAGTAGGGATTTTGACATGCCAAGTGTGTATGTGAACAGGCATTCATACAACTGTTGGGATGCATTTGGGTCTGACTTGTTTTGTGTGGGAGGTTGTTGGTCAGTCATTTCATCTGATTCCATGACAGGCGTCATTGTCTGAAGCTACTTTCCATTTATCACATGTCACTTTGTATATTATTGTTACTGTGTTGGCCTTTTGCTATTGCTTGCCATGTCATGGTGTGTCAGGCAAGGGTGATGTGGTTTTGGAGGGTTTGGGTGACACCCCAGGGATTGTCATGGTCTGTTTTGCAGGGGTGTGTCATACACACCTTGCATGTGTTCATTTTTGTCACACAGGATTGGTTAGGTTTAAGTAGCTAGGGATGCACACAATGTAGCACTTCCATGGCAACATGCTCAGGGTGGTAAGGTTGTGACAGTTGACTGTCTCTTTGTCATCATCGATTGTCACTTGGTATGTGCCAGGCCTGTGTGCACTCCGCAGGGGTGGGAGTTTAGGTGAAAAATGTGGCCACAAGCTGGGTCCGGGCTGCCTCGCCACGTGTCCTATCCCCTACCATGGGCAGCACCAGTGCCTGTGGTTTGGGATGTGGGGGCACCACCATGTCCACCGGTCCGCCCTGCCGTGTTGCCACATTGTGCAGGACACATGCTGCCAAAATGATCTGCACATAAATGGGGTTGCATAGAGTAGCTGCACGCCACAGCTGTCAAGGGAGCGGAAGCGTGCTTTAGCACTCCGAATGTGCGCTCCACTATGCCCCTGGTTGCAATATGGGCAGCGTTGTATCTTACCTGGGGTGGTGTTGTGGGGTTCCGGATTGGCGTCATCATGTGGTTGCTCAGAGGGTAGTCACTGTCCCCTGGAGAGGTAATAATGGTTGTGATTATTGGGGTTTGTGTATTTGTCTGTGTGTGACATGCATGCATGTGCACAGGCATTTGTACTCACCTAGGAGCCATGTGTCGCCATGCTGCCCAGCTTCCAGGGCCCGGCTCAGGGCAGACATTCTGTATATGAAACTGTCATGGGTGGAGCCAGGGTAGTTTGCATAGACAGAGGTGATGATTCCGTTTGCATCGCATACCACCTGCACATTGATGGAATGCCAGTGCTTGCGTTTTCAATAGATGTGCTCAGTGGCCCTAGGTGGACGTAGGGCCACATGGGTGCAATCTATGGCACCAAGCACTTTGGGGAAGTGTGCCACACTGTAAAAGTCTTGGACAACAGCCTGCCTTTCTGCGGGTGTTCTGGACATGTATATGTGCCTGTGGACTGAGAGGCGCGCAGTCATGATTGCCAACACCTGGTGTAGGCAGCGTGACTGCGTGGCCTGTGAGACCCCCCCCACTATGGCAGTAGTCCGCTGAAATGACCCATTGGCCAAAAAATGCAGGACATTGAGCACCTTCTCCAAGGGGCTCAATGCTTGGGAGCAGAGGGTGGGGGATGTAGGTCATCTTCCCACTCCCAGACCAGGTCTAGGATGATATGAGGTGGAAACCTATACCTGCAGTAGATCTGGTCGTCAGGCATCCCAAAAAGGCTAGTGCGGGGGGTAAAAATGCAGGCCCTGGCTATTCTCCTCTTCCTGCGGTGTCCCACGATCAGTGCTGCGGCAAATGGGGCATTTATCGTAGCTGTATATACATGTTTGTTGTTTGCACGCACTTTTATACTGTGCGCGGGACGCTTACGCCTGCCTTCCTGTGGCGGATGTGTTGACACCTGTACGCGGCTTTTAGCGTGCGCTTGTTTCTCGTATTCGAATCCATGAATACGAGTTGTTCGCGTGCGTGTGGGCGTTCCATGTATTTCCCTCCAGTTCTTACCCAGTTACGCCTTCTTTTTCACTTGTTGTTCCTCATTCCGCATGTTACGCCCTGTGTCCCGCCCCCTTTTTGGTGTGTGCACCGACGTTGTGCGCTTTACCTGTGCGCGTCGCGCATGGCATTCGGGTTGTTGCAATGACGTGTGCGCCCGTGTGCGCCACGCACGGATTTGGCACACAACCAATGGAAAACACGCGCAGGCCCTTCCTTGAATCGCACGCGTGTGCTTGCTTTTTCACGCTTGCGCCACCTTGCGCCAGCTTGCGCTGAGATTTTCGGCACACATTTGTTCCATGAATCAGCCCCTACATATGTTTTAATTCAGTTCTTTTTTTTTTTTTTTTTTAAAAAGGCAGTTGGGGTGTCCGCGGACAGCGTGGGTGTCCGGCATGTCCGTAATTAACCAAAATGGGGGTGTCCCAAGGACACTATACCTGTCCGTACTGTCCGCAAGCAAAATGGAACCGTTCTTAGAACACACTCAGTGTCTGGGATGTCCGCAATTAACCAAAATGGAGGTGTCCTAAGGACACTATACCTGTCCGTACTGTTCGCAGGCAAGTTGAAACTGTTCTAAGAACACACTCAGAGTCCAGGATGTCTGTATTAAACGAAAATGGAGGTGTCCTAAGGACACTACAACTGTCCGTACTGTTCGCAAACAAAATGGAACCGTTCTTAGAACACACTTGGTGTCCTGAATGTGCGCAATTAACCAAAATGGAGGTTTCCTACAGACACTATACCTGTCCGTACTGTTTGCAGGCAAGTTGAAACTGTTCTAAGAACACACTCGGTGTCCGGGATGTCCGTAATAAACCAAAATGGAGGTGTCCTAAGGACACTACAACTGTCCATACTGTTCGCAAACAAATTAGAAGAGTTCTTAGTACACACTCGGTGTCCGGGATGTCCGCAATTAACCAAAATGGAGGTGTCCTAAGGACACTATACCTGTCCGTAGTGTTCGCAGGCATGTTGAAACTGTTCTAAGAACACACGCGGTGTCCGGGATGTCTGTAATTGGGCAAGCGGGGGTGTCCTAAGGACACTATTCCTGTCGGTACTGTTCGCAGGCAAGTTGAAACTGTTCTAAGAACACACGCGGTGTCCGGGATGTCCGTAATCAAACGAAAATAGAGGTGTCCTAAGAACACAATACCTGTCCGTACTGTTCGCAGGCAAGTTGAAACTGTTCTAAGAACAAACACAGTGTCCGGGATGTCCGCATATGCAAAATGGGGGTGTTCTAAGGACACTATACCTGTCCATACTGCCTGAAGAACATCTATGCACATGCGCACCACAACCGTAAATTCTCCGAATATCGCGCCTGTCCGTAACTGTTCATCTCACTTGTGTCGCACTTTTAATCAGTTTCAGGACCCGAACACTATCCGAAGAACACCCACGCGCATGCGCACAACTGTTCCCGTGCTTTGGGTGTCCTGCGGACACCCGTTCCCTTCGCAGACATATTCGCGGTGTCATCATGTGACCGCACCAACGCTGAGCATGTGTCCTGAATTGTGGACACAGTCTGGGTCCCCGAAAATTTTAAAAGTACCTTTTCAGGCAATCCACAGTATTTTATAGTAAAAATCCACCACAGTACATGTCCCAGACAATGACCCTGACTTTCTACATATTTTTGGAACTTTTTGCGCCTTTTTGGAGTGTTCGATCTGTCCGCAGACAGCGCAGGTGTCCGCGAAGCACACAACCAACCCCTATAAAAGGCCATGCCCCAGAGCTCATCCTCATTGTATTTCTAGCTATCTGACAGAACACTGTGTACTTTGGCTGCCAATCTTCCATATTTTGCTGAAACCTGATGGCATCCATGGCTCCTCTGCATCCACCTGGTGCTACATCTGCCTCAGCACCACCCCCACCGCCTGCACCACCACCACCACCTCCCCAAGGCCCTGAAGAGGGGAACAGGCGTGAGGATATAGTGGAGGATGAAGAGGATGACGAGGATGAGGTAGTGGAAGTCCCTACTACCAGCACTCGTCATGAGTCATGGATGTGGCGGTTATTTACCATTCATGGTAACGTACCCAAGGCGCGTGCAAGCAAAGTCACCTGCAACCAGTGCAAAATGGTTCTGAGTCGCGGGAGGCTTGGTTCGTACAGCTTTGGTACGACAACTATGAAGCGACAACTAAGGTCGTTCCATGGTGGGGCCGTTAGCAAGGTTGTACCTTGTGAGGAGCGTAGTAGAGTTCCTCTACTTCATCCTCTGTTTCTGCTCCTCTCACCACAAGAGACACTCCTGTGAGAGAGCACATCCCTCCACCTGCCTCACAGGCCATTCACAATGCTGATGACCCTTACCTTTCGAGGGTCACAGTTTTGTGTATGTACTGCGACACAGTACTCTGCAGGGGGGAGAGACTTTGAAGTGATTTCGAGGCTATGGTCTCGGAGTATGAGAAGACCTGCCCACTACCTAATTAAGTCCCACCCAACATCTTCCCCTCTCCACCCGCCATTTCTTATCCCCGTGGTTGGTGTCCCCTCTTCTCCTTCTTTCTCCTCCTCTCCTAGTGTGTCGTGTGTAAAAAAAACAGAAAAAATATAAAACAACAAAAATCCCCCCAAAAAAGGCTCTTTTCACAGCCGCCTTTCACAGTCTAAAAATAGAAGTGACAAATAAATAGAGCAGGGCCCTGTGAATTTTTATTTTAGAAGTCTGCGGACAGTTTGCGAACATCAAACATTTGGGGGTGCCGCCCTATCAAAATCATTGCACTTTTCTCTGGGAGGAAGTGGTGGCTCTGAAAAGAGCCTTTTGGTGGTGTTTTTTTATGTGTGAAAAACTTGAAATAGCCAACACCTACTGCAAAATGGATGGCTGTAATTCCACAAAAGGACGCAATGCATTTTGTACATTTCTTAGAAAAATCTTATTATCAGCATAAGTAAGATGGACTCCATCTCTGCGAAAAATGTATGTGCTACGAAACATAATATTTTCATTGTGAAAAGAGGACATGCCAACATCTTCTAGAAAGACACAAACAGCCTTATTAACATTCCGCCTTGCTTTCGCCATTTGTGGACTAAATGAAGAAGAACGCAGCCATATTTGTCTCTGCGCAATACAAGAAAATATTACTTGGGAATTTGGAAACATGTCCATGACCTTCCCAAGTCCTTCTTTCATCGCAAATTGCAAAGAAATTCCTGACACATGTCCTAAACTGTTCCCTCCACAATGAATTATAATTATGTCTGGATGAAGCTCTGTCTCCAAACTAGCACAGAGAGGTACCAAGTCCAGCCATTTCATTCCACGCACTACATGCCAGTGCACTTCCACACGAGGGAATCCAAGATCTGCAGCTACTCAACAGCGTTGTGCATGCACCTCCAACCAATGTATCCATGAGTCTCCCAAAATCCAGACAATCTGTTTTTTGAAACACACAGCCATAGCAAACTGTTCTTCTCTCAGGAAAAAGACTTTCTGACAAACTCTCTCCTTACACAACACACCCACTAAACTTTACTGACCAATCAATTGCTCTGCTCATTCTCATTTACATGCCTCTCCACCCCAAAATCCCTGTATGTAATACGCAATGCCCGCGGACTACCGCCATGTACGCGGACATATCCTAACTTGGACAGCCCTTCTACCATTTCCACTTCACTCTCTGTGCCATTCCCTCATTGGATACAGCTAACCAATCACACAGCCATCCACCAATCACATCCAAGATCTCTACATCTAACTCCATCATCAGAGATCAGCACTTCAAATGTACTCTAGATCACTCTGAGTACAAGTCTCATATCATTGGAAAGCACCTACTACACAAACTACTGTATAAGTCTTGAAGATTTCTACTTGCAGCTGCATGCATATCCACATGCATGAATACAAACTAAAGGTATGCATATTTTCTGCACAGTACATGTACAACTCTTATAAATGAATATAAACAGACTAACTGCCACTTAACCTGTACAGCCTATAAAATGAACTTATTGTCATTTTTTCCATCTGCTAAAATCAACTATCACTTCCAAACCTGTCTGCTATCTATTTGTTTTACACACACACCTATTTAAAAAATTGTAATATTAGAAGATGGAAGAAATAACAATATAATTGTGGAAAACACTTAGTAGTGTATCATAAAAGTACACACAGCCAGTAAAATGTCATGCATCTTCATACACTCACACACATAGACACTATCATTGAAATGCTCCCAGCTGTAATAACACCACTACCTGTAATTCGCATCCTTCTACTTTATTGCCCACAGCTTCACAAATAATATATTTCATGGTTTTCTTTAGAGTTTCTACCATTTACCTAGTAAAAATTGCAAAATAAATATAACATTATTTCTTCTTTCTCCTAACATTCTATAACACAGCTTTAAACAACCAAGTGAATTTCATACACTTAATGTTCTACTCATTTACAAAGCATGTTGAACTAATATAATATAAATAAAATATAAAGGCTGTGCATAGCCAAATGAAACTGCATGCATACACTGTGTTCAGAAATCAAACAAAAATACTACTACAAAGACATGAAAATGAATCTCTCAATTAACATCACTGCTATAAACACACAAAATTACTGACTTCTTTCTTTAACAATTGCAGTGAAGACCACTCTCCTGCAAAACAGCAACATCTGAACTACAAACACCAACTGCAAAGAAACCTGCTCATTCCACAAAAAAAGAGTAGGTACAATACTACCTTAGTTTCTCTGCCTAGTCTTTAAACTCTCCACAATCTTGCTCCCCCTTAACTCTCCTCTCTCCTCTCTTTCTACACTCCCTCCCAGTCCCTACACTCTGCTGACCACTTTCTTCACACTATTCCTCCTTCCCCTTGTGCCACATGCTGTTTCTGCTCCTTCCATCTCCTAGCCCCCCTGCACTGGACCGCCTTACCTCACTCACTCTGCTCTATTTCTACCTTTTCCTCATTCTACACTTTCCTCAAATCTCTCCTTCTCCATATCCCAACATGGAACCCCTCCCACCTTCTTGCCCCCTCCCCCTTGCCTTATCTCCTTAATCATCTTCCTCCCCTTCTCTTTCCCCCATTCTCACCTTTAACCCCATCCGTTTCCCTCCTCCTCCTCTTCCCCACCTGTCCCTCTCTCTCACTTCTACTGCACTACTCTCCTTCTCCCCTTCAGTTTAATTGGTCTACTTACTGTTTTCTTGGTCCGATTCTCAATTTTAAATAGCTTCCACTGTTACTGTTATAATGTTAATTGTTATATGTATCATCTTGTTATTAAAATATATTACTCAATCACACTGATTCATGTAATTCATTCACCAAAAAAACGAAGATTTGTGTACCATTCTATCCACAATTACCATTTATTAAACAGGGATTAGCACGCAGAATGGCACACAAATCCCAGTTTTTCAGAGTACAAATAACATAACTCAGCCCCTAGAATATAAGTATTACAAAACAAAGAATTGCTTTAATGTTATACCATTTGATTTACTATTAGTGCTTATCCTGACCACTAGCTCACTTTCTACTGTCATCTGAACCGCAGTATAGTAACACACAAATAGAATAATAGCCTTTCCAAATAATTGTAGCTGCCCAATGCACAATCACACACCACCAGATGCATCTTTACCATCATACTCACACACTCATGCATACAGCACACATTTATTGCACAACAGCTCAACCCATACCTTCTATTTTTTTGTTTCAACAGACGCCACAGAATGCCTACCAGAAAGCAAGTCCGTAGAAAGCAACACAGTAATAGAGCAAATCAAAATAAAAATGTCCAAAATAAGCATCCATCTCAAGCAGAGTTTGTACAAAAAGTTCAAACAAAACAAATAATACAGTCATTTAGCAAAACTAAAGAATCTTCCAGTACAGAAACTTTGCCTCCTCTATCAAAATGTAAAGAAAACAGAAAATGATTAACAGAAATGCAGCTACCACTTCTGCTAAAACTGCTCCTATAAATCTTGATATAGTAGGAAGTAACCATACCAAAAAAAGTATATTAGCAAAAATGTTCCACAACAGAGTCCATCAGAATCTTAATCAAACAGGAGACAAATCATGCACAATCCTTAAAAACTACCGTAGAAAATTAATCTTGGAAGACTTTATAGACTGCAATCCTACTCAAAAGAAAATTATTTATTGTATTATTAAACCGAATGAAACCACTAACAAAACTAAGTACTAAATTACAAAAAAAGGCTTCTCAATAAAATTTTCGTTTAATTACGGCCATCCCGGACACTGTGTGTGTTCTTAGAACAGTTTCACCTTGCCTGCGAACAGTACAGACAGGTATAGTGTCCTTAGGACACCTTCATTTTCGTTTCATTACAGACTATAACTTTGGTGTTGAACTTTGGTCTTGGGTGCACCCAAGACTCTAGGCCGTGACCACAAACACCACATGCACCCAAGACTCTAGGCCCTGACCACAACCACCACATCCACCCAAGTCTCTAGGCCTTGCCACAACCACCGCAGCATATCACACCCATAGATCACACCCATAGAATCAAACATTTTAACTATGCCATGTAGGCATTTTTTATGTCCGCAGACACCGTGTGTGTTCTTAGAACAGTTTCAACTTGCCTGCGAACAGTACTGACAGGAATAGTGTCCTTACCTTAGGACAGTTTCAACTTGCCTGCGAACAGTACGGACAGGTTTAGTGTCCTTAGGACACCTACATTTTCGTTTAATTACAGACATCCCGGACACTGTGTTTGTTCTTAGAACAGTTTCAACTTGCCTGCGAACAGTACGGCCAGGAATAGTGTCTTTAGGACAACCCCGCTTGCCCAATTACGGACATCCCGGACACTATGTGTGCTATTAGAACAGTTTCAACTTGCATGCGAAGAGTACGGACAGGTATAGTGTCCTTAGGACAACTCCATTTTCGTTTATTTTTGGACATCCCGGACACCGTGTGCGTTCTTCGAACAGTTTCAACTTGCTAGTGTCCATAGGGACATCCCGGACACCGTGTCTGTTCTTAGGACAGTTTCAACTTGCCTGCAAATAGTACGGACAGGTATAGTGTCCTTAGGACACCTCCATTTTCATTTAATTACAGACATCCCGGACACCGTGTGTGTTCTTAGAACAGTTTCAACTTGCATGCGAACAGTACAGACAGGTATAGTGTCCTTAGGACACCCCCATTTGGGTCGATTGCAGACATCGATTGCGGACATCGAGAACAGCGCGTCTGTCCGCAGACACAATGATCAAAACAGGGGTGCCTGCCACATAAATAGATACAATATTTGACCCATCTCTTACTCCCCACCCTCCCAAAACAGTCTTACATGCCAACACACTTGCCAAAATTGTATTTCTCGACCATTTGTCATCGCGCTGTTCAAGATGGCAGGCGTTCCCAAAAAATCAGACGCACTCCGTGCTCTTCACCATCCAATCAGTGGTCACGTCATATGTTCGCGGACATGACGCAAGCCGATTAGCCAATCAGGACACTGTCCGCGGAGTGAACAGGGAAGTGTGTCCGCGGACCAGACATAGATATCACACATTTTTTGTGACCTACTTTTTGGTTGTTTTTAAAAAAATACTGGATGGACCGCAAATTTGGTGAAAATCCGTCCAGCGGTTTGGGCTGTAGGCGTGATCAAACTTTTTTCCCCATTCAGTCTATGGGAAAAAAAGAAATGTAGGGACCCCCCCATAACTTTGCCCACCCCTGACCAAAACCTCACCAAACTTTGCAAAAAAATTCAGAAAGGGCCATATACTTTGGTGTTTGGTGGGGATTCGTCCAGGGAGAGTGAAGTTATAAGCCACCCAAAAATTGCTCTTCCTACGGGATTAGCAAGTTAACCAGACCTACACGGCCACTAGCGTGGCCGTGTAATTACATGGCCAAGGTAGTGGCCATGTAGTTACGGTTAAGTTGGTGTTTCCATAGGAAGAGCACTTTTTGGGTGGCTTATAACTTCGCTCCCCCTGGACAAATCCACACCAAACTTTTCAAAAAAAGTATATGGCCCACTCTGAATTTTTTTGCAAAGTTTGGTGAGGATTTGTCCAGGGGGGGAAAAGGTATAGGGGGGGTCCCAAAATTTCTTTTTTCCCACAGACTGAATGGGAAAAAAATGTTGCTTGCGCCTACAACCCAAACCGCTGGACGGATTTTCACCAAATTTGGACCAGGAGCAGCGGCTAGGTCCCGAAAGCGTGCTTTTGCAAATTTGGTGAAAATCCGTCCAGTAGTTTTTTTTTAAAATGACCAAAAAGTAGGTAAAAAAAAATTAGTGATATCTGTGTTCGGTCCGCGGACACACTTCCCTGTTCGCTCCGCGGACAGTGTCCCGATTGGCCAATCGGCTTGCGTGATGTCCGCGGACATGCAACGTGTTCGCTGATTGGACGGTGTTAAGCCTGAAGCGCGTCAGATTTTCGGTAGCACCTGCCATCTTGGATTTGCGGACGTCCGCGGACAGCGCGGTGAAATCTTGTTCAAAATGTGTATTTAATAGAGTGTGTTGGTGTGTAGAAGTGTTTGAGGAGGATGGAAGGGTATGAGATAGGTTAAATGTTGTGTTTTTTTATGTGGTAGTCGTTCTTTTTGTGTTCGATTTGTCTGCGGACATCACGGGTGTTCTGAAATGTTCTAAATGAACTGAATGGGGGTGTTCTGAGGACTCAATAAGTGTCCGTTTTGTTCGCAAGCAAGCTGAAACTGTTCTAAGAACACTCGCAGTGTCCTGAAATGTTCACAAATAAACAAAATGGGGGTGTTCTGAGGACGCTGTCCGTATTGTTCGTTGTCAAGTTGAAAGTGTTTTAAGAACTCTCACGTTCTCTTGAAATGTTCGCACATAAACAAAATGGGGGTGTGTTCTAAGAACACACACGTTGTCCTGAAGTGTTCTAAGACCTCTCGCGGTGTCCTGAAATGTTCGTAGGGGGTGTCTTTAAGACGCTCTAAGAACACTCGCGGTGTCCTGAAATGTTCACAAATGAACAAAATGGGGGTATTCTGGGGACGCTGTCCGTATTGTTCTGTGGCAAGTTGAATGTGTTCTAAGAACACTCGGGGTGTCCTGAGATGTTCGCAAATAAACAGAATGTGGGCGTTCTGGGGATGCTGTCCGTATTGTTCTGTGGCAAGTTGAATGTGTTCTAAGAACTCCCGGGGTGTCCTGAAATGTTAGCAAATAAACAAAATGGGGGTGTTCTGATGACGCTGTCCGTATTGTTCGTTGTCAAGTTGAAAGTGTTCTAATAACTCTTGCGCTGTCCTGAAATGTTCTTATGGGGTGTCCTGAAGATGCTGTCCGTATTGTTCGATGGCAAGTTGAAAGTGTTCTAAGAACTGTCTCCGTGTCCTGAAATGTTCGCAGGGGGTGTCCTGAAGACGCTGTCTGTATTGTTCGATGGCAAGTAAAAAGTGTTCTAAGAATACTTGGGGTGTCCTGAAATGTTCGCAAATAAACAAAATGAGGGTGTTCTAAGGACGCTGACCGTATTGTTCGTTGTCAAGTTGAAAGTGTTCTAAGAACTCTCGCGTTGTCCTGAAATGTTCGCACATAAACAAAATGGGGGTGTGTTCTAAGAACACACGCGTTGTCCTGAAGTGTTCTAAGAACACTTGCGGTGTCCTGAAAGGTTCGTAGGGGGTGTCCTGAAGACGCTGTCCATATTGTTCAATGGCAATTTGAAAGTGTTCTAAGAACTGTCTCGGTGTCCTGAAATGTTCATAAATAAACAAAATGGGGGTGTGTTCTAACAACACACACGTTGTCCTGAAATGTTTGTAAGGGGTGTCCTGAGGACGCTGTCCGTATTGTTCGTTGTAGAGTTGAAAGTGTTCTAAGAACTCTCGTGGTGTCCTGAAATGTTCGCAGGGGGTGTCCTGAAGACGCTGTCCGTATTGTTCGATGGCAAGTTGAAAGTGTTCTAAGAACACTCGGGGTGTCCTGAAATGTTCGCAAATAAACAAAATGGGGGTGTGTTCTAAGAACACACGCGTTGTCTTGAAATGTTCGTAGGGGGTGTCCTGAGGACACTATACGTATTGTTCGTTGTCGAGTTGAAAGTGTTCTAAGTATTCTTTTGGTGTCCTGAAATGTTTGCAGGGGGTGTCCTGGAGACGCTGTCCATATTGTTCGATGGCAAGTTGAAAGTGTTCTAAGAACACTCGGGGTGTCCTGAAATGTTCACAAATAAACAAAATGGGGGTGTTCTAAGGTCACTGTCCATATTGTTCGTTGTCAAGTTGAAAGTGTTCTAAGAACTCTCGCGTTGTCCTGAAATGTTCGCACATAAACAAAATGGGGGTATGTTGTAAGAACACACGTGTTGTCCTGAAATGTTCGAATGGGGGTGTCTTGAGGACGCTGTCCGTATTGATTGTTGTCGGGTTGAAAGTGTTCTAAGAACTCTCGCGGTGTCCTGAAATGTTCATAGGGGGTGTCCTTAAGCCGCTGTCTGTATTGTTCGATGGCAAGTTGAAAGTGTTCTAAGAACTCTCGCGTTGTCCTGAAATGTTCGTAGGGGGTGTTCTGAAGACGCTGTTCGTATTGTTCGCTGGCAAATTGAAAGTGTTCTAAGAACACTGGTAATGTCCGCGGATATTAAAAGTTTCCATAGGCCATAGTTGAAATGTTTTACTCTATGGGTGTGATATGCTGCGGTGGTTGTGGCTAGGGCATAGAGTGTTGGGTGCATGGCCGTTTGTGACTGCAGCATATCACATTTATAATTGCTTATAACTTTGGGTCAAAAACAAATTAATAAGGAACAATGTTATAAGATACTATGGTTGTGATATGCTGTGATGGTTGTGGCCAGGGAATAGAGTGTATAATATACTCACTGTTTGGTTTAGTAACTGGAGTACATGTATTTCTTGTTAATTTCTGTGATAAAAGAAAATAGCATGTTAGTATTAGTATTTTGTAATGACTTTTTACATTGTATAATCAACATTTTTTTTTTGGACCCTCATATTTAGTAGATTATAAATCAGAGTACTGTGCAATTTGCTCAGTTTTTTGTGTTCGTTGCTAAAATCATTGGGTCTGTGGGAGAAAAAAAAATCCATGTTGGATTTTAAAAAAACCCTTTTTATGTTATGCTACTGTTTATTTGTTTGTTTGTTTTCAGTGTTCATTTGTTGTTTGTTTCTGGCTAATGCTTTATACATTGGGTTGTTGCATTTTTTTTGGAGCAGTATCATATTATTTATTTGTTTGGATATTATGAAATTTTGGAGCAGTTAGATACCAGTAGGCGTATTCTAACTGTCTATTTTTTGATATATGTTAGTGGTATTGATTTATCTGTTTGATATTGTTAAATTTTGGGACAGTTAGATACCTATTGGCGTATTTTAATTGTATATTTTTTGTTGTAATTTAGTGGTATTCATTTATGAGATTAATTGTTGTAGAATCTTTGGGAAGTTAGATAGCTTTTAGAATATTCTAACAGTTTATATTTTTTGCTACAAGTTTACTTGAGGTTTAAGTACAGTTTAGTTAGCAAATTTTGGTTTTAAGAACATTAAATAAGCGTTTGTAAGATTTGCTGGTAGTCTCTGCTTTAGAGTAATGGTACTATCATTACTTTGAAACCATCCACATTTCTTTTTTATATATGCAGTATAGTGCCCTGAATTGGTTGTGGCTCCTGCGTGGTAGATTATGCCTATTGTTGTGAAGGTTTTCTTACCAAGTGATATTTGACCATGTGTGAATCCAGTCAGCTTGCAGTTATTTTTGGTACCATCTGCATTGTAACGTAGAAGTATTAGTATTACGTATTTACTATGTGTTTGTTTTACTAACATGGAGCGATTATCTGAATTGCAGATAGAACATAATCTACCATGGTTTGCATTTTGTACAAGTTGCTGAAATGGAATGGATTCACAATTAGGTATTGATATATATACGAAGCGCTCATTGGGGATTTCTTCTTGTGTCACATTGTTGCAGAGAGTGCATGTATGTTTCCACATGTATGAAATCTGGAAGATTTCATTTATAGGTATGTTTTTGTTTTCCAGTACTTGTAGTAAGTACATTAGAAATTCTTGTGGATCTTCCTGTGAGTTTATAGTGAATTTCACCATTCCAGCACAGTAGTCCAATTCTTGTCTTATTCTATAAACACTATACGTGTTGTCAGGATTGTTTGCTGCATTTCTGTGAAGTAATAACATTTGCATACACAATGGGTCTGTACTGTGTAAGTAAATATTGTCAACAATTGGTGGTAATTGAAATAGAATATTCATTGCTACATTTGCGTAGCAACTTACTCCAACTATACTTGAGAGTTAAAATGGACCAGGTAGTTCTGTATCTGACTGCTTTTTTTGGAGTTTGTCTTCCTTCTTTGAAGAAGTAACTGGTTTACTTTCCCTAATTGATTCTTTTTTGCTTGTGGTACTTGATGAAGTATTACTTTCTTTTACTCTCTTTGGAGGATTTGCAGTGACATCCCGTCTCTTTTCTGTTTGATTTATTTGGCTTTTATAACATTTTACTTTTTGTGGAACTGAATATGTGTTTAGATGGGGAGTGTATAGTCAGCAAAGCCTATTGTATTCTAAAATGCAAGGAATATCAGCGTTTATTTTACTTGCATCAAAGTTGATTAGAAATAGACCGTCAAGTGTACGTAAGCGTGATAGTGCTACGTAGCTCATGCCTTCTTTACAGACTGTGTTACCAATATCTATCATTGCTTTGTCTAGGGTAAGACGTTGTGATTTATGAATCGTGACTGTGTATGCAAGAGTTAGAGAAAATTGTTCTCTGCGTACATACATGTCAAGAGAAGGAATCGAGCTGTTGAGTGTCCTATCCTTTTAACTTCTGCAAGTTTGTCAAAGAGTATATTGACAAACTGAATTTTGTTGTCACGTGGGTATGTTTGAAAGCCAATAACTGTACCCAGTGCTGCATTAACTAGTCCTTGGTCCACGTCAAGGTTACGTTTAAGCATTACTCTGCAATTTAAGGATAATTTTAATATCTTTTCTAAGCCTGCTGTGTTTGAGATTGATTTTTCTAAACTATTTAGTCTTGTTGTGGCTCACACATAGGTAGTGTCAAACCAAGTACATCTAGTTTGTCTGTGGCGCTAATTCCCATTATTGGTTGCATTTCTTTACTTAACATTATTTCATTGAATTTGAAACAGCATGCAATGGTTGGCTTTAAGGCCATACAATTGACATTTTTGTGGGCTAATTGTTCTATATCATCTGTAGCACATGCATTATCGCCATAAAGTGCATTAATTTGCCGGGTTTTCAATATTGTTTCTGCTTCTTTAGAGAGTATACCAACTCTGATACTTTTTAAGATGTTGGCATAAGTGAGATCTGCAGATTGCTGCATGTTTTCTGTTAATTCTCTGTATTGGAAATGTTGCCAAAGGTTGACATTTCCAATGCTGCCAACAGTTTTACAGCAGAGTTTGTGTCCTAATGTTTTCAAAATAGGCTCACCTTTTACTGTTGTCAATTGAAGAAGATCTCCAAAAACAATAATGTGTTTTCCTGCAAAGAGCTCTTCATAGTTTGTTTTCAGTATTTCTTGTAATCTGAGGTGAATCAAAGCCAACATTAGGTTGGAGACCATGCTCACTTCATCTATTAGTAGCATTTTCATTTGTTTCAATACTCTGCGTAGTTCCATTGCAGCTTCTGCAGAAAGTTTGTAATTGTCTAATTTGTTCTGGTGTTCTACTGGCAATAGTAGTAATCGGTGTAAAGTGACACCACCTATGTTGTGGGCAGCTAAACCTGTGGGGGCAGTGACAACAGCTGACAGTTTGTTGTTTGTCAATTGTTGAATGAATTTACTGGATGATTTTGATTAGGAATGTTTTGCCAGAACCAGCTTCACCACTGACATACAGTAGGATAGGTTTATAATTATGGCAAGAACATTCTTTATTTTCATGTTGTACACCATGTGCAATTTGTTTTGTTACTTCTTAAAAAATGCTACGTTGTTCGTTGTTTAGTTTTGTTTGTAGTATAGTTAAGTTTTCTTTATCTTCATACTGACACATGGTGCTTTCTACTTCTATCATAGCTAATTCTGCCTCATTTATTATTAGTGGTTCTCCAAATAGATCTTGGCTCCCTGTTACAGAAGGTTGACTACTGTCAGGAGTGTCTTTATCTAGTTGGGCCTGGAGTTCTTCTTCATGTTGCTGTTCATTGTGCAACATTGTTTTGTATTGTGTAAAGTTTACATCAGTTATAGTGCTTTCATTTGCTTTGAAAGCATCTTCATATGAGTCATAGTTTTCTAGTATTTCTTCTTCTTTTCTCTGTGGTTTAAAGAGTTGTAGCAGGGACATGCAATATATTTCTTTATGTTGAGGAGTCTTCAATGACAATTTGATATGATTAATTAAATTTGGTTAAGTGAGTTTAACTAAGCTGCCTTCACAGTTTGTCACTCTGCATTTGCCTTTTTTTTCATCAGGTTTTATATTATTTTTGTATGTGTAGTTTTGGGCTATGCGGTGTAGACACATGGTTTCCAACGTATTACTTCTGTTTGGGTAGTATGTGTCCAATAAATAGTTTTTTAAAATGTCTTGGCTGTTGGGACCATGTTTGGCTATTGTTTCTATACTGAGAAACACAGAAAACTTGTTTATTTCACCCTTAGACCTGCGCGGCTTCCACGAGTATCACAATGATTTTAGTATCTTTAGTGTCGCATTGGTGCGTGCAGAAACCAAAGACAAAGAGTTTCCCTACTTCGTTTGTCATAAGTAGAAAGTATTTGTCTGCACACATCTATTACTGCGCCACTAGGAAGTATTCAATATCAACCAGAGTCAATTTCATAATTTTCTTCCTTTATTTTATTTTCTTGCCCTTTAGGATGACACGTGTTTCGGCACTCTTAGCGTGCCTTTATCAAATCCGTGCATTTTATAACCTTTGTGAAATCAAACAGAAAAGGTGCAAATAATATCAAGTATGACGATCAGCGTCAGAACATAGTATACATTTTTGGCATGTCATTTTCCATTGCAAATCAAACAAAACACATCATTATGCATTTAAATTAAAAGACAAAATGTTACCATCATAGTGTCCAGTTGTTGTGGTCAAACAAAAGGAAAAAAGGCCCTGTGTAGAGTGGAGGGAAGAGAAACATCGAATTGGACCATGGGAAAGAAAAAATAAAAATATATATGGGCTTATGGTTAGGTTTGTGTTCACTTATTTCACTTATTTATTTTACTTTATTTTATGCTTCTTTTTTGCATCAGCCTCCAAGTAATGCTTACCTATCGTCGGAGTGTAAGTTCCTATCTAATGTCGTGATCATAGAATGAGTCCATCAGACTCACAAGCGCCTATAGCACTGCAAAAGAAAAAATAAAGAAAAGGAAAGACAAAGCAAACCGTCAGGTTTCCCAGGTTTGTTCCAGTACCGTGCTATTAATGTTTTCTATACCCACAAATTTTGTTTACTTTTGTATTTATATTTTATTTTCTTCTCTTTTCGTGTTCTAATAATCTAGAAATCTATCTATAATTCAGTGAACATTGGCAAGAAAACCCCCATTGTGTGAAGATTCACTGTTTTAAGTGTCAATTATTTAGCAAAGTGTCCATTTAAACTTCTAAGCATTAGCCGACGTGATGCTCGTAAGCGTTATAGAAATTAATAATCCGTGTACGGAAGTGTCACGGACCAACAGGCCGGCATGTTAGAGCCTGCCTGTTTAATACGGGCCATTCCCTGATTGGTGGGCTACTCTGGTGGGCTTGCGCCAAACCGCCACGGCTTACCTTCAAAATCCAGGTTACTGTTTCACGCGTCGGGTTGGGAATACAGAACACGTGATTGTGGATGTGTATGTAAAGTTGTCAACCCTGGAGTCCTTTCTCAGTCTCTATCCCCTGCCTTAGTGTCGGCCATATTTTGGGAAAGAGTGCTTCTACTTTTACTGATGTACGTTACTTTGACAGTTAGATATTGCGTGTGAGGATATGCAAGCTAATTCACAAGCCATGTGTGTGTTTTCCTTGTCATTTTAAAACAACGGGTGCATGTAAATGCATTCTATTGCTTACAATACTAAATTATAAATTACACGAGTCGAAGGACAAAACCCCATATGTTGGGAGTCCACGCTCGCAGCGATCTATGGGAAATGTAGTTGTATGATCGTGTGTCATTACAAATTCCCCCGTTTCGATGGAAGTTAGGTAAATTAAAGTTACTATTTTACAGTACTGTTGGTCATTCAAATTACTGGATCGCACAAATCCAGAGGCACAGTCCCATATATTTGGGGATCCTGACTTAATAGTGATTTCTTTGGGCTCTTCCTGGTGTAATCGCAATTCTTGTTTACCCCCTCTTCGTCCCAGGGTCACCTTTTTAAGTCCAATAAATTGAATAAAAGTTTATTTTCCATTTGGTGATGTTTCTGCCAATGTTCAGCTAGTGGTAGGTTCTTTTCTTGACTCCCGATGGTTGCTAAGTGTTCACAAATCCTGGTACGAAGTTCTCTAATGATGTTCCCAATGTACATTTTCCCACACGTACATATGATAGCGTATATCACGTACTTGGAGCAACAGTTAATCTGGTCTTTTATTTGCATCTGAATTCCATTCATGTTTTTGGAAGTCTCCGTTTTATTAATCGCATGTTTGCACATAGAACATGTTCCACATTTTCTGAAACCTGGTCTAGATTCTTGAAGCCAGGTACCTGGTGACTCACTACTATCGTCCGCTAGAAGTGAGGGACAGAGACTCCTTTTAAGGGTTCTCGCTCTTCATGAGGATCTAATTTTCACAATTCCCAATGTTTTTTAAGAGTCTTCTTGATTACATAATTATCTGCACAGTAAATTGTTATGAAATGCACTTTGTCTTCTGTACTTGGTCTGTTTTGCTGACTCGGTGTTGATTCCCGAGGGGTTTGTTGAGCTTTGTTATAAGCTGTTTGTATACTCTTCCTGGTGTACCCTCTTTCATCAAATCTGGTGACCAAAATCTCACATTCTTTCTCGAAGTGTCTCTGGTCGTGACAATTCCTTCTTGCCATGATGTATTCCCCTTTGGGGATGTTTCTAATGACCGGTTCATAATGACAACTTGTGGCATGTAGTGTAGAGTTAACTTCTGTACTTTTTCTGTAAGTTGATGATTGGATACGTAGATTGTCAGGTCTAGAAAATTAATCTCCTTATTGTTGCATTCTCCTGTAAGTTCAATCCCCAGGTCATTATTGTTAACTTCTTGTCTAAAGAGATCAAGTTCTTCCGGTGTTCCTTTCCAAATGATTAGTACATCATCGATGTAACGAATCCAATTCACAACATGTTCACTGTATGTTTTGGTGGTATAAATATGTTGCTGATTCATGTTTGAAAGTATAGTCTAATGTGTCTAAAGCCAGTTCATGGCTGATCAATGTATAAAGGGCCCGTACGTCCCATGTTGCCAAATAATATGATGAACTCCATTTTATACTTTCCACAATGTTAATTGCCGCAGTTGAGTCTTTAAGATATGCTCTTACCATTTTCACCTTAGGTCTTAGTATGTTATCAATGTATTCCGAGATGGGTTCAGTGGCCCACCCTATTCCACTTAGTATAGGTCTGCCTTCCGGAATAGTTGTAAACGGTTTGTGGACCTTTGGAAGGAAATAGATTGTTGGTAATACTGGTTTGGGTATAAACAGGAACCTCTTCTCTTCATCGGTGATCAGGCCTTGTCTATGCCAGCTGTCTATAGATTCTCTGAGTTCTTGCACAATCTGAATCTTAGGGTTACTTGGTAATTTGATGTAGCAATTTGGTGTGTTGAGATGGTTTAGAGCCATCTGTATGTAGTCTGGGCGGTTCATAATCACTATGTTTCCGCCCTTGTTTGCTTCCTTAATGACAATTGCATGTTCTTTCTCCAGTTTCTTTAAAGCAGTTCTTTCTTGCACTGTAAGGTTTTCCCGTTTCCTTTGTTTGCTCATTTTCTTGTGTTGTTTATTGTCCTGTATTTTGAATAAGTCTTTCGTCACAGATTCGTAGAAGGCATCTATCATGTTATCTGGTGCGAGTTGGGGTAGGAACTTGGATGTTTGTTTGAATACTTTCTCGGTTAAACCAACCGGTGCAATCGTTAATTCATGCATTGTTTGATGAATTGGGAAATTTTCCGTTACCTGCAATGATCTTAGTAGGTGGATGTTGCCCAATTCTTCTGTAGTAACTTCGCTCATTGTATTCTCTTGTGTTTGTTGTTTGGATGTGGTGATTTGAGTTTCAAAATATTTTTTAAGTTTAAGTTTCTGAACAAATTTAAAGAGGTCAATATGTACTTGCATTGGGTCCATGAACGTTGTGGGAGCAAATGATAATCCTTTATTTAAAAGACTGATTTCATCCTGATTGAGTTCTATGTCCGATAGATTCATTACTAAGTTAGTTACTGGCTTTTCTTGGCTGCTTGTCTCGCAGCTGCCCTTGTTAGCCTGCGATAATCTTCTGAGGCATCTGGGTTGCCGGAGTCGACGACCCATCCCCCTCCTTCCTCTTCTCCGAGTAATGGTTGTTTCTTGGTGGGGAGATTCATCACTTGAAAACGGACTTGTTTCGGTGTTTGAGTTCTGTTTCCTTTTTTATACCTGCGTATCTGGTTGAGGAAGCCTTTGCCTATTCTACCACTGTCTTCTCGTGTGTTTGTTTCTTCTGTTGTTAAGTCTTCCGCATCTGAGCTTGGTGCTGAGCTGGCCGGTGATGTTTCAGGTGTACTATCTTTAGATTGTGATTTCGGGAATTTATTGTACTTTTCCTGGAATGTATAAACTCTGTCCTCATTATAGTCTCTTTCATCCCTAAAGAATTATCGTAGTTTGAGCAATTTAATATCATCTTGATATTCCTTTAATACTTCATACATTATGAAATAGTTTTTCTCTTTTGTTACCTCTAAGGCCTTGGCATCCACTATTTCCTTTTTGATTACTTCAATCTGTTCACTCGCTCTTTTCTGTTCCCGGGTTGCGTGCTCCACTAGCATTTTTAACATGCGTGTGGAACAGCCTTCTAAACTTTTTTCCCAGTCTTCTGCAAGGTCTTGGTCTTCATCCTTATTAAAATTGGGAAAAATAAGTATTCGTAGACCTCTTGGTACTTGTTTCTTGCTGAGATAGTTGTTTAGTGAGACAATCTCCCAGTACTTATCTATTTCCTTCCGGGAGATTCTTTCTAACTTGATAAACTTGTATCTCAAATCCTCCCGTTTGGGTATATTGGTTCCAAAAGCGTGCACGTTATTGCCTTTCGGTGTGAACAGGTTATTTGCTTCCTCTTCCCTATTTTCTAAGTATTCTGCCATTCTATTTCTTGGATCTGTAGTCAGTGAGGTGAGTGATTGATTAGAACTGAGATACACGGGAAACTTTTTTATGCATAAAAGAAGCATAAAATAAAGTAAAATAAATAAGTGAAATAAGTGAACACAAACCTAACCATAAACCCATATATATTTTTATTTTTTCTTTCCCATGGTCCAATTCGATGTTTCTCTTCCCTCCACTCTAGACGGGGCCTTTTTACCTTATGTTTGACCACAACAACTGGACACTATGATGGTAACGTTTTGTCTTTTAATTTAAATGCATAATGATGTGTTTTGTTTGAATTGCAATGGAAAATGAAATGCCAAAAATGCACACTATGTTCTGACGCTGATCGTCATACTTGATATTATTTGCACCTTTTCTGTTTGATTTCACAAAGGTTATAAAATGCATGGATTTGATAAATGCACGCTAAGAGTGCCGAAACACGTGTCATCCTAAAGGGCAAGAAAATAAAATACAGGAAGAAAATTATGAAATTAACTCTGGTTGATATTGAATACTTCCTAGTGGCGCAGTAATAGATGTGTGCAGACAAATACTTTCTATTGTTTCTATATCTTCGTATGTTTTTAGAACTCTTTTTCTAGATTTAGCTTGACCAACGCTTAGCCATACTATATTTTCAGATTTACCATACAATGCAATACCAGTTAAATGATCAGCTGCTTCATATGATCCACATTCTCTATGGGAGAACATGTTTATGCCCTAGCTGTATAATTTCTGAGACACTGTTTTATCTGATGACATGTCATTCCAGAGGTCTTGGAGCTCTGTCTTTTCTGCTTTGGTTAAGTATGCTGTGATATATCGTGCAACTGCAGTAGAATTGTCTGCAATTTACTGCACACTATGTCTAACTGAAGACATGAGGTTGTTCACTTGACCTGTATTTGTAACTGGTCTAGGGAAACCAAATCGGCATTTGGTGTAGTATTTCCCTTTGTTTTTGTATTTGCGACAACAATATTTGCCATATTTATGTCTTTGAAATTGTAAAATATGTGCATGAAGATCACTATTTGTGGATTCTGATGGAATTTCACAAGTGACATATTTTTCAATAAACTGTAAAACAGTGGCATCACTGTCTTGACCAAATTTAGGAGCATCTTTAATCCATAAAAGCATGTGGATATGTGGTGCTCCTCTGGCTTGGTATTCTTTTCTCCAAAAGAAGTGTTGCACTTCTGCAAGGGGAGGAACAGTTTTATTACAAATAAAATGCAGCATAGCAATGAAGTGATGGTGAAAATATGTTGAAACATTAACAGGATCCAAAGAACAAAGTTCTCCTGGTGTTAGTATATCTATGTTTTTTTTTTTGATATGCGTAGGAAATCATGTAAATCCTGCCATGCATATTCTGCACAACTTAATGTAACAAACCAAGGCCAAGGTTTCTGATCATACAACATACATCTCCATGACGTCGGAACCAGTACTCTTTAGTACCACTCATATTTGCTAATAGATTTGTAATGTTTGATTTTAAAACCTCATCCTTTTGTTGCACTTTTTGTAATAATTGTGTAGCTGTCATATTTTGAAAGTGAGATCCTGATTTTTAATATGTGTGCAACTCCGTAACATAAAGTTGCTAGTTCACTTACAAAGAGTAGGTGGAATATGTATTCCACATTTTGTCTAAATCTGGGATTTTCAGAATACATCCGTAATAAGCGGTATTCTGAAGCTGATATTTGAATAGGTCTATCATCATACCTTCCTCCTTTGCCAGTAGGAAAGAGTAAAGAAAAAGCACGTGCTTCTATACTTTTTTCCCATATGCTGATTGGTGATCCTTTTGTTTGATGCATTTGATATGTTTCCAGTGCATCTTCTATGGTGTCATTAGAGTGCAAAGGATGAATTGTATAATGGTCTAAAGTATTTGATATTGTAGCAGGATCTAGTAGCTCAGATTGACCAGCTTCTTGTGTTTCTTGAATTATTTCAGTTGTATCTTTCAAGTTTTCTTCAATATTAATTTCTTTGTAATATTCATTATTCTCTTTAAGATATTGCAAGGCTTGTCTAAATTTATGTAAATCTACCAGCTGTTGCCATATTTTTTTGTCTTTTGTAGGTACTCCATTTACTAAGATAATTAAAGATTGCTGCGTTGGACGTTGCACTCCTAGAGTAGGCACATTTTCTTTTAGATCTAATGGTAAATAAACTACTTTTCCACGAATGCCTTTTACCACTTCAGAGGGAGGTAATTTTGCTGTTTTTGGTTGAAGGCGTATCATTGCTTGAAATGGGTGTACTGTTTGAATTATGATGCTCTCATATAAATTAAGTTGTTGTAGGGGTTTTGGTAGTGGGTATAATTCCAAATTATTTGTGATAGCACGTGAAGGAGTTTGGTTGTTGTCAAGTTTTGTAGTGCAGTAACTGCAAAGTATTATGGGGTCACTTATTTCATATTTGTTTTCTGATACAAGGTAGAGAGCTAATTCAAACCATTTAGAATCTTCATTCTCTTCTATTTGATATGATAGGTCTACAGTTTTCGTGTTACTTTTATAATAAAATTCTGCGGCAACATACACATACATGGTTTGGTACTTCAGCTGATGTACTTTTAAATTTTAGTATTTCTTTTTTGTATGTGTTTAGCAAAAGGTTGCCATGTGTAGAATTGTTGCTAATTTGGTTTAAAGCTATTTCATTCTGTAAATGGGTTTTACTTCCAAAATATTTTTTCTGGATATAGTCAATTTCTTGAAGTAGGTCTTTCACTGTACCATGTAGAAGAATGTTATTTAAATTTGCTAGTGCTAAAGCAGGACTTTTAGCATAGTACAGTTTATAGACTAGATTTCTTATAGTTGAATGATGTGTTGATATTCTTTTGATATCATGGAAGGTGGTTTTACAAGTAGGTCCTGTAATGCAGGCCAATGAATGTCCTTGTAGTCCTGTGTATTTGCGCACTGGACGGGTATCCATATTTTGCAGTAGTTTAATTTTGATTTTGTCTTTGCTTTTTACATATTGATTGAGGAATAGGCGTAAAGACTTGAAAAATTGTTTGGGAATGTTACATATTGACGTGCATGGCCATTTGTACACTAGACGTTCTGATTCAGTTGAATGGAGGGGTAAATCTAAGTTTTCACGGCATATTTTTGTAAGGAGTACTTCTTGTTACATTATGGTATTATTAACTTTTTCATAACCTCGACCACTGATATGTATGGCAATTGTATTTGTTTGCTTTTGTTTGTACGCTTCTTCATTAAAGTATGGTTCTGTGCTCGTAGTGTGACTCCATTCACCTCCGCAGATACTTAAGAAGTTCTTTCTGTTGACATTTTGTTCATTGAGAAGTCTTTTTTTATAATTTGTTTATTAGTTTTGTTAGTGGTTTCATTTTGTTTAATACTAAAATAAATAACTTTCTTTTGAGAAGAATTGCACTCTCTATCAACGCTTCTAAAATTAATTTCCTACAATAGGTTTTAAGCATTGAACCTGATTTCTCTCCTGTTTTTATAAGACTTTGAAGGACTTTGTGACAGAACATTTTGGCTAAAATACTTTTCTTGGTATGCTTACTTTACACTATATTAACATTTAAAGAAGTAGTTTTATCAGTAGTGATAGCTGATTTTCTTTTAATTGTTTTTTGGTTTGTTTTACATTTTGATAGAGGAGGCAAAGTTTTTGTACTTGAAACTTCTTGTGTTTCACTAAATGACTATATTAGCTGTTTTGTTTCAACTTTTTTTTACAAATTCTGCTAGAGATGGATGCTTATGTTGGACACTTTTATTTTCATTTGCTCTACTTTATGTTGCTTTCTACGGACTTGACTTTTGGTCGGCATTCTTTAGGGTCTGTTGAAAAAAATAAAGAAGGTATGGGTTGGGGTGTTCTGCAATGTATGTGTGCTGTGTGCATGAGAGAAAAGTAAGCTAGTAGTGTGGAGAAGTATAAATAGGATATCTAATGCAATGCAATTAAAACAGCTGTTTGTTCTATAACATCTAAATTCTAGCCGTTGAGTTGGGTAATTTGTGTGTCCAAAAGTAGGAATTTGTGTGCCATTCTGGCTGTAAATCACTGTTTAAGACATGGGGATTTTTGGACAGAATGGTGCACAATCTCTATTTTAGGCACATAAATAGTTTGAGTAATAATACAAATATTATGGTGATATTCTACTTACTTTTTTTTGTAAAATTAGCAGTTTAATTCTTAGTTCTTCTTTGTTCTTGAAATTCAGCTGCTTCTTTTCAGGAGAATGGTCTTCACTGCAATTGTAAAATAAACAAATTAGTAATTTTGTTTGTATATGCATTGTTTTTAATTTAGATATTGATTTATTTAATTGAAATCCTCAGCGCCTTCCTTAAAACCATTAAAACTATCTTATTCACATAAGATATGTCGCACCAGTTCAATACATATGATATGTTCTTAATGAACACATTGTATTGCAATGAGTAACTGTAACAAACAAAATATCTTTAGTATGTCTTGTGAAATTCATAATGTACCACTGAATACCGCCATTTCTGTAACTAAGCTGTTCTTGGTAATAGTGCTTAATATCATGCTTACATTAAAGTAATCAAATAAATAAATAAATAAATACATATAATTGTATAAGTATTATTTTTTGAGATTTGAACATAGAGTGTGCATGCATGCAATTTTGTTTGAATATATGTAGTCTATAAATTTCATTTAATAAATGTTAGTTTAACATGATTTGATAGTGTGTGTATAAAGAAAGTAAATAGTTTAAAGGTTTATAAGTGATAGTTGATTTTAGGAAATTGGAAAAAAGACAGAAGATTCATTTTACAGATAACACAAGCTAAAAGTCAGTTTGAAAATGTGTTCATGTACTGTACAGAAAATATGCATACCTGTAGTTTGTGTTCATGCATATGGACTTGCATGGAGCTGCAAGTAGAAATCTTGGAGACTTGTACAGTATTTCTTGTAGATGGTGCTTGCCAATGATATGACACTTGTACTCAGAGAGATTCACAGTACATTTGCACTGCTGATCTATGATGATGCAGTTAGATGTTGAGGTCTTGAATGTGATTGGTGCATGGTCATGTGATTTCTTAGCTACATCCAATGAGGGAATGGCACAGAGAGGGAAGTGGAAATGGTAGAAGGGCTGTTCATGTTACGATATGTCCGCGGACATGGCGGTAGTTTGCGGACATCGGGAGTTACATCCGGGGATTTTTCAGTTCAGAAGTCATGCAAATGAGAATGAGCAGTGAAAGGGATTGGTCAGGAAAGTTTAGTGGGTGTGTTGTGCCAAGAGAGAGTTTCTCAGATACTCTTTTTGCTGAGAGAACAACAGAAAGCTATGGCTGTGTGTTTCAGAAAACAGATTGTTTGGATTTTGGGAGATTCGTGGATACATTGGTTGAAGGTGCATGCAGAAATCTGTGGAGTAGCTGTAGATCTTGGATTGCCACATGTGGAAATACACTGGCATAGAGTACGTGGAATGAAGTGGTTGGATTTGCTGCCTCTCTGTGCTACTTTGGAAACAAAGCAACATCCAGACATAATTGTAATTCATTGTGGAGGGAACAGTTTAGGACATGTGTCTGCAATTTCTTTGCAATTTGCTATGAAAGAAGGACTTGGGAAAGTCATGGACATGTTTCCTAATTCTCAAGTAATATTTTCACGGATTGCGCAGAGACAAATGTGGCTTTGTTCTTCTTCATTTGGTCCACAAATGGAAAAAGCAAGGCGCAATGTTAACAAGGCTGTTTGTGCATTTCTAAGAGATTTTGGCAAGTCCTCTTTTCACAATGAAAATATTATGTTTCGTAGTACATACATTTTTCGCAAAGATGGAGTTCATCTTACTTATGCTGGCAATCAGATTTTTCTGAGAAATGTACAAAATGCATTGCGACCTTTTTTTGAAATGCAGCATCCATTTTGAAGTAGGTGTTAAGTATTTATAATTTTTGACATACAAACACCTCCCAAATGCTCTTTTCATGGCCACCACTTCCTCCCAGAGAAAAATGCAATGGTAACAATAGGGTAGCACCCCAATTTTTTTAATTTTCGCGAACTGTCCGCGGACTTTTAAGAAATACAAAGGGCCCTGCTTTATTTATCTTCACTTCTATTTTTTACTGTGAAAGGCGGCTCTGAAAAGAGCCTTATTTTTTTTGATTTTTGTAATTTTGTATTTTATTTTGGTTTTTTAGACACGACACACTAGGAGAGGAGGGGAAAGGAGGGTAAAGGGGGGGCACAAACCACAGGGATAAGAAAGGGCGAGCTGAGAGAGTAAGATGTAGAGTGGGTTTTATTTGGGTAGTGAGCAGGTCTTCTCGTGCTCTGAGACGATAGTCTCAAAAGCACTCCGAAGTCGCTCCCCCCTGCAGAGTACTGTGTCACAGTACATACATACAACTGTGACCCTCGAAAGGTAAGGGTCATCAGAATTCTGTATGGCCTGTGAGGCAGCTTGAGGAAGACGCTGTCCCACAGAGGTGGTCCTTGTGGTGACAGGATCAGAAACGGAGGATGAAGTAGAGGAAATAAACCTACTACGTTCTTCGCAAGGTACAACCTTGCGAATAGCCCCAGAGTGAAATGACCTCAGGTGTCGCTTCATGGTCGTGGTCCCAAAGCTGTACGAACCGTGCTTCCCGCGACTGAGTATCATTTTGCACTCATTGCAGATAACACGGTTCGCACGAGCCTTAAGACCATTCCCATAAATGGAAAATAACCGCCACACCCAAGACTCACGTCTAGTGCGGGTAGTAGGGATTTCCTCTACCTCATTCTCGTCATCCTCTTCTTCCTCCTCTGCATCCTCACTCCTGTTCCCCTCTTCAGGCCCTTGGGAAGGTGGTGGTGGTGGAGGGGGTGGGGGTGGTGCTGAAGCAGGTGCAGCACCAGGTGGCAGTTCTGCAGCCAGGGATGCCATCTCGATGGTGTAATCAGCAAGTTGCTGGAGAAATAGCTGTGCTCTGAAGAATAGCCAGAAACACAATGAGAATAAGCTCTAGGGCGTGGTCTTTTATAGGGGTGCTTGTATGCGGTTCACAGACATGCAGACTGTCCGCGGACAGATTGAACACAAAAAAGGGTTCAAAAAGTTTCAAAAGATATGTAGAAACTCAGGATTACTATGTGGGACTTGTGCCATGATGAGTTTTTATGGAAAAATATTGTGGATTACTCGAAAATGTACTTTTAAATTGTTCGGGGACACGAACAGTGTCCGCATTCAGAACATGCGATCAGCATGGGCGCGGTCACATGATCCTTTCGCGAACAGGTCCACGAAGGAAGCTCCTGTCCGCAGGACACCAAATGCACGGACATTGGTTTACGCATGCGCGTTGATGTTCTACAGACAGTGGTCTGGTCCTGAATTAATTAAAAGTGCGTCACACATCAAACAAACATTTCTGGACATTGTGTATGTTCTAGAACAGTTTAAACTTGCTAGCGAACACTACGGACAGATATAGTGTTCTTTAGGACACTTCCATTTTCGATTGATTACGAACTTTGCAGGACATCAATTGTGTTCCTAGAACAGTTTAACTTGCTAGCAAACATTACGGACAGGTATAGTGTTCTTTAGGACACCTCCGTTTTTGTTTAATTACGAACATTTCAGGACACCAATTGGGTTCTTAGAACAGTTTGAACTTGCTACCGAACAGTACGGACAGGTATAGTGTTCTTTAGGATACCTCCATTTTCGTTTAATTACGAACATTTCAGGACACCGCTTGTGTTCTTAGAACAGTTTCAATTTGCTAGCGAACAGTACGGACAGGTATAGTGTTCTTCAGGACACCTCCATCGTCGTTTATTTACGAACATTCCGCGGACATCTACATTGTTTTCAATAAAAAAAAAATGGGAAGTAATTACAACACAATATAAAAATTTAACTTTATTTCACATATATTAATAATTTATGACAGAGAAGGCGGCAGAAACAGAAACGAAAACAGGAGAATTAGGGGTTTCAACATGATTGGTATCAGGTGAAGAAGGGATGGAAGTCTCATCAAAATGTTTTGGATTATGGAGAGGGTTTGGGGATAATTGACTGGGATATGGTGAGGGGGGACAAGTACATGTGGGACAACGGTATGAGGTTTTTGTTTTAAAATGATCCTCAACAAAAGTTTTCAAATTATTAAAATTGCTCAATAATAAATTCATTTTTTCTTTTAAGCTGTCAAGCGTGTTTTCCATAACAGTTTCTTCAGACATATTTTCTATTTTGGTATGCTCTGTACAAAAAGAAATATATATGTTAAATATATATAAAATAATAACAATTAAATGGTTTATATTGTAAAGTGTGTAGCTTTAGCATCACTATTTTCTGACATTTCGTCATGTGGGAAGTGCTCCTCTAGCCATTCCAGAGTACTAGACATTTCTGTGAGAAAAAAAAATATATATAATATTTTTTTTTTAATCTAATACAGAAAGTTTTTAAAGATATGAGTAAAATGATACACTTACTATTTCAGGTAAAATATGTTCTGAGTACTCTGTAGGTCTGGTCTTGGTCTTAGTTGTGGAGTGTCTGTGAGGTAATTATGTTGGAAGCCTATTTATCTTCTCTCGGTATATTCCATTTTAGAATATATTGTATTTAAATGAATGGTTAGTGCGGTACATATATGGGTTACATTTCTTATGTATTACTACATATAATATGTATGTGTACAACTTTGTGAATTTTTTAAATGTTATCATGTTGTAATATAACAATTAAACATACCCCCCCCAGACTTTTTAGGTAGTGGTACTGTTGTCCGAATATGTCCGTGGACATCAAAAATGTTCGCGGACATTACATTCAGTAGAAATGGTTTAGTATGTTCCATATTACATGTACATAAAGTCAAAGTTACTATTGTTAAACTTTTATACTAAAAACCTATGAAATTCAGTGAAAAAACTTTGTTAAAGGGACGTTATGTTAAGTTGTGCTACTAAAAACCTATGAAATTCAGTGAAAAAACTTTGTTAAAGGGACGTTATGGTTCCAAGTAAAACCGAAAAACCCTTGAAATTCGCCAGTTATGGTACGCTAAGCAACCATAACTCGCACCACCACTGTGCACTGCTAAAACTAACACCCAGGACATCAAAGATGACATCACAAATGTCATTGATGACATCACTGATGACATCACATGTCTGGCTCCCCATTTTTTCCTTTACTGACATATCTAGGCCACATGGTTTTCTTCAGTAACAGCCAGGAATTAAAAGTGGAAAAGGTAGTATATTTAGGAACCACCCTTCACAGTTAAAAAATAGACCTAAAAAAAAACTGCATAGACTCCATTTACTTTGTATTTCTCAGTAAAATACTTAGTCGCAATAAGATTTTCCACCATTTCCATTTGCATTTTGTGTTATAGTAATGTGAATATTGTAGCGTTCATGCGCCGTTCCAGGGACTGGAACGGTGTATAACGGCCCAGTAGCCCGATTTATCAGGCAAGCGGTGGATAATGAGGTCTCTGGACCATTACCCCACATTTCAGCCCCTAAAATGGGGGATGAATGCCATTAGCAGCCTAGATTTCCAAAGCGGTAACCCGTGCTACTAAAAAAGAGGATTTTCTGTCCTATACTGGGACGCAGTGTCCCGGTTTAGGAATAAAATCCTTTTCCAAGATGGCCACCATGGAAAGGTAAAATCCCTCTAACCATATTAACATGAGCACATTTTTCTTCCCTTTCAAATCTATCCTAATTGTGAATAACTTTACCACCAAACAAGTCCCAGGTGGACATGACCACTTTAATCCTATGTTTTGTCCCTTATGGTCATGGTCCGTATCCACATTGTCCGGATCATGACCTTATACCATGACCCCAACATTTGGGCCACTACCCATGACTACAGCCTATCCCTCAGGCACTAAAAAAAACATGCTTCTCGATCCTTGCCAATGAGCCTTACGCAAATTTGCTGTAAATCCACCCACGTTTTATTTTTTCAAAACTGTCAAAAGAATACAGAAATGATTCGTCATGTAAGCTGTGTACAAAATCCCAACAAACTTTGTAAACTCATTCAAAATTACGTCTGAAATATTCCAACCCTCATCATCACCCCTCACCTCCCCAAACATTATTGCATAAGTTTCACAAGTGCAATGCACACAAAATATTATTGTCCTGAGGGTTTGACCATGTATTTTAGTACATACTGTGATCTATCGCAAACATTTCCACATCAGCTTACCTCCTTTCTCCTCTTTGAGAAACATACGAAATCTGGCAACAGGGTGCGTCCATCTTCTTCTATTGTTAACCATTGCTGCATCGGCCTAAGGTAAACTGGCCTGACGTCACTTAATCATATGCCCCGCCCCTGACCCTCACATAACCAACCCTAGTGATAATGAACACCTTTCTCAGTGACGTTTCTCTTCAGCGTAGCCAAATGCACCCATGATCACCTACGTGACCTGACACAGAACCCAAAAATCAACACACATCGACTAACAACATAACACGTCACAATTCAAATTATTAAACCAGTCTTTAAATGAAAACAATAACAGTATACAATTTGTAAACTACTTTTATTTCACAATAAACTCTCAGAGAACATCCGACTGTTCCCATATTCAATCAAATTGCAAATTTGTTTCTTCGCTCGTGATCGAAAATGTTAATCGTGAGGCACACGTTCTTCTTTTTCCATACACAAAGTGTTTGTTTTCGATAAAGGAATCGCTTGGGTCCCGCAGTGAATTCCAGGGTGTCTGCATCAACTTGCTCCTAGACCAGCATAAAAGATGTTATGTTACTCCTAATCGCTAGTGCAGCGTATGGACACATGGGCCCTGGGCGATCATCCCAAAAACAGTCACAGTGATCCAGCAGTTGACGACTACGTGCACCTGGCGAATAAAGAAGATGCCAATTGGCATCTGGAATCCATGGCAATCGCAGTAAGGCAGCATGTAGCTATTTGGAAAACATAACAGAAAATATGTATCAATACTCGACCTTTATTACAATATGGGGGTAATTCATAGATTTCAGCGCAGAGGCAGTGCACGCGAGCAACGCAGAGAGGGAGCGTGCGCCAGCGTGCGCCAGACGTGTGCGCTAAACAGCATTCTGGCGCACCGCGTATTCATGGAATTACTAAGCCATTTTCAGCGCTGGCACAGAGAACATTCCACAGGGCCAGTTACGCCCCCAAGAATGCTGTTGCACAAAGAAAAGGCATTGAAATCCCCAATGCAGCACAAAGGACGTGCTAACCCTGCACCAGCTTACAGGGCCGGTACACTGTAATCGCGTGAAAACACTACGTGCACCCCACTCTCGGCACCCAAAAGCGTGAAAATGTACTGGCGCACCCCTCAGAATACGCGTACCCCGCTCGTGCCAGGTAAATTGCATAGAAAAAGCACCCCCCTGTGGCATGGGCTGCCTGTGGGGCATGCCCAGGGTGGATGGGCTGCCTGCAGGGCATGGGGAGGATGAGTGGGCTGCCTGTGGGGCATGCCCAGGGTGGATGTGGTGCCTGCATGTGTTTTGGGGGTGCATGGGAAGTTTCACACGCGATGGGCCTTGTGCGAGCGGGGTACTGTATGTCAGGGGTGCGTGGGGAGTTTCACACGTGATAGGACTTGTGCGAGTGGGGTACATATATTTTGGGGTGCGCATGAATTTTCACACGTGATAGGCCTTGTGCGAGCGGGGTACATGTAGTTCGGGTATGTGCGGGGAGTTTCGCACACGATAGACCTTGTGCGAGTGGGGTCCGTGTATTTCAGGGGTTCGCGGGAAGTGCCAGACGCGATAGGTCTTGTGCAAGCAGGGTACGTGTATTTTGAGGGTGATCAGGAAGTTTCACACATGATAGGCCTTGTGCGAGCGAGGTACATGTATTTCGGGGGTGCGTGGGAAGTTTCACACGCGATAGGCCTTGTGCAAGCGGGGTACGTGTATTTCGGGGGTACGCGGGAAATTTCACATGCGATACTCTAGGCGAGAGCTGGGTACGTGTATTTGGGGGACACGGGGGAAGTTTCATATGCGATACTCCAGGCGAGAGCTGGGTACGTGTATTTGGGGGGTACGCAGGAAGTTTCACACGCGATACTCCAGGCGAGAGCTGTGTATGTGTATTTGGGGGGTACGCGGGAACTTCCACACACGATAGTCCAGGCAAGAGCTGGTTACGTGTATTTGGGGGGTATGCTGGAACTATCACACGCTATTTGGCATTGTGGGCCCTCCCGGGTGTGCGGTTCCCCCCTCACCATGCCCTGCAGGCAGCCCACACCACAGGAGACTAACCTACAAACATCACCATGCCCTGCAGGCAGCCCACATGGCACCATGCACTTGTGAGCACACTTGTGAGCCCTGAGTCATGTCCCCCACCCACTCACCCACCCACCATTGACAGGCACTTGCCAGCAGGCCCTGACACATGTCCTCCTGCACCCCCAAACACCCAGCAGTGATTGGCTCCTGCCATCAGGCCCCAACTCATGTCCTCCTGCACCCCCACCCACCCAGCAGTAATGGGCACCTGCCAGCAGGCCCCGACTCTTGTCCCCCTGCACCACCCCACCCCCAGTGACAGGCACCTGCCAGCAGGCCCTGACTTATGTCCTCCTGCACCCCCACCCCACCCAGCAATAACGGGTACCTGCCATCAGGCCCCGACTCATGTCCTCCTGCACCCCCACCCACCCAGCAGTGACGGGCATCTGCCATTAGCCCCCGACTCATGTCCCCCCCAACATGTCATCATGATCACACTGGGTGCAAGTGAATGAGAAAACCCACATCGTGACATGCATGAAACCAATGCGAGAATACCACACAAATGAAGTATGAAACCAAAATGTATTAAATACAAAAGCAAGGGAATGAAAGAAAATCACACAATAAAATAAATAATAAACAAAAGGCTGCATGTCCAAAATGAATGAAAAAATATGAATGCTGAATCCAAATGAATCCAAATGAAAACGGCTCCAAAGTGTTTATCCATCAAACCAAATCCAAAGGTAAAAAAAAAAGAAAACCATTGCTCCACGGGTAAAAAAAAAACAATAAAGCAAAATCCAGTCCACAACTATGTACAATGTAAAAATCCAGGGTCCATGAGCCCAACAATCCAAAGGAAACCTACAAAATACCCCACCTAACTAATAACTATATACAAATGTGGGGCATAGTCCATGCGCCCCAAATGATAGGGGGTCTGATAAACACATGACAGTTGCACATGAGTGGCAGTGTAAAACTCACACATGGCATCACACTACCCAACACACATATCATTTAAACTCACACACATGCGCAAATTAACAGGAATGTTGCAGCAGGCAGCACCATCCATACATATACAACAGCATGAGCATCCGAAGGTTAGCCTGACGTCACATGCAACACGGGGAGCGCAGAACACATGCACACACGCCACCAGACATACCTGCATCTGTACATCTCCACCACCTGTCGCAGTGATATCACCACCATCCATGTCACATCTGCCAATCAGCCTCCTACATGTCAGTGTCACATGCATCCATGGTGTATCACAGTTGCACACTTGTCAAATACATACACATGCATTTGCACATACATGAAGGTGGAACCAGCATCCATGTGTAACAGCACAACCATGCCACAGTACATACACAGAAATTTAAACATGTGTGCACCCACACATGCATTTGGCCACCATGCATTTGAACACATACACCATTGATGTGCCTCACACATGACTGGACTCACATGCGGCAGGCTCATGTCCCTGTACATACACATCCATAAATGGGCCTACCAAGACATATGTCCATCCTGCACACTCCTGGCACACCTCAACATGCACAGCGTCCAATCAGTACGCATGTACACTTACTGCTCAACTCCGGACAGGTCTGCCTCTCAAGGACCTGGAGATGGAGCGCTGGGCGTATACGTTCCAGGAACCTCATCTGGTTGTTGGTAAAATGGACCCGGCACCCCTCAGCATCCGCTGCCTTCAAGAGGCGCCGGGCCTTGCTGAGGGTCCTGGACCTGAAGTCCTCACAGCACTTCCAGACGTGTTGCATGTCGTGAGCTGCCACCCCTTCCACATTGATGGCAGCCACGATGTCCTTCCAGATCCTTTTCCATCCTTCATTGTCGGCACGTGAACTTCCAAAGAGGGCATCATTCTGCCCCAGGACTTGCTCCACCAGGATGCCAACTTCACTGTCACTGAAGCTGCCAGCCCTCTGCCTCTCTGCTGGGGGGTTGCCACTGGTGCCAGATGGTGTTGTATCGGACATGGCAACCCCCGAGGCAGGTGTGGGTGGGCAACTGGGTCCTGGGGCTGGGCTGTGGAGTGATGGAATGCCAGTTGGGAGTCTTCTGTTCCAGCAGGGGTGGTCACAGCAACTGGACCCCTGCAGATTGCTGACATGCAGGCACCAAACAGCAGGGCACATGGCCAGCAGACAGGCAGGCAGCAGCAGATGGCAGGTGGGAGCGTGCTCGGGGCTCTGGCGGGCAGGAAAATGGCCTTCTGGGCAGGAGCGTGGTCTTCCGTGTGTTGTTGCGTGGCCAGCTTGATACAGAGCGATTTGGCAAGTGAATAAAGTGCACGTCAGCGTGTAATTCGAGGAAAGGCCCTTAGTGCGAAAGCACCTCTGTGACGTAACGCGCGCGGGCATTTCCCTCCACACAGGTGCATGTTGATTGTACACGTGCAAAAACTGCACGTCCGGGTGTCACTGCGTGTAATTGGAGGAAAGGCCCTTAGCGCGTACATGCGTAAGTGACGTCACACGTGTGGGCTGGGTTAAAAGGTACGTGTAGGACGTCATTTTCTTGTACATGCTTTTTGTGGAGAGCGAGCGGGTGATTCTTGTACTTCTTGTCGGTTCACACGCAACTACTTCAGGGTCCAGTGTTTACTCCTTGTATACTCAGACATCATTCAATTCTTCTTTTGGCGGGGATGTTGCCAACGCACACACGTGTATCTTTTTAAAGGTTCTTTTTCCAGGCAGATGGTGAGTCGCACACACATTTTTCAACCTTTTGCCCATGTGTGACGCGAACCCATTCATAGGTTATTGTAGCCTGCGTGTACCATGCGTAAACTTCTTTTTGTGTTTCTGGGTGCTACAGCATAGTGCGGGTTCTTTATTCCACGCACATGGGCTACCAGGGGTCACGTGCACGTTAAATTTTGTTTTCGGGGTGCCTGCGCGTTGTGTGACCTATCATCTTCCCCCGGGGTCACAGACAGCCTTGCTAGAGCACTAGGGTACATATTCCATCTAGTACGCTGCCCCTTTCACCCCAATTTCCCGGGACAATTGTTTACTGCAACTTCCATTCGCACAAGAACATCATTGCCATGGTTGGGAGGCGACTAAGCGGTAAGAGAGGCAAAGGTGGCTGACCTCCAAGATGTGGGCGCGGTAGGGGACGTGGCCAGGATCTGAAGGGTGGCCCAAGAGGCCAATGTGTGGAGGACCAATCAGGGACCCCTATGTCCCCCAATGGGTCAGGGAGATGCAGCTGACACCATCCCAGCTCAGACCTTGTTCACCCGCCCCATATTGTCAACCGAACCGGCACAGGATGACTCCCAGGCTGACTTCCGTGTCACCAAGTCAAAGCCACGTGTGGCAGTGAAAGTTGCTGTCACCAGGCCCCGTGGATCTGGGGCAGCAATGTCATCTGCTCCCCAAGTAGGCAGGGTGAGGAGGCTGCAGGGGCAGCTGCAGCTCAAACCACCTCAGCTCTGAGTCTCCCAGCCGGGACAGTGAGGGTCCAAGTCCATCACACTGAGGTTGGTCCTGCCAACATCACCCAGCAGCCAATGCCTGCAGTGCGACATTTGGTCAGCGTGCCTTTGGCTGCTTCCAGTGCCCAGTCCACCTGCGCTTCGGCCCCTGCCATCCAGAGTGGCGTAAGCCACTCAGGGTCCGCACCACCTCCCAAGAAGAAGAAGGGTGCTCTTGCGGTACAGGCTGTGACCCCAGACACGGCTCCCCCCTCCGTCACGTCTAGGAAGCGTAGGTTCAATGATGTGGAACTAGAAGCACTTGTGGGCTATGCGTCGGCCCATGGCCCGAAATGCTGGTGACTGCAGGGAGCAAAACTATGACTGCTCAATGTAGGGCCCACTGGCAGCACATCGCGGACCAGATTAGTGCCCTTGGATTTGTCAGGCGCAAAGCTGACGATTGCTCTAAGCGGTGGAATGACCACAAACGCAGAGCAAAGAACAAGCTGGCTTCCAATCATGCCTCTACTCTGGTGACTGACAGTGGGTCTCCACCAGAGGAGGAAGTACTCACAGAACATGAGTCTGTCGCTGGAGGCTTCATCACAGAGGATCAGATCCAAGGCATGGGAGACCTACCAGATCTTGAGGCAATGTCCGGTGAGTGGCCATGCATGTGTGTGCAAACCATGTGTATGTTGCTTGGGTGATGTGTTCTGATTGAGTGCAAGGTGAGGCTGTGTATTTATGACTCATATGGGTCACCCATGTGGTGGCTCCAAACCATAGCCCGGCCTTGGGTTTGGGTTTTCAAGTATCCCTTCTGACCGCAGTTGACAATTTGCACCTGATTACTGCACTTGCCCTTCAACTGCCATCTTGCCACAACATTGTTCATACTGTTTCCCTGTTCATTCTGCCTGATTGATGAAATCCTTTGCATGTTTACCACACATTTTTGTGCCCTTCTGCCCCAAATGTAACATACTTCAGACATAGATTACACCCCACAAGGGCCCAGATATGTTTCCTTATTATGGAAATGATTTCATCAATCAGGCTGATTGAGTAATGTGCACCTACACATGGCCTGCACACAATCACTTCGGGGCCCTGTTTCAATGTTCAACATGACAATTGTCTTCTGTCATGGCGAAGTGACCAACCATTGATATATCCATGTGCCTGCCATCACTAGATTAGTGAGCACTGGCTTTGTTGCAGCATGTGGCACATGTGTGTTTTGTCACACTATTTTGCATGTTCGATTTCATGATGTCCATCTCACATGGATGGGTGACAGTACTGATTTGCTACCATCTGGGTCTCCTTGTCAAATCTGCCATGCCTATGCTACGCGCCATCTGTGTGCTGGCATGTGTCATGTATTTGGATTGTCCATGCCACTCACAATCTAATGGGTGATGCCAGTGCTATCCAGCATGCAGCTCATCTGTTGCTTTTCCATCTTGCAGTCCTCAGTGTCTGCTTTTTGCCTCCTCTTCCAAATCATTGCCAGTGCATGCATGCCAGAGTTATTGTCATGTGTGACATGTGTCATTTATGCACTGGATGTCTGCCTCGTCATGCCTATGTGTGTGGACTATGGTACTCATGCCTGTTTTCATTACTTTTCTTTTATGTTTTTGCAGGTGATGAGGCACTAGATGCTGTTGAGGAGGAGGAGATGGCAGAGAGGCAGGAGTACTCACAGCCACAAACAGGCACCAGTGGAGGACGTGGAGTGGTGGTGGGTGAAAACTCATACAGACCATCCTGTCCACGGGTGTCTCTGGGTACACCTCCGGAGACCTCTATGAATCAGGTGCTGAATCTGACATTGAGACATAAGTCCCGTCGCAGGTGAGTGTTTCTGGCAGGGATGCTGTTCTGTCCAACCCACCTGCATTGGGGGTAGACCCCTCTATGGGGCATTCAGTGTTAGAAAGACCGCCTGTGGTGGTTACGGATGCAGGGTCACACTCCAAAATATTTGCTCCTGTTCCTGGGCCAGCAGATCAAAGGAGGAATGCAGTCCTGCAGCCTCAGGCAGTGTCAGCACAGCAAGGTGCACATCACCTTGCCCGAAACAGGTGTGGTGCCCGCCAACATGGTGGCCGTGCGCCACCAGGCAATACTGTGTGGGAGAACTCCATGTACACTATAGCAGCACAACAGGGGCATTGTGTGAGATGATGGCTCAGGCCGTGGATAGAGTGGCCACTTCCATTCTCCCCCCTGAAAGGCAAGTGGAGCTACAGCAGCAGGCAACAGAGTCCATTTGCCACTCACACAGGGAGGACATGTTGGCATCCAACAGGGACCAACGGGCTGGACTGGAGACTCTGCGCACAGCCATATCTGCAGAGTCACAGGCCCAGAGGGATGCCCTGAGGTTAGAACACAGGTCCCTCAGGGATACTCTGGGTGAACTTGAGGTGTCCCGTAATACAAGGTCAGAACAGCAGCTGGAGCAGCTGACACACGCACTCTCCACTGAGCTCCAGACAACCCGTGAGGAGATCCGGGCATCACGTGAGGCCTCGCAGGCAGAAATGCGTGCTACCCGTGAGGTGCTGCATGGGGATCTCTGTACCATCATTGTGCAGAACCAAACCTTTCAGACACGCATGCTTGCTGCCATGGAGGAGCATGCCAGGGCTTTGCGTGGTCTGCCTCCCATATCACGCCCATCTTCTGATGTACCACCAGAGGGTGATGACAGCGATGGCAGTTCTCCCAGTGGAAGGTAGCCGTGCAGGCCATGAGCCCCTGGAGGTTTTTTTTTTTTCAACATCCACGCATGTGGGTGTTGGGGTGCACCCTGTACCTCGTCCCTCCTGGGTGGCCTCCTCCCCTGTTCCAAACATGGCCATTTTTGATATTTGATTTTTTTTTGTTGGTTTTTTCACATTTCGTTCCGATTTGCTAAATGAAATTTAAATTTAATTCATTTGTTATCTTTATTCTTCTTCTTTGTTTTTTTTTTATTTTCATTTTATTTTGATTCTTCATTTGTTATTTTGATTTTCATACATTTATTTTTATTTGGTTATGCTTCTGATTTTTACTTCATTATTTTATTTGTTTCTTTTACTTTACATTTACTTTGGCTTTTTCTATATTTGATTTGCATTTACATTTTTGCTCATAACCATTTTCTTTCAGATTGTGAAATAATGTTACAGTGTGTTGCTTTGTTTGGCTCCCGTAGGCATCCACTGTGTATTCCAGCTGGGCAAATGCAGGCCTGCCCTATCTTTGGGTTAGAAACTTGGGTTCTTGACACACACACCCCTCCTGCTTCCCCTTTCCATGGGCTCGCAAAGTGTGAGACCAAGTGACAGTAACTTACACAGAGGCATTGGGCTCCCATAAATTGTGTGTGCAGTCTGTAGTCCAAACTGTGTATACATGCCTAGTGGGGATTGTTGTTCATTTCTCCACTGCAGGGTGGATTTCTATATGGTTTTACATACAGGACTTTTTGCATTTATACATGTAGATTCTTCATGTCTTAACGAGCCTGTCTCCTTTGCAGATGCAGTTCATGTAGTATGCTGTACACTGTCACATTTGACACTCTATAGTTGGAAGGGGTGGATGTGCTGCCTTAGTCAGGTTGTGACACTTGCACTACTTAATTTTTTACTGTCATATGTTGCCACTCTTGGATCCTGTACTGATGTTTTGTCTTCCTGGTGAGTATTTGTTAATGTGTGCTGTTTTTTTTTTCATTGGTGAGAGGCAATTGTCTGTGGGCTGTTTCCATTTGGGAGGGTGGACTTTGTGACACTTGTGTCATGTGATGTGCATTCATTTGGTTGCTTTCACATTGCATGCCATGCCATGGTGTGTTGGGTAGCTGAGATGGGGTTAGGGAGGGGTTGGGTGACATGCCACAATTTTTTGTAGTGTTTTGCAAGGGGGTATTCCTTCATTCTGCATGAATGTGTGCCTTTTACTGACACAGCATTGGGTGTGTTTAAGTAGCTAGGGATGCACACAATGTAGCACTTCCAGGTGAACAATCTCAGGGTGGTATGGTTGTGACAGTTGACTGTCCCTTTTGTCATCATCATAAATTGTCAGCTGGTATGTGCCAGGCCTATGTGCGCTCCACAGGGGTGGGATTTTAGGTGAAGAAATTTGCCACAAGCTGGGAACGGGCTGCCTCACCACGTGCCCTTTCACTTCCCATGCGCAGCAGCAGTGCATGTAGTTGGGGATGTGGGGGCACCACCATGTCCACTAGCACGCCCCGCCGGGTCGCAACGTTGTGCAGGACACATGCTGCCACTATGATCCTGCACACTACTGGGGGCGCATATAGCAGCTGCCCACCAGAGCGGTCAAGGGAGCGAAAGCGTGACTTCAGCACTCTAAATGTGCGCTCCACTATGCCCCGGGTTGCAACATGGGTTGTGTTGTATCTTACCTCGGGTGGTGTAGTGGGGTTCTGTATTAGCGTCATTATGCAGGTGCTCAGATGGTAGGCACTGTCCCCTGGGGAGGTGATAATGGTTGTCATTAGTGGGGTTTTCCCATTTGTCAGTGTCTGATATGCATGCATGTGCGAAGGCATTTATACTCACCAATTAGCCATGTGTCGCCATGCCGCCCAGCTTCCAGGTCCCGGTTTAGGGTTCACATTCAGAATATGAAACCATCATGGCTGGACCCCGGATAGTTGGCATATACTGAGGTGATGATTCCCTTGGCATCACATACAACCTGCACTTTGATGGAATGCCAGTGCTTGCGGTTTCGATAGATGTGCTCAGTGGCCCTGGGAGGACGTAGATCCACATGGGTGCAATCAATTGCACCTAACACTTTGGGGAAGTGTGCCACCCTGTAAAAGTCCTGGACGACAGCCTGCCTTTCTGCAGGTATTCTGGGCATGTATATGTGCCTCCAGACTGAGGGACGTGCAGTCATGAGGGCCAACACCTGGTGTAGGCAGCGTGACTGCGTGGCCTGTGAGACACCCCCGACTATGGCACTTGTCCACTGAAATGACCCAGTAGCCAATAAGTGCAGTACATTGAGCACCTTTTCCAAGGGGCTCAGTGCTTGGGAGCACAGGGTGGGTGATGTGAGGTCATCTTCCCAATCCCTGACCAGTTCTAGGATTATTTGTGGTGGAAACCTATACCTCCCATACACCTGGTCATCAGGCATCCCAAAAAGGCTGGTCCTGGGTAAAAAAATGCGGGGCCTGGCTATCCTCCTCCTTCTGTGTTGTCCCACGACCACTGCTGCGAGGAACAGTATATTCATCATAGCGTATGAGCTTGTTTGTTGTTTGCGCGCACTTTTATGCTGTGCGGGGATACTTATGCCTGCTTCCTGCTGGCATACGTGTTTCCGGATTAGCGCATATTTTTTGGCACACAGGTTTCCCCAGTTCGATTCCATGAATATGTGTTGTTAGCGCACGTGTGGGCGTTGCGAGCATTCACCTCTGGTACTTCCCTGTAACACCCACATTTTCATGCGTTGTTCCCCATTCTGCGTGTTACTCCCCGTGTTCCGCCCTCTTTTCTTGTGTGCGCTACACGATGTGCGCTTTACCTGTGTGTGTCGTGAACGCCGTTTAGTGACGTGTGCGCCCGCGTGCGCCACCCACGAATTTGGTGCACATTCCAGGTTTTAATTGCGCAGCGCATTCCATGAATCGATGAACAGCTGCGTGCGCCGATTTAGCATGCGTGCGCTGCGATTTTCACGCTTCCGCTCCCCTTTTCGGCGCACATTTATTCCATGAAATACCCTGAAAATGTATTTTTTTCTTAATTCGGCATAGAGTTTAAACTAACAATTAGCACACACATCAAACAATCTAAAAAACGACAAAAAGAACCTAGAAACTGATACACAATTCCATAGGGGCATACATGACATTTTAAATAAATGTTACCGTTGAACCTGGGTGAATCTAGTTATAGTCGATATACACCTACATTCTGCACTCCCCATAACCACATAAAAAAGACAACCACGCATAAAAATAGTACTTGAGTTAGATTTCCAAAATTAATCCTCAGATAATAATAGGTGAAAGCTCATTTCGGTATACAGTCGTCAAAGGCAAACTTACATAATATTCACCATCTCCATTCTCTTCGCGTAATTCAGTCTGTAATGCTCAATGGGCTTGCATCAAATAATCTTCATGAACTGAATTTACATGTTCCGTACACACTTTTGGAATGCATAACCTTATCAAATGTTCATTATTACAGACCTCCTCTCACTGACTCTTCACTAAAAAATCCCTTTCTCTCAAGGTCAAAAAACTATTGACCCTTCTACTTTCTGTCCCATGCGTGGGCTGCCTTAGCTCGCAACCAAAAAATCAAAGCTGGTGACCTTCACTCAGATTCTAAATACATTCTCTCATTTGCAACAACACGGCTCAACAAACCCATGAGAACTCGTATTGTCATACACGTTCACGGCCGCTGTTTCCATCAAACACTGCAGGTGCCTGCCTCAGATGCCAAACTCTAGGGGGCGCCAATCTGACTCCAATATTATTATAAATACATTGTAACATGTAACACAGACACATTACTCCTTCGCCGGTACTTTACGCACAATATATTGAGGAATACCTCCAAATAGGGTGGCCAACTTTGTCACATCCCTTTGCGGGACAAATGGTGGTGATGACGTCACAGCATCATTCACCTGGCAGAATCAATGCATTGCACCCGAAGCTACTGACATGACTGGCCTGCAAGCCTGTCACGTTAGTAGCTATGGTTGCAATGCAATGCAATAGGACTCTTATTTACAGATTAGCTGCCACTTGCCAGGCACTGTTATTCCCATTTGCAGGAAATGTATGTATATGACCCCCTCCCCGCTCGGCGCCAACCCCCAGCATGACTAATTGTGACTCCTGACTTACTCTGTTAGATCACAAATTGTGCTCGAACAGAGCAAGCCAGGACAACCCGCGTCCCGCAGAGCCACTCGGCAAACTGCGGGACACATGCGCCAAATGCGGGACAATCCCGCAAATTACGGGACAGTTGCCCTCCCTACCTCCAAATATACCATATGACTTTTGTGACAAAAAATGACAGACAGTATTTGATAAGTTTAACAAGTGCAATGTTGTGTGTTTTTATATGTTTTTTGCAGCGATGTCCGCGGACACCAAAACACGGATCAAAGATGGCGGGCACATCGGAACAATCTGACACACTTCACGCTCTTCAGCATCCAATGAGCGATTATCCAATCGGTGTCCAGCCCGCAGAGCAAACAGGGAAGTGTGTCTGCGGAGCGGACATAGATATCACAAATTTTTTTTAAACCTACTTTTTGATCATTTAAAAAAAAATACTACTGGACGGATTTTCACCAGATTTACAAAAGCATGCGTTCGGGACCAAACCGCTGCTCCTGCCACAAATTTGGTGAAAATCTGTCCAGCGGTTTAATCTGTAGCCATGCACAAAGTGTTTCCCCCATTCAGTCTATGGGGAAAAAAATAAATTTTGGGACCCCCCCTATGACTTTGCCCCCCCTGGACCAAACCTCACCAAACTTTGCAAAAAAATTCAGAGTGAGTCATATACTTTTTTGCAAAGTTTGGTGAGGATTCGTCCAGGGGGAGCGGAGTTATAAACCGCCCAAAAGGTGCTCTTCCTATTGAAACAGCAACTTAACCATAACTACCATGGCCGTGTAATATATATATATATATATATATATATATATATATATATATATATACCCCATATATACACCATATGATGCAACAAGCTACTGTGTTAAGTAGAATGCATATCATGTCTCTTCAAGTCTGCCCAATAAACAACCAGAAGGCCAAGTTCTCAGGAGATACACTGAGATGTAACTAACATGCAGTGCATAAAACAGGGGCTTGACCATAAATGTCCTCGTTTTGAGCTCTGAATTCACAGAATTGATGGAGTCCCTTCTGGAGCACAACGATGATCCCCCCTTCACTCCCCCACGATGACGTTCCTCACCTCATTTGAATATTTGACATGTCATCTGTATTCATCTTTAATTGCAGCTTCTTCTTTTTCCACAACATTGAATCCTACCCAGTCATTTATTAGCATGACTAGCTACATAAATATGTGGGTGGAAATGTAAACAAATAAATCTATTATTCATAAGCACCTCATTCTGAACACACTCACACGTTAGCGAGAAACTATTAATAATTCAACTCATTTTTTAAGTCATTAAAAACCAATTTCCAAGTGCTCAGTGTAAACACACATTTTTAGAGGCTGAAAATATTGAAGATGCCGCGCAAGATAGTTTTGGCTCAAGCTGCCTGGCCGCCGGTATTTTAGCAATTTCAAATTAGTGTAGCGGAAAACCCTCTGGCTGGAGAAACAATGTCACGAAACCTGAATTAATGAATTCCTCATTTAAGTGCTTTAATGGCTCAGATGTAGATGAACAGGCATTTGTTATGAGAAATTGAAATGAGAAGTAACATCATTCCCTCCAGCAAGAAGCTGGACTCTTTGTTTCGGTTGATGAGTCCAACTACTCCTTTCCAATTGGCTGAAGGGGGAAGCAGCCCTTTGGCACCTTGCATTTATTGGTTACTGCGGAGAAAGATTCACTAAACTGGCCTGGCTATACAATGTGAAACACACAATGTGCATCCTGTCATCTGACCTGGCACACCCCATTAAAAGTACAGAGGTGGGGTGAAAATGACGTTGAAGAGTCAGTAATTCCTTCACTGCTACATTAACACAAAAGTATCACCATGGTACAAGTTTGGTGGTAAACATTTTACTGGCGATAAATCCGCAACGTTCACTCCAAAGATTTACTCTGCAATAATAGCAGGCAAGGTAAATCAGCTAAAAATCTCCAGGGACCCATATGAACTCCAAAAATGGGGATTTAAACTGTCTTAACGCCACTCGTTTTCTGTCGTAGTGCGTTGGAACTGAGTGGTGATAGTGGTAACCAAGTATTGCATTGTATGGTGATTTGTAGAGTGCAAACACAAACCAGAAGAGGCATGAAGGCGCTTATAGAAGACAGGTGAGGACAGATCCGGAACAGGAATTAAAAGAGATGAGACTTTAGGTTCTACCAAATTTGCAGATAGTCTAGAGTATTGTGGAGAACCATTGGCAAAGAGTTCCAGAGTGAGGGAGCTAGTACTGTAAAAGATATTGCTCAAGGCTGGGCAGGGCGGCATCTAGGCATACACAGCAAAGACTGAGTAAATGATGGTAATTTTGACAAGTACCACCAGATTAACAACCAATTAGTGGTGAAACCCAATGTACTGTGCATCCTGGGCCTCATTATTAGTTTGGTGGCAACAGTTCACATAGTTGGTTTAAAAAAAATAAAAACCTCCTAATTGTAAGCTGACAATTATGAGTCGTGATTGCCAGGGATATTTACTACATGCGTTACTTTGGAAGTGCTGCATGGGTTAAATAGTCAATGTTTACCCCCATGCAGTATTGCATATCTACCTCATGTGGTAAATATACCATGGTATCAGAGCTTAGGATAAGGTGCAATTGTAAAAATAGAAAGTGTTTAAAATACCGAATGTTTACCGTTCCACCATGAAGCTGTGGTAATTGAAAGCCGTGCAGACATGTTCCTACTACTTTTCGTAGAGGCATTGACAGACAGGGGTCAAAAAGGACCTATGTCTGATCTGCCCTTTCCCCTGTATGTGGCATGTGCCTACTGGGACCACGTGCAGGGGAAGCTCATGACAGATGGGATTGTAGATCACAGTGCATCCTTCTGCCTGTCACAAATGTATCCACTAAGAAGCTTGTCACCCACTGCTTATACCCACTCCAACACAATTTGTATATGAATTGAAGAGCAGATGCAGCATAATCGGTGCACATGCAGCAAATGATGCATATGCATTTAGCAAATGACACTCGATTAACGTCCGAAGTACACTCATTTTCCAACTTCAAAGCGCATAATGGAAACACTATTTGAAACATACGTTTGCGAATGTCTCTCCATACTTTCCTGTGTTTACTAGATGGTACCTCAATACATGTTGAGCTTCTTCATTTCAGCCACTGTTCACCGGCTAGTTAGATTTGTCCTTTTCTCCCTGCCACAAGTTGGTGACTGAACTGAAGCTGTTGTTATATTAAACCAGCTGTTCCTGCCTCATCATAAACCAATATAGAGTTCTCTCTTATTCTTTCTCTCTCTGTCTCTGTCAGGACGATTCATGGAATTAATGTGCGCTGAAATTTTCGGAGCAAGCGTGCGAAAACGTGCGATTCGCAGTGAAAGAGCGAAAATCGCAGTGCAAGTGCGAATATCGCAGGGAAACCAGCGCGCATCTATTCATGGAAGTCCGTGTGCGAGTAAAATCAGGGATGTGCGCTGAAAAAGTGCGCGGTGCACGCCGGCGCACAGGTCATCTAACGGGTGCGCTAAGGCCACAGCGAAAGCGCACATAGCGCGGCGCACATAACAAAAGTAGGCGGAACATGGGGCGTAACACTCGGAATGGGGAACAACTCGTGAAAATGTGGGAGTCACGGGGGAAGTACAGGAGGCAAGTACGCGGAACGCCCACACGCTCGCCTACAACACGTATTCATGGAATCGAATAGGGCAAACCAGCGCACGGGCAAAGGCGCACACAGACCCAAACCCGTCCGCCACACGAAGTCAGGCGGTAGCGTCCCTGCGCAGGAAAAAATGTGCGCCAAAATGTGCGCTAACAAAAAGCATGAATATACAGCTCTGATGAATGTCCCATACTGTGGCCCCCTAGGACAAATGACGTGCAAAGGGGTACGCGACAAACAGCGACACCCACCCAATAGCATGTGCATGTATTCCGGGTGTGCGTGGGAAGTTTTACACGCGATCGGGCCTGGGGGAGCGGGGTACGTGTATTTCAGGGGTGCGCGTGAAGTTCTACATGCGATCGGGCCTGGGGGAGCGGGGTACGTGTATTCCAGTGGTGCACGGGAAGTTTCACACGCGATCGGGCCTGGGTGAGCGGGGTACATGTATTACTGGGGTGCGCGGGAAGTGTCACACGCGATTGGCCTGGGTACGTGTATTTCAGGGGTTCGCATGAAGTTTCACACGCAATTGGGCCTGGCCGAGCGGGGTACGTGTATTACTGGGGTGCACAGGAAGTTTCACACGCTCGCCTACAACACGTATTCATGGAATCGAACGTGGCTAAGGCATGCGCCCAAAAAGACGGGCCAATCTGGAAACACGTACGCCAGCAGGAAGCAGGCGTACGTCGACCCGCGCATCATAAAAGTGTGCGCAAACAACAAATAAGCTCAGACGCCAGGATGAATATACCGTTCCTAGCAGCAGTGGCCGTGGGATACCGCAGGAGGAGGAGGAGGATAGTCAGGGCCAGAATTTTTACACCCAGAACCAGCCTTTTTGGGTTGCCTGAGGACCACGTGTATGGGAGGTACAGGTTTCCACCTCACATAATACTCGACCTAGTCAGTGAGTGGGAGGATGACCTCACATCACCCACCCTGTGCTCCCAAGCTTTCAGCCCCTTGGAGAAGGTCCTTAATGTACTGCACTTCTTGGCCACTGGATCATTTTAGCGGACAAGTGCCATAGTGGGGGGGGGGTGTCACAGGCCACGCAGTCACGCTGCCTACACCAGGTCTTGGCCATCATCACTACACGCCCATTAGTCCACAGGCACAAGTACCTGCCCAGAACACCTGCAGAAAGGCAGGCTGCCGCCCAGGATTTCAACAGGGTGGCACAATTCCCCAAAGTGCTAGGTGCCATTGATTGCACCCATGTGGCTCTACGTCCCCCCAGGGCATCTGAGCACATCTATAGAAACCGCAAGCACTGGCATTCCATCAACGTCCAGGTAGTATGTGATGCCAAGGGAATCATCACCTCAGTATATGCCAACTATCCAGGGTCCACCCACGACAGTTTCATTTACAGAATGTCAACCCTAAACCGAGACCTAGAAGCTGGGCAGCATGGCGATACATGGCTGCTTGGTGAGTATAAATGCCACTGCACATGCATGCATGTCAGATACTGAGTAATGTCACAACCCCACTAATGAAACCCATCACCACCTCCCCAGGGGACAGTGCCTACTCTCTGAGCACCCATATGATGACGCCAATTCGGAACCCCACCACGCCAACCCAGGTAAGATACAACACAGCCCACATTCCAACCCGGGGCATAGTGGAGCGCACATTCGGAGTGCTCAAGTCACGCTTTCGCTCCCTTGACCGTTCTGGCGGGCAGCTGTTATACGCTCTCCCAGTAGTGTGCAGGATCATAGTGGCAGCATGTGTCCTGCACAACGTTGCAACACGCCGGGGCCTGGCCGTGGACATGGTGGTGCCTCCTCATCCCCAACCACATGCATGCCCGCTGCGCATGGGAGGGGAAAGAGCACAGGGTGAGGCAGCCCGTTCGCAGCTGGTGGCTAATTACTTCACCTAAAATCACACCCCTGTGGAGTGCACACATCCCTGGCACATACCAGCTGACTATCACTGATGATGAGTCAAGTGACAGTCATCTGTTACAACCATACCAGCCTGAGTTTGTTCACCTGGAAGTGTTCCATTGTGTGCATCCCTACCTACACAAACACCACCAATGCTGTGTCATCAAAAGTCACACTTCTATGCTGCTAAAATCATTACCCCCTTGCAAGATACAACATGACAACAGTGCCATGTCACCCAACCCCTCCCCAGCACCGCCACCCAACACACCATGGCATGTCATGCTATGTGAGAGCAAACAAAGGAATCCCCAAAACATGACACAAGTGTCACAAAGTACAGTGTCCCGAATGGAAACTGGCCACACTCAATATGCTCCCATTAATGTAGAACTGACAACACACATGACCAAATACTTACCACAATACAATGCAGCTACCCAACCCCAAACATAGCATTCACATGAAAGTACTAAGTTAAAGGATACGTAGTCTTACAACCTGGTGATGCTAGCACATCGACCACTTCCAACTGTACAGTGTTGGTGCCACGCAAATCTGGAAGTGCACTGCTTACAACATGAACTCCATATCCAAAGTAGACGGCCTTGTGAAGACATGAGGAATGAACCTGCTAATTAGGAGGGAGACATTGATGCACAAGCACACATCAATACACCATGCAGTGTACAATACTACAACATTATGCACTAGGAATGTATACACAGTAATGACTACAGACTGCCCACACATGTCATGGGAGTCCAACGTCACTGTGTAAGTCACTGTCACTTGGGCACACCCTTTGCAAGCCCATAGAAACGGGAAGCAGGAGGGGTGTGTGTCTCACGAAACCAAGCATCTAACCCAAACTCAGGACAAGCCTGCATGTGCCCAGCCGGAATACAGTGGATGCCCACGGGAGGCACACAAGGCAACACACTGTAACAAAAAATCAAAAATCAAAAATCAAAAATCAAAAATCAAAAATCAAAAAACAAAAATCAAAAATGGCCATGTGGGGGCCAGGGGGCATGGGGGAGGCCACCCAGGAGGTCCGAGGACAGGGTGCACACCAACAGCCACCTGTGTGGATGTTGTGAAAAAAAACACCTCCATGGGTTCATGGCCTGCACGGCTACGCTATCGTGAGAGAATCAGAATTGCTGTGGTCGCTCTCATCACTCTGTGCTGCTGCTGCCACAGGAGGTGGTGGTGCTATGGGAGGCAGCCCACGCAAAGCCCTAGTCTGGTCCTCCATGGCAGCAAGCATGCAGGTGTGAAGGTCTCGTTCTGGAGGAATATGGTGCAGAGATCCCCATGCACCACCTGACGTGATGCCCGGACCTCCTCCCGAGTTGCCTGCATCTCTGCTGAGAGCGTACGTGAGACCCGCTCCAGCAGCTGTTCTGTCCTCATGACAGTGGAAGCCTAAAGGTCCACAAGAGTCTGCCTGAGGTGATGGACTTCTACCCTCAGGGCTTCCCTCTGGCCCTGGGACTCTAAAGAAATGGCTTCCCGCAGAGTGTCCAGGGCCGCCCGTCTGTCCCTGTTGGATGCCAACATGTCCTCCCTGAGTGATTGGAAAATGGAGTCTGTTGCCTGCTGTAGTTGCTCCATCTGCCTTTCTGGGGGGACAATGGAAGTGGCCACCCTCTCCATTGCTTGAGCCATCATCTCAGATGATGCTGCCTGTTGGTTTGCCATACCGTATATGGATTGCTCCCATGCAGTATTGCCTGGTGGCCTACGTCCACCGCGTTGGCGGGCGCCACACCTGTCTGGGGCAAGGCGAACTGTGCCTTGCTGTGTCGGCACTGTCTGAGGCTGCAGGACTGCATTCCCCCTCTGATCTGCTGGCCCAGGAACAGGATCAGATGTTGCAGAGTGTGGCCCTGCATCCGTAACCACCAAAGGCAGACCTACCAACACTGACATCCCCATAGTGGGCTGTACCCCTGGTGCAGGTGGGTCGGACAGAACAGAATCCCTTCCAGAAACACTTACCTGCGAAGCCACATAGGTCTCATCATTCGAGTCAACACCTGAATAGAGGTCTGGGGAGGTGCACCCAGAGACACCCCTGGAGAGAACGGTCTGCAGCAAGAGTGGGTTCCCACCCACCACCACACCCCGTCCCCCACTGGTGCCCGGTCGTGCCTGAGATCCCTCCTGGGTCTGCACCATCTCCTCACCCTCAACAGCATCAAGTGCGTCATCCCCTGCAAAAACATGAAAGAGAAAAAATGGAAACAGGCATTAGCACCATGGCACACAATTAGGCCTGACAAGCTACAGAACCAGTATTTGATTGACACATGTCCCGCATGACTATAACCCTCCCATGCATGCACTGTCACTGAGTTTGAAGGGGAGGAAAATGTCAGACACTGATGACACCAAGATGGAAGAGCAACACATTAGCTGCATGCTGGCTAGCAGTGCCATCACATATTGGCCTGTGAGTGGCATGTCCAATCCACATACATGACACATGCCATCACACAGATGGTATGTACCATGGGCATGTCACATATTGTTTGACAATAGGGCTGAGAAATGAGTAGTGAAAGTGGGGGAATTGAAACAATCAGCCTGAATGAACACTGAAAAATACGGAACAATGTTGTTGCAAGATGCCACTTCAAGGGCAACTGGCGTGATGTTGCACATAATGTCTACTGTGGGCAGAAGGGATACTGTAATAACCAAATCCCAATTGGATGAAGCACATGGGTGGCCCAAACCACTCAGGCACACACACCCTCACCTGGCACTCAATCAGAACCCCTCACACACACAACATACACATGGATCACACTCACATGCATGTGCACTCACCGGACAATGCCTCGTAATCTAGCAGTTCTCCCACACCTTGGATCTGTTCCTCTGTGACGTAGATCCCAGCAACAGACTCATGTACAGTGAGATCAATGTCCTCTTGTGGAGACCCACCTCCAGTCATCAGAGTAGCGGCATGACTTGAGGCCAGCTTTTTCTTTGCCCTGCACTTAAGGTCATTCCAGCGCTTGTAGCACTCACCAGCTGTGCGCCTCACAAATCCAAGGGCACTTATGATGTCCGCAACGGTCTGCCAGTGTGCCTGACGTCGAGCAGGTGTGGTCTTGCACCCTGAAGTGATCAACATTTCGCTGTCATGTGCGGACACATACTGCACAGTGCATCACGTTCGGCATCATTGAAGCTAGGCTTCCTTGGCGTGCCGGACTGCGTAGCCGTGTCTGGGTATCAGCCTGTAGTGGACGAGCACTCTTCCTCTTTCTTTTGGAAGGTGGTGGGGATCCTGAGTGGCCTACGCCGCTCTGGCCACTAGTGGCAGGAGCACCGGTGGACTGGGTAGTTGGAGTGTGGGAATGCACACTGAGCATGGGACTTGGTGCAGGCATTGGCTGAAGTGTGACGTAGTCAGGGGGAACGTTAGCAAGATGGACTGGGACCAACACTGACCTGGCTGGGAGAGTCAGAGCTGGGGTGGATGGAGCTGCAGTTGCCCCTGCAGCCTCCCCAACCTGCCTACTCGGGGCTGCAGATGACATAGCTGCCCCTGATCCACATGGCCTGGTGATACCAACTTGCACCGCCACATGTTGCCTAGACTTGGCGACCTGGAAGTCAGCCCGGGAGTCAACCTGTGCCAGGTCATGTGCCACAATGGGCCGGTCCAACAAGGGCTGAGCAGAGATGGTGTCAGCCACGTTTTCCTCAACCATGGGGGGGGTGGCGGTCATGGGTGTCCCTGACTGGTCCTCCACACATGGGGGGCTAGGGGTACCCTGCAAATCCCGGCCACGTCCCCTACCATGCCCACCACACCACACCCACCTCTTGAGGCTCGGCCACCTTTGCCACCCTTACCGCTTGGTCGCCTCCCAACCATGGCACTGATGTTGTTGTGAGTATAGGAGTTGCAGTAAACTATTGTCCTGGGCAATTGGGGGTCAAAGGGGTAGGGTACTAGATGGAATTCGTACCCTAGTGCTCTAGCAAGGCTGTATGTGACCCCTGGGGAAAGATGACGGGTCACGCAACGCACAGACACCCCAAAAACAGAAAATAACGTGCACACAACCCCTCGTAGACCACGTGGATATGGAAAAATGAACCCGCACTACAAGTGAACGCTGTTTGAGGAAACAGGCCCAACAGAAAATCAGAAAAAAGCTGTCAGAGGTAACAGGGAGTACAAACTAGAAACGCTGTGAAGTAAATCGCGTGTGAACCAACAAGAAGTACAGAATTCACCCACTCGCTCTCTACGAAAAGCACGTACAAGGAAATTACGTCCTACACGTACCTTTTGAACCGGCCCACACGTCCAACGTCACTTCCGCGTATACGCGCTAAGGCCCTATCCTCCAATTACACGAGCTGACACTCGGACGTGCAGTTCTTGGATATGTAACATGCACCCGGGTTCAGGAAACGCTCGTGCGTGCACATCACAGACACGCTTATGCGCTAAGGGCCTTTGGTCCAATGAAATCGCATACGCATGCTGACGCGCTTACGCGCTAAGGGCCTTTCCTCGAATTACACGCTGACGTGCAAGATTTTCACATGCCAAATCACTCCGTATCAAGCTAAATCACTCTGTATCAATCTAGCCACGTGTTCGCACACGGAAGACCACGCTCCTGCCCAGAAGGCCAAATTACTTCCCCCCAGAGCCCAGAGCAGGCTCCCACCTGCCATCTTCTGCTGCCTGATTTATGCTGCCCCCGTGCCCTGCCATTTGCTGCCTGCACATCAGCCCGGGGTGCTGTTGCTGTGACCACCCCTGCTGGAACAGAAGAAGACTCCCGACTGCTATTCCATCGCTCCACAGCCCAGCCCCAGAAACCAGTTGCCCACCCACACCTGCCTCTGGGGTTGCCATGTCAGGCACTACACCATCTGGCACCACTAGCAACCCCCAGCCAGAGAGGCAGAGGGCCACCAGCTTCACTGCCACTGAAGTTGGTGTCCTGGTGGAGCAAGTCCTGGGGCAGTATGATGCCCTCTTCGGAAGGTCGGCCGCCGACAAGGAAGGACGGACTCGGATCTGGACGGACATCGTGACTGCCATCAATTTGGAGGGGGTGGCAGTCCGCGACTTCCAACATGTTAAGAAGCGCTGGGAGGACTTCAGGTCCAGGACCCTCAACAAGGCCCGGCGCCTCTTGAAGGCAGCGATGCTAAGGGGCGCCGGGGCCACCTGTCGGAACATCAGATGAGGATCCTGGAACGCATATGCCCAGCGCTCCACGTCCAGGTCCTTGAGAGGCAGACCCGTCTGGAGTCGAGCGGTAAGTGTACATGCATACTGATTGGAAGCTGTGCGTGTGGTGGTGTGCCAGTAGTGTGCAGGTTGTACATGTGGTTTTGTAGGGTCATCTATGGATGTGTATGTACAGGGCTGTGAGGCTGACACATGCAAGTCCTTTCATGTGTGAGACGCATGGATGGTGTATGTGTGGGTAAGCATGCAGGCCAAATGCAGATGTGTGAGCACACATGTTTTGATTATTGGGTATGTAAGTTGGCATGGTTGTGGTGTCACACATGGATGTTAGTTCCAGCTGCATGTATCTGCACCATGTACATGTGCATGTGTGTGTATTTGACATGGGTGCAACAGTGATGCAACATGGATGCATGTGAGACTGATATGTAGAAGACTGATTGCCAGATGTGACATGGATGCCAATCTCATCACTGCGACAGTTGGTGGAGGTGTGCACATGCATGTAATTGTGGTGGCGTGTGTGCATCTCTAGTGCACTCCCTGTGTTTCATGTGATGTCTGGCTCACCTTTGGCTGCTCATGCTGTTGTATGTGTATGGATGGTGCTGGCTGTTGCAATATGGCTGTGAAATAGCTCATGTGTGTGAGTTGCAATGACATGTGTGTTGGGGATTGTGATGCCATGTCTGAAGTTTGACAATGCCACTCATGTACAACTGTCATGTGTGTATGAGTCCATTGTACAGTGCCCTGATGCCTGTCTCCTATCTCTCCCTGTCTGCAGCGTCAACTGATGAAGAGGGCGGAGAAGGTGCTGTGGAGCACAGCGGCAGGGATCGCACCGCCAGCAGGAGATGCAAGGCCCGGCTCCCCTCCCAGGTTGTCATCTCGTCGGGGAGTGAGGAGTCCGGTGCTGTGTCCCAGGTCGCAGCTGCAGAGGGTAGGTCCAAGAGGTGGAGGTTGGAGTTGGACTCCTTGGCAGCCTAAGGGGCAGCTGAGACCCCACATGGCCCATCGGAGGAAGATGGAACGGAGTCATCCTGGTTGGTGGGGGGTTTGGTGGAGGAGGAGGCTGTGCAAGGGACAGAGACGGGGTCTGGAGGTGGGGATTCCACTGGTGCTAGTGGTGCAGTGCAGGGGCAGGGACAGGAGGGATTACAGGCCGCCGCGGAGGTGCCTGTGTGTAATCCTGTCCCCGATCCTGTGACTGCATCATCTTGCACCAGCAGGGATACCTACGTCCAGACCCGTTCTCAGGGAGGGGATTGGTTTACACCACCTGACCTTCCTCTACCTGTGGATGTGGCTATCCGGCACTGGGTGGAGCCTGTCCTGGGTAGGGTGGCATTGCATCAACGTGCCATGCGAGCTGACCTGCAGTCTTTTCATGAGGAGACTGCACGCCTTCTCGCATGGCTCTTTGACCACGTTGACCCACTGGGACAGCTCACCACGGCCGGATTCCTCTGTTTTCTGGACCTTGTTCCGAAACCCTCCTCAACTGAACCCCCTATGCACCAGTCGTCCTCCGTGCCATCTTCCCACCCATGTGTCACCAGGGTGCCCTGTGGAGCTGCCTCTGACCCTGCGGCCAGGGCTGGTGGGGGACACATCCCTGCCACAGTCTGCAGTCGGACGTCCAGCAGGGGTGGCCACCTCGACAACTGTACCCCAGCTGGAGGACGATGTGCAGGGAGCAGGAGCCAGGGCACAGACAGAGGCACAGCAGCAACAAGGTGGGAGCCATGATGGCTCGGGGCCTTCATCATCGGAGGGGCAGGCATCGGCCGGAGGGCAGGAGGACCCTGGACGGGAAGTGCCTTCCGTGTGGCAGCGGTTGGGCCATGAGATAGATGCGGAGCGACAGCGGGCGGAAGAGGCACGGCTCACGATGGTCAGGACGGAGAACTCCATGCGTAGGGCCCTGAGTCGGGCCGAGTGCCTCGAGCCATTCGCAGGGATCTGGAGTTCAAGATTTCATCGTCCCTGCAAACCCTCGGGCCCATGGAAGAGGACCGCCTCCGGGACATCGAGCAGGAGTTCGATGATGCCCTGGCCCGGGACATCAACATGTGAGCCATTGGACTTGCCCGCTGCCCTTGTAAATAGTAAGTTAGTTAGTATTAGGTTTCCTTTGGTTTTTTCTTTATTTTGGACCGCTTGGACAATGGACCACATTTTTGTATATAGGTTTTTTATTAGGTAGTAGTTTTTGGTAGGTTTCATTTCTTGAGTTGGGCTCATGGACCCTGGATTCTTCTATTGTACATAGTTTTACATTGGATTCATCTTTTTAAATATTTTTTTTGTGTTCACCATGGAGCAATGGTTATTTTCCCTTGGATTTGATTTTTTGAACTGTGACTTTGGACAACATTTCTTTTTGGATTTCTTTTGCTTATGTTTTCTTGATTTTCATAATGTATCGGACATGGACCATTTCTTTTGTTATTCCCATTGTTGTGTGTTTAATTTGATTTACGTTCATGTAATTTTTGATATATATTTTTTTACACTTCCATTTGTGTTATCATCTCATTGGTTTCATGCATGTCATGATATGGGTTTTGACATTCTCTTGCACCCATTGTGTGTGTGTGACGGACATGTGTTCATTTACATACTTGCCATTGGGGTTGTATCATGTAATTGGCATTTCTATGTGGGTGGATGCAATACTTGGGTGGGTCTTTGGCATGTGTCGGCTGGCCATAAGGGCCAGGGATCTAGATTGTGATGACGTGTTGGCTGGGGGACATGTGTCAGGGCCTGCTGGCAGGTGCCCCACACTGCTGGGGGGTGGGGGTGCAGGGGACATGTGTGGGGGCCTGTTGGCAGGTGCCCCTCAGTGCTGGGGGTGGGAGTGCAAGGGGACATGAGTGGGACATGAGTGGGGGCCTGCTGGCAGGTGCCGTGCACTGCTGGGGGATGGGGGTGCAAGGGGACATGAGTGGGGGCCTGCTGGCAGGTGCCCCTCAGTGCTGGGGGATGGGGGTGCAAGGGGACATGAGTGGGACATGAGTAGGGGCCTGCTGGCAGGTGTCCTGCACTTCTTGGGGTGTGGGGATGCAAGGGGACATGAGTGGGGGCCTGCTGGCAGGTGCCCCGCACTGCTGGGGGATGGGTGTGCAAGTGGACATGAGTGGGGGCCTGCTAGCAGGTACCCTGCACTGCTGTGGGGTGGCGGTGCAAGGGGGTAATGCGTTGGTGATCACTAGTGCAAGGTGACATGTGGCTTGGCTGGGGGGGCATGCCCATGGTGGATGGCTGCCTGCGGAACTTACCAGGGGTGCAGGGTAGTCCCCTGTGGTGTGGTCTGCCTGCAGGGGCCGTGGAGCGTGTAGAGGGAACACCTGGGAGAACACACATTGCCAATTCACGTGTAGGACTCCCCTGCACCCCCGAAATACATGTACCCCACTCACACAGGGCTAATCGCATGTGAAACTTGCCCGCACCCCAGTAATACACGTACCCTGCTGAAATTGCGTGTGGAACTTCCTGCGCACCCCTGTAATACACGTACCCTGGTGAAATTGCGTGTTAAACTTCCCCGCACCCCAGAAATACACATACCCTGCTGTAATCGCGTGTTAAACTTCCCCGCACCCCAGAAATACATTTACCCTGCTGAAATCGCGTGTGTAACTTCCTGCGCACCCCTGTAATACACGTACCCTGCTGAAATCGCGTGTTAAACTTCCCCGCACCCCATAAATACACGTACCCTGCTGAAATCGCGTGTGGAACTTCCAGTGAACCCCTGTAATACACGTACCCTGCTGTAATCGCGTGTTAAACTTCCCCGCACCCCAGAAATACACGTACCCTGCTGAAATCGCATGTGGAACTTCCCGCGCACCCCTGTAATACACGTACCCTGCTGTAATTGCGTGTTAAACTTCCCCGCACCCCAGAAATACACATTCCCTGCTGAAATCGCGTGTTAAACTTCCCTGCACCCCAGAAATACATGTACCCTGCTGAAATCGCATGTGGAACTTCCCGTGAACCCCTGTAATACACGTACCCTGCTGTAAACGCGTGTTAAACTTCCCCGCACCCCAGAAATACACATACCCTGCTGAAATCGCGTGTGGAACTTCCCGCGCACCCCTGTAATACACGTACCCTGTTGAAATTGCGTGTTAAACTTCCCCGCACCCCAGAAATACTTGTACCCTGCTGAAATCGCGTGTGGAGCTTCCCGCGCACCACTGTAATACACGTACCCTACTGTAATCGCGTGTTAAACTTCCCCGCACTCCAGAAATACACATACCCTGCAGAAATCGCATGTGGAACTTCCCGCGCAACCCTGTAATACACATACCCTGCTGAAATCACATGTTAAACTTCCCCGCACCCCAGAAATACACGTATCCAGCTGAAATCGGGTGTGGAACTTCCCGCGCACCCCTGTAATACACATACCCTGCTGTAATTGCGTGTTAAACTTCCCCGCACCCCAGAAATACACGTACCCTGCTGAAATCGCGTGTGGAACTTCCCGCGCACCCCTGTAATACACGTACCCTGCTGAAATCGCGTGTTAAACTTCCCCGCACCCCAGAAATACACGTACCCTGCTGAAATCGCGTGTGGAACTTCCCGCGCACCCCTGTAATACACGTACCCTGCTGCAATTGCGTGTTAAACTTCCCAGCACCCCAGAAATACACGTACCCTGCTGTAATCGTGTGTGGAACTTCCCGCGCAAACCAGTAATACACGTTCCCCGCTCGGCGTTTGCTGTTTGCCAGCCCTGTATACTAGTCCAGGGTTGGCACAGTCCTTTGCACTGAATTGGGAATTTTGATGGCTTTTCCTTGCGCGAGGGCGTTCTTGGGGGCGAACTTGGCGCTGCTGTAGGGTCGCTGTGCCACTCTGCGCCACGGCTGGTTTTGGAGGCTAAAATCCATGAATACACTGTTCGCGGATATCGATTTTAGCGCACTCGGCTGGCACAGACATTCTCACGCGCACACTGTGCGCCACTTTTGTGCAAAATTCTATGAATTACCCTCTGTGTCTCTGCCTGTCTCCCTGTGAGGGAGAATTGTGTTGCCAGGAAAGGCTCTGCATGGTGGAGATGCTGGGGCTCTGACAAACGATGTTCATTGTTAGTTTTTGTTCCTGCTCTAACAAATGTGTATGTTTTGTAGAACTAATAAACAATCAATAGCCAGCAATTGGTGCTAACAGTAGAAACAGTTAATTGGTCTTAACATGACTATTATTCTTTCCAAGAAGGAAGGCCATTTTAAAGGGGAAAACGGTGTGCATTGATGGCAAAAAAGAAGCTATTAATAATGTAGTGTGTTTTTTTAGACTGTTACAATATTCATTTCAAATGTTCATTTCTATAATATACTGTAGTTATAATAAGAAGGTTAGACTTTCATACTGAGGAAAAGCACACTTTCAAAACCGATAGTGACAACGTACATTATGTATATTATGTTCTCAAAAGCTACCTTCCAAGCTGGATAGTCTAGAAAACTCTCACTGAACTGTTTTGAAATACCCTTATGAGCTCGCGGGCAGAAACAAATAGCACTAATTCAGGTGTTTGGCTGCTTTGCACCAAACTAAAGGGCATTCAGGGAAGTGAAATATGATTCACCACAGATCTTTGTATTAGACAAATTTGTCTGTGATTAAATTGTTTTATCACTAAGCATATAGTGCACATTGGGTTTACTGCTCATTTCATTTTTCGCAACACATTCCATAATATTAAAGTGCTTATAACCATAATTCATATATATTGTTTTGGCCAACTGCAAGATTAAATGATGATTAATGAAAAATGGCTGCAACTTCTCTCACTGTATTGGCTTTTCTAAGTAGTTAAAACATGAGGGGCTAAGAGGGGATGCCCGGTGACATGTCATGGGTGTTTCTACACGAGCCTAGTCCCCAATGCAGAGACATCCTTAGATAATGAATCCAAATAGCCATCAGTCTCTATTTAAGATACCATCTCCTTGAAGATTTATATAAGAACATAACTTCATTCCATCTCTGTTGCAGATCTGAACACTTTCTTCTGTCAGACAGGTTATCTTCCCGATTCAGAGAGATAGCCATGGAGGCTGTTAGACTGCCGAAGTCCCTTGCTGCACAATTCCTTTCTTTAGGATATGCATTCTGTTCCTTCCAATTCTGGTAGGGAAAATTCCTTATTTGCCTATGAACGTGTTTAAGTGGGGAGGAGGGAGTGAATAAATACAGTGGAATATAAACCTGGATCAAATGAGATATCCATCTTGAATTTCTTAAAAATGTTATTAATACTACTTCCATTGGATTCAAAAAAATCATCATGTCCTGCAATAATGCATTTTGCCTGACAATTGTGTCGACTGATCATTCAGGGTTACAATAGTTTGATTCACATTCTGCAGCAATTCCTTCTGTTCTATTGTAAGCATATCTAAACTCTGCTGTATCATCCTTAAATATTGGTCTAACTCTCAAAACGTGTTATCTAGTGTGTTCGCTGTTACTACATTCACTGTTAAAACAGCTGTCCCAACAATAGCTCTTATTATCATGACTAAAATTGCCCTATCAGAAGTCCTGCCATTCTCTGTTCCCTTTTTCTCTTAGCAATCAATTATTTAAAAATATGTTTTTCAATTGAGGCAATGCCAATTTTATTGCTCATTGAGTTCCTTCCCTACGTACCTGCACCCATTGTTTCACTTGAATGGATTTGGTTTTGATTAAATAAAGAATTCTACCTAAAATAGTGTTTGGATCTATGCTAGTATACATATTTCGAAGTAAATTGAAACAGGTGCATCTTCCAATACAATGACTGATGCTGGCCCTGGCTGGCAACATTGTTATTAAAACATTTTTTAACAATCTAGTTCAGTCTTTAGTTCTTTCCTTCCTTCCATGTAACATGGATGCTGTATTGTCATCTGGTCTTCCCCTCTTCGTCCACCAGCTTTTTTCCATCTCAGGGACTCTCTAATGGTTGATTTCCTGTCATAGTAAGATTTTGCACCTTTAGTTGCTCTTTCTATGTTTTTCTGCACAAATGCAAAAGCATGTTGCAAATGCTTCATTAATTGTTCCACATATTGAGCAATTGTCCATACATTTACTAAGACTCGCTTAATTCTGCTATATAATAAGTGTTGAGAAAGTACCATTGTCCTGCCTGTGATTAACTCATGTGGGCTGAGATTTGTAGCTTTTGATGATGTTGCGCTTATGGCCATGTCTACTAAAGGGGGTCATAAATCTCAACCAGACCCTGCTTCAGCCACACAAAATTTTAGGATATCGATAATTGTATAATTGCACCTTTCCACTCCCCCACTGGAGGATTTACACTATGAAATATGTAACTGCCGCTTCACCCCTAAAAATGTGCCACATTTTGGTCATTACTGAACTTGTAAAATGACTTTGATGATCTGACTCTATTCTAGGAGGAAACCAAACTTGAAAAATATGTGATTCACCATTAACTTCGCTTCAGTCTTTGCACTGACATCAGGATCAGGTATGTATTCCAACCATGTTGGAAATAAACATGTAACTGTCAGCATTTACTTGTTGCCCTGTGTAGATTCCTGAACCAGTCCAAATCAAAATCGATTTACCTTAAGATTGAAAATGTTTTCTTAGTACCTCTGTGTCCCGTTGTTAGTGAATTGTGGGCATGATGTAACATAAGGCCCTGAAACGAAACAGGGCCCACCCCCTGAGCATGACCTGAAACATTGTCGTAACAACAATCTGTGCTGTAATTAAAACGGTTTTCTACTCTTCATCAAGACAATCAGTTCCTCTCTGCCCTTGCAATCCACCTCTGTAATGGGATTCTTCTCTGAGTCTTCAATATGATTATATAATTTATCTATGATTGGGTCTTTCTTTTGTGCATTAATCAAATCCTGGTCAAGAGTGTCAAAGCTTCTTTGAACTACTGATTGGTTGTCTATCCATTGAGATTTTGAACGCATCACCGTGTCTACCTGTATCTCACTAAGCAAATGTCCAATGTGAAATAGCTCTCATTACTGGCCCAATTTAAGCCAATCAATCAGCCTCATCAGTGCCTTGATGCCTCCGGGATTAGTGTGCTTAACAAATGCAAAAAATAAATAAATGCAAATGAATTCCCTTCCTTATCTTCTACTGATATATTAGAATGTCCCATTATCTTTTTCCAGTGGACCTTCATCTCATTTTCTGAAACAAGATTGTCAATGGCCTGAATTAGTTTCCCATGTTTGAGGAGCGTTTTATTACAAGTGACCATCCTTCCCATTTCCACCCCGGCAGATATTCCACAAATCTGTTCCAGGCATAGTCAGAGTCTGGGACAATCACTATCTCTTTTAACTTCTTGTCTACTGCTGTGGATGTTGCCTAGTATATTTCAGCCAATTCTACTACCTGACTACTCCTGGGAACTATTTTAATTCTAAGTGATGGAATATCATAATGTTTGACCCACACATTTCCCATTCCTGACACTAAATCCTTTTCAGGGTCATTACTCATGTCATATGCACAACCATCCAAAGATATGTGTGGGATGTTTTGACATTTCTCATCTTCAAATGATTTGTGTGGTGAACATTCATATTCAACCAAATCAGTTTCTAATTCTCTACTTTCTGTGGATCCTACCAATGCACAGTCATGTAATTGTGCAAGCCCCTGGGCCACTGGACTATTTTTATTCTGCCCATATATCACTTCCACTGGGAATCCTTGCAATGCTAATGTCTACAAGGTAATTCTTGATTGGACTAAGTTTCCTGACCTGAACCTTTTACTTCGCAAAAATTGTAGAGGCTGATTTGCAGTTTCAATAATTACCTGCTTTCCTAGAATGATGCGGCAAAAATGCTGCAATGGTTTTCAATAGAGCCATTTCACATTCATTAAATATGGTTTCTACTTTCATCAAAGCTTTGCTCGCATATGCAATAGTCTTGTTATTCAAGGCATGCTTTTAATTTTTAACCGCTGACATGATAGGTCTATGAATGCTATCTATCTATATAAAGCTGTTAGGTATGTTTCTGTACTCAGCTGATGGAATGTATTAGTGTTAGGTTGCCCTCTGCTGTCTAAATGGCAAAGTGCACCTCTGTGTGTCCTTCCACTTCAACAATAGCTATAATTTTAACAAAAATAATGAGCATGGTTCTACGCTGTCCCTTCACCTTCCACTATCGCAAACAATAAGAATATGTTTTTCTTCTCCACCCCCACTTCTCTTCACACAGGGCACAGCGGTTCTAGTGTCAATGAACAGTTAATTACCGGCTCAACATTTCAGTCTCTAAAGAGCGAACCACTGTAGTTTGAATGCCTCCTCAAGAGCTAAAACTGAAAGTAGTTGTGTGCTGTAAATATGTTATTACACAATCCTATACCATAAGGGTGACTGGGCAATGCAACAAGGTTGATAATTGTGCAACTACAAAGGCACATCATAGAGGCCTGTGTAATCGATGGATTAAACTTAAGTACTGTTCTTATACGAAGCATACTGTCATTCCATCTCATACAAATATACCTTTCAAATTCAAAAGGAGACAGTTTCCCACATGTTTAGCCTTTTCAATGACCATTAAAAAGTCACAGTGACCTAGGCCCCCTTCCTGGAAGCGATCAGTGGTAATTCAGATATTTAAGAAGGGGGACAGAAATAATCTTATGAAATACCGACTGATATTGTCCTTTAAGATAAGCTATAACGGCATATGTTACAAGGGGAACAGCTAGTCTTTATAAACAAATATTGATTCTTCTTTTGATAAGTAAAAAAATGGGGCTCTTGACAAACAAACTTTAATTTAGCTACCACCTCATTTTGTCCCTGTCCCCAGATCCAGGGCACACCTTGCCTCATTAGCTTAGTAAATGATTGTGGGATTTCTGGATAATTTTGATACATGTTCTATTGTAAATTGGCATCCTCAATCAATACACTTTTCAAACCCTTCAGATTGATGGGATCTTTCAACCTTTGAATAGATTCTACCTTTTTCTTTTGTGGGTTCAATCCCTGTTCCGTGACTTCATGTCCCAAGAACGTGATCCTTTTTCTGCACCACTGCGCCTTATGTAATGATATAGTTGCCCTAGCCTTTTTTTTACTTGACAGGATGCATGTCTTATTTCACTAGAATGGCCTTTTATGTCCTCATTCTTTATCAGGATATCATCCACATAATCTACGGTTCCTATCTCGGCTGCATCTGGAATCACCTCATTCATAAAGATTCCAAACTTGCTCTGCTATTGATATAGCAAAGGGGAACTTTCCTTGCAACGTGACCGAGAATAGGTTTTAAATGAGCCTTGCACACCAATATCTGACTGTTAGATCCAACATGGTAAAAACATTTGACTCCTGTATTTGTGCAAGGCCTTGGTCAATGAACGGAAGTGGACACCCTGACACAGGTACCCTCTTTCACCACTGACCACTGGTCATCAACACACCTAAGGAAGGCATGTTAGGGATACTGTTAATAGGACCAATTATCCCTCTTGGCTCTGGATGTTGTATGATTTCAAGCAGTGACTCCAAAAATACTACAAGTAACCTTTATTGTTGCACAAAAACAGGTTCTCCACCATAACCTTCATGTAATGTAGCGACATGCAAATCAGAATGCCCACATGCATCTCACAAATATATTTTTGAATTCTAAAAATATGTTCCTCAATTAGTCCCTCTCTAAGTCATGTGTACATGCATCTGTAGCGTGAATTTGTTCTTCTGTCATTGTCATTGTAGACAATTCTGGAAAATCCTCCAAATTAGGAATGTCTTTGTTTTCCATTAATTGTGTGTTAGTATCTTTATGGACAAATGTCCCTTGCAAATATCTTGGTATTTCATCCTCATCTCAATTCACTCTTTTTTCTTCAGGCTCATTGCCATCCAACTGAAATAGAATGGAATCCTCCCAGGGATGACACATCACATCTTTTGGTTAATAAGTATATACTGAGTGTATTCTGAAGACACCCCTTTGGGTTTGGAGTCTATAAATTCAACTCCTAAAGGGATATAACTTTCAGGAATATTTCCAATGATTGCGTTGTTCAAATCTGTAGTGTAGTATGATTTCTGAATTGCCATACCGCATGGGGTACCTTCTTCCCACTGACATCCTTTGTTATCTGCTACTATCCATATGGGACTTTCCTCAACTTCCACCATTGGTGAGTATTTGCATTATTTTCCTTGCTGTCTCATGATTTGATTGTTACACACACATGTGTCAGACTCTCAAATTTACTTTAAACTCTGTTGTGAAGGCAGGAAGTGTAACATCCTTTTTTCACCTGGAGCTCAATTGCATGTGGCATTATTTGTGCGTAACAATACGCTTGCCTTTTATCCTCAAATTAATGTGGTGCTCCATCCAGGCTGGACCAAAAGTTTTGGCACAATAATTTCATCTTGTGCATGTTATAATTTCCCATCTAAAATGTGGCCTTAGGTCCACTTACTATCCACACGTTGTGATTGATTCTTTTGGATTTGTTTTTCTTTTTTTTTTACAATGTGCATCTCCCTACTACTCTGCGTCGCAGAAAAAGGTTGTCTAATCTGAATGTGTGTTGGTTTCTATGATACATTTGGTATTTCCTTTCTGTCAGGCATTTATTTAAACACTTTCTCATTGATAATAATAATTCCTTGTTCTAGAGCAGATACTGCACCCAGCATATCTCGATACCCATTCATGCTCACTCTGATATATGCATGACCTTCATTCATGTGGATCTAAGCAATGGCTGAGATATATTTTTTCCTGCTGTGACATAGAATCATCACAGGGTGTTCTTGCTTCCTCATTTATATAGAATCTTAATGTGATTTCATCCACTTTTGTGTGCCACTTCGTCCTTAGAGTTAAAGAAATCTTCAATTATTGTTTTATCTGTTTATCTTGCATTCGTTCCTGGCACATGATATTGACAGTAACACTAGGGCTATACCTATTCTGAAGATAGACCGCAATCATTCTCTCTGATTTATCAATGGTGTGGCATTCTTTTGCAGTACCAGGCAGGCTTGCTACTTTTTGAGGCTTCAGCATCTTTTTGGGCAATGCCCATAGAACACCTTTTACCTTATCAATTAGTGGTGACAGACATTTCAGACCATGGGCCTCATTACAAGTGTGCCGGTCCGGTACAAACGGTGCTGGGAAGCCTACCAGCACTGTTATTACCGGACCGGCACACTACGGGTCTGCTTGCGGGGTACAGCGGCCACGGTAAGCAGACCTACACAGAAGCACCAGCACCATTATTAACGGTTCCGGTTCTTCCGTGTTCCCCATTCCCATTGAGTCCTATGGGACTCAAATGGGAATGGGGATTAACATTTACCGGCGCCTGACTTCCCAGAAAACTGGGGTCATAATACCCCGGTAATTCCAGCAAGCCAGGTGCCAGTAAATATTGGAAGTCTGTCGGCAACCTGCCGGTTTTACCGGCTCGGCTACCGCCGGACTTGTAATGAGGCTTAATGTGTGCCAAACCAGAATGGTGTTTCCTCAATTGTGCTCATCAACAATTCTTGTCTTAATTTATGTTAATGTTAACTTCAGTAGCACCTTCCACAGGTATCTCCTCACCATTGAAACTATACACAGGGCCCCCTATCTTTCTCAAATGTAAAGTATTTTGTTGGTGTTTTCCATCATGTATGCTATTAAGCAGTTTAATTGATATCACTGTAGCCTGTGCTCCTTTATCCACTATTGCATATACTTAGCTGTAGTGTTGAAGTGAAGCCGCTTAACAAAGTGGGGGCTCGTCCAGGATTCTGGCTTAGATCTATCACTTGTGCAGATTAATACAGTGTGCTAACTGACAGAAGACATACATCCGGTCGGATCACCACGCTGTGTTACGCTGTAAAGCACTCCTCAAAGGAACGCTCTAAGGAAACGGTCTGTTTTGCAAAAATAAAATACAAACTTCTGTAAGTCAGGAAGGAACTCAAATTCCAGAATGACGACACTGGTAGACATCAAAATATCCAGAGAGCACTTCTTACATAAGCTATTTGTGAGAGGTGAGTGGACTCATCAGGACCAAACGGTCTGGTTGCAGGCAATCGCGCAACAGGTCACTGAAACAGGGTCAGATACATGGAGAGATCAGGGTCCCCTACATGTGGCCCTGAGTGAACTATATATGGCCCCTAAAGCCAAAGATGAACATAATAAGATTGCCAGGATAGCAGCATATTTGAACCTATATATGGGAGAAATGCAGGACAAATGTGCTGAAGGCCAAGATCTGGCAAATAGGCAACAGATGGGGTTAGAGAAGGCCCAATCTGATCTGGACTCTTCTGAGCAGAGGCTGCTCAGGAGCCAGGAGTCAGAAAAGGACAGCAGACAGTACATCACTAAAATAAAGGAGGATATGGATGTGCTGCAACAGGAAAAGGCTGACCAGGATACCAGATTTCTGGCCTTGCAGAAGGAGTACCAAGAAGGTTTGGACTCCCTACTGCAGAGCCAGAAAAAACTGGAGCAACAGTTAGACTTCAATAGGGCATGTGCTAAGCAGGTAGTCACCCTGCAAAGCCACCTAGATAGGGAGAAGGCAGAGAGCAATAAACTGATTTTGAAAGACCTGGATACCCAGGCAGAGTTTGACCAGGAGTGCCAGAAAGCTGGTGCATGTGTGTGTATTTGACATGGGTGCAACAGTGATGCAACATGGATGCATGTGAGACTGATATGTAGAAGACTGATTGCCAGATGTGACATGGATGCCAATCTCATCACTGCGACAGTTGGTGGAGGTGTACACATGCATGTAATTGTGGTGGCGTGTGTGCATCTCTAGTGCACTCCCTGTGTTTCATGTGATGTCTGGCTCACCTTTGGCTGCTCATGCTGTTGTATGTGTATGGATGTTGCTGGCTGTTGCAATATGGCTGTGAAATAGCTCATGTGTGTGAGTTGCAATGACATGTGTGTTGGGGATTGTGATGCCATGTCTGAAGTTTGACAATGCCACTCATGTACAACTGTCATGTGTGTATGAGTCCATTGTACAGTGCCCTGATGCCTGTCTCCTATCTCTCCCTGTCTGCAGCGTCAACTGATGAAGAGGGCGGAGAAGGTGCTGTGGAGCACAGCGGCAGGGATCGCACTGCCAGCAGGAGATGCAAGGCCCGGCTCCCCTCCCAAGTTGTCATCTCGTCGGGGAGTGAGGAGTCCGGTGCTGTGTCCCAGGTCGCAGCTGCAGAGGGTAGGTCCAAGAGGTGGAGGTTGGAGTTGGACTCCTTGGCAGCCTAAGGGGCAGCTGAGACCCCACAGGGCCCGACGGAGGAAGATGGCACGGAGTCATCCTGGTTGGTGTGGGGTTTGGTGGAGGAGGAGGCCATGCAAGGGACAGAGATGGGGTCTGGAGGTGGGGATTCCACTGGTGCTAGTGGTGCAGTGCAGGGGCAGGGACAGGAGGGATTACAGGCCGCCGCGGAGGTGCCTGTGTGTAATCCTGTCCCCGATCCTGTGACTGCATCATCTTGCACCAGCAGGGATACCTACGTCCAGACCCGTTCTCAGGGAGGGGATTGGTTTACACCACCTGGCCTTCCTCTACCTGCGGATGTGGCTATCCGGCACCAGGTTGAGCCTGTCCTGGGTGGGGTGGCATTGCATCAACGTGCCATGCGAGCTGACCTGCAGTCTTTTCATGAGGAGACTGCACGTCTTCTCGCATGGCTCTTTGACCACGTTGACCCACTGGGACAGCTCACCACGGCCGGATTCCTCTGTTTTCTGGACCTTGTTCCGAAACCCTCCTCAACTGAACCCCCTATGCACCAGTCGTCCTCCGTGCCATCTTCCCACCCATGTGTCACCTGGGTGCCCTGTGGAGCTGCCTCTGACCCTGCGCCCAGGTCTGGTGGGGGACACATCCCTGCCACAGTCTGCAGTCGGACGTCCAGCAGGGGTGGCCACCTCAACAACTGTACCCCAGCTGGAGGAGGATGTGCAGGCAGCAGGAGCCAGGGCACAGACAGAGGCACAGCAGCAACAAGGTGGGAGCCATGATGGCTCGGGGCCTTCATCATCGGAGGGGCAGGCATCGGCCAGAGGGCAGGAGGACCCTGGACGGGAAGTGCCTTCCGTGTGGCAGCGGTTGGGCCATGAGATAGATGCGGAGCGACAGCGGGTGGAAGAGGCACGGCTCACGATGGTCAGGACGGAGAACTCCATGCGTAGGGCCCTGAGTCGGGCCGAGTGCCTCGAGCCATTCGCAGGGATCTGGAGTTCAAGATTTCATCGTCCCTGCAAACCCTCGGGCCATGGAAGAGGACCGCCTCCGGGACATCGAGCAGGAGTTCGATGATGCCCTGGCCCGGGACATCAACATGTGAGCCATTGGACTTGCCCGCTGCCCTTGTGCCCTTGTAAATAGTAAGTTAGTTAGTATTAGGTTTCCTTTGGTTTTTTCTTTATTTTGGACCGCTTGGACAATGGACCACATTTTTGTATATAGTTTTTTTATTAGGTAGTAGTTTTTGGTAGGTTTCATTTCTTGAGTTGGGCTCATGGACCCTGGATTCTTCTATTGTACATAGTTTTACATTGGATTCATCTTTTTAAATATTTTTTTTGTGTTCACCATGGAGCAATGGTTATTTTCCCTTGGATTTGATTTTTTGAACTGTGACTTTGGACAACATTTCTTTTTGGATTTCTTTTGCTTATGTTTTCTTGATTTTCATAATGTATCGGACATGGACCATTTCTTTTGTTATTCCCATTGTTGTGTGTTTAATTTGATTTACGTTCATGTAATTTTTGATATATATTTTTTTATACTTCCATTTGTGTTATCATCTCATTGGTTTCATGCATGTCATGATATGGGTTTTGACATTCACTTGCATCCATTGTGTGTGTGTGACGGACATGTGTTCATTTACATACTTGCCATTGGGGTTGTATCATGTAATTGGCATTTCTATGTGGGTGGATGCAATACTTGGGTGGGTCTTTGGCATGTGTCGGCTGGCCATAAGGGCCAGGGATCTAGATTGTGATGACGTGTTGGCTGGGGGACATGTGTCAGGGCCTGCTGGCAGGTGCCCCACACTGCTGGGGGGTGGGGGTGCAGGGGACATGTGTGGGGGCCTGTTGGCAGGTGCCCCTCAGTGCTGGGGGGGGTGGGAGTGCAAGGGGACATGAGTGGGACATGAGTGGGGGCCTGCTGGCAGGTGCCGTGCACTGCTGGGGGATGGGGGTGCAAGGGGACATGAGTGGGGGCCTGCTGGCAGGTGCCCCTCAGTGCTGGGGGATGGGGGTGCAAGGGGACATGAGTGGGACATGAGTAGGGGCCTGCTGGCAGGTGTCCTGCACTTCTTGGGGTGTGGGGATGCAAGGGGACATGAGTGGGGGCCTGCTGGCAGGTGCCCCGCACTGCTGGGGGATGGGTGTGCAAGGGGACATGAGTGGGGGCCTGCTGGCAGGTACCCTGCACTGCTGTGGGGTGGCGGTGCAAGGGGGTAATGCGTTGGTGATCACTAGTGCAAGGTGACATGTGGCTTGGCTGGGGGGGCATGCCCATGGTGGATGGCTGCCTGCGGAACATGACCAGGGGTGCAGGGTAGTCCCCTGTGGTGTGGTCTGCCTGCAGGGGCCGTGGAGCGTGTAGAGGGAACACCTGGGAGAACACACATTGCCAATTCACGTGTAGGACTCCCCTGCACCCCCGAAATACATGTACCCCACTCACACAGGGCCTATCGCGTGTGAAACTTGCCCGCACCCCAGTAATACACGTACCCTGCTGAAATTGCGTGTGGAACTTCCTGCGCACCCCTGTAATTCACGTACCCTGGTGAAATTGCGTGTTAAACTTCCCCGCACCCCAGAAATACACATACCCTGCTGAAATCGCGTGTGGAACTTCCCGCGCACCCCTGTAATACACGTACCCTGCTGTAATCGCGTGTTAAACTTCCCCGCACCCCAGAAATACACGTACCCTGCTGAAATCGCGTGTGGAACTTCCAGTGAACCCTTGTAATACACGTACCCTGCTGTAATCGCGTGTTAAACTTCCCCGCACCGCAGAAATACACGTACCCTGCTGAAATCGCGTGTGGAACTTCCCGCGCACCCCTGTAATACATGTACCCTGCTGTAATCGCGTGTTGAACTTCCCCGCACCCCAGAAATACACGTTCCCTGCTGAAATCGCGTGTTAAACTTCCCTGCACCCCAGAAATACACGTACCCTGCTGAAATCGCATGTGGAACTTCCCGTGAACCCCTGTAATACACGTACCCTGCTGTAAACGCGTGTTAAATTTCCCCGCACCCCAGAAATACACATACCCTGCTGAAATCGCGTGTGGAACTTCCCGCGCACCCCTGTAATACACGTACCCTGTTGAAATTGCGTGTTAAACTTCCCCGCACCCCAGAAATACTTGTACCCTGCTGAAATCGCGTGTGGAGCTTCCTGCGCACCACTGTAATACACGTACCGTACTGTAATCGCGTGTTAAACTTCCCCGCACTCCAGAAATACACATACCCTGCAGAAATCGCATGTGGAACTTCCCGCGCAACCCTGTAATACACATACCCTGCTGAAATCACATGTTAAACTTCCCCGCACCCCAGAAATACACGTATCCTGCTGAAATCGCGTGTGGAACTTCCCGCGCACCCCTGTAATACACATACCCTGCTGTAATCGCGTGTTAAACTTCCCCGCACCCCAGAAATACACATACCCTGCTGAAATTGCGTGTGTAACTTCCTGCGCACCCCTGTAATACACGTACCCTGCTGAAATCGCGTGTTAAACTTCCCGCACCCCAGAAATACACGTACCCTGCTGAAATCGCGTGTGGAACTTCCCACGCACCCCTGTAATACACGTACCCTGCTGTAATCGCATGTTAAACTTCCCCACACCCCAGAAATACAAGTACCCTGCTGAAATTGCGTGTTAAACTTCCCCGCACCCCAAAAATACATGTACCCTGCTGAAATCGCGTATGGAACTTCCCGCGCACCCCTGTAATACACGTACCCTGCTGTAATTGCGTGTTAAACTTCCCAGCACCCCAGAAATACACGTACCCTGCTGTAATTGTGTGTGGAACTTCCCGCGCACCCCAGTAATACACGTTCCCCGCTCGGCGTTTGCTGTTTGCCAGCCCTGTATACTAGTCCAGGGTTGGCACAGCCCTTTGCACTGAATGGGAATTTTGATGGCTTTTCCTTGCGCGAGGGCGTTCTTGGGGGCGTAACTGGCGCTGCTGTAGGGTCGCTGTGCCACTCTGCGCCACGGCTGGTTTTGGAGGCTAAAATCCATGAATACACTGTTCGCGGATATCGATTTTAGCGCACTCGGCTGGCACAGACATTCGCACGCGCACACTGTGCGCCACTTTTGTGCGAAATTCTATGAATTACCCTCTGTGTCTCTGCCTGTCTCCCTGTGAGGGAGAATTGTGTTGCCAGGAAAGGCTCTGCATGGTGGAGATGCTGGGGCTCTGACAAACGATGTTCATTGTTAGTTTTTGTTCCTGCTCTAACAAATGTGTATGTTTTGTAGAACTACCAAACAATCAATAGCCAGCAATTGGTGCTAACAGTAGAAACAGTTAATTGGTCTTAACATGACTATTATTCTTTCCAAGAAGGAAGGCCATTTTAAAGGGGAAAACGGTGTGCATTGATGGCAAAAAAGAAGCTATTAATAATGTAGTGTGTTTTTTTAGACTGTTACAATATTCATTTCAAATGTTCACTTCTATAATATACTGTAGTTATAATAAGAAGGTTAGACTTTCATACTGAGGAAAAGCACACTTTCAAAACCGATAGTGACAACGTACATTATGTATATTATGTTCTCAAAAGCTACCTTCCAAGATGGATAGTCTAGAAAACTCTCACTGAACTGTTTTGAAATACCCTTATGAGCTTGCGGGCAGAAACAAATAGCACTAATTCAGGTGTTTGGCTGCTTTGCACCAAACTAAAGGGCATTCAGGGAAGTGAAATATGATTCACCACAGATCTTTGTATTAGACAAATTTGTCTGTGATTAAATTGTTTTATCACTAAGCATATAGTGCACATTGGGTTTACTGCTCATTTCATTTTTCGCAACACATTCCATAATATTAAAGTGCTTATAACCATAATTCATATATATTGTTTCGGCCAACTGCAAGATTAAATGATGATTAATGAAAAATGGCTGCAACTTCTCTCACTGTATCGGCTTTTCTAAGTAGTTAAAACATGAGGGGCTATGCCCGGTGACATGTCAAGGGTGTTTCTACACAAGCCTAGTCCCCAATGCAGAGACATCCTTAGATAATGAGTCCAAATAGCCATCAGTCTCTATTTAAGATACCATCTCCTTGAAGATTTATATAAGAACATAACTTCATTCCATCTCTGTTGCAGATCTGAACACTTTCTTCTGTCAGACAGGTTATCTTCCCGATTCAGAGAGATAGCCATGGAGGCTGTTAGACTGCCGAAGTCCCTTGCTGCACAATTCCTTTCTTTAGGATATGCATTCTGTTTCTTCCAATTCTGGTAGGGAAAATTCCTTATTTGCCTATGAACGTGTTTAAGTGGGGAGGAGGGAGTGAATAAATACAGTGGAATGTGAACCTGGATCAAATGAGATATCCATCTTGAATTTCTTAAAAATGTTATTAATACTACTTCCATTGGATTCAAAAAAATCATCATGTCCTGCAATAATGCATTTTTCCTGACGATTGTGTCGACTGATCATTCAGGGTTACAATAGTTTGATTCACATTCTGCAGCAATTCCTTCTGTTCTATTGTAAGCATATCTAAACTCTGCTGTATCATCCTTAAATATTGGTCTAACTCTCAAAACTTGTTATCTAGTGTGTTCGCTGTTACTACATTCACTGTTAAAACAGCTGTCCCAACAATAGCTCTTATTATCATGACTAAAATTGCCCTATCAGAAGTCCTGCCATTCTCTGTTCCCTTTTTCTCTTAGCAATCAATTATTTAAAAATATGTTTTTCAATTGAGGCAATGCCAATTTTATTGCTCATTGAGTTCCTTCCCTACGTACCTGCGCCCATTGTTTCACTTGAATGGATTTGGTTTTGATTAAACAAAGAATTCTACCTAAAATAGTGTTTGGATCTATGCTAGTATACATATTTCGAAGTAAATTGAAACAGGTGCATCTTCCAATACAATGACTGATGCTGGCCCTGGCTGGCAACATTGTTATTAAAACATTTTTTAACAATCTAGTTCAGTCTTTAGTTCTTTCCTTCCTTCCATGTAACATGGATGCTGTATTGTCATCTGGTCTTCCCCTCTTCGTCCACCAGCTTTTTTCCATCTCAGGGACTCTCTAATGGTTGATTTCCTGTCATAGTAAGATTTTGCACCTTTAGTTGCTCTTTCTATGTTTTTCTGCACAAATGCAAAAGCATGTTGCAAATGCTTCATTAATTGTTCCACATATTGAGGAATTGTCCATACATTTACTAAGACTCGCTTAATTCTGCTATATAATAAGTGTTGAGAAAGTACCATTGTCCTGCCTGTGATTAACTCATGTGGGCTGAGATTTGTAGCTTTTGATGATGTTGCGCTTATGGCCATGTCTACTAAAGGGGGTCATAAATTTCAACCAGACCCTGCTTCAGCCACACAAAATTTTAGGATATCGATAATTGTATAATTGCACCTTTCCACTCCCCCACTGGAGGATTTACACTATGAAATATGTAACTGCCGCTTCACCCCTAAAAATGTGCCACATTTTGGTCATTACTGAACTTGTAAAATGACTTTGATGATCTTACTCTATTCTAGGAGGAAACCAAACTTGAAAAATATGTGATTCACCATTAACTTGGCTTCAGTCTTTGCACTGACATCAGGATCAGGTATGTATTCCAACCATGTTGGAAATAAACATGTAACTGTCAGCATTTACTTGTTGCCCTGTGTAGATTCCTGTACCAGTCCAAATCAAAATCGATTTACCTTAAGATTGAAAATGTTTTCTGAGTACCTCTGTGTCCCGTTGTTAGTGAATTGTGGGCATGATGTAACATAAGGCCCTGAAAAGAAACAGGGCCCACCCCCTGACCATGACCTGAAACATTGTCGTAACAACAATCTGTGCTGTAATTAAAACGGTTTTCTACTCTTCATCAAGACAATCAGTTCCTCTCTGCCCTTGCAATCCACCTCTGTAATGGGATTCTTCTCTGAGTCTTCAATATGATTATATAATTTATCTATGATTGGGTCTTTCTTTTGTGCATTAATCAAATCCTGGTCAAGAGTGTCAAAGCTTCTTTTAACCACTGATTGGTTGTCTATCCATTGAGATTTTGAACGCATCACCATGTCTACCTGTATCTCACTAAGCAAATGTCCAATGTGAAATAGCTCTCATTACTGGCCCAATTTAAGCCAATCAATCAGCCTCATCAGTGCCTTGATGCCTCCGGGATTAGTGTGCTTAACAAATGCAAAAAATAAATAAATGCAAATGAATTCCCTTCCTTATCTTCTACTGATATATTAGAATGTCCCATTATCTTTTTCCAGTGGACCTTCATCTCATTTTCTGAAACAAGATTGTCAATGGCCTGAATTAGTTTCCCATGTTTGAGGAGCGTTTTATTACAAGTGACCATCCTTCCCATTTCCACCCCGGCAGATATTCCACAAATCTGTTCCAGGCATAGTCAGAGTCTGGGACAATCACTATCTCTTTTAACTTCTTGTCTACTGCTGTGGATGTTGCCTAGTATATTTCAGCCAACTCTACTACCTGACTACTCCTGGGAACTATTTTAATTCTAAGTGATGGAATATCATAATGTTTGACCCACACATTTCCCATTCCTGACACTAAATCCTTTTCAGGGTCATTACTCATGTCATATGCACAACCATCCAAAGATATGTGTGGGATGTTTTGACATTTCTCATCTTCAAATGATTTGTGTGGTGAACATTCATATTCAACCAAATCAGTTTCTAATTCTCTACTTTCTGTGGATCCTACCAATGCACAGTCATGTAATTGTGCAAGCCCCTGGGCCACTGGACTATTTTTATTCTGCCCATATATCACTTCCACTGGGAATCCTTGCAATGCTAACGTCTACAAGGTAATTCTTGATTGGACTAAGTTTCCTGACCTGAACCTTTTACTTCGCAAAAATTGTAGAGGCTGATTTGCAGTTTCAATAATTATCTGCTTTCCTAGAATGATGCGGCAAAAATGCTGCAATGGTTTTCAATAGAGCCATTTCACATTCATTAAATGTGGTTTCTACTTTCATCAAAGCTTTGCTCGCATATGCAATAGTCTTGTTATTCAAGGCATGCTTTTAATTTTTAACCGCTAATCTATCTATATAAAGCTGTTAGGTATGTCTCTGTACTCAGCTGATGGAATGTATTAGTGTTAGGTTGCCCTCTGCTGTCTAAATGGCAAAGTGCACCTCTGTGTGTCCTTCCACTTCAACAATAGCTATAATTTTAACAAAAATAATGATGCATGGTTCTACGCTGTCACTTCACCTTCCACTATCGCAAACAATAAGAATATGTTTTTCTTCTCCACCCCCACTTCTCTTCACACAGGGCACAGCGGTTCTAGTGTCAACGAACAGTTAATTACCGGCTCAACATTTCAGTCTCTAAAGAGCGAACCACTGTAGTTTGAATGCCTCCTCAAGAGCTAAAACTGAAAGTAGTTGTGTGCTGTAAATATGTTATTACACAATCCTATACCATAAGGGTGACTGGGCAATGCAACAAGGTTGATAATTGTGCAACTACAAAGGCACATCATAGAGGCCTGTGTAATCGATGGATTAAACTTAAGTACTGTTCTTATACGGAGCATACTGTCATTCCATCTCATACAAATATACCTTTCAAATTCAAAAGGAGACAGTTTCCCACATGTTTAGCCTTTTCAATGACCATTAAAAAGTCACAGTGACCTAGGCCCCCTTCCTGGAAGCGATCAGTGGTAATTCAGATATTTAAGAAGGGGGACAGAAATAATCTTATGAAATACCGACTGATATTGTCCTTTAAGATAAGCTATAACGGCATATGTTACAAGGGGAACAGCTAGTCTTTATAAACAAATATTGATTCTTCTTTTGATAAGTAAAAAAATGGGGCTCTTGACAAACAAACTTTAATTTAGCTACCACCTCATTTTGTCCCTGTCCCCAGATCCAGGGCACACCTTGCCTCATTAGCTTAGTAAATGATCGTGTGATTTCTGGATAATTTTGATACATGTTCTATTGTAAATTGGCATCCTCAATCAATACACTTTTCAAACCCTTCAGATTGATGGGATCTTTCAACCTTTGAATAGATTCTACCTTTTTCTTTTGTGGGTTTAATCCCTGTTCCGTGACTTCATGTCCCAAGAACGTGATCCTTTTTCTGCACCACTGTGCCTACTGTAATGATATAGTTGCCCTAGCCTTTTTTTACTTGACAGGATGCATGTCTTATTTCACTAGAATGGCCTTTTATGTCCTCATTCTTTATCAGGATATCATCCACATAAACTACGGTTCCTATCTCGGCTGCATCTGGAATCACCTCATTCATAAAGATTCCAAACTTGCTCTGCTATTGATATAGCAAAGGGGAACTTTCCTTGCAACGTGTCCGAGAATAGGTTTTAAATGAGCCTTGCACACCAATATCTGACTGTTAGATCCAACATGGTAAAAACATTTGACTCCTGTATTTGTGCAAGGCCTTGGTCAATGAACGGAAGTGGACACCCTGACACAGGTACCCTCTTTCACCACTGACCACTGGTCATCAACACACCTAAGGAAGGCATGTTAGGGATACTGTTAATAGGACCAATTATCCCTCTTGGCTCTGGATGTTGTATGATTTCAAGCAGTGACTCCAAAAATACTACAAGTAACCTTTATTGTTGCACAAAAACAGGTTCTCCACCATAACCTTCATGTAATGTAGCGACATGCAAATCAGAATGCCCACATGCATCTCACAAATATATTTTTGAATTCTAAAAATATGTTCCTCAATTAGTCCCTCTCTAAGTCATGTGTACATGCATCTGTAGCGTGAATTTGTTCTTCTGTCATTGTCATTGTAGACAATTCTGGAAAATCCTCCAAATTAGGAATGTCTTTGTTTTCCATTAATTGTGTGTTAGTATCTTTATGGACAAATGTCCCTTGCAAATATCTTGGTATTTCATCCTCATCTCAATTCACTCTTTTTTCTTCAGGCTCATTGCCATCCAACTGAAATAGAATGGAATCCTCCCAGGGATGACACATCACATCTTTTGGTTAATAAGTATATACTGAGTGTATTCTGAAGACACCCCTTTGGGTTTGGAGTCTATAAATTCAACTCCTAAAGGGATATAACTTTCAGGAATATTTCCAATGATTGTGTTGTTCAAATCTGTAGTGTAGTATGATTTCTGAATTGCCATACCGCATGGGGTACCTTCTTCCCACTGACATCCTTTGTTATCTGCTACTATCCATATGGGACTTTCCTCAACTTCCACCATTGGTGAGTATTTGCATTATTTTCCTTGCTGTCTCATGATTTGATTGTTACACACACGTGTCAGACTCACAAATTTACTTTAAACTCTGTTGTGAAGGCAGGAAGTGTAACATCCTTTTTTCACCTGGAGCTCAATTGCATGTGGCATTATTTGTGCGTAACAATACGCTTGCCTTTTATCCTCAAATTAATGTGGTGCTCCATCCAGGCTGGACCAAAAGTTTTGGCACAATAATTTCATCTTGTGCATGTTATAATTTCCCATCTAAAATGTGGCCTTAGGTCCACTTACTATCCACACGTTGTGATTGATTCTTTTGGATTTGTTTTTCTTTTTTTTTTACAATGTGCATCTCCCTACTACTCTGCGTCGCAGAAAAAGGTTGTCTAATCTGAATGTGTGTTGGTTTCTATGATACATTTGGTATTTCCTTTCTGTCAGGCATTTATTTAAACACTTTCTCATTGATAATAATAATTCCTTGTTCTAGGGCAGATACTGCACCCAGCATATCTCGATACACATTCATGCTCACTGTGATATATGCATGACCTTCATTCATGTGGATCTAAGCAATGGCTGAGATATATTTTTTCCTGCTGTGACATAGAATCATCACAGGGTGTTGTTGCTTCCTCATTTATATAGAATCTTAATGTGATTTCATCCACTTTTGTGTGCCACTTCGTCCTTAGATTTAAAGAAATCTTCAATTATTGTTTTATCTGTTTATCTTGCATTCGTTCCTGGCACATGATATTGACAGTAACACTAGGGCTATACCTATTCTGAAGATAGACCGCAATCATTCTCTCTGATTTATCAATGGTGTGGCATTATTTTGCAGTACCAAGCAGGCTTGCTACTTTTTGAGGCTTCAGCATCTTTTTGGGCAATGCCCATAGAACACCTTTTACCTTATCAATTAGTGGTGACAGACATTTCAGACCATGGGCCTCATTACAAGTGTGCTGGTCTGGTACAAACGGTGCTGGGAAGCCTACCAGCACTGTTATTACCGGACCGGCACACTACGGGTCTGCTTGCGGGGTACAGCGGCCACGGTAAGCAGACCTACACAGAAGCACCAGCACCATTATTAACGGTTCCGGTTCTTCCGTGTTCCCCATTCCCATTGAGTCCTATGGGACTCAAATGGGAATGGGGATTAACATTTACCGGCGCCTGACTTCCCAGAAAACTAGGGTCATAATACCCCGGTAATTCCAGCAAGCCAGGTGCCAGTAAATATTGGAAGTCTGTCGGCAACCTGCCGGTTTACCGGCTCGGCTACCGCCGGACTTGTAATGAGGCTTAATGTGTGCCAAACCAGAATGGTGTTTCCTCAATAGTGCTCATCAACAATTCTTGTCTTAATTTATGTTAATGTTAACTTCAGTTGCACCTTCCACAGGTATCTCCTCACCATTGAAACTATACACAGGGCCCCCTATCTTTCTCAAATGTAAAGTATTTTGTTGGTGTTTTCCATCATGTATGCTATTAAGCAGTTTAATTGATATCACTGTAGCCTGTGCTCCTTTATCCACTATTGCATATACTTAGCTGTAGTGTTGAAGTGAAGCCGCTTAACAAAGTGGGGGCTCGTCCGGGATTCTGGGTTAGATCTATCACTTGTGCAGATTAATACAGTGTGCTAACTGACAGAAGACATACATCCGGTCGGATCACCACGCTGTGTTACGCTGTAAAGCACTCCTCAAAGGAACGCTCTAAGGAAACGGTCTGTTTTGCAAAAAAAAAATACAAACTTCTGTAAGTCAGGAAGGAACTCAAATTCCAGAATGACGACACTGGTAGACATCAAAATAGCCAGAGAGCACTTCTTACATAAGCTATTTGTGAGAGGTGAGTGGACTCATCAGGACCAAACGGTCTGGTTGCAGGCAATCGCGCAACAGGTCACTGAAACAGGGTCAGATACATGGAGAGATCAGGGTCCCCTACATGTGGCCCTGAGTGAACTATATATGGCCCCTAAAGCCAAAGATGAACATAATAAGATTGCCAGGATAGCAGCATATTTGAACCTATATATGGGAGCCATGCAGGACAAATGTGCTGAAGGCCAAGATCTGGCAAATAGGCAACAGATGGGGTTAGAGAAGGCCCAATCTGATCTGGACTCTTCTGAGCAGAGGCTGCTCAGGAGCCAGGAGTCAGAAAAGGACAGCAGACAGTGCATCACTAAAATAAAGGAGGATATGGATGTGCTGCAACAGGAAAAGGCTGACCAGGATACCAGATTTCTGGCCTTGCAGAAGGAGTACCAAGAAGGTTTGGACTCCCTACTGCAGAGCCAGAAAAAACTGGAGCAACAGTTAGACTTCAATAGGGCATGTGCTAAGCAGGTAGTCACCCTGCAAAGCCACCTAGATAGGGAGAAGGCAGAGAGCAATAAACTGATTTTGAAAGACCTGGATACCCAGGCAGAGTTTGACCAGGAGTGCCAGAAAGCTGGTGCCTTCCAAAGGCAAAGGGACGACCTGGCGGCACAGATGCAGGCTCTTAGTCAGGAAAGGGATACCTTAGGCCAGGAAGTCTGCCACTTAAAAAGGAAAATGGAAGAAAATCACCTGGCCCTCCAGGGGCTGGGTGACCTCCAAAAAGAACACCAGAACTTGTTAGAGCACACCAGGAGGGTGGAGGAAGCTCTGGCAAGAAAGGAGCAGGCCAGTAGGGATGGGACTCAGGAGGTAACCCTCCTGCAGCAGAGACTGGCCCAATACTCCAGGACCAATCAGGAGGCACAGCGAGAGAATGAGGCTCTCTGCCAGCACAATGATAGGCTCCAGCAACATGTAGCGATGCAGGAGAGATTGATAGAGTCTAGTAAGACCTTAACTGAGGAACTGAAAGCGCAGGCTCTTGCATTGCAACAGGGAACAGGGGCGGATAGAGATGAGGTTCGCTGGGAAAGAGAAACTCCTGAGCATAACCTCAGGAGCCCTAGTACCAGAGGCCTTCATCTCTCCTAGTCCCTGGACTCTGCCACCCCCATGTCCCCTCGCGCACATGAGCCCAGGGCCACAGGGATGGCAGATTACTATCCAGCTAGAAGTATGGGGCTCATAGGCCAGTACCTCCCAGGAATGGATGGGCTGGCATCCGGGTATGGGCACCCAAGCACAGTGCAATTTAGTGGAGAGTAGGCCCATTAAGGGCATCCTGAAAACCTCTGCCCAGTTAGGTCAGTGTGGGGGGGTACCCATCAAATCCTGGCAGCAAGGAGGGGTCTGAAGACTCCTCTGAGTATTACAGGACACAGGAGACCAGGTCCCCACATTCTGCCAGCCATTCTCAGGCTCGCAGAATCCGGGAAAACCTGGGAGATCAGACGGGCACCTCTGGGAGCAGTGCTTCTGAGTCAGAGGATGAATGGACCAGGGTTACCCGAACCAAAAAGGCCAATAAGGCAAAAAGGGCCTTGCTTAAGGACCCATTGAATCAAATAAAGGCAATAAGGAGTGTCATCACGCCTTATCATAAGAACGCCAAGTATTCTGTTTGGGAAAACTTGGAGCTCTATGAGCAAATTATGGAGACTTTCCATTTGAAGGACAGCAGTAGCTGCATCCAGTACGTCAAATGGACCTTCTCACCAGAATACTCCAGTTTCTTTGCAGGGCTGGAGGATCAAAACCATTCAAGGTGGTCCACATACAGGGCGGCCATCTTGAAACATTTTTCTGTGCACAGAAATCCTCAAGAGGCTCGCAAGGCAGCCTACAATTTGCAATGTGGGGAGGATCAGGCCCCACAAGAGTTTGTGCAACAATTAAAGCGTGCTTTTGCGCAGACCACCAGAAGGGTGCGCACGGATAGCAGAGAATTTATCAATATGTTTTTCCATGCCTTACCCAAATACATAATGACCCAGCTCGTGAGAGATTTTCATGAGAAAAGATCTTTAGACTGGGTCATTGAACAGGTTACCCGGATCTATGAGGTGCAGAAGCCCATCGAAAATAAAAATAATGTGCCGAAAAACCCCAAAACAAACAGCACCCCTGCTGCTGCCAAGGTGGCAGAGGTAAAGGTTGCCCCCGGTTTTGGATTTGGAGATGGGGGGGCCTAAAAACCTGCTTGCACCAAATAATTCACAGCCCAGAAGGCCCTCGGGCCAGTCACAGACAGGGAGTCGAGGAGGTAGTCCCACAAATGGGGTCCCCCGCTCCCCTGACTATGTAAGTCCCCGCTACAAGGGAAACCAACCAATCCTGGGTTATGTGTGGACTCCTCCAGCCGAAGGGGGCGGAATCCAGCCAAGCACCTGACCCGGGGAACTTCCCTCCTAACTTCCCCCAGGAGGGCAGAAATTCACCAAATCCTGGGCAGAACTTTTTCCCCAGGTATGCACCCAATTTCCAGCCCCAAAATCATCCATCCTTCTTTCCCCAATTCCCTGAGCCCAGACAACCTAATCCGGGAGAGGGGAGGCCAAGGGTGGAGGGGTACCAAAATCTTCCCAACCAGGGGTACTACCAAAGAAGGGATAGCTACCCTTCCTGGGATCAGCCCAGGGGAGAAAATAGAGCCCCGTATCAGCCTGAGCGGGTTTCACAACTTGAGCGGCAGGTCCAAAATATGGCACGGGATCTGGGTCACATACTGAGGGCTCAACAGAACACTCAGATGAGCATGCCACTACAGAATGCCCCACACTCTGGGCCTGGTGCTCCAGAACAATGATGGGGGCAGCACCCCGATAACCCACCGGTTCCCCGGGAGGAGGCACAAGGGGACGAGGGGTGTAAAGCCTTGGAGGAAGCTTCCTTCCCAACTTGTAAACAGCCCCTGGAAAACCAGGAACCGGAAACAAAATCTCCTACCCCTGAAAGCCTGCCTCCCAAGGAGCAGGGGGGGTAGGAGAAACAAAGGACCCAAACAGACCCACTTTGTCGAGGAGGTACAGGTCTTCCAATTTGAGGGAGAGGGATCCTCAGAAGATCCTGGGAAAAGGATCTTCTCCTTCAGAGATAGGGGAACTCCTCCCAAGGAAAAATGGGTCCCAAGGGATGCCAATTCAGACTGGGGAGATGTGGAGACTGAGCAACCGCCGCCCATCATCCCATCCCAGAACCGACAATATCAAAATCCCATGGGTCAAACCCATCCTGGTGACTGCCTCCAAAAAGGGGGGGCGGCCCAGAACCGGAACCCGGGGAACCCACAATGGCTCTGATCTCCAGTTGCCAACTATTTCTTTCAGATTCCCCACGCTCTTCACAGAATTCTGCCCAAATATCTTCGCTAGTAATGTCCAAAATCAGAAAGTTAGCCCACCAGTTGTCCAAAAATGTGCATTATCTGTGCCCCCTTGAGGAGAAGGAGGGAAGATATTATGCCCCGGTACAAGTACAGGGGCAGGGTACGATTTCAACGCTGGTGGACACTGGATCTCAAGCTACCCTTCTGTCCAGAAGGGCCTTTGATGAACTGAATTTAGGAAGGGGAGAGAATTATCGAATTCCTCTCACCCCTCTTCCTGGACAACTGCAGAACTTTGACGGGAAGGAAATTCCTGTCGAGGGGACTGCAGATTTGGACATCAAAATTGGGCGACACAAGGTGAAACATCCGGTCATAATAGTGACTCCAGAGGGCACCCTTTGTTTACTAGGGAATGACCTCCTGAGAAGGTTGTCACCCCTAATAGATAGCGTAAGCAAGGTCCTCTGGACCCAGACTAGCCGGCCAATAAAATTAAAACAGAGTGTCAACCATGTTATTTTAAACGGCACATGCCACATGGTTGAACAAAAATCTGACCAAGTAGAATTTCACTTCCAGAACAACCAAATTCCAGACGTGACAGTAATAGCAGTAGGACAACAGACTGGTGATGGGGGGTCCTCTCTATTCCTGAAAATCAACCTTCCTTCCAGTTTAAGGTGGTATTCCACACTGGAAGGAAACACTCTGAAATTCTTTACCAACCCACAATCAGACACTCCCACTCATATAGTCAAGAAAGATGTGAAATCAGCTCAGAGCCTGGCTGATATTCAGCAAATTGGAGAGCAGTTGTTCATCCCTGTTCAGTTACATGATGGGAAGGACTCTGTTCTCGCTCGAGTGTGTGTGAACAACGGTAAGAGCTTCATCAGCGAAGCCATGTTCCGCCAACTCCCAAAATATCCAGCCATTCCCACATTCAAACTGATAGACAAATGGGAAATGGACCTGGAAGCACCTAATTCCAAACATCTCCTGCCAAGCAGGTGTATGCTCAAAATCTCCATTGGCAACAAGAGCATAGTCCATAATTGTGGGGTCGTGCGAGACGTCACTGCTGCCTTTTACTTAGGCAGTGACATTCTCAATCGCTTCGCCATTAGTTTGGACCTAATAAACTTCAAAGCTTGGTCCCGATTAGCGGATAATCCCATGGGCTTTGATGATCCAGAAAAAGCATTTAGGTCAGCTCAATTGCTACCTTATGCAGTTGAAATTCAGCTTAAAGAGGAAGTCACCATCCCAGAAAGGACCCGACAATTCTCCCTGGAAGTGAAAGTTAAAAGAGGACAAAAATTGAAAAACCCTGATGCTTATATACATCTAAATGCTTCTCTCCAACAGCAAGGGTTGGGGGTAAACCCAACACCATTAGTCAACATAGAACATGACACCATTCCAATAGAGGGGGATAACAGCGACTTAAAGAGTATTACTCTAGCCGCAGACACCATTTTCGGAATGGCGGTTGATGACCAACATTTTTCTATTGATTTAGGGAATGAACTGTTAGGACCGATCCCCAAGGACTGTTTTCACAGTGACAGCGATGACAATACAACACCAGACAGGATCTTCACCCGGCATGGGGGGAACTTCCTGGTGTACACTTCCTGCACTTATGGTAAGGAAGATGTGACTTGTGACTTCAGGAGGGATGAGGTGATTTTTCAGGTCCATGAAGGCTGCTTTCCCCACCTGAAGCCGTCAGTCCAAATCAGCACTCTGACCAGGGACTTCTCCACCCAGCTGGAGGAGGCCGCTGAGATAGCCAAACCAGAAGTCTTTCCAGGCTTCAGGCAGATGGTGGAAGAGAGAGTCAACCTAGCTGATGCCTGTGTGACTCTAGAACACAAGCACAAGTTGAAACAAGTTTTCTTGGATTTTCAAGATCTCTTTGCGGTAGACTCATATGACTGTGGTCGCACCGACATCCACACCACAACAATTCCCACGGACTCTGGAATGACTCCAGTGTTTGTGAAGCAATATCGTTTGCCTCTCGCATCCATGGAGTCCCTTACTGAAATAATTAAGAACCCTGAGTCCCGGGGAATAATCCGTCCAGTCCACAGCACTTTCAATAATCCAGTGCTGGGAATATTGAAGCCAAACGGCCAGTGGAGACGCTGCGCCGACCTTAGGGAGCTCAACAAACGGGTCCATACTTCCTGATGGCCTCTGCCCTACATTGACCAAGGGCTGGCCCAGATTCAAGGGTGACAGGTATTCACAGCAATAGACCTGACCAATGGATACTGGACCGTGCCTGTCAGTAGGGAGGACCAATACAAACTGGCTTTTACCTTTGGGGGCCAGCAGGGCACATGGACCCGGACTCCCTTCGGATACCTCAACTCCGGCAATGAATTCAACATTTTTCTACACAAGGCCATGCCCGAACTGGGTGCGAGGGGTAACCTGGCTTATGTAGATGATGTCCTCATCAAAAGTTCATCTGTGGAGGAACACATAGCAGAGATCCGTTATGTTCTGACACAATTGAGGGCCGCCGGAGCAAAACTTTCCTTTCAGAAAGCACAGTGGTGTAGAACCCGTGTTAATTTCTTGGGGCATGAGATTACTCCTCAGGGTTTCTGTCCCCAAGAAAAGAAAGTGGAAGCATTTCAGAAACTGAAAGACCCCACGACTCTGCGGGAACTAAGGAGCTTCCTTGGACTGACTAATTACAGCAGAAAGTTCATTGAAGGCTACGCAGAGATCACTAGACCCCTGATTCATCTCTTGAAGGGGGGGTCAAGTGGGAATGGGGTCCAGAACAATCTGAGGCAGTAAGACAACTCAAAAGAAGCCTCTCACAAGCACCTTGCCTAGCTTACCCTGTCAGAAATAAGGAGTTCTTCCTGGAGACAGGGTTCTCTAATACGTGCTTGAAGGCAGTATTATACCAAAAGCATGACAAGGTCAATAAAGTAATCTCCTATGCGAGCAAAACTTTATCCTATGTGGAGGAAAAATTCAACGATTGTGAGAAGAGACTCCTGGCAACGGCGTGGGCATTGAAGAATTACCGCCCGTTTATCCAGGGGGAAAACATCATAGTGGAGACTCCACACCAGCCTCTGCAATATCTGCAAAGTGACAGAATCCAGCCGGAAATGTGAGTAATTCCCGAATTACTTCCTGGATCCTGTCAATGCAAGGCTTTCCTGTGGAGGTCAGATATGGCCAAAACAAGAAGAGTCCCCTCGTGCAAGGTCTGGCTGACTTGCATGATTGTGTCAGAGAAAACTGTCTCGAGGACGAAAGTCTAAAAATCAAGGACAACATGGAAGCATACCTTAATTCCCCACACAAATTCTTTGAAGAAGACAAGTGTGAGGGAATGCCCACTGTCTATGTGGATGGATGCTCGTACCATGTTGACAACAACGGGGAAAAATAACTCGTGGCCGGCGTAGGGAACGCATGGGTGAATGAGTCCCCTGAACCCTCCGCTGGATACAAAATTGGTCCCCGAAGTAGTCAGGTGGCAGAATTGATGGCTGTGCATCAGGCCATCCTCACTGCTGTCCAACATCAACTCCAAGAACTGGTCATAATCACAGATTCGGATTATGTACGGAATGGGTTCGTGGAGCACCTGGTTAACTGGAAAACCAGAGGCATGTTATGTGCTAATAACAAACCCTTGAAACATGGGAAGTTAATCGAAAACATTGATGATCTGGTCACCTCGAATGGGATGACCATCTACTGGAAAAAGATGAAGGGTCATTCCAAAGTAGAGGGACCAGACAAAACTGGAAATGACTTAGCTGATCAGCTGGCTAAAACCGGGGCCATCCAAGGGGATCTAATAGAGATAGAGTCTCTTTTGGGGGAAATCCAGGTCACTGCCATCACTAGGTCCCAGACCAATGCTCACAATGATCTTTCAACTGCACAATGGAGTAGGAGACCCCTGATGCTGATTTGATTACAGCTCAGAAGGGGGATCCAATAATTGGTAAGTTTTACCAACACATTGAGGACCCTGAGAACTTTCCCCTGACGGATACCGATTACAAAGGGAAAGAGGACCTAAGAGTGTTGATGAAATGTCCAAAAAGGTTCCGAATCCAAGACGGTTTGTTGGTAAGGAAATCCCAAGCGGCCATGATCAGTGGGTGGTCCCTACCTCATTCCGAAGCCTGATGTTAAGTCACGCCCATGATGCAGCCACCGCCGGTCATAGGGGGTTTCATACAACACTGGAAATCTTAAGAGAGGTTGCATACTGGCCACGCATGGGGCAGGACCTCGACCAATACATGAAGGGGTGTCTTGCGTGTGCACAATTTCAGCCATCATCCCTCACACACCGTGTGCCTCTCCAAAAGACGGGGATGACACTGCCATGGTCAGATTTGCAAATCGACTTTGTAGGCCCTGTAATTCGCTCGTCTAGAGGAAACAAGTACATGTTGACCGTTACATGCTTGTTTACCAAGTGGGTGGAATGTCTCCCAGCCCCAAACTGCAAGGCAGAAACAGCAGCTGCACTGATGATTAACCACATCTTTTCCCGTTTTGGTCTACCTCAAAGGATTTAGTCAGACAGAGGTAGCCACTTCACCAGTGAAGTAATGACAAAGATGTGGGAGATACTGGGGGTTAAAAGGAAGCTACACATTGCTTACAGGCCAGCTTCTTCTGGAGCAGTAGAGAGATACAACCGAACAATTGTGAGCATATTAAATAAGTTTGTGGCAGATCCTGGGCCAAGTTGGGATATCCGATTACCTCTGGTCCTAATGGCCATAAGATCTTCCCCTTCATCTGCAACTAAAATGTCACCATTTGAGTTGATGACTGGACGCAAGATGGTGCTTCCCCAGCATCTGCTCTACAGGACCCAAGAGCAGACACTGATAAATGCCTCCACAACTCATGAGTATGTGGAGAATTTAAGGAAACACCTTCAGCATGCTTTTGCCTATGCTCAGCGGAATCTAGAAAGATCAGCCGAGAGTATGAAAACGCACTATGATTTGAAAACCACCAGGAAGGAATATGATGTGGGAGACAGGGTCTATCTATATAATTTCCAAAGGAACCAGGCTAAACTGCGAAAATGTTTGCCTACATGGAAGGGACCCTTTGAAATTATAGACAAGATCTCCCCAGTTGCCTACAAAATCTGCATCCCCAAAGGTAATTTGGCGGAAGGGGAAGATAAGTGGGTCCATATTAATCTGCTGAAGTGTTGCCATCCCAGGCACACTCTGCAGCAACTGGAGGAGTACTCTGCAATACCAGAGGGGGCCGCTCCAGAGTAATTCAGTTCCAACCCTAAAATATCCCATATATAGTCTCTAAAATATTATGACGCTTGTAAGCCACTGTCTCTGAATTATATCTTGTTTTTAAAAATTGGAATGCTATGTCTATTAAAGTATAAAATGTATATGTCGCCCCACTATATCAATAGTGGGGGAGAAATGTCTATGAATAGGTATTGCCGCTTTCCTTTGTCATCCTAGGAGAAAGAAAACATGGAGACTGACCATGGAAGGCAACCTGGGGACCGGGAGCGAAGATCCGAGGGGCCCGGGGTACCGCCCAATCCTCCTATCAGGACCAGCAAGGAGAACTGATTGATTGACTGGAGGGAGGAAAAGATGCTGAATTGTGTCACCTATGGAATTGGAAGGAGAGGAGGCAAACATCCCAGATCTTGTGAGTTCCATCAGTGAAAGGACAGAATGGCCATCGCAAGAGGGGGGGCTTGTGGGATGTTTTTACCCATGCATCCAAGCCCTACCATAAAACTGTGCAGTACTGGCATGGAAAACATCATGATGGCCAGAACTCCCCAGAGAGTGCACAGGGAAAACATGAAGAATAGGCTGCCACCCATTTTTGCCTATGTTGTGAGCGCAGGAGGGCACTGCCTAAAACCACCATTGGGCTACACACACAGTAGCCTGAAACCATAGAGAATGGCAATGCTGATTGCCAAAAAGCAACTCAGAACTGTGGGGAATTCATTTTCTTAATCCCAAAAATGGATGCAATACCAGTACTCACCACTATCAGAAAGCTGGTGTTTTAAAACCACCAGACTTTTGTGTAAAACTGAACAAATTAACCGAAACCAGGCCAAGGAAAGACTTGCTAAGAGGTGGATACAAAGTAAAACTATATTCTGAAATGACGTGAAGGAAGTAATTATTTAATGTATATGTAAAAATTGTAAGTTTGATTTAAACTGGGAACTAAAGTGACATTTAGCTGAATTCTGCCTGACAACTACCCCCGACAGGATAAACCTGCTCGGCCCCTCTTCCCAGGCCTGGCTGCATCCTGTTGCCCCACCGAAAGGAGATGACCCCTCGCTGATTAGATTAGGGCAGGGACACAGAACAATGCACTGTCCTGGGCTCAGGCAAATGTTATATTGGGGGGGTCGTAAAATAGCTTCCTCTTGGGAGAAGTGGGAGGAGAAGTGCCTCTGCTAGCAGCTGAGCTTGGGGGAAGTGGATAAACCAGTTATTCCACCATGTGATGTGGGAAGCCACACCCCTTTTTGACCAGGCCATAAGTTAAAAAGATGGATAATTCATAGTACGGACTTGTCAGAATTATATAAGTAATATCATTATTCTTGTGATTTTTCTGTGCACGTTTTAAGAGGTGTTAGGAGCCTGTGGTGTATTCTGGGTGTTGCTAGCGGAAAATAGGGTCTTACTCCAAATGTCTGCATGTCAAAAATCTGACACTTCATCAATTAATGTCCATACTCCTTGCGCACATGTGTGTAATTTTTCGTAAATGTCCGATATTGGTAAACCAGTCAAAAAGCACAAAATGTTGTCATTTTTTAATGCAAGCCCCCAGGAAGATCAGAGGCGGACAAGCATGGACCATAAGGAATATATAATTTGTACATGTAATGTCAACCACTTGTGTATCTGGGAAATATGTATTTGAATCAAATATAGATTGTGGGCAAATTGACCAGCGGAGGATCCTCTGACCCATAAACAGACCTCATCATGATGACAATCCATTTCCTTCCCCCAATCATGGGAGAGAGGAGAATTGGGCCAATGACAAGTAGAGAGGGGCTGGCTCAGTTATGCCACGCACACACCCACTTCCAAATCACTTAAAAAGAGACTGCTGGGACAGGTAGAGACATTCAATTCCATTTTCTGTGGGACGCTCTGCCGGGAGACTCCAGACTTCGCATCCATCAATCTTCAGAGACCAGAAATTTACTTCAGAACTTAAAGCAAGGGCCTAAACCCACAAACTGAGAACTCTTCTCAGCAGGCCTCAGCATCCTTAAAATCATTTGCAAACTATTCAACAGCCGGGCGAGCTGTTTGAATTCTGTTCCAAGAACTTTTGCTGGAACCGCAGACCAGACCCAGACCGCTGTGAGCAGAACCAGAGATCCAGATCGCTGTGAGCAGAACCGGTGCCTGATTGATCCGCCGAGCAGAGAGAACCGCCGCTGGACGTGTCGACCAGATCCGTGACGAGGCCCATTCATTTCAAAATTAGGAGTGAGTATCCGCCAGAACTGTGCAGAAAACAATCTCTTAGTTAAAATAATCTAATCCAAACTATTTTAACCTCATTAGAACAGCCTCCTAGAAATCGTGTCATCTGTCATTTGTAAAGCTGCACAACTGTCACCTGTCAATTCTGCAGCTGCAAGCTGTCACCTGTCATTTTGAGTTACTTTAAATCCGAAAATCTACCTTTATTAAATCGTCTGTATCTCCAGGACCGTTTGTCCTAGGAACGTGGTTTAACTTTCATTTTAAAGCTGTGATTCTAGGCTTTCCAACCGACTTCCTACTCCCTATACTTTTTCCGCAATCGCGATTTACGCACTCGCGAAATTTACCGCGATTTGCGATTTTGGCTCAATTTCTCCACTTGTCAAAATAGCAGCTCCATTCTTTCCTTTGTTAAAATCCGTTTGCAACCTGGTAATAACTCATAGAGCATTGCTAAAGTGAGCCTGAACTAATACCAACAAGCATCTCTCACTCACCCTGAATCTCTAGAGGGAATTAAAATCACATTTTCCCATCCATTGCCATCACATTTAAAAGCATTTTGGGCCTGTGTTTCAAACTTCTACCTGTTTCCTCTAAGCTTGCTGGGGGGGGAACTGAATTTCGTATTGTATTTGATTGCATTCCTGAGAACTGTGTGCTCCTCTTTCCATCTCCTTCCATTTCTTACATTGCATAGGGGGGGGTGAATTGCCAGAGAAAAAGTGATTACATTGTTGTTGGTTGAAATCATATCAAGTTTATTTGCTGTACTGCATTTTATTCCACCTTGCATTTCCTTGAAACCATACAGCATTTTCAGCTACCTCATCCTCTATACTACTCCTAAGTAATCAAGTGTACCACTGTAACAATACCCATTGTGGATCCACATCATATGTCTCAGTGTACTATCAGATATTAATTTATTATAAAAGTGTGATATATATATATTGTTTAATTTCTCAAATAAACCTTTTAAATTTGCAAAACAGACCTACTTCTTGGCTCAGTGGGGTGAGGGGGATTCTAAGAGAGGGGTGTTATATAAGGGTTGTCATCCAGAGTACATGAACTGGACCTAAAAATATATCAATAAGGGTTTCCCTCAGCATCCCAGACTAGGCATTGACTTAGCTGTAGTGTTGAAGTGAAGCCGCTTAACATATCTGTGTGAACCATGACCTCCCAGATCTTCATGGCTTGGTCCAGAACCCAATGAATAGTTTTCTCATTTGAAAGTTTGGTTGATAATTGTTCTACAATCGGCTAATGCAAGCCACAAAAATGTTATCTTGAAATCATTTGAGTTAATATAACACTGTGTCGAACCTTAAAAATGCCCTTTTTCTTACACACACAATTTTGGAATATTCAGCATTTGATAAATATGTATGACCTGGCCAAAATGCTCCTCAATGGACCCATAAGAATCCTCCGAAAATGGCTTTTTAATCTATTTAACCAATGTCATAACTTTAACTGGATCTAGATGCAATGCGTTTCTTTGTCTATAACTGTGGGGTTTGTGTGATGTTCCCAATAATTATTTTTCCCAGTCTACATTTTCTGTGCATGTCTCAATTAGATGTGCATTATTTCCCCTTGCAGTTTTCCATGTTCTACACGTCTCCCTTCCCTCAGTGAAAACCATGCCTTCCTTCTGAGTGCTGAAGTCTCTCCCCCTCTCTCTCTGCGAGTATGTGGCACTGCACATTCCTTCTAGGACACTGGCTTCCAGGACTCTCTGGGCTGGCATATTGCTGGCTCAGCTCCCATGTGTTGGAATGACACAGACTCACGTGTTGTCATATTGTCCAGCTAATCTTTTCACTAATGGAATACTCATCTTTTAATTTTGCAACTTCAAATCTCTTATCTGTATTTTCAATTTTTCTATGTTGTGCCGAATTATATTAATTCTACTTTGCTCTCATTTCAATCTTGTGATTAATGTATTAATTTCTGTAACTTGCCCCTCATAATCGGAAGCTATCTTTAGACTTGTTTCACTCACTGCCATCACATTATAGATTCTGTCTTCTAAGCATTGAACATCATGTGACAACTGTTTATTCTTTTGATGTAATGATTGCATTATTAAAGGGCCTCATTTGTAGCAACTTGAATCTCATCTATTTCCCCTTTCAAATAGTCAATACATTCTGAATATTCCAGTATTTTTTTTTTATCTGTAATTCACTTTGTATTGTATCACATCGCTGAGAACTCATGTACAAGTGTGCCCACTATTCCATTAACTCTTTTTAATCTAGTTTACACTTGTTATACCTGTTGACCCTCGTTGTCTATATTATTTTCTAACTGTCTCACATTTTCACATACTTTTGTCAATTCATTTTGATACATCAAAATTGTTTGCAATTCATAATTTTAAATATTCAGGACCCTGTTAGGATGAATCACAATTTGGCACCCAGCTGAATAATCCTGTCTTTTTATGGTTTTCTATTGCTGCAGTCAAACAGACTAATTAGAAATGTGTGCAAACAGTACCCTCTTCAAATAAATGATTGGTAAATGCTTTTTCAGTCTCTGAATTTAAAAGATCATGCCATACTTTCATAGTATCAGATGACCACGTTCACAAACCAAAACATATATCTCTGCATAAGCCTACAAATCTGACATGCTATCCTCAACCATGTTTTACTCTGATTGTGTATCTCATAATGACTAAATCTACTTTATTACAACTTATTATACACTTCACTTCAAATACAGCACACTACTGACAACACAATGTTATCACGCCCAACTAATGCGTACTAGTTGAGCGATGCCCGCATTCTCCACCAAAAAATATCTAGGAAAAAGTAGCTTATCTCCTACACTTTGGTAATCTTGCTGTTTTATTTTGGACATTCAGCTATGCACCAGTAGACTTAGTATGGCAATACATCAATGTATTCACTTCAAGACTCAAATTAAGACTGCCACACACTTTCACAATTTATATATGTGATCTCTTTAGTTTGTTTCAGTCAATTCTGTTACATAACTTGTTATGCACTATTAGGACAGTTTTTTCTAAAGTCCACCCACAGTACTGCCGGTAGCATGGACAGAGAATATGGACACTGGATGGGAACTTGCAACAGCAGTCGAGAGATAAGGCTCCCAACAAAGGATTCTTTGGTGCTTTTCGTGGCTTTGTGGATTTGACACCATTTTCAAGCCACCAGATGAAGAACCTTCATTGTCGATCCAATTTGACTCACTATCTCAGTCCAGCCCTCTAGTGAGGGGACTTCAAGGAATGGAATCTTGCTCCTGGAGATCCAGCAGGAGCCCACCAATTTTTCAAGGAGAATCGGACTTCAGAAGACATTGCACAGCACTCATCCTTGAGGTCCCAGGGTATTGGTGGTTTGCAGCCCAAGAAGGTCACAGCTCACTGTGGGATGGATGAAAATGCAGCCCATCTCATAACTGGTTGAAATAGTAGAGCATGTTTTAGGCTCCCATTTCATTTTAGCTCTAGTTCTAGATTTGCCTTTGTTAGAGGTTGACCTGCTAAAATTAGGACTTTTAGTAGGATCCTCTGTAGACAATTTTAAATGTTTAGAGTAGTCTCCAGAAATAGAGACTATATCCCTTAAAGCAATCCAAACCACCTCTACCTTAGGAGCAGTTGGAGTCAAAGGCTTTTTAACAGACAGACTAGTAAAAAAAAGCTATGTTTAGATGTTTTATTAATCTTTAAGTTGTTCATCTTTTCAGGCCTGGAGGTTTCCCTCTATGTACTCTGAACCAATAAAGGAGATAACATCATTTCTACCTTTGGGTCAAGAAGTGCTCGTCAACCTTCTGGATCACCTCCAATGTAAGTGGGTTTTCAGGAGATTCCAGAGTTAACTGAAGGTGCCTTTGTATTAATGTTATTACACAATTCTGGGTGTGTGACAGGAACAATTACATTTTTGTCAACTATGTGGATCACCTTCACAGTAGTGGGTTTTCAGGAGCATCCAGCTTTGGAGTGTTATGAACCACTTTCACATTATGTGGATTTTCAAAGGGTTCAGTTTCCTCAGCTTCAGCTCAACATAGGGTCACATCAGTGACCTGTACAATGGAATTACACATGAGTAGGGTTTAACAGAAACACTCTTGTTTTTGTGAACAGAGTGAACCATCTCCACAGTATGTGGATTTTCAAATGGTTTGATCACCTCAGAAATAATTAAAGGTGGTGTCACAGAAGTGACCTCAAGCTTTGTGGGCTGAGGGGCTTGGTCCCTATTTGAAGATATGTGTGTGTGACACACAAGTGTCCTTCAGAGTGGCAGCACATTCCTTTAGTCGCTGAGGAGAAGTCCCATAAAGCGGACTCTCTGGTTTCAAGATTAAAAGTCACAAACTTTTTACAAGGTGGCTCTACTGAGTCTAAGACAACAGCTTTTTTGTTACACTTACTGGTAACAAGCCCTACAAGGTAGACAGAGATTGGGTTATTAGACTTATATGTATTTCCAGATGTTTTACCGATTACATTTTTGTAGGCCTTAATTGAATGGGGTACCGATAGGCTTTCTTTACATATCCAATGCTTTCTCTCCTCCTCAGTATGAGGAGCCTCTGATTCCTTGTGAGAAGCCCGTTGGGATTCCCACAAGTCATCAACTAGTGCTAGTTTCTTGGGGTCAAGTTCCCCTGAGTCAACCAAGTGTTTCCATTGGTGCCAAGGAACATGCAGAAATAATCACCAAGTCAAGCAATATTTTCTGGGGATCTCACAGGTTGAGAACGATTTAGCATAGAAATGAAACTGTAACCTAACATGCACAGACTCCAATACACATAAAACATCTATTTTGCAACTACATATGCAAATCAACATTTACTTTGGCATGACATTCATAACCTGTGTAATTTGTTAGATTTCCGCATTGATTGGTTATTATAACAATATACAAAAACATTTGGTTTTTGAATTTCTGTGTCTCTCTCTCTTGCTCATCTATCATCAAATGGCTCGTTTTATTTTAACCCTCTGTGATAAATGGAAAATCTTCCACTCAAATATAAATCCAGCTTCTGCTTTGTGACAAATCTGACACCTTGCTAATTATTCTGCAGGAGGTTTTTTATGAATTAATTAATTTTATACTAACTATCCAAATGATTATCCTGCCTCCCTGTAACTTGGAAGGCCTTTCCTGCCCTTAGGCTCCCCCCCGACACTCGCAGCCAGCAAGATTCTTTTAGGCAACTCAGTAGGCCTCTACTCGTCCTTATATGTCCAACACCCCATAGTCGATCCTTCCTTCCTCCCATTTCCTCTAATTTAACTCCCTCCATGATTCTATGTTCCTCTCTATAATTTCTTCACATTTTTCCATCTTCTCCATGTGAAGTCACATCTCACCATATCATGTGCCAAAACGTGTAATTTTCCAGTTCCTACCTCGACCCATATCAAATTTTGAACAGGATTCCGCTTGCACAATTTCATGCTGCTTGCAGAATAGTGTTACACTTACATCCCTTTACTTCCCTTCAGTTCTTACTTGCACAGACAATGATTGGTTTCTTTCAAGGCCAATCTTACTTCTGCTACATCCTCAGCAGACTGCCTCATTACGACCCAGGCAGTAAGGGGTTAACGCCGCCGTAAAAGGTGGCAGCGCCGTTAACCCCTTACCGCCTAATTATGAGGACCCTTTGCTGGTCCCCACCTTAACGGTTGGTTTTACCAGCCGTTAAGGAAGAAACCCGCAAAGGGACTTTCGAGGTAATTATGGTACCACAATTTGCAGTACCGTAATTACCGCCTTCCCCATTCCCATTGAGCCCTATGGGGACAAAAATGGGAATGGGGACGGGCCAATGGTGAATGGGGAATTACCGCCCCACCAACCTTGGAATGGGGCGGTAATTCCGCCATTCACCATGGCAGAATCAGTAAATTACAGACGTCAACCATGGTGCTAATTACGCCATGGTTAACGCCTGGGTCGTAATGAGGTCCATGAATCTTTTTCTTCATTTAGCATTCCTGTTCACCTTTGATTTTACTTGGGTTTTCAAAGCCCTGCTGTATTTATGCACCTGAAGCTATGATATTACTTGTGTGGCCGAAACAAAACCATTCTTACTCTACTCCCCTCTAGGGATGCAGATGTATGTGTCACCATTAGCTTCTGTCTCTGATCAAGTATGGCACAGGTTAGAAGCGATACTCGCTAAAACAGCAGTACTCCCCTTATTCCAGGCAGGTAGAACAAGACATAGAGAAAATCTAAGCTGAAGATGGCAAGCGTAGTCAAGCTAATGTCGCAGCAGTAGTAGATATGCATTCCACACAAAGAACACATACATTATGATAAATAAGCATTTATACATGAAAAATATTAACATAGCAACCACAAGACATGAAGAACATTACCATAACCAATGTAGAAGCTGATTGCAACATGAACAACATGTGGGTATAGCTCACTAACATAGAAACCAGAGTGTAATAAGGCAACCATCTTCTTTAAAATGGATGCCACAGCATCATTTTAAATAGAGCAAGGCTTCAAGACTTCAAAAGACCTCAAAACACTGAATTCACAGAAGAAATACAGAGCTGTGCAGAGAGCAGAGGGTAGTTAGCATTTAGAGCCAAGGTTACAGAGAGATAGTGAGGATGCGAATGGCAGAGCAGAGGCGAGAGAGAGCAGTTCCCAGGATGCAAGCAGGAAACTCCCCAATTAATTAAAGGTTTAACAGAATACAAACCATCTTTGTTAGCCAAAGAGAACAGCAAAACAACAAAAAAGACCCCATGAAGATAACACGTTGCACACATTAATAATAGTTAAAATCTCAATAAATAGGAGTTAATTCCACTTCATACACGGTCCCCTAAAACGTGATTAATAATCATAGAGTTATGTCTATTCATTAGGAGCCAACAATAAGGACACCTGTTGTACACCCTAAAAACACCCATGGAACACAAGCTGTCACACAATGCCAAATACAAAGAGATCGCCTGGACTCAGGGCCTAGGAATGAGGGTATGAACTTCTTTAAGGAATAGAAGACAGTCCATGGACCTCTCACCCCCTACTACCAATCTGGCTCATATCTTGTCAACCTGTCAAATGCCCAAGGTTGGCAAGAAGCCAAACAATCAAATCATGCAGTGCCATGCTGCCCATTGAGTAATAGGCCAACCAATACCCTAACAAATAGATGATGTAGTTCTACCTTTATCAACATGAGGGTGGTCTCCAGGTGGAGCCATAAGATGTAATGTACCAAATTAACCATGTAACCCCTATATGATCCATATGTAGCCCATCCATTAACCAATCCCCATTCCCTGTAGGTTTTCTAAAATTATAACAATGTATGATACAACATATGACGTGTCCAATGTTCTTAAAGTGTTGTTTGTATGTACTTAATGAGAGAAAAAAGATTGAAATACTTGTATGTTTTCCTTGCTTTATTTGGATGATGATAAAGTTGAACTTTGCTTTGCACTTTGTCTACTTCCTCCTTGAGTTTTGATGGATTGATTTTAGTACCTCTGGGACCCCAGGAACTTTTATGCCCACTTAACATGTGGCAGCAGAGGAGAGGGTTCACTGAAAGTCAGTTGGAGTGTCAGGAAAGTCCTCGCCATGTCCTCAGAGGACTGCTGAGTCAACTGGTGGAGAGTGAGCACACGCGCAAAAGAGAGAGTTAACAGTAGCCCGCTTGGAGAAAGTCCTGTCTGGTCCCTGCAGGCCAACCCACACGGCGAGAAGAGTCTCAAGCTTATAGGGGCAACCTAACGCCGAAAACCTTCTAAAAATCTGTGGATGTAAGTATGACATTGGCATAGAAAAATGGGGGGAGGAAATTTTGTGTATATGGGGGAATTGTGATTACATTAAAAGACTAAGAAGAGATTAACGAGATTCTGGCAAGGGCCAGGAAAGACGACTCTGCATCCACTCCAAGAAAAGAGTCTTTATTCAAGCCTGCATCTTTGTGGCATCAAACAACATGGACAAACTCTTCAAAGTCTGCAAGGAACTGGCCAATCCTGCAGTAGCCTCTTCTTCGGTTACACCCTCCCAGAACCTCTGCTCTGCCCTGGCAGCACACTTCACCACAAAATCCAAGGCATCCTTTCCTCTCTTCCCGCTTCATCAAAACACACAGCAACACTGGTGCCTTGTTTGGCCCCACCTCCACTCCACCTCTCCTCTCTCTCACTCGTCAAACCCAATGAGGTCACCAGCCAAGTACGGTCTATGAAGACCTCATCCAAACAAGTGGAGCCTTGCCCCTCCAACACCATTAAGGACAACATTGACTCCCTCGCCCCAGGCTTGGCTGACCTTTGCAATCGCTCCTTTTCCACTGGAGTTCTCCCAACTGCTCTTAAGCACTCCCTTGTGCATGCTCTGCTCAAGAAACCCTCTGCTGACCCCTCCATTCTGACAAACTATTGTCTGATCTCTATCACGCCTTTCCTTGGCAAACTCTATGAGAAGTGGACTATCTCTCAGCTGAACCTCCACACTGAATCCACTGGCTGCTTCCATGACCATCAGTCTGGCTTCAGAGCATCCAGAGGCACGGAAACTGCTCTTCTGAACACCCTTGAAGATCTGCTCTCAAATCTTGACTCTAACACTCCCTTTATCCTCATTACACGGTTAACCACAACATCCTGATCGCACGTCTTTGTGACACCCTGGAAATCACAGTTGAGGCACTTGCGTGGTTAGCCTCTTTCCTCTTCGACCGCCCATCCTAGGTGGAACTTGGAGCCTTTCTTTCGACTATCACTCTCTCAACCTGTAGTGTTCCCCAGGGATCAAACCTATCCTCTTGATTCTTCAACATCTATATGGCTACCTTGGCACGTGTGATCGCCAATTTCACCTCTAATTTCCTGTGTTATGCGGATGACATGATACTATCTTTCAGGCTACCCTCAGCTGTTTACTCCTCCTCGCTCATAACTGATTGTCTGTCAGCTATCCAGTCATGGTAGGCTGCAAACGACCTCTGCCTCAAACACCAGTAAAACTGAGACTGTTCGCATTGGGACCCCTGCTCCCAGCTTACCTCTTTCACTCTGGCTAGACTCTCTTGGCCCTGTGCCCACCCCCACCTGCGAGGCCAAAAATCTTGGGAGCATCTTTCACTCCACTGTCTCCTTCTCCTTTCACATTTCTGACATCTCAAAAAAGTCTAACTATCAACTACACCTCCTCAGAGGCAGTCTACCTTTTCTCACTTTCCTCCAGCATCTCACTGTCTCCAGAGCCCTGGTTCTCTCTAGGCTTGACTACTGCAACAGCCTCTTCCTCAACCTCCCTGTGTCTGCCCTGCGCCCTCTGCATCTCATCCAGAACAGAACCGCAAGATTTATCCTTAGCCTCAAGTCCAGGGACTGCATCTCTCTGATGTTTAAATATCTTCACTCGCCCCCGTGGCTGCAAGAATCAAATTCAAGACCCTTTGCATTCCAACATGGCTGGTTGGGGCCTGGGACCTACTTACCTGCAATGTTACCTACCTAAATACTGTCATTCTCAAGCCCTCTGCTCATCTACCTCCAACCTTCTGTGAGTGAGCCAGTTCTCCAAGCAGAGATTTGTATGGAGATCCTAATCCTCAGCAGATGACTCCCTCTGGAATTGCCACTCTGCCACCGTCCGTCTTGAGCCTGATCTTCTTAAGTTCCGAAGACTCCTCAAGACCTTTCTCTTCTCCTCCTCCTTCTCTCTCCCCCTACCATGATAACCTAGCTCTCTGCCTCCTCTCCCATACAGCTTTGCTGACTGACCACCTGGTTTACCTCAGAGTTTCACAGATCCTGGGCACCCCTGCCTGCCTTCTTTGCACTTGCCTCAGGGCCCTGCACCCCATCCCCATCACTGCACTTCTGAATAAATCCATGAGATCTTCTTTCTGCGCACTTATCCCAGCCTCTACCGACTGGGTGCACTTGGACCCCCCTCTCATGACCGTCACTTGCACGATCTGAAAGTGCCTAAAGTAGTGGTCATGGGGGATCTTAATCTCCAGTTTGAGTAACTCCTGGGTACAATGGATATAATGGAGGAGGAAGACAACCAGTGGGGATTAGTACCGCTGTCCAAAGCATTCCCATTGAGACAACATATGAATGCTGAAGAGACAGCCATTTTGTTTATGTCAGTCAACCTAAGAGCCTATAATGGCAGATTTGAAGGAGATGTCCCTGCAGTACATCAATACTAGAATTGAGAGTGACCACCACCCTCTCATAATGGAGACAAGTGAGCATCTGTGGGGTTTTAATAGGGGAAGCATTGAGGTGGAAACAGCCCCAATAGAGATGCAGGGTGTAACAAGATGTAACCTAACGTGGAGGAAGCTGGATCTGGAGCAGGTACTCCCCCAGGTACACAGTGGTATAATCCCTCTCTTAGAGTCGATGGTTGGTTTAGATCAGCATGACCCCATTGCAGTGATTGACATTTATGAAAAAATAGTGGCCCATCTTGACTCTAGACTATCAAAGCCTGCTAGAGAGACACTAAAATATACAGAGTCTGTAACTATGCGGTATGACTCAGATTGTAAGTTAGCTAAAGGGTGCTTGATTAGAGAAGCTAGGCGTAAGGCCAGGACCACCACTATTGGGCAAAGGACAGCAAGAGAAGATTATCACAGGTTACTGAGGGTGAAGAGGAAGGCTTGGTATGAGGACATCTGGGATGCATTACTTAGTGCTATTAAAAAGGGAGACTCGAGAGAGTATTGGCACTTGATTGGGAGGGGCAGAAGAGCGGATAGGAACCCATTTCAATGCTGTATCATAGAACAAGCATGGGTGGTGCCTTATGGCATGCTGTACAGTGAGGAAAAGGACCAAATAGGTGAGGACCTCCCCATAATCCCAGCTTTTTGCCTGCAGGTGACTGGTATTCCTAGTTCTATCTTGGTTCTGACATTTGAAGAAGTGAGGAGATCCCTGTTTGCCCAAAAATTAGGCAATACCCCAGGTCCTGATAGGGTCCTCGTAGATTTTTATGTGCGTCAGCCCGAGGATTGGGTGTCTTGCTTGACAAAACGGTTTAATGCCATTTTGATCCAAAATGCAGTTCCTGAGTCTTGGACAAGTGCAGAATTGGTCCCTATCTACCGGAAGGGTTCGAGAGATCATCCCAGTAATGTCAGACTGATATCACTGCTTGACTAAGGCAGGAAGACATTTGCAAGGGCCCTGTTGTTTCGTTTGGAGACTTGGGCAAGAAGCAACTGTATTATTGACCATTGGCTGGCTGGATTTTCTGAAGGTTTGAGGACTGATAATCATTGATAAATGTGCGGTCCTTTCGAAAACATGCATATATACAGTTTTAGTTGACCTAAAAACAGTGTTTTACAACATCCCCAGGCAACAATTTTGTGGGGTTCTCAGGGGTTTTGGAATCCCTATATCCTTCCTGAACACGATCCAAAGTCTCTATACTGGTAACACGGCCACGGTATGCTAGGGAACTAATGGCAGTAGTACTAGAAGATTTAAGGTTGAGAAGGGCGTCGGACAAGGGCACGTTTTGGCACCTAAGCTGTTCTGCATTCTTATTAATGGGGGTTATCAAGGAGTTCATTGCTACAGTCAGATGCAGCAACTCTAGTGGGTGAAGAAATTCCAGTTTGGATGTTTGCGGATGACGCAGTGTTATTGTCTTTAAATCCATCTGGCGTCAGAAGGCAAATGGAGTTTATTTTTTACTTTTTGTAAGAAGAATTGTGTTGGTACTTAATGAAACAAAGACAAAATCAATGGTCTTTAGTACTAATTGAAGGAAGAAAGGCAGAGGCCTCATTCTGACTTTGGATGAAGGTGAAGTCGAAAAGGTAGCTGCCCAATGCAACTAGAAAAAACAAGGGTCACCCTAGCTAGGTATGGAGGTGAACTGGCCAGGTTTACAGCTAAACATGGCAATGGGGCGGTACGAGTGTCCCTGGAGGCCTATAAAGCTCAAGCGAGGCAGGCAGTAATACATGGGGCAGAACTGTGGGGACAGTCACAGATTCATTCTCTAACAGTGGTTGAGAATAAGTATTTGAAGAACATTCTTGAATTATCCACCAGCACGCCTAATTTGCTAGTTCTGTCAGAGACGGGCTTAGAGGAGATACAATCTATCTGCTGGCTTCGCAGCAGTATCGTACTGGGTTTGATTGTGTAGCAATGCTAACCTAGTTAATTTCAGGGAAGCGTTGGTCGAAGTCATAGCACAGCAGGGTGGCTGTCCTTAAATTGGGTCACACATGTAAAGAAGTTCCTGATAGCCCTTGACCTGGTGGCCTTCTGGACCAACCCAAGCACAATGGTTAAACAGTCGAAAGAAACAGTAAAGCATGCTGCATCTGACAGATTGCAGAGCATTGTAGCTAGGAAGGCCCTTGGATCTCTGTTGCTGGCACACTATTTAAATATTAAATCATCTGCTGGATTATGTGAATCCAAAATATGAACGATCCTTGTTTATACAATTTGATTTGCATATTGCCAACAGCATCTGTGTTAGGGAGAATTCTCATTTATGGCTAGTTTCCCTCAACTAGTGAGTCCCTCAGCAGCTTTGCTGGATTTCTGGGGTTTATTTTTTCACCTGGTAAGAGTGTGAGCTCTTTTTCCCACTCTTAAGTGTGTTTTACCATGTGTATTTCTACTTTTTGTGTAATCCTGGGCTCTGGGGCCACACCACTCCATGAGCCCCACTTTTTGTGTGTGTTACACAGCACCTTCAGTGCAGTGACACAGGGTTGTCTTTGATACTTCCTCCTGACTGCATTGTTCTGGGACTGACTACTGTCCCCCAGAAACATGTAAAGGTGCCATTAACTTTATATAGTTCTTTAAACTACAGACCCAGTACACCCCTTCTTACATGGAGTATTGCAAAGGGTTAATTCCTATCCCCTTTTTGTCTGTGCCTCTCTGAGCTTTGATTTGCTCTCTTAACATTAAGACTTGGCTGGTGGCGGTGGTATCTACCTTAACTTTTCTACCGCGATTATACTATATAAACGTGGTACTGTTTTAGGCTATTGTATTAGCCTCAAACATAAACCCGCTTGACCAAATACTTTTTTATTTTGGCTCCGGTCGCATTTAGTCACCATTTCTTCTTGTTAAAGTCCTTCTTGTGTTTTACTTCTCGCACCAAACCAGGTTTGCCTTCTTTGTTCGCCGACCTTTGGCAGGCTTCTGTCCAGAAGCCCTCCTTTGGCGTTTGGGTTTCTAGGTGGGCTAAATGTGAGGGAGGGGTTTAGTCATCCCCTGCACAGGGTCTCCTTGGAGACCCAAGTCGCACTTTGTGTCGATTGGCTGAGGTGGTTTTCTGGGCTGGACAACCCCCCTGCTGAGTGATTGACAGCCAGGCTGTGTGAATGGGGGATTTTGGCATAAAAGCCAGGACTCTTGTGCTGCAAGTCAGAGTTGCCACTGGAACTGCAAGAACCGAAGAGAAGCGGAGAAAAAGACGGCTGCTGCAACTCCCGAGTCCCAGTGAAGCCCTGCTGCAGTCCTGAGCTATCTACCCTTCAACGACAGAGAACATCCAGTCCGGAATCTTCTTCCCTTGAGCCTGGTGGGATCAACCAGCTCATCTTCCACAGCCAGAGGATCCTCTTCTTGGTCGAAATTGCTGCACACAGCTGTAGTGGTCCGGATAGGCATCTGAAGAGCCTCTCCTGTTTTAAAGGAGCGCACCTTTTCCTCACCGTTGTTTCGCTGCTGCTGGCCTCATCCCTGGGTAGTCCAGATCGCTCCAGACATCCTCCTTCTTGTCCCTACGACTGAAGCTCCAGGAACCGTGAGTCTGCAGGAATTCAATTGAATAAGGTACTGATTCCAACTTCGAGGAATTAGGGTGAACCCTTCTTCCGCACCAAAGGCTTGTCCTTTTCTTCCTTCCCTCTTATAACTTTTGCTTCCCTTTGTGACAATATCTAAGTACTCCTGGCAATCTTGAATCGTGAACTGTACTAACCGTGTGATCCTCGAGAACAGGACCCCTGTTACATTTGACACTGGCGCAGGCCTATTGACTTTTATATACTGGTTAGAAGGTGCCCTCTGGTTCTATCTGCCTTGACAAAAGTATTGCCTATGATTTTTATCCCCAATTTTCTTGTGTTAATTAATGTGCTAAGTGTGTTTCACTTTGGGGACATTTCTTCCCGTGGGTACGCTTATCTTTCGTAAGACCGAACTGTCATTACTGTCAAAAAGTGATTGCGTATGTACTCCCGGTAATGTCTTTGTTTCCCAACACCGGTCTGTCAAATCCCAATGTACTTACCTTGAATTGTTCTGCACAAGGTGAATTGGTTGTGTGTAGTATATTTGAAGAGTGGTTTTATTTTAGTAGAAGTGATGTGTTTTGCGAACAGATGGTTTAAAAATAAGTGTACTTATATTTTTTAACCAGAAACCTTGAGTCAGTGTTTGCTTGAGTCACAGTAATTGTAGTCCTTTGTGTAATCTCTACTACTGAGCATTTGCTCTTGAGTTAAGTCTGGCTGCTAAGCCATTGCTACCACTCATTCTGTGTAGCACAGGCTTGTACTAAATGTGAACTTGTATTACCACTTGTAGTCCTAATTGTGTCAGTGGTCCCTAAGGGTACTGCATATGATTCTGCCTAATAATCTGCAAGACACAGTTGTCATAGTGAGGTCTCTCCCACATATCCTCTGTGTTTCAGCGCAAATGAGGATTTTGAACATTTTCTGCTGTGGTACCCAGTTACACTGCCTCTAAGAACCCATTTTCTGAAGCCACTCTGGCACCTGCATAATTGTCGACAAGTGGTTGAGGCAATGGCAGTTTTCCCAGAAGTTTTTGCAACTTGCAAATACCTAGGATAGGTTTGGCACATTAGATCTAGGATGATGGTACCGTGATCTCGGTTAGGGAAACAGCTTCAAAACACTATGAGGCGTTAGGAACCTGCACAGAGTGTTTAGTGGAGTAATGGTACACAGTTTTTAGGTTGCTAGGAAAGTTTTGCAGGACGGGTGAATCCCATTTAGGGTAAATCTTAGTATTGGAGGCTGCAAGCATTGCTCTCCACCTTATTAGTGTATTGACACATGCTTCATTTATGTGTGGCTTTTATCATTATCTAATTGATGTGTATATGTATTTATATGTATTTATAAGATATGTTGAACTTCAATTTTATTGTTGGCTTCCCTTTTAATTAATGCCTTCCATAAATACTTGTTTCTTGTTAGGAACTTTTTATTTTAATTTTATTGTTAGGTGTTCTTAGTGTACACTATTTTATTGATTGTAAAATTGACTGAACGGAATGTAATATTTATTATGGCTTTTATGATCTTATGATCAAAATAAATCTTTACAACAACAACATTATTATGGGGCAGGCCATATCAGACAGAGAAAGAGAAAGGAGGTGGGAAGAAAAGGATTACGCCAAGAAAAGAGAGACAGAGCGAGATGAAGAGCGTGCCATTAAGCAGAAGTTACAGTCTGGACAGGGACATAAAGGAGAGTATCGGGGCAATAGAAAGGAAGAGAACGGAACAGTCAGAGGAATTCAGGAATATTGGACGTGATGAGCGGAACATAGAGGACCGATGCACTTAGGAGATTAGATTTTGAAGAAAAGGAAGACACAGGAAGTGATGTCAAATATTTGAAGATGAAGAAGACGAGGGAAGTCAAGAGGAAGCAGCCCAAGCCCCTTCTACATGTACACAGATAGGGAGAGGCATAGCGTGGGCAGAAATGGAGGAGCCAGTATTAAGGCCAGAACCCGTTGAGTATCCACAGTGTCTAAAGGAACACTCAGACAGCTTACAGGAAAGGACACTGTATGTGCCTGAGTTAGCATGACTGCTGTGGTGACAAAGACAAGAGGCGCAGCTGTGCTGGGACTGGTCACAGTATTGAGCCAATTACCCTAGCTAGAGAAGGGGGAAGACTGGTACAATACAGACAAAAAGAAAAGTGTTTCATAAATTGCCATCACTCCCTGCAGTGGCTGGGCAGTGGATCTTGGAATTAGAATGACAGCAGGGATGACGCTAGCAGTAGGCATCATTAAAGGTTTGTTTGCTGCCAAATTAGGAGAGCAATCAGAAGGCATTTGGAAGCAGTCAGGTTATCCTGGAGTGACAGTCCAAAATGCAAAACATGATGGGACACCTTTTAATAATTGTAGGGTGGACGTTTGGAGGGCACTGAGGACACAATTTCCAGACATGGCAGACATGGGGGCAATTATGACACATAAAATGGGACCTGAGTAAGACCCTGCAGCATACATACAGGACATTCAAGAGAAGTGGAAACTGGAAACAAGGGAACCATTTGACAAATGTATTAGTATTTGTTACAATATTTTGAGCCAGGGACCCTCCAAAGAAGTACAAAGTCAATTAAAAAAATTGTGGGAGTGGAAGCTAAAACATGGCCCAAGATACAATTGAATATAGTTCATTATTGTAGGCCAAAAGCGAGAGAAAGACAGAAAGGAAGTTGAGGAGAGGAAGATAGAGGAAGCAAGATTGGTACAAGGGAAATTATCTAAGTTAACAATGGAAGAGGCAATGCTAATGAATGTGGAAGAAAACAATGCTGTGCAGGAAGCACAGCAAATGCATCCACAGCCCAATGGAAGATTCGCAGGGAGGGGGAAATATAACTATCACCCACAAGGATGAGAGCTTGCACCTAGAGGTAGAATGTTTGGGTTTCCAGCTCATAATGGAGGAGGGTTTAATGGAGGGCCAACACGATTTGGAGCACAGCCACAAAAGTGCTGGACATGCAGGAGCATGTGGCACATCTCACATAAATGCAGAAGCAGGGAAGGAGTGCAGCAGAATTGTCACTAGGCAGTGACAAAAGGGGGGCCAGCACATCCCCCACCAAACAGTTCAGAGCCACCAGTATATTATGCTCAAGATCACATGCTGTATCAGACACAATTGCCACAATTACAACAAACACAGCAAGGAATGTCACCCCAAACACAGCAGGCACAGATGCAGGCACATGCACCTACATTGCAAAATGTAATGGGCATCATCACAAGTCTGGCGGTAATCCAGTGTAATTTCCCCTGAGCGGAAGAGAAGATCAGAGGCACGGTGGCTGACAATCATGTTAGGAAACCAAAGTTTAGTGAGGGAGAGCTGGTGGTATTCACTGATCAGGTTTTTGCTCACAATGATGAGCTATATTGCATCAGGAAACGCAAAACCTCAGCACAGTGCAGGACAGCCATCTGGCATTCCATCAGCCAGAAAGTGACAGCTATGGCCAGCGTACCGCGTGATGGGGAAACTGTGGTAAACGATGGAACGACCTTGGGGTCAGGATGCATGGACTGCTGTCCCAATACTGCAGGAGTTCCTGGCAACTGGAGGAGGAACTGTGGAGTCACTGGTCCTCACGGCCTGGGAGGAAAAGTGCAACACAGTGCTGGATATGGAGGGAATAGACAGAGTTGGTGGTGCAGAGGCGAGTGCCCACAACCAGGAGGCAGGAAATGAGTCACCTCCCCCAGCACAGGTGCATGTACAAATGACAGTCTAGCAATAAGAGGCCCCAGTGGACAGGGACACATGTCAGCAGACCCAGAACCTGGGCAGGCCAATCAGGCTTTAGTGACAAGCTAGCACATTAGCCACCCTCCATAGCAACCATGTGGCAGGGCACCAAGGGCACTACTGTGCGTTACAGCAGTGGGAAGGGTTGGCAAGTGCCCTATCCAAGTGCCATGCACACCACAACCCTGCTGGTACACCCAGTGCCAGCAAGATGTTGGTGCATGAGCACCCACGACACTGTGCAGCAGTCACACCAGCATGTTGTGGGCCCAGTTGGCAAGTCCCCATACACCAACATTATCTCAGCTAGCCAATCAGTGTACACCACTGCACATACCTGCTGGCTACACAGCAGTGACCCTTAGAGCCATGCCAGTGATATGATATATATGATATGACATTTATAATGCACCCCTACACAAATGTTTCAAGGTGCGACGAGGCAAGGGAGGGGAAACAGAGGGAAGATAGAGACAATGATCCTACTAGGCCAGGTGACATTGAGATTGCACAAGTGCAGGGGAGGGGACAAGGGGAGAAGTGCAGGGTGAAAGGGGAGGGGCAGTGCAGTACATAAGATGACAGAAAAGAGAAATAAGACAATAAATAAAGATAGTAAATAAAAGTGCTGCAAGCTGGTGGCAAGGGTAGGTGCAGACAACAGGTGTCAAGTGCTAGTAGGGGCAGTGGGGATACAGAAACAGTCAGAGTGAAAGGGTTGCCAGGGGGCAGTGCAGGTATGCAACTGGTGGGGAGGGGACCTGGGCCCGAGATCATAAGGTAACCAGGTGACCAGTGCAGTTTCAGATTCAGTCAGGAGATCAGCAGGGGAGAGGAGAGAAATCAGACACAAAGAGGAAGGTCTTGAGGTGCTTCAGGAACTGGAGATGGTTATCCCCATGTTTCAGAGATGCAGAGAGGCTATTCCAGAGGGGGGCCCGATGAAGAAAGAGATCTACCACCAACTTGCTGCCTGGAGAAGGGACTAACCCTAAGAGAGTTGGAAGCGGATGAGCAAAGAGCTTGAGAAGGAAGATATTTAGGAAGAGTGAGTTGAAGGTATTGCGGTCCCAGGCCCCAGAAGGCTTTTTGGACAATACAGAGGGTGTTAAATGTAATCCTTGCTGCAACTTGCAGCCAGTGCAGATATTTCAGTCATGGAGAGATACGATCCTAGGGCTTGAGGCAAAGGACAAGTCTCGCAGTCCTGTTTTGGATGAGTTGCAGAGGACGGAGAGTAGATGCAGGCAGATTTAGAAAGAGGCTGTTGCAGTAGTCCAGCCTAGAGAGAACCAGAGCACTGGAGACAGTGAGCTTCTGGAGGTAGGAAAGGAAAGGAAGAATACCTCTGAGGAGGTGCAACTGGTAGTGTGATTTCTTAGAGACGTCAGAGATGTGAGGAGAGAAGGAAAGTGTGGAGTCGAAGATGACCACAAGGTTTTTAGTCTCACAGTTGGGATCAGGAAGTGGGCCAAGAGAGGACGGCACCAGAGTGACAGAAAAGGAGGGAGCAGGTGTGCTAATCAGGAAAATCTTGGTCTTACTGGCATTAAGGCAGAGATAATTGGCAGCACTCCACCCCTGAATGGCAGACAAGCAGTCAGAGATGAGAGAAGGAGAAGAGGTGGCTGGAGGGAGCCTGAAAATGAGTGTCATCCACATAGCACTGAAATTTCGGACAGAGTATGGCAATGCAGTGGGAAAGAAGAGCCAGGTATTGGTTGAACAGCCAGGGTGAGAGTTTAGACCTGTGGGGAACACCACAAGTAGAGATAAAGATATAGGAGAGGATTGCCCCGAGTTGGACCTGTGAGAGTTGATCATAGATGAAGGAGGTCAGCCAAGCCAGGGCCTGATCAGTGATACCCATGTTATCACGGAGACGGTTGATCAGGATGGTATGGTTGACCATGTCAAAGGCAGAAGAGAGATCAAGTAAGATGAGGACACATGGGGTATTAGAATGGAGGTTGGAGAGCAGGTCTTCATGGATGTTCAGGGGAGCAGTTTCCGTGCTTCTGGCAGCTCTGGAGCCAGACTGATGGTCATGGAGACAACCAACAGATTCAGAGTGTATATTAAGCTGGGAGATGGCCAGCTTTTCCAGGAGATTTCCCAGGAAAGGAGCATACATGCCAACATTCTGTGACCAAAAATCTGTAGGAATCTTAAAGTTTCAAAAATAGTCAGGCGAGGAGGTAATGATAGGAATAGGGCGTGTCAGCAGGCCATTGTCATTGAATGAGCCCACTGCCGCTGGTGCATTCAATGACAATGAGGCACCTGCCACGCCGTCTGCCACCACGCCAGCTTGGGGGAGCCCTTGAAAGACTCCCCTGAGATGGCGTGGTGGAGGGCTAATGGAGCCTTTTGTGAAAGGCAGCCGCGGCAGAGCAGCGCCCGTAGCCCACCGCCGTGGGCGCATTTTACATCGAAAGCCTGCATGTCGCGCCTTCTCCCGCTACGCCAGCTCGGGGAATTCCTTGAAACACTCCCCCGAGCTGGACTAGTGCGGGGCTAATGGCGCCTTTTGTCAAAGGCACTCGCGGCGGAGGGGCGCATTTAGCCATCCGCCGTGGGTGCCTTTGACATCAAAAGCCTGCATGCCGTGCCTTCTCCCGCTACGCCAGCTCGGGGGAGCCCTTGAAAGTCTCCCCCGAGCTGGCGTGGGCAAAAAAAAAAAATGTTTTTAAAAAAACAAAAAAATCTTTTTTTTTTTTTAACAAAAAATATTGGTATTTGGTGCCAATAAATCGGTAGGCGGTAGGACTGCTTAAAAAGCGGTATCCTACCACCTAAATCGGTAGGGTTGGCAAGTATGAAGGAGTGATGAAGATTGGGCGATAGTTAGCCGGACAGGAAGGGTCAGCAGAGGGTTTCTTAAGAAGAGGGTGCACTAGGGAGTGCTTTATGGGGGACAGGAAAACTCCAGTGGCAAAGGAGTGGTTGCAAAAATCAGCCAGAGCAGGAGCCATGGTGTCAATGTGGTCCTTGATGGTTTTGGAGTAAAAGGGGTAATCCTGTTTTGACAAGTCTTTCATAGATCGGACTTGTCTAGACACCTCATCTGAGGAGAGCAGGGGAAAGGCAGAGAAGGAGGTAGGAGAGGTGGCCAAAGAAGAAGGGCCAGATGAAGAGCAGAGAGTAGAGGGAGGAGGAAGAGAGGAAGAGAGAGAGGACAGGATGTCCTGAGTTTTAGAGATGAAGTGAGAAACCAGGGTCGTGCAGAGGGCCTGGGAGGTGACAGGAGAGGTAGAGACTGCGGTAGGATTGACCAGCTCCTTGAAGATTTTAAAGAGTTTGGCCGAGTTGTTAGATGCGGCAGGGACGCAGGCTTGGATATGGGCTCTCTTTTAGTGTGGACAAAGAACCAGTATTGCAGTTGGAGCAGGTGGCAGGCCAGTTTGTCAGAGGATGTACTGGAAGCATGCCATTTCCTCTCAGCCACCCTGCACTTGCGTTTAACGGTGGTGAGGTCTGAGTCATACCAAGAGTTGCACTTGGCTTTAGGCTTCAAGCAGATCCTCATGACAGGGGCAAGAACACTGAGAGTATCAGATATAGCAGAGTGGAGCATGGAAAGGGCTGTGTCAGGTGACGGTGGATGGGGATGAGAAAGTGGTGGCAAAATCCTCAATTGACACATGCTTCATGGGTCGGATAACCGTGAAGGTAGGTGGCAGTGATGGAATTGGCTTGGCCTGAGGGGTAGAACGGGTGAGATGTGAGGAAAGGAGAATGTGATTGCTCCAGGAGAGAGGAGTGGTGAGAGGGATCAAGAGGGGAAAGCCTGAAGAGATCAGAACATCCAGAGTGTGCCAAGCAGAGTGGGATGGGTCAGAGGGGAAAATAGAGAGTGAGAGAGAGTCGCAAAGGTCACAGAAGAGTCTAGTGGGAGGACAGGAAGCATCCAGGTGGATGTTGAAGTCTCTAAGAAGGAGAAGTTGTGTAGTTGAGACCACGAGGGAACAGTAGATCTCACCAGGTGGATGATGGATGGTAGCCACAATGAGGGAATGTCCAGGAGAGAGAGAGAGCCTGCAGACGAGGCATTCGAAAGAGGAGTAGGCCTGACTAAGAATGACAGAGGAAGGAATACACTCAGGGTAGATTAGGGCTACACCCCCTCCAGAAAGGTTGGATTTGGGTGTAGAGAGGATCTTGTAGCCATCAGGGAGGAGAGTGTCAAAGCTTGTGACAGAGCTGGCAGTGAACCATGTCTCGGTGACACAGTGAACATCGAGGTCAAGTTCCCCCAGGAGGCGGCAGATGTCAGAGGAGTGTTTGACAGTTGAGCAAGAGTTTAGAGTGGCAATATGGAGAAGGGTGCCATCCTTGAAAGACTTCCAGGGAGGGGTACAGATCAGAGGTATGCCCTGCAGAGGTGCAGAAGCCTGAGGGGTGGCAGAAGAGAAAGGAGGAGAGGGCAAGGTAGCCAAGGAGGCTACATCAGGGGGAGGCAGGGAAGCCATGGAGGGGAGAGAGGAGACAGCAGGAGAAGAAAGGAAATTGATAAGGCGCGGGAAGCATCTATCAAAGAGGGGAAGGTTGGCCTGAGGGCCTTTTACCTAGATGGTACCATTCAAGTAAACATTAATGATGACCTTAGAGTAGTGGAAGGAGGCCAGTAGGGCCTACCACTGGGTGCCACCATTAATGCGACAGGAAGAGACGGGAGAGAGCACAGAGACCATATGTAGGGTCCATAGGTCTGGCTAGGGAACAACAAAGAGGATGTCAGTGAAGGTTTGCCTAGAGGAGGCACTGGTATAGGTGTCAGCGATAGGGAGGCCTGGGTTAGAGACCAGGATGTCCTTTTTAAACTTCTTCCTACCAGATTTAGTGAGGAGAGCAGGATAGTCGATAGAGAAGCAGTTAAAAAAGATAGGAGTGACAGAGAGCACCATAGAGTAGGTAGGGAGAGAAGGGAATGGGAAGGGAAGGGGTAGGGGAGAACACTAGGGAAGGCCACAGGGCATGGTGCAAGCAGACAAGACAAGAGAGATGAGACAAGTTGGAAATTGGATGAGACGACAGGCGCTTAGAGAGTGGTAGAAAGGTTTGGTAGATGCGTGCTTGGCTAGGAGGCAAAGTCACAGAGCGGCTAACATAAAGCAAATTTTAAAAGCAGGATAAACACACCTAAGTATGATAATCCTGAAAAGTGAGGAAAAGGCCTAAGTTTCAAATGCAATTTTGAAATACTTTCTCAGTGCAATTTTAAAATCAGGATAAACCACATCTAAGTTTGAGAATCCTGAATAGTGGGGAAAAGGCCTAAGTTTTGCAATGCAATTTATAAATACTTTCATAGTGCAATTTTAAAAGCAGGATAAAAACACACCTAAGTTAGAGAGTCTGCTATAGGGCAGGTTTGCAGGATAGAGTGAGGTTCTGAACCAAAACAGGGCCACTCCTACCTTCCTTAGTGGCTGCTGGTTGACAGCTGGCAACTGGCAACTGGCTCCCCCTGCTGACACCAGCAGACACAGGCTGGAGCCGCCTCAGTTGGTGCCGTCCTTTGCCTAGGGGCCCTTAGCCGCAGGGGCTGCAAGGGCAGAGGGCTGCCCTGGGAGGGTCAGTGAAGAACGACAGACACACCAATCATGGGAGGTGGGACAGGATGGGAGGTGGGAGGGAGAAGGGACAACGAAATGAAGCGTGGAGGGAGGGAACAAAGAAAATGATGCAACAAAACAGCCACATAGGATTCACAAAAAATACCCAGGAGGCTCACAGAAGCAAGTTAGCCGCACCTGATGCTGTGCGCCAAATTGAGAATGGAGGCTACGTGGGCCGGTTAGGCTCAAAACGCAAATGCCATGGAGCAAGCCACCACCCACACCCCACAAGCTGGGAATGGGATGTGGGGGCATAAAGGACCACAAACATGCATGCCAAACATCAGCTGCCAAGAAAGGACACCCTGCCCATCCCAAACATAGGCCAAAGACCAACTGGCCATATGTCACACACTCATTGCTGCAACCATCGCCATAATGCTGGGCCCACATGCAATCTCCCCTGACCAACCATGCCTAGTTGCACAAATGTGTCAGGTCCCACACTGTAAGATACTACATGTGTCTTTCATTCCAACACATGTGGGTGAAACACACCTGGCGACATTTCCTATGTCCCGTAAAGGCACTCACACATCACCAGAGGCATCCGAGGAGGGGCAGGCACATCTGGGAGTAGCACATCCAGGACCTCAAGGTCCACTACCACCACAACCACCCTGCAAAGGTACAGACAGGCTACACCAAGGCAGATGTCCTGCTGTGAGACACTGCAACCCAGCAGAACCAGGCCGCCATCAACTTCACAGCCCACCAAAACCACTGCAAGGCCCACTGCACCCACTCCTGCAGCTGGAGGTTCTAACACAGAGGCCACACCTCCAGGCAGCGCGACTGTTGAAACATAGGGGTGACACTGCCACGTTCACCAACACCAGAAAGCCCTCATTGCTGCCAGCATTTTCAGAGCCCAGAAAGCCCTCACCGCTGCCAGTATTCTCGAACACCTGAGCCAGATATTGACACACCTTCATATGGCTCCCCTGACAACAGCCCAGAGCCACTGCCCATCCCCCCTCTCATACGGCACACACCAACAAGCAGCACAGTGCTGCAGAGGCTGGAGGAGATGTAGCATCGACAGATGGAGATGGAGGCAATAGGGCACAGGCACTTGGAACACCTACAGGCCATACGTGACAGCATACAAGGGGCCACCTGCAGGATTCTGTGGGCCATCGTGAAGGACTGGGCCAGGACAACTGCCAGTACAGCCGCTCTGAAACTATATGCTCAGAGGGTCAGGGAGATGACTGAAGGTGTCTCTGCACTGGCAAAGGCCATCCAGAGCAACAAGTTGACATACCAACAGACCCGGTTGGCAAGCTACATTCCATCCAGTTCTACGACTCCCACTGAGGAGTCTCATCAGAGCATACCAAGGCATCAGTCCCAGCACCATCTGCACCCAAGATCAACAGGGTCTGGCAGTTGCGGTGATGGGGCACGGTTATAAACAACATCAAGACACTTATTGCACTGAGTGGCCATGCTGGGGAGTTGGTGGTGGGAGGAGCAAGAGGGGAAAGTATGCTGGGGAGTTGGTGGTAGGAGGAGGGAGGGGGCATAGTTTGCTGGGGAGTTGGTGGTGGGAGGAGGGAGCATATTTGGGGCACTTCATATAATGAAATCTGTTAAACTTCATCAATGCGAGTACAGTCCTGTTTTTGTCATTGTCATAATTATTGATGGAGTTGAGTGACACACAGTCGTGCCATGGCTTGCGATATGTGAAAGTGTTAGAACAAATTTCCCATCCCTCACATCATCTCTGGCAATCCGTGCATTTGCAGAACATTTCTCTTCAAGCAGATATTGTGCAGCATGGCACACAGAAGTGCAATTTTACTCACTTTCTCTGCAGCGTACATCAGAGCTCCACCGGTACAGTTGAGGCAGCAGGAACATGCCTTCAGGAGGCCAAAGGTATGCTCGATGCACACACGGCACCTGCAGTGTTTGTGGATCATGCACAGTAGTCATTAAGCAGGGCCGATGTGGGTATACAAAGTCACCTTCTTCTGGGGAGGCACAAGCATCAATCAAGGTGTAAGGTGTGGGGGTGGCCTTACACAATATCAGGGCAATGGACATCTTGCGCATTCCAATGGGCCTTCATTTCACGTCATGTGTCAGTTCATTGTCCGTGAATTCTGTGTCACTTGTGTCATGCATTGTTTCTGCTTCGCATGAACCCTGTGTGCTTGTACCATATGTCACGTGACGTGTCTGTCTGTGATATGTTCCAGCTGACATGAGGGCTGTCATGTTGCAGTGTATTTCCACCTTTCATGTGGCATGCTGGGTTCCCCATGGGCCCTCCTGTGCATCTGGCGCCAATGGTTCGGCATTGTGGGCTGGTCACAAATGGGTGCAAGGCTCTGGTACTGGCAGGGTTGTTGTTGTGTGAGGCAATGCGGACATTTGTCAGCATTGCTTTGTGGTATCTGTAGTTATGTTGGTGTTTATAGTTGCTACTGTATGGGAACGTCAGCTTCTCCATCCAAGTAAGTCTGACATGTGCATGCTCCCTGGACTGTACTGTGACAATGGAGCAGGAGGTGGTCACGTATGGATTTAGCATTCGCTTGTCATACCATGTTTTGTGTAGTTATTCACATTGGACATGTACTACACAGTGCATGCGTGCTGGCACTTCTCCTCACCCGCTATCCATGTCCATTGTCCTCTGTGCCTCTCCATGTATCCTGGAAGTGTACTGTTCCATAGGACCATTGCTTCATGGGTGGATACGGAGTAGCGGACACAGGAGTGGGTGATGTACAGGTTGGGGCCACATGTCAGCTGCACATTCAGGTAGTGGTGGTGCTTTTTGGTTATGATATACTGCTTCGTGGGACTGGGGGGGCGAACAATTCAACATGGTTACAGTCCAGGGCAGCAAGCACATTTGGCATTTGGGCAACGACATAGAACTGTGCCTTCATGGCATTGTCCTGGTGTGGGGTGTTAGGCCATGTGATGTGGCATTATTCTTGCCGCCGGAGGGCTTCAAGCACCCTGTCCAACACTGCCCAAAATGTGGGCTGTGCCTTGCTGTGCATCATGGCCACAGAGTGTTGGAAGGTGGCAGTTCCAATGAATTGTAGGACAGACACTAGCTTCTGCAGTTGGGGTACCGTGGTCCTGATGTTGATCCTGCTCCCTATGTCATCCTGTATTGTGGTGAGCAGTTCTGTTATGGTCTCCCTGTTAAGTCTATACAGGGTGACCAACTGGCTGTCGGTGAGGGTACAGGGTGAGGTCCTATCCCTGGTGCACAGTGCATGCCTTGCTTGGGCTCTCCTCCTCCTACTCCCCCCACCCCTGTACTCCCTGTGCCCTGGTTGTCCTTCTTCTCTGTTTCCAGGTGAAGCATGAGCAGCTGCATGTCCCAACTCGCAGTGGCTAGTGGCAGAAGTGTGGTTGGGAACAGTGTTTGGGTTAGAGGTGTGCCTTATGTGGTACTCTGGAGTGGATTAGGATCACTGGTGGCTTCATTTCAGGCACCTGTGTTCAATTCCCTACAGCAGGAAGCTGTGCCGTGTTTTCCACCATGTTACCGTTGGTTTTCAGTGCTAATATTGCCGTACATGGACTTGTGATGCAACTGTGTTTGCATCGTGTTTGCAAAAACAAAGAGGTGATGGCTGGAAGGTTTAGAATTAATCTTAACCACTGGCAACGCTCTGGGCAACCCTCCAGACCACCGTTCTTCGCCTGCCAAGCCATTACAGAAGGGAAAGACCATATGCAAATCAGGCTTGGCCCCACCCCAAAAGGGGCAGTCCAGCCCGAACTGCTAGGCCACATCCCCTCTGCACGAGACCACAAGCATCCCCAAACATGTTTCGCCCTTGTTGGGGCTCATCAGTGAGGAGTAGCTTGGGTCTCTAGGCCCAGCAGGCACGGGACCCACGTCTGGGCATACCCGTCCCACTCGGGGTGACATAGCAAAAACAAAGAGGTGATGGCTGGAAGGTTTAGAATTAATCTTAACCACTGGCAACGCTCTGGGCAACCCTCCAGACCACCGTTCTTCGCCTGCCAAGCCATTACAGAAGGGAAAGACCATATGCAAATCAGGCTTGGCCCCACCCCAAAAGGGGCAGTCCAGCCCGAACTGCTAGGCCACATCCCCTCTGCACGAGACCACAAGCATCCCCAAACATGTTTCGCCCTTGTTGGGGCTCATCAGTGAGGAGTAGCTTGGGTCTCTAGGCCCAGCAGGCACGGGACCCACGTCTGGGCATACCCGTCCCACTCGGGGTGACATAGCAAAAACAAAGAGGTGATGGCTGGAAGGTTTAGAATTGCATCGTGTTTGCACCTCATGTGGCCAGCTGTAATAGCTCTGGCTGTAATAGCGCTCGCTGATTTTACAATAGGCGATATTTGCGCCAGCTCATGATCCAGCAGAGCAATATTGGCAGTGCTAATTCCACTACTGCCACTTTACAGGGTTACCACCAGACTTGTGATAAGGCCCAATGACATCACGTTTGTTTGTTTGTTTGTTTTATTCACTTATAATGCGCACAAGACCCGAAGGTAGCCGGGTGCAGCAGTACAGAAAATGCAAAGCTTAAGTTACAGGGTAGGGTCATAGGATACATACAGAGTATAAAATACAAGATACAGTATATTACAGGTAGATGGCAATTGCAGTTTTCAAACAGGCATAATGAGTACAAAGTACAATGAGGACAGAATATGTATAGGCACTAAAAGGACATTAGCTCATCGGCCAGGTGGGCAGAGTGAGGAGGTCCATAGGAGCAAAAGAAAGCAGCATAGTAATGTGTCTATCCTAGGGTCTCGTGGGGATGAGTAGGCGCTAATGGGCTAATCCTTGGACAACCTCAGCAGATTAATGTAGTTGGATATGAATTTCGGAAAGGGCTGCTCCTCACGTAGAGGGTGGGGCAGCGAGTTCCATAGTTGGGCCGCTCGAACCTGGAAGCTGCTGCCCCCCGCCTTCATTAGCCTAAATCTTGGTATGATGAGGCTATTGGCATTTGAGGTTCTAGCTGGGCGCGTATGGTTTCTTTTTGTGAGTTTGTTAGTGAGATAGCTCGGTGCGGCATTGTTCAAGACTTTGTGGAAAAGGGATGCTTCTTTTAAGTGGATTTTATTTTGTGTGGACAGCCAGTTGTTATGGCGCCTGATGGTTGAAATATGCGATCTTTTGGACACACCGAGGGCAGCTCACAGGGCGTTATTTTGTCAGATTTGAATTTGATGGGTGATGGATTTATTGGCTCCAATGTAGAGGGCATTACAATAGTCGAGCCTAGAGAGGATTAATGCTCTCGCTAAGATAAGGCAGTTGTCAGAGAGAAAGTGTTTGCCTGTTCTAATGAGTTTACATGTGTAAGTGGTGGCCGATGCCAAAGACTTCACCTGTTTGTTGAAAGAGAGGGTGGCATCCAGATAGAAGCCAAGTGTCTTCACCTTTTTAGACACCTTGATGATATTACCATCAATTTCAAATGAGGTATATTCCTGGCTTAGTTTTTGAGGTTTGACTGAGTCCCTAAGATGATAAGCTCTGTTTTATTATCGTTCAGGCATAGACCGTGGGTTGCCATACATGCCTGGATGATGATATACACCCTATTTACCAAGGCCAAATCCTTATTATAATCCCCGGAAAGTGGGAGGAGAATCTGGGTATCATCTGCATAGTTAGTGTAGGTGATACAGAGAAGGTCCAGATCATCAAAAAGGGGCTTAGTAAATATGTTGTATAGAGTCGGGGAGACAAAAGAGCCCTGAGGAACTCCACACAGGATGGGGATTGGGTCAGCCGCTGGCGATGGGGAGAACACCCTCATGGTCCTATCGCTAAGAAAAGATTCAATCCAAGTTATGGCCTCTCTGGAGAAATGTGCGGCAGAGTCTAAATGGCTGCAAAGTACCCCATGGTCCATAAGGTCAAATGCCGCTGAGAGGTCCAACAGCAAGTGGAAAGCCATTTTTCATTTATCTCTGAGTTCATCTATTTGTGCCTTCAGATCAATGAGGGCAGTCTCTGTGCCGTGTTGGGGACGGAATCCTGATTGGCGCTCTCCTAAAGGTTTGTGTTGTTCCAGAAAACTTTGGATTTGATTATAAGCAATCTTATACAGGATTTTAAGCAGAAAGGGGCCTGTCGTGAAGGGACGGTAGTTTGTGGGTATAAGTGGGCTTAGCATTTGCTTTTTGAGCAGTGGTAGTTCCCAAGATTGTTTTAGATTGGTGGGCACAGTGCCGGACGTGAATGAGGAGTTGACAAGTTTTGCAATAAACGGGGAAAGATCCCTAGCAGCATTTTTTATGAGCTGGGCAGGGCAGGTATCGCCCTGACAATTTGACGGCTTGAGAGAGCGGATGACTTTCTCCACCTCAAGGATAGATGTTTTGGAGAACATAAATCATACAGCTGGTTTCTGATCCTTTGGAACACGGTCTATAATTGGTTTGTTAGTCATGGATGGTTCTGTGAGGGAGGCTTTCTTTTTGGCTATTTTCATTTGGAGTAAGGAGATTTTATTTGATAGGACGTGTTGAATATCAGAGCACCAGGTTTTATCTTTGGAGCATATATCCGGAATGGGGGTTGGTGACTCTAGTTCCTTGAGGATGGTGAACAGGTCATTCATGCTTGAATTGGCATTGGATATACGCTTATTGAATGAGTTCTGCTTGGCCAAATGGATTTCTTTTTTTACATTGGGAGGAGATTTCTGTTAATTTCATTTTATGATCTTCTGAGGGGATAAGCCTCCACGCTGTTTTGCAACTCCTCTTAAGTAGTCACAGATCCTTAAGTTCAGGGGTAAACCATTTATTTAGGTGAGATTTAGGTTTACTTGGTCGAAGTTTCAGAGGTGCAATGTTATCAAGGGTGCATGTCAAGAGGGGTGCTAACCTTACAGACTGCGCTCATACAATCATAGTGTCCTGCCAAGTTGTATTATTTGTTAGGGTTTTGGTTGAAAAAGTAAAGGAAGGTAGGAGACCATATAAAGACATATAGAGGTAAATTTTTGTATTAAGGTACAAATCAAATAGACAGTTGTATTGACTTCATACAATGTTGTCTTCATGGACTAAGGTACAGATCAAATAGAAGGTTGTATTGTCTTCATACAAAGTTGTCTTCATGCACTTGAAGGAAGATTGTTATGTTGCAAGATCATAATGCCATTATGAATTTAAAGGTTGTACAGTTGTCTTTGAATTAACATATACAGTCATATAAGGAGATATGTCACGCCAACACGTGTTTCAACCTGACTAGGCCGTCTTCAGGGTCTAATGACAGTATTAGTTAGTACAGCCAGCATTTTTTGGGTTGCATTTGTTCGTAATTCTTGAATATAAAGTGGGCAAGAATGCGTCCCGTTTGGTAAGTGGCGTTGGTTTTCACAAGTATTTTTGCTTTCCCGATGCATCTTGGCGATCCTACTCCTGGATTGGGTCTGAAAACCTGATGGCCTATTCGGCTCGTTTTAAATGGTTGTCTGAATAATGTATCGTATATAGATTATATCTAATCCGCCATTTTAGGGCAGCTCCAAATGTTTACGCCGAAATCGGCACAATTGCGATTCACAGACTGATGTCAGGCGCCGTTGTTATCAAGGGTGGTAAACATAATTTTGTTATACTCGTTGACTAATGTTTCTGGGTCTAAATGATCCTCCAAAGGGTTAAGGATGGGTAGAATCACCGGGATCACTTTATCTCTGGTGATGCTCTTTTTATTTCTTGTTGGGCATGGCGGGGCCTTGGTAGATACTTGTGGAGGTGGTCTGGAGGTAGATAATTCAAATGACAAGAAGAAATGGTCTGTCCAGGGTTGAGGCACAATGGCTTTGATATTGGCGGTGCAGTTGTAGTCTGCTATCCAATCAAGGATTCTCCCTTTATTGTGAGTAGGTTCTAGAGTTTTTTTGCGTTATACCCAAGTTGGAAAGAGAATTGGCAATGGTGGTGGCATTTTTATCTAGAGGGTCATTGAAACCCAAGTTAAAGTCCCCTAGGACAAGTAGTTGGGAGGAGGTTTTAAGGTTGTTAGGGAGTAGGTTGTGGAAGTCCTCCTCAAATGTCCCTATTGGTCCAGGCGGTCTATAGATGAGGTGGATAGTCAGTGTTTGGGAGCTAGCTAATGGAAGTTTGATGGTGAGTGTTTCGCATGAATCGGATGCTGGTGGGCGTAATTCTCATACCTAAGCTGGTCTTTGCGATGATAGCAATGCCGCCACTGCACATATTATTTCTGTCTTGCCTGAATATTGTATAGTCTTCCAGGATTGCTAGGGAGAGTAGGGGTCCTGCTGAGTCATGCAGGTAAGACTCTGTGATAGCAAGGAAGTCCAAGTTATTGAGCACTATCAAATCGCAGATGTTTGTGGCATGTGCTGTCAGGGATCTGGCATTTATTAGTCCTCCTTTGAGGGGGATTCAGGCTCTGTTTTGGTAAGGGTGGGGAGAGGTCTCCGGCTATTGGGATGGACGAAATTTGCCTTCTGGATGTTAGATCCTTTGTTGGTGGGAGGTAGGGTTCTAGTCAGGGGCTCATGAAGTGTCGAGAGTCTAGCTCGTAGCCTAGAATTTCTGAGGAGTAGACTACATGGATTACTAGGAAACTCAGTTGAGGGACTCAGATCCTCGTGTTCTATAGTGGTACCGGTAGCTAAGTAAGACATGGAAGAATTGTTTAGGGCTCTCGTGAATGCTGTGGGGAAGCTACTATCCTCTCTCTGGTGCAAGATAATTAAGAGGAGTAAGTACAATAGCAGGATACAGGGTGTGCTACTCATGATGTGGAAGTTAAGTTCCAATAAGCACAGTGAGCTGGAAAGGCTACTTCAAATGAGCACACTGGGCATAATATAGCATAGGCACAGTAGGGCACAGTGGCTAAGGCTCAAGTAGCATAAGCACTGTGGGCTGCAAAGACTAAGTTACAAAGTGGCACAGTGGGCAAAGTTCAGCATAGGCACAATGGGCTGCAGTGACTAGGGCTCAAGTAGCAAAGGCACAGTGGGCTACAATGACTAAGGTTCAAGTAGCATAGGCACAGTGGGTTGCAAAGACTAAGTTACACAATGGCACAGTGGGCAAGGTTCAGTATAGGCTCCATGGGCTACGATGACTAAAATACTCATAGGCAGAGTGGGCAAAGTTCAGCATAGGCACAGTGGGCTGCAGTGACTAAGTTATACAAAGGCACAGTGGGCACAGTTCAGCATAGGCGCATTGGGCTGCAGTGACTAAATTGTACAAAGGCACAGTGGGCACAGTTCAGCATCGGCGCAATGGGTTGCATTCACTAAGTTATACAAAGGCACAGTGGGAAAAGTTCAGCATAGGTGCAGTGGGTTGCATTGACTGAGTTATACAAAGGCACAGTGGGAACTGTTCAGCAAAGGCACAGTGGGTTGCATTGACTAAGTTATACAAAGGCACAGTGGGAAAAGTTCAGCATAAGCGCAGTGGGTTGCATTGACTAAGTTATACAAAGGCACAGTGGGCAAAGTTCAGCATGGGCAGAGTGGGCTGCAGTGACTAAGGTTCGACAGTCTATAATGAATGCATTTCAAATGGCATAGGCACAGTGCAGGCAACGAAAGTAAAAGCAAGTGACCAGATCACTGGCTGGGCAAAAGGGATAGCACGTTATAGCTCCCTGTTGAACTGTGGTGGGCAATGCTGAGCAGCCATGTAGTGGCTAGTTTCAACACATGTGAGGAGCACCTTAGTGAAGTAAAGCGGCCATTATGGAATGGAGAGCCTCATGCTTTGGGACTGTATGAGCTGCACAATAGTGGGCAAAGTTAAATCTGCACAGCTCGCAGAAGCGCAAAAAGTGTTACAGAATGGCTCTATATCATTAACTGGAAAGTGGATACTTAATATCAATTTTGCAGATTTTTAGCTTCCCTGCTAAAGGTGCAAAATAAAGCCCCAAGGAGTACTGCGGTGGTGGGGGCCCATCATAGAGGAGGGCAAGGCTCCCTCCGAGGCGCCTTTGGAAAACGGGGACAAAGGAATGGGCACTTCCTCGCCTTCCATTCGCCAAACAGGCGCAAAACAGGGCATTTGTGTGGCCTTCGTGGCTGGCCACCGGCGACTCTGCCTACCGGCGGATGTTTCCAATTCAAATCTGCTCCAAAAGAGGTTCAGCCTCATTATCGTGCCGCGTGGCGCCCGGCATGCGGGAGTCAGGCACCTTCTTGGGACAGGGTCAGGCAGGCATGCCCTTCTGCGGCGAGGCCGGCGATGTTGCTACAGTGCACTCCATGTGCAAGGAGCAGCTTCAGGGATGGGGGGCTCCTGCCCTCTACTCTCTGCGAGGAAGGATGGAATGGGGGGACACAGCAAATATATTGCCACAGGAATCTACAGCTGGGATAGGGGCTGTGACAGTAGTGGGAGCGAATCATTTTCAGGCACAGAACTGAATATGTACCCATATGGGAAGACAGAGTGATTGTGCACGGGACAGATGGCGATGGACAAAATTGGCACACAGTGATAGCGGTTGATGAGGCACACAGGTCGACTGACTTGACAGATGAAAAGTTGTTTACATATGAAGACTCAGATGACGAAGTAATGTTCAGCATTTGTTTCACATATCAGTTGAAAATTCAGAACAGGGACATTTCCCAGAGAATTACTTTAGTAAAGAAGGTCCCATCCCTTTTACAGGAAGACTTGGCATATGTACCAAGCTCACTTTGGACCAGCCTTCTATATGATGTTGGGCTATTAAAAGGAGTAGGAGCAGTAGAAAGTAAACTGAAGAAAGGGGCTATTTTACCATGATTATCCCATGCAAAAGAAAACTGACTAGGGTATCTACAAAATAATTGCCACCTTACTGTGACAGGGAATATTAGTGCCTTCAGAATCAACATGCAACATGGCTGTGTACCCAGTGCAGAAGGTGAAACAGAGGGTCATGGAGATTCATACAAGTGTTACACCCCCTGAACAAAATTGTTGAGTTTCCCTTGATGCCAAACCCAGCCAGGATATTATGTAACATCGTTTTAAAAGCTCTATATTTTACAGTGGTCTATTTAAAAAAATGCTTTCTTTTCAATTCCCCTATGCCAGGATTCACAATATTTGGCATTGTTCACTTACCGCAGAATTAAACTGCAACAAACCCGTTTACTACAGGGGTATTGTCTTCAACTGAGTGCTACAGATGGACTTGGAAAATGCACAACTTGACAGTGTCATCATCCAGTACGTAAATTACATAGTGGTGGGTAGCACCACAGAGGAAGAGTGCAGGAGAGACTCAGTGAAACTGATGACAGCATTGGCAGAGAAAGGATATAAAGTGTACAAAGAGAAAATGCAATATTGTCAGGAAGAGGTCCTATAAATAGGTCAGCTAATATTAAAATAAGGAAGTAAGGTAGCACCGGATGGAACAGAAGCAATAATGAAAACAGGCAGGTCAGAGACAGTGAAAAACATACAGCAATTCTTAAGCCTTTGCAATGTTTGTAGAACATGAGTCTTTGAATATATGTCAGGCCATTTTCAAAGGACTGAAAGAAGCACAGTAAGACAATATAACATTGACAGGTGAAATGATAGAAGCCTTTGATGAGTTAAAACTAGCAATCAGCAGAGGTCCAGTGTTAGGATCTCCAAATATAATCAAGAATTATATTTGTTTTTCCATTCAAATTGAGTAGTAATGACAACCGTCTTGCACAGAAAACCACCATGGGACACAAACCATTAGCATTATACAATGAGATTGTAGACCCAGTAATGGAAGGCCACTATCCATTTGAGCAAGCATTAGCAGTTATGGACTGTGCAGTGACATTATCGAGCAGGCTTTATTTGCATATTTGAAAATTCCAAAAGCACATTGACTATACAGAGAGCATCAAGGTATGAAGAAATTATACTGAATCCATTGATTCAAATTGTCAGGTGCTGAGTGGTAAATCCAGCCAGATTGATAGCAGATCCAGTGAAGGAGGGAGACTATGTGCATGATTGCACAAACTACACTGAATATCATGATGAGGCTCCCCATGTTAAAGAAAATGCACTAGGAGGGGGGGACAATTCTCTTCATTGATGGGTGTTCATTGATCAATGAGAGCACGGGTGAGAGGCATAGTAGGACAGCAGTGGTGAGAGCAAAATTGAATGACAGCTTTGCGACAGTAACAAGCGTGAGATTGCCAGCACATTTCTCAGCACAAGCAGCAGAGTTGGTAGCGTTAATATTAGCACTTGAAGCGCATGCAGATGAGGTGGTAACAGTGTATTCTGACTCCAGCTACTTGACACCAACAGTACATGTTGGACTGTTGCATTGGAATAGGAGAGGCTTCCTGTGGCAACATGGCACACCAGTACAGCTTGCATCATTACTAGACAGGATCATAGATGCACATGAACTTCCATCGGCTGTCGCAGTGGCAAAGTTTGCAATGGACACCAGAGGTGCAAACTTGATTTCTCATGTCTATGAGTTGGCTGATTAGAAGCAACAGAGCAGCATATTTTCCAGAAATATCAGACATTTCGACTGCAACAAACAAATCCATGTGTGCATGCAACATGGTGATGAAGGAGGGCTTCAATACACTGACCATAGCACATATAGTGGAATTACAGGGAACAGCACGACAAGAAGAACAGTAATTATGGAAATGGAGAGGGTGCTCATTGTCTCACAAAAATGCAATGTGGTGGCAGGACAGCACCGGGACGTCTTTTATGGACCGAGGGTTGCATACAGTAGCCTTAGAACAATTGTACTAACCAACACACACATCAAGATACAGTCTTGTAATACTGATTACTGATGAATGTTGTTTTCCTAATTTCACTGAACATGTCGCTAATTTTGTGATTAACTGCTTAATCTGTCCAATTTTTACCTCTTGCCACACTTTGAGGACTGCGAGAGGAACAATACCCTACCCTACCCTATGGGACCATTTCAACATTTGCATATCGACTATGTAGATATGCTCCCAAATTGTAATGGGAATAGGTACATTCTGGTAGGCATATGTCCCTTTTCTCAGTGAATAAAAGCTGTTCCATGCACACATCCAGATTCCCCATGTGCATCAAAGTTCCTCATATGTGAGGTATTTCCGAGGTGGGGAGTGTGCAATGTATTGCATTCTGACAATGGTCCACATTTTGTAAATGAGATTGCTGAGCGCATACCTCTCCTATTGGGGACAAGGCACACAACTTGTCTGCCTATCACCCTCAAGCAAATGGTGTTTGTGAGTGTCTCAATAACCTCTTAAAATAAAGAATTGCCAAATTAAAAGAGTCCTGCTCACACTGATGCTGAAAATGCTGCTAGCGTGTTAGGAAAGGAAATTAACAATTATTTGACAGCTATGACAGAGTCTCTTAAATGTACTATTATTCTTATTATTATAATTGCTTATTTAAAACACACTCAATACCCAGAGGTTTCTAAGCCCGGATCTGGGATGGAACCTGTGTTGCTCTGCTTCGTCTTGCTTCCAAGGTGAGCGTGTTGCCAATGAGCTACCCTCCTGATACAGGTCCAGGCGCAGCGGGAGTATGAGGAATACTGATGTAAACATCAAACAATCTGACACTGACAATCTATTAAGACAACCCCTGATTCATCACGGTGATAGAATATTATGCAGAAGTTTCATCAAGAGATGGCATAAACGCACTTCAAGGGACGATTCGCTGTATAAGCTGTCACCTCATCTGCTGTAAAAGTCAAAGGATGCTGTGCCTGGATCCACCTCCATGACATAAAGCTGTACCAAGCAGAGACCCACCTGCCTGCAGATAATGAACCCAAAGGTGAAGAATTTCAGCTACCTCATATAAAAGCAGTGGTAAGAGATAATCAACAGCAAGAGCAACAGCAAGAGTAACATAAACCAAAATAAACTTTCCAGTACGATATTCGTCAAAAGAGTAGCTTGCACTTTTGCTGTTTGGATCATCTCATTCCTAGTGAAACAGTATTTTCTTTCTTGGAAGTGTGAACAAGCTGCAACGTTGTTTATGATTGTCAAACATTTGTCATTTTAATAATATTTATCTGATATGACCAACAGAAGTTGTCCTGGTAAGAATAAGGGCAGAACCATATTCTTTGGAAGATCCATGCGTGCATTAAACATGATTGGATATTCTCTTTTAGCATGTAGGAAAAAATATGCTCCAGGTTATTTGAAAAAAGATTTGCTAGCCATTATGGTTATAGCAAAGGTCTTTATATTTTGTGATCTTTATTTTGTCCTTTTTGTTGCATTAAGCAGCTGAAAATGTACAATAGAGCTAAACCAGTAAATATGAGCACATTCCCGGTGTTGATGGCAAGCTAAATAATCCCAGAACCATTCCCTGACGTAAAACCACAGATTAAAAGGATAAGAAGGAGTGTGCTAGATGACTCAAGCCCATTGAGCAAGCATATGGAATATTCTATACATGTGTCCAATAACCCGTGGTACGAGCATATGAGCAAAGTAGGGAGAGAGACATCTGCTGAGAGCTATTTCTTTTGTTCCCTCATCCACTATACCATGGGTGCATCCAGAATTTTCATAGCATCAGAAATTCCCGCACACACAGCACATTACCTAGGTCATCTTTCCCTATGTATGACCCAAAGGCAGATCCAGGGCCAGACAGTGTCCATAGTATTGGTAACAAAGGCAGATTCCCCATGGGTGTATAATTGTATAAAAAACAAAGACTATCACCCTCATTACGACCCTGGCGTTGGACCATGGTGCTATTAGCACCATGGTCCATGCCGGTCTCCGCCATGGTGGATGGTGGAATTACCGCCCCCATCACAAGGTTGGCGGGGGCGGTAATTCCCCATTCACCATTTGCCCTTCCCCATTCCCATTTTGCCCCATAGGGCATAATGGGAATGGGGAAGGCGATAATTACGGCACCGCTAATAGCGGTTGCCGTAATTATCGCCAAGGTCCCTTTGCGGCACCCACTTTAACGGCTGGTCTGCACCAGCCGTTAAGTACGGGTCCCGCAAAGGGACCTTGTAATCAGGCGGTAATGGTTTAATGGCGCCGCCGCCTTTTACGGCGCCGTTAAACCATTACCGCCTGGGTCGTAATGAGGGCCTATGTATTATGAGGCCAAACACACAACATAAGGTGCTTAAATACACACCCTTAGAGATCAGTGGGAAGGGATTAAAATAGAATATCACAAAATGCATCAATGAAATGATGCCCAAGGAAAAGAAATACCTGGGTACTGGAATAGATGCGAGTAACAAATACAATGAAAGGTACTTATAGCTGACAGATGGGAGGAAGGATTGATAGGGTGCAAAGCATTGAGACTTATAGGGCAGGATTAAGATGTGCTGCAGAACACAAATGGCCAGTGCCTTAAACAATGACCTGTCTATATAAAACGAATCACTTGGGTGGAAGAGAGGGGACCAGTGCCCATATGACTAATGAAAAATGTTTTCGGAATGAAGGGGCAGTAAAGGTGGGATAAGGGATGGGGACGCATCTTTGATGTACCTGGCACGAAAGTAGGTACAGCAGTAGTAATGGACCACTTTTGGGCATGTCGTTCAAAGGCTGCATGCAACTTCCAAAACATTGGTGTGAAAGGATCCTCAGCTCCAAGGCACAATAGTGGCACAAACCAACCACACCCACTGTGGTTTTGGGACCTGCAATTAGTACTCAGACCGGGCTCTGCAACCCCAGCATGGAAGGAGGTGTAGAGGAGGAGCCAAGTACCCCTACTCCACCTACCCCACCTACATTATCTGAGAAGTATGAACCAAAGTATGTAACATATACTACACCAATCAGAAGGCAAGAAGAAGAACACCAACTCTGTGCAGTACCCATAAGAATATGTATACCTAAGAAAATATGGGAAGTAAAGTATCCATTAAGGAAACCATACCTACATCCAAGACAATATGATGGCCATTTGAATGTGATTCCTGATGAAACAAAGAAACTGAATAACCAGGATGAATGGTGACGTATAATGAAACTAATTCAATTCCATTTATAGAAGATAACAAGACCAGAGAGGCAGATGATTTATGAAGAATTAAGAAGTACTAAGAATAAGTGGCATTTTGAGATCCAGATCAACAGATTAATGCCATAAGCATGATTAAGTTACTTAGTTAGTTTAAACATGTACAGATGCATGAAACACAAGCAGCAAAGCAGTCATGAAGCTAGCCAAATGCTTATAGTGAATAGATAGCAGCAAGCACCAACCTCTTTATATATACCTCATAGATAAATATGGGATGAATAAATAATGAAGGTGCCACTACGTATGTAGAAGTCTTGAACAACAAGGAAGGACTCAAATTCAGTGTTGCAGTTACAAATGCAAGTGGAATAAACAGTATATATTTCAGTTTACGAGTTGGATGAGCCAAAGAGCCAAGGTCTTATCAGAACTAAACTTGGCTGACATTAGATACAATTAACTGGAAAGAACAGAAGCTCCTGTTCAAAAAGGTCAAGTGAAAACAACAGATGTCAGAGGACTATTGGGGAATAAAATCAAATACAAGAAAAGGCTCAATTCATGGTGTCCAGTCATGTGATGGAAGAAAGTTGGGCGCATGAGGAGAACAAACCTACGCACGGAAGCCAGACAGTACCCATACTCCTTAAAAAATCCCAGATAACAGTACAGACTCAAGGACAACTTCAAACACTAATTGACAATGAAACATTGAGGTGATGAAGGAGATGTTCTTTTAATTGGTGGGAAGCTAATATGGAGACTAGCTCACCCACACCTGGTTGTTCAATCTGCCTGCTTCTCATGTCGGTGGAAAGTTATTCACCGGGGTTAGAAGCCAACCAATTGTAGAGGACCACGTAGTTGGGGGTCCTATAGTTTGTTTAGTCAATGGGACATCGTACATTTAGTGACGTTCATAGTGGCCATTTTGAAGTGAGGGCTTAATTGCCCCACATGACGTTAAGTACCCAATTATTTCTCTTTGTTACTCTATACAGATGTAATACCTATGCTTAGTTATTCATTTAGAACCAATCCCACTTCCTGATAGGTTTTAGAAGTTTGCCACGTAGGGTGACGTTGGTAATGACGCAAGTCAACATGTCAGCTATGACCAATTTTGGGGTAAGAACCCAGCTTTTTTCTTAATGATTGAGAGTTGAGCATCGAGCGATTGCTGATGTTCGTTGTACTCCCTGTTATACTTATTTACATTAAAACAGACAAACTTTTTGCCAAGCTATTTGTGTCGTCTGAATGATTTAAATTTGATTAAAATCTGCATCGCCATCCATCTCCAGGGTATTGCTACTCATCTTAAAATGCTGAAAGTCTCAAGTTCAGAGGGTTAGTGAAACACTGTTTGGATAGGCAGGGGGATGGTGGGTAACTGGAATGAGGGTGAGGTAGAGGCTATGAGAGGTAGGGGAGTTAGGGTAAGATCAGGACCATTGTGCATGCTTCCAGCATACATTATAGCACATATAAGAACACACACCTTGATAAGTCACACACAGGGTTTACCACAACAAACTGTGAAAAACCTGGGGGGTTTTCCCTTTCCACTCCCGGGTGATGTTTCAATAGGTTAGCCAGGGGAGCGTCATCTCTTTTGTATCCCAGCCCCACCAGGCCGACTAGCGAGGGAGGATCAACTGGGTGGAGGGTCATCTGGGATTGGGGAGGGATTACCCTAAAGTGAGACATGGGCCCTCATTACAGGTCCGGTGGGAACCATAGTAGAGAAGCGACCATCCCTCGAGGGAAACAAGGGCTAACAGATTGAGCCCTGATACCCCCTGGGTGTCACATTAGACTCACACCCAAATCGGGACTCGCTTGAAAATTTGGACTTGATGTCCTAGCTGGGGTTATTGATCCGGAATTCAGAAGATATATCAAAGTCCTTTTATAGAATCATGGGGAGACAACATTTAACATTCAACCAGAGACAAAATAGCAAGGGATACTCGAGAGAGCAGTGATGCCCATCTTAAAAGAGGAAACTGATGAAGGGATAACAGATAGTGGTGATCTAGGTTTTGGAGAAGCTGACAAAAGACCACAGCTACCTGAACCTCCAAAGATCAGTGAAGAAAAACCGTGTGTCCTTCCTGACTTAGCTTTTGTACAGAGGAACGACCCCTTACTTGCAGAGGCCTTTTTACAAATAATATCTGAGCAAGAAGGAAGACATTGGGTAAGTCCTTTCTTTTACCTAAAGCAAGGGCTATTGTACAGGAGAGAAGTCACTGGAGAAGGGATGATAAAAAAACAACTAGTAGATTCCAGAAGCCATACATCCATTGTGCTTGAGATTGTCCATTGTCACCTTACAGGAGGCCATCTAGGGAAAACAAAATCACAAGCCCACATAAGTAATACATTCTATTGGCCAGGGATCTATGCAGATATTGCAGCCTTGTACAAGCTTGTTATATTTGTCAATGCACTCGCACTCATACCCCACCTCCAGCAACAATAAATCCCTTACAAATTATTGAGGTTCCATTCTCTAGAATTGGAATGGATATTATTGGGCCGCTTGAGACTTCTAGACAAGGTAATAAGTATGTGTTGGTGATTGTCAACTATGCCACGAGTTATCCCGAGGCTTTTCATTTAAGAAATAACACAACACAACATATCCTAAAACACCTGCTACCTTTCTACTCACAAGTAGGATTGCCCAAAGAAATGTTAACCAATCAAGGCACCAATTTCATGAGTAAACTTAAGGGAGAAGTTAAAAACCCTACCAGATATTTCCACATTAAGAACTTCTGTGTACCATCCCCAAACAGATGGTCTTGTAGAACGCTTCATTCAGGGCAATACTAAGGAAGTTGGTAGATGA